>NC_063168.1:25516163-26174496 GCF_023159225.1 Perognathus longimembris pacificus | reverse complement strand
CTAGAATTAAAAATAAAATACAATGATCACATTTTAAAACTCAGAAAGCATGTTAAGCAGTTAAAAAGAGAGTAAAGTGGAAGATCATTCTTAGTGAGGGCCTATAAGTATGGTACTCTAGCTGTTTTATGGAAATATCATCATTTTATCTCTCTCGGAATACACTTTAGATAAATGAAGAATCGCATTGACAATTACTTTCTAAGTACTCTGAACATAGCCCAGTCATCATAAGACCTCCAAATTGCAAGGGGAAAGGAAAAGTATGAGGTTAGGAAACATGGCAGGCATCCCAACAAGGTGATGTACAGCTTGTAGTTCAAGCTACTTGGGAGGCTACAGTAGGAGGACTTTTGGAGCCCAGAAGTATGAAAGAAGCCTGGAAAACAAATTAAGTTCTAGTCTCAAAAATTAATTTACATGTCAAACCATTACCATAGGCTGGATGTGTGGTTCGGTGGTAGAGCACTTGATAAGCATACAGATGGTCCTGCCTTTAAATTCAGCAGTAAAAAGAAAAAAAATCAAGCCATCAATAAAACAAAAGAAATGTGGCAGATGAAAGTGAGAACGTACATATTACTCATGGAGGTTTCTGAATGGAAGACTATGGAATTGAGAGAGAGAAGCAATATTTGGAGTAATAATGCCTGAAAACTTTCCTTGTGATTGATGAAAGAAAAGATTCCTCATATTCAAAAGGTAAAAATCTCAGTCAAATAAATAAAAATAAATAAGTACCATATATTTTATAATGTAATTGCAGAACTCAAAAGAACTAATGGCACAATATTAAAAGTAGCCAGGGGGAAAAAAACCAAAAAAAACATTTACTCACAGAATAACCGGAGAACATTTAAATGGATAACAGAGTTTCCACCAGCAACAGTTGAGGTGTTAGGCTGACTGATTTAGAGTATTGAGAAATTAATTGTCAATGAAATTCTTCATTCATCTAAAGGGTAATTCAAAAGAGAAAACAAAATAATGATATTTCCACAAAATACCCAGAGAATACTACTTACAGGCTCTCACTAAAAATCCAACTGAAGGATGCTTTTCAGAAAGAAAGCGATTGAACCCAGAAGTTAATAGTAGGATGTAAGAAACTACAGTAAGAAAATTAGATTGTCACATATAGATAAATCTAAACAAATACTGACTCTATGAATTAAAAATTTGCGTGAAGTTTAACTAAGATATTACATAGGTATGGATAAAATACTGGAAAATTACATGCCAGAGTTAATTTAGCTGAGTCTAATGGCTGGGTGCTAATCAGATGACATGCTTCAAGTGGTAACAGGAATAATTAGTACATTAAGACATAGAACTGGGAGCCAATGATGTTTTGACAGATTTATGTAGGCAGAAAAATGCTTACTCTCTAACCCCACAAAGAAGTGCCTAGATCCTAATTTACATTGCTTGATTTATGTTGATGAATAAACTTTACAAGTATGATTACATTAAGAGACTTGAGAAATTATCTTTCTAAGCCAGTCAGATGTAATTACAAGAATCCTTTGAAGAGTTGAGAAGGAGATAAGATGATGGGAGCAGAGTCAGAGGGGTTTGAAGAGGCTGCGCCACTCTAGCTTGTGTATAAACAATGGGTACAAGCAACCTCTGGAAACAAGAAAATACAAGGAAAAGGATTCTTTTCTAGAGCCTCCAGAGGAACACAAGCCTACTCACAGCTCGCTTAGCAAAACCCATTTCTGATTTCTATAGCTGTAAGTAGTCTACTGAGATTGTGACCATTTATCAAAGCAATTACAGGAAATTAATATGATTGCTGAGATTATAAGGAGACTCTAATAAATTAAGGTAATTAAGAACATAGGCTTATGACCCAGCAGCCCCACTGTTGGGTATCTATCCAAAAGCCCACAAACAAAATCACAGTAATGCCACCAGCACAACAATGTTCATCGCAGCACAATTTGTCATAGCGAGAATCTGGAACCAACCCAGATGCCCCTCCATAGATGAATGGATCAGGAAAATGTGGTACATATACACAATGGAATTTTATGCCTCTATCAGAAAGAATGACATTGTTCCATTTGTAAGGAAATGGAAGGACTTGGAAAAAGTTATACTAAGTGAAGTGAGCCAGACCCAAAGAAACATGGACTCTATGGCCTCCCTTATTGGGAATAATTAGTACAGGTTTAGGCAAGCCATAGCAGAGCATCACAAGGCCCAATAGCTATACCCTTATGAACACATAAGATGATGCTAAGTGAAATGAACTCCATGTTATGGAAACAATTGATATATCACAGTGGTAACTACTTTCAACGTCCTATGTGTATGTGTAGTTTCTATTATTGATGATGTTCTTGTATCACCTTCCTATGGTTGTACCTACACTATCTCTGTAATCTTATCTGAGTATATTGGAAACCGTGTTTACTGGTATTGGAAGTAGGAAATTCAAAGGGAATACCAAATTTGAGAGACACAGGGTAAAAAAAGAGAAATAACTACAAAAGCAATACTTGCAAAACTGTTTGGTGTAAGTGAACTGAACACCTGGGGGGGGGAGGGAAAGGAGGGAGGGAGGGGGGCATGAGGGACAAGGTAACAAACAGTACAAGAAATGTATCCAATGCCCAACGTATGAAACTGTAACCTGTCTGTACATCAGTTTGATAATAAAAATTTGAGAAAAAAAAAAAGAACATAGGCTTAATGCAAAATCTTGTATTGGGTTCCAGAAAACAACCAAATCAAGACTCAAGATAAAGGAAATGAATGTGCAAAGGCCCTAAGAATTTTGTTGTTGTTGTTGCCAGTCCTGGAGCTTGGACTCAGGCCCTGAGCACTACCCCTGGCTTCTTTTGAGCCACAGCACCATGGCTGGCTTTTTCTATATATGTGGCACTGAGGAATTGAACCCAGGGCTTCATGTATGTGAGGCAAGCACTCTACCACTAGGCCATATCTCCAGCCCCCTAAGAATTTTAATTGGCTACAAGTTTAGTAGAAAACAAATAAGCTGGGGCACACACATGTGTGTGTTCTTTCTGAACAAATGTGCAAGCCATTGTTGAGAAAGTTCCAGTGGCACACACCATGTTTGATGTATGGTCTTCAATTATGGGTTCAACCCTTGAAACAGGATGCTGACAACTAGAAGGAGCATCGAGATGAAGAGGAATCTGAAAACCATGTTTAAAAGAGAAGAAACTTGATATGAAATTTTCCATTAGAAGAAGAAAAACAACTACAAAGATAATGCCATTTTCTTAAAGGATGTGACTTATTCTGTATGACCCACAAGGGTGGAATTCAAATGAAGGAGAGCTGTTTCAGTGCCAGAAGAAGAAATCACTACCCTCTCCTTCAAGTGGTCCTGACATTTCTTTGGGATTCCTGCTCCTAGATATATTTGAATGTAGACTGGAGGTATATTTTCAGAGCTTCTCTGTATTATTTCAATGAGAAGAAAGAATGAATGGAATCTTGGAAATAAGAGAAATGATTCTACTTTGTTGTACATACAACTCACCTCACTTTAAGCCAAAACTATAGAGAGGCACTTGGATAGTTATAACTCTGGATTTATGTTGGAAACCCAAAGTTCTGCTGTTAAAAGAAAGGAACTTGAGTCCTTATAAGGCAGTCACCTTACGCCTACTCAAGACTTGCCACTCCTCCATAGAACAAGACACAATCTTGTTATATCATAATAATGTCCTATAATGGAGGAAATGTACTGTCTCTCCCTTGTGCTGGTCTTTAGGGGGTAAAAACAAGCTTCCAGATTAACTGCAATGTTCTTTTTATCACAGAATAGTTCCTTCTGACCACGAGAGTAAGGAAGTCCCCCTCCCCCTTCTCTGAGGTATGCTGCATCAATTCCCTCAGGTCTTTGGCCCTTCTGGGGAGACATGGGGGAACTCCTTTATCAAAGGGAGACTTGACTCTTGACCCTAAGAATAGCTTGGGCTCTGCCTTTGTTTTCTGTAAGGCTTAGAGGAGAGTCATGGAATAACAAGTGAGCGTACAGATCAAGTGGAATCAGGACCTCTTTCAAGTCCAAGGGAAATAAAGACATTGGGTGTAGAAGGGTTCTGGACAGAGGTTAAGGGGCTAGGATAGTATGGAGCCAACACTGTTTCTTTCCTAGAAGGAATTTGATGCCATGGATTGGTATTTTCAGTCATATACATGACATGGCAACCTTGCCCCCCACCCCCAACTGTTGCCAACTTTAAGGGAATTTCCATCTGCCTTTTGGCCTTTAGTTCACCCTCCACCCCTACCCAATCCATACAATAAGTGGGAAGGGAACTATGGAAATTCCCTTTTTAGGAAAATGAGACTATCAGAGAAGCAAAACAAAAGGAATACTGACAACTGTAAGAGCTCCTCTAACTGCCTCCCCCCACCCCCCCAACCCTTTCATCCTCAGCCCCGGCATCCTCCAAGAGGAAGAGGGACTCACCAGGCCCATGTGCAGGTGCTGAATTTTCCCAAGGCCTCCAGCCCACCCTCCTCCAGTCTTCCTGCCAGCCCATCCCACTGGGGAGTCAGAAGGCCCCAGCCGACAGCTGGGTTGTGCAATCAGCAGCCCAGATGTGGCTGGGACTCTGGCTTGCTGCAGCTGTCTCTGTCATCACACAGGGTCTATGGCCTTCATTTCACCCTTGAGCTGTACTCTAGCAACATTCCTGTCCCCATCCCAGACAGGCCCCACCCCAGCCACCATCCTTCTCCAGCAGCTCTGGAGAGTTCTTGGCAAATAAAGATCACAGGTCCAGCTCAGCCATACTGGGTTACGCCTTCAGTGGGGCCTCAGTAAACAGTCACTAAAGCTTGAGCCCCAGAGTCCTGACTAAGTTTTCCCTTCATTCCCAACATCCCTGATTTTAATAATGTATTTATTGCTCCCCACAGGAACTGAACAAAAGATATAATCTTTTTTACTGCCCTTGGGTATTCTAATCAGGGCAAGGTCACTTCCCATTTTTCAGCTACCATGACCACTGTTTTCATGAAATTTTCAGAGTAACCCATCATCAGGAAATATCATTGATTCTTTGGCCTCAGAACTGGCAGTTGCTCAGACTTACAGTAATCCCAGGCTATTCTTTTCTTCGTGTAGGATTGCCTGGCTCAGCAGATACACAGCCATTATTTGTTAAATGGAAAAATTGAAATGAAGATTCACAGAGATGAAGGTTACCCAAGATCGATCACACAGTAAACCAGAGGAAGAGATAAGGTCAAAGACCAGACACAGACTTTACAATCACTTTCGTTTTCCTCCTACCCTACTCTCTATCTTATTATATTATAATGGTGATGGAAGCAATGTAGCAATGTAGTAATGGCACTGACAATGAGAATCACTACCAATGGTGGTGATGATGGCAATGGTGGTGACAATGTTAGTTGCAATGGTGATGTTGATGGTGGTGATAACAGTGGCAATGATTGTGGTCATGGTAGTAATGATCAACATGATAACAATAATGGCAGAAATGGTAGTTGCAATAGTGATGATGGTGGTGATAATGTTGGTAGTGATGGTAACGATGGTAATGACAGAGGCAATGACTGTGGTAGTGATGGTAGTGTTAGTGGTAATGGAATGATGTGGTGATGAAGCTGACAATGACTTGATAATAAATGAAAAATTCTTTTCTCTGAAGGAATTCTCTTTAGGAAAACAGAATTCATGCCAATCATTTTGGCTCTGATTTTTTAACCTTGGAATGATCTCAAGTATGCATCCTTACTCAAATTTTCAGTCAGCAGCATGAATACACTACTCAGAGCTCTTATTGTGATAAGTGCATAGGCAGATGGGTACTGCTGTTGCCCTTCTGGGCCCATCAGAGCCTTTGTGCCTAAGTCTTGATTCCCAGGGGCTACTCCAGCCTATGAGCCTGTACAGCACAAGTATGAATATTGGCCCATTTCTAGAAATGGTGGATTCTTCAACCACGGGACTTTGTCTCAGGGACCCCTCATTTTTATTCCTCATGTCTGAACTACTGCAGTTTCAGCTTCTGCATTCCCACATTCCTCATTGTTAAGAACTTGAGGGCTGGGGATATAGCCTAGTGGCAAGAGTGCCTGCCTCGGATACATGAGGCCCTAGGTTCGATTCCCCAGCACCACATATACAGAAAACGGCCAGAAGCGGCGCTGTGGCTCAAGTGGCAGAGTGCTAGCCTTGAGCGGGAAGAAGCCAGGGACAGTGCTCAGGCCCTGAGTCCAAAGCCCAGGACTGGCCAAAAAAAAAAAAAAAAAAAAAAAAAAGAACTTGAAAGGTAGGAGAAGAGAGACAGTGGGTGAACCACAGGAAGAAACCTTGAGATGGAAATAAACTTAATATGTCCTGGAGTAGCTAGAGTGGAGGAAAAGAACTAGGAGAAGATTATGCTGAACAGGAGAAAGATAGGTAAAGACTTTGAATCCAGCAACAGGACTTGAGATCTGACGAGACAAGAGAATGGGTGACAAGTAAGACTCTTTAAGAGGTGGAAGGTGACATTATAGAGAGGGGGGAAAGAGATCAAGAAAAGAGACCATCTGAAAGCTGCTGGGGTCATCTAGCCAAGCAACAATGAGAACTGGGATTGAAATGGTACATGCAATAAAAATGTAACTATGTGTTAAGAAGAAATGAACCCATCTTGTCTCATTGGATATCAGAGTTAAAGAGCCAATATATTCTAGAGAGGAGTCTTGGGCTTTTAAGAGAAATATGGTGGCTGAAAGATGTTCCATTCTGGACAGGATTGTTTCTGTTATGTTTTTCAGTAGTTATATGAGCACTAGGGGCTTGGAAATATGGGCCTAGAGCAGAGGGCAAGCTTTAGGCTAGGCTATAGGCTTCGGAGGCAAAAGAGTGAATGGGCTTCTGCAAGAGTGACTGTGGGTGTGCTACAAATGCTTAAATGTGGAAAGCAGAGCCTGGGAAACACCCACCCTAGTGGCAGGCAAAGAGGAAGTGGAGCTAGCCATGGAGAGAGTGAGGGAGTGGGGAGGGCCGAGTCCCTGGGTGCTGTGCCGGTTGAGGCAGATATTTGCAATCCAGTACCCATTGTGGTTCCATAGCCTTCCATCCAAAGATGTACCCATGACGACTCTGAAGAAAATTAGGGACAGGCACCTGGGAGCTTTGCACAAATGATCCTCTAGGGTCACGCCAGAACACAGTGGTGACATCTTGGCAGAGCTCGGGACTGCTGTGCCTGCCACAGGGACGGCCTCCCACAGGCTGCTCCTGTGGTCCAGGACACGTCGCTCTCCTGGGGTCAGCGCCGGGGCGGCAGCAGCCTCCGTGTGAGGTGGTGGTACTGGCATCTGCTTCCTTGGAACAGGGACTAGGAAAACAGATGACCTCAGGCTGAAAGCTCTTAGAATGGTTGCTCAGAAGGGAGCGGAAAAGACAGAGCTAAAAATACATGCAGACCCAAATTCCCTACCTCTCCAGAAAAAAAAAAAAAAAAAATGCCAGGCAGAGTGTCTTACAAACGGGTCTGACGCAGGCTTCTGGAGTTGACTGTGGATCATGCTCTTCCAATTACGCACCTGTCCTCCACTCAGACCTGGCTCCTCTCTGCTTTCAGAGCAGACCCAGGACCTTCCTACCTCCCAGACATTACCTACATTCTCCCTCCCCTGACGCACTCTCTTCTCCCTGTGGCTTATCCACAGCTTGTCCAGGACTGCCTCCCACATCATCCCTAACCTCCTCTGGGACCCCTAAGCTCTTCTAGACAGTGAACTTGAACCACCCAAGGTAACACTGAGTTCTCTCTTTTCCTCATTTGAGGGTTAGACTTGCCTAATATATAGCCATAATTGAGCCAGTTAAGAGGAACAGTCCTATATTTTTTTCCTTTTCTTCTATTTCCAAATGCTCCCAGTCTAAAATTGGATCCACATGTTCCTTATGATCAATTAAATAAAGAAAATAGCTTAGTTTACATAGAGTCAGCTTCTTGGGGCCAGAGAAGAGAGGATAGGAAAGAGCATAGGGAGAGTGTGTGGAATGATACATTGAGGAATCCCTGCCCCAATGTGTATGTGTGTGTGTGTGTGTGTGTGTGTGTGTGTGTGTGTGTGTGAGAGAGAGAGAGAGAGAGAGAGAGAGAGAGCATTTGTGTATCCATGTCCACAGCTGTTTTGTATATAACATGTATAGAAGACTGGGATAAACCAAAGAAAAGAGATACAATGATTGGGACTCATAAGCAACTTTGGGAGATCTCAAGATGGCCCCAAAGAGCCAATGGTTCCATCTTCTGTGCTGCAGCTACATGAACTTTGATTGGAAACCAGGGAGTTCTGCTGCTAAGATCCCAAGTCAGAAACTCTGGTTCAGCAGCTGCTCTGGTGACTGACTGATATGTGTTCTTGAATGCAGAGGTTAGGCCACAGGAGCCAACATGTGTCTGACAACTGACCATTTCTCTATTGCACACTCTTCTCCTAGTTCCCACTCCTTCCCCCCACCTCTGTCCAATTGACTTCATCTAATTTAATAGCCTCTGGCCTTCAGAATCCCTGGGCTAAGCATGGAAACTGAGCCACAGTGAGCACCTGAAAGATGCAAGTGGACAGGAGAAAGGAAGAGACAGGAGATTGATAGAATAGTTTTCAGGTCTAATATTTCTGGTAGAATGACAGAAATGGAAAAATTAAGGAATAAGTACATGGAGTTTTATTTATTGAAAAAACAATGCATAAACAGCACAGGAACTCACAATGACATCAGCTTAATTTATTTTTTTTAACAAAGTGACTATAGATTTTGATGAAACTAGTCACCATTTAACGTGATGGAAAAAATGCTGATCCACAGCTCACAGTAACTTGCAGAGGGAAGGCTGCTCAGCTAATGTTTCCCCAATCTAGGACCTAACAGAGAACCAGCCATCTTGGACTTTCTCATCTCCCTTAAACTAAACATCTTTCTGGTCAGAGCTATTTCCCTTGACCAAGTTTCACAATAAATGGACCACTTTATTTTCTCTCCCTCCCCAGGCTCCATTTTCCTTGGAGCCCCTGCTGGCATTCTGCTCATTCACTTACGTTGTATAATATTCTTCCTGGGGCAACGCAGCCATATTTGTCACAGCTTGCCTGTGGTTAGTAGTTGAGGCACTCCCAGCTGATAGTTGAATGGGAAAGTAAACTTTTTTGCCACCAGGACCAGTCACTCAAGGGTGGACTCAAAGTAAGGACTTAAAATAAGAAACACTCCTAGGCTTCCAGGCAAGGGCCTCCTGTCTGCTCTAGCTTTGGGACAAGTAGAGAGAGTGGGTACTTTGTCTAGAGATTAAACTACTACTTTGTTTCCCTTTGAAGTTTTATCCTTGGCTGGAGGCTTGGAAGGAAGGGAGGTGAGGAATAGGATTCAGGCCCCCAAACCTCCCAAAAAGCCCTCCCACAGCGCCTGGACAGAGGGAACTCAGCACAGATGCTAAATATGCCACTCTCAAGGCCACATTTTTCCCATGTCCTATCCATTCCGGGGAAAAATCTGCCCACAATCACTGAGATAGATGAGTTGGAAAGAAAAGGCTGGGAGAGAGAGCTGAAGAATTTCCTCAGTGCTAAGCCCCAGCACTGCCTCTGAGGAAATCCTTTCTTCTTCTCAGCCTCCTTTTCCTTAAGGGTAGGATGAGGCCCCAGAGGCCTTCCCAACCTGTTATCTGAAACAACTTTATGATACACAACAGTGTGTATTGGACAGAAGCTGACATGATCCTAGACTTCGGGACTTAATGGTGGCATAGTGGTGTCGGGAAGGAAAGCTCACATATGTGAACCAACTGGAGGAAAAGGGAAGAGCGCGTTTGATTGAATGCCTGAGTTAGTGGATCAGACCAGCAATGCCTGGCTTGTGGGCTGGAACTCTTGCAAGGGATCTGTACATCCATATGCCCTACAAGCTTCCACCGAAGGCTGAATAAATAATACAACTTGCATGTGTATGTGTGACTATTTTTCAAGTCATCGATGTTGCTGTCACGAATGAAACACAGATGAAAGTGGTCCTGAACATCACCCGCCTTTGGGTTGCTATGTGCTTTCTCAAACGACAAATCTTGTAAAGACAACGGCTGTTTACAATGACATAAAATGATATCTGGGCTTTTCTTTAAAATACACAAGGGAGAAAAAGGCAGGGGGTGGATTAAACTGGAGGAGAGAATGTTAATAATTATTGAAACTGGATGATGAGTATATGAGGGATTATTATACTGTTGTCTTGATTTTTGTATGTTTGAAATTTTCTTTAATATTTTTTTTCAAAAAGTATAAATGCTCTTATGTGGTCATTCATGAAATCTTTCGACATTAAAAAAGTAGTTTCTTTGTAGAAAGCTGCCCACAATACATTGTGGAAAATAAAAGCAGTTGTAAAGCCATATGTAAGTATGACTTTAATTCTTTTTCTTTAAAATATGAAGGCGTGTGTGTGTGTGTGTGTGTGTGTGTGTGTGTGTGTGTGTATGTGTGTTTCCAGGAAGGAAAGAAATTGAGGAATTTTATTTTATTTTTAAACAAATATTCCTTTTGTTGTCAAACTCAAACAGTGCTTTTTACAGCTTTATAATAGTCTTAGATTCCAAAAGATGAGTGAGGGCTTGTCTGGACCCCAACATGTTGCGGAAATTCTGACCTCAGGGAGATAGATGGGTATGACACTGGGCTTGGGAAGATGTCATGGTGGACAGCCTCACGCTAGGATGTTTGGATGGGCAGAATTTAGAAATCACAAGATGGGTGGGAAGATGTTCCGGGCAACACAAAAATGAGTACATCCTGTCTTGAGAGAGTTGCCTTCCCAGAGCAAGGGTGATCCTAAGGTCCAGGGGGCTGCAGGGTGCATAGAACAAAAATGAAGGGATTGGGTGGGGCAAGGTCTTCAAGGGCCATGGGGTTCTGGGAAAAGAGGAGCCTGAATGTCTGGCTAAAAATTGTCCTGGGTATGTGTGTGTGTGCACGCGCGTATTAACTGTGGCATTCAGAACAAGGGATAATTGGAAAAACATGACCAATGCTGAGCCACACGCATGTGGGGACATGTGGCTCTGGTTCTAAGATTGTTTGTCATTCCTTATTTCAGGAAAGCAGGAAGACAAAAGATGAACAGTTGAATGCAATGAAGAGTCAGATGTCACCAAGGAGTCAATGTGGGATCAAAACCATGATCTATTGGCAGTCACGTCTCACAGCTGCCACCACCCCGTGACCAACTGCACTAGACTGTCCATTTTCACAGTGCCTGCTGCCAATCAAGACTAGGCCCTTAGCAATAGAAGATTTTGCATGCTGGGACAGAGAACTCTGGCGCCTTTCCAAAGGTTTGCCGGAAGGGAGCTGGAGGGGTAAGCAGGATAAAAAGAAAGAGGCTTCATTACAGCAAACTGGAGAAAATTTGGGAAACTCCCAGAAACCCCAACACAAATAGCAGAGAGAGCCTGATGACCATATAGGCCTGCATGACCCCAAGAAAGCCAGCGTCATGGGCTACTGGCAGACCAAGCAGCTGATGGCACACATTTCTGTACCTGTTTCTTACTGATTACAAAAGCAGAGGCTCTGAGAAGTTGTGATAGGGGCTCAGATCTCTTAAGAGACCTGAAAAGGGCAGGAGACTAACTGGACAAGTGGACTACTGTTGGAAAGACCTGCAAGGGGATGACCATGCAAGCATCCCTTCGAGCAAGGTGTTGTGGGCAGAACTGTGAGCTTGTGATCGCTTTTCAGCAGTCCTTTCATTGGCTGTTACCCTGATCTTGGCTTTAACTAGTGTATTAAACCTTGGAAATTTAATCTGTATGCAGTGTTACCCAAATTTGCTTTGGTCTTTGCCAGAGCACTAGCCATGGTGCCCAACTAGGAGTAGGGACACTACAAACAGGAAATCTCTTTCCCAGCCTTGGGTCCCTAACTCCCCTTGCTGTCTGACTTCCCAGGAAACCTGTGTGGCAACTTCACCAGGAAGAAAATGACTTCTTCACTTTTCTAGCCAAATCCCTGTGCCTTTTCACTTTGTTCTCAAAAATGTTTACTAGAAAACTAAGACACAAGACCAACTGAAAGCAAGTGATGGAGGTGATAGAAGTATTGCAGGATTTCAGAATCTATGAGTAATCTCAGATTATAAAATCTAAATCTAGTCTTCTAAGATTTTGTCTTTTGAAGAAGTGCTTCTTTCTTTCTTTTATTTTATTTTTGCTAGTCCTGTTACTTGGACTCAGGGCTTGAGCACTGTCCCTGGCTTCTTTTTTTGCTCAAGGCTAGCACTCTACCACTTGAGCCACAGCTCCACTTCCACTTCTGCTTATGTGGTACTAAGGAATTGAACCCAGGTCTTCAGGCATGCTAGGCAAGCACTCTACCACTAAGCTACATTCCCAGCCTGAAAAAGTGCTTCTTTCTTCTTACCTTATTGTTCTGGTTCTCATTTTCATGACTTTGTTTCAAATGTATGTCATGTGTCAAGCAACTTGCCATGTGATTAATATTTTATCAGGTTCAGTCAATGTGTATATATATATGTATATATACAAATTATAAAATAGCACACACACACACACACACACACACACACAAACTTTATCATGATCAGAGGGATTAGATGATTTGCCCAGTTTGTCTAGTCACTCCTCTAGAAAGTGGCAGGGCTGTAAATTGATACTAGGCTCTGTGATTTCTAAACACAAGTATCAATGTCCTCTCTACCTTGCTTCCCTTTGGCTATATGTCCACATTCCTCTGTACCACAAGGCATAAAAGCAGTAAAGCCAAGCTAGAGGACACATGGAATCCTTGAGGCTCATTTCTGGTTCATATCAAGTTCACACAAAATCTCCTGACACTGGAGATATGACACAGTTTGCAACTTCAAAAATACAAGTGACTGGGATTCCCTTGCATTCCCTTAACATTTTTTCTCATGGCCTTCTGGTGCACAAAGTCACAATAATAGCACTTGTATTTCATAAGGCATCATTATTAATTCATATGAAGCTTTACTTCACTTGTTATGCATACATTTATTTATTTACTTATTGCCAGTCCTGGGGCTTGAACTCAGGGCCTGAGCTTCTTTTTGCTCAAGGCTATCACTCTACCACTTGAGCCACAGCACCATTTCTAGCTTTTTCTATGTATGTGGCACAGAGGAATCAAACTGAGGGCTTCATGCATGCTGGGCAAGCACTCTACCACTAAGCCACATTCCCAGCCCCATACATTTATTTTTTAAGAAAATAAAACCACAGAACCACTATCCATTTCAAACAAATAGATGTTTGCAGCTTATCTACAACTGCCTATGTTAAATTATCATTCTTATCATTGCTCTGCTTTTGAAAATGTACACATGTCACAAGTATACATGTGTGCATCCATCCATACATATATATCACATATATTACGTATATGTGTTAATTTTTTAATTTTTTGTATTAAAAAACTTGAGGAATTATAGTTGATTTTCTTTCTCCATTCAAATTATGTTGTTCATTCATGGTATAGTGGACTTTCTTTTCTTTTGCTTTCTTTTGGTTCTATCATTTAAAACAGAAATTTATCAGTTGAAATAAAATTTTCATCATCCTTATATCTGCTTGTATCCTTCAGTATGTCTTGAAATTTGGTTTTCTTTAGTCTTTAGTATACATGCTTTGTGGCCCTCTAGGCTCCTGTATAACAAGGAATATTTTTTGTGCATGTGATTATTTAAATGACAATTTGGTTAGATATAAAAGTCTTAATTCAAAGTTTTTTTTTCTTTGATATTTTAAAATATCATTCCTTTTTATTTGGGGCTTGGTGTTGCTCCTCAGAAGTCTGTTGTCAATACAGCTTTTGTGCTCTGGTAGTCCTTTGCTCCTTTCTCTGAGGACCCTTTTAAAACGTTCTCCTACATTGCAAACATTTAAATTTTATGGTCTTAAAAACAAAGTACAGATGGAAAGTGGAATAATGTTTGCCAGGGGCTAGGGGGAGAAGGAAATGGGGAACTAGTGTTTAATGGGTACCAAGTTTCAATTAGAGAAGATGAAAATGTTCTGGAGATAGATGGTAGTAATGGCCACACAGCAATGAGAATATACTTAGCACCACTGAGCTGCACATTAAAAACAATGGTTAACATGGAAGATTTTATTTCACATATATTTTAACACAATAAGTACAAAGATTTAAATTTTAAAAAACCTTAATTTTTTACACTTTCTCCTGTATATAAAATTACTACATATTACAGAAAATATATTTCTTATAGTTAAACCATTTATTTCCTTTAATATTAAGTTTTACTCATAGTGTATTTAGGAATGAAATTTCTTTCCCATTTATACTTCAATCCTTTTGAGATCATTATTTTCAATTCTGAGAAATACATCTATGATTTCATCAAGTGCTGTCTTTTGATTTTTTTTTTTTTTTTTTTTTTTTTTTTTTGGCCAGTCCTGGGCCTTGGACTCAGGGCCTAAGCACTGTCCCTGGCTTCTTCCCGCTCAAGGCTAGCACTCTGCCACTTGAGCCACAGCGCCGCTTCTGGCCGTTTTCTGTATATGTGGTGCTGGGGAATCGAACCTAGGGCCTCGTGTATCCGAGGCAGGCACTCTTGCCACTAGGCTATAACCCCAGCCCCTTGATTTTTTTTAATCTTCTCTGTCTTTATATTTTTATCTTCTTCTTGGACACGAGGCAGGCACTCTTGCCACTAGGCTATAACCCCAGCCCCTTGATTTTTTTTAATCTTCTCTGTCTTTATATTTTTATCTTCTTCTTGGACTCCTATTATTTGAATTTGACCACTTCTATTCCATTCTTTTTCCATAGACTTTTCTTGTTTGAGTTGTAGTTCTTTATCCATTCCTGCTATAATCCAGGAGGTATTCTTCATCTGATCTTCCAATTCACTGATACGTTCTTTAGCTGTATTAATCTTGTAATTTATTTGTCTATTATGCTTTTAATTTTAGTAACTGTAAATTATTTTTCTTACCTAATATTTCTGTCTGGTATCGTCAAAGACTTTTCCTATCTCATATTGCATATATGGTGACCTATGTCTATGAACAAATTCAATATATTTCAATTTTTCAACTCATTTTTTTGTATAACAGCTATTTCACAAAGAATTTTAATTTCAGTTTTGAGATAGTGGCACTCTTTCAGGAATCCTTTGTAGGGGGTCTCAGCATACCTAATGTGAAAGAGAAAGTCACACATGTCATAAGGCACAATGTGCCAGACAGCCTACTACAAACAACTCTTTAGCCCACAGTGGGGACAACCTCTCTAGATGTTATCTACTAGCCCCAGGTAAGAGAAAGGGTCAATGCATTTCCTGGCCACTATCCTTGTGGGTACCTGCCCAAATCCTGAGCTATTGTCTCCAGAATCTATAGGAAGAGGCACAAAATGTTTGTCCCAACTCAGTAAAACCAAGAACAGATGTTAAACCACTTTTGTAATTGAACTTTTCATTGTTATCATAAGCCACCATCTACCCTGGTCTTTGCCACATCTGACACAGCAGTTAAAAGCAGTATTTGAAGACCAAGACCAAAGTGTGTGTGTGTGTGTGTGTGTGTGTGTGTGTGTGTGTGTATGTATGTATGTAAAGAGAGAGAGAGAGAGAGAGAGAGAGAGAGAGAGAGAGAGAGAGCTCTTGCTGGATTCTGCCATATGTCTGTCTTGGTAAAAACCAAATACTCTTATCTTTACCAATTCTGTCAGCCTCTCACCACTATTCTATCTGAACATTTGTATAAAACAGATTTTTTTTCTGGTTCATGTGTTATTATAAATAACATTCCCCCCACCCCAGCTATAGAACTAAAACATACTTGATGCAGAATCCTCTGGAAACACACATAAGCACAAAACAAAAGCTATCTACAGTCTTACTATTCACAGATTCTTCCCCTGCTAAATAAATGTGGACAAAGTCTACAATGACTCCAAGAAAGTGGTAATTATATACATGACAACCAGGTGTTTGAGATTCCTATTTCCTAACAGCCACTACTAAGTCTGTGTATAAATATATATTTATTTATTTTAAAAATACCCAAGCTGACAAAAAAAAAATCATTCCTTGTAAATGTGTGTGGGGAGTGTAGTTTGTGTTTATTGTTGGTTTTGGTACTGGGGACCAAAACCAGAGATTTGCACATATAAAGCAAATGTTCTACCCTTGAGCTACATCTCCAGCCAGCCCTCCCTTCTCTTTAAGTTTATAATACCAGGTCTACATTTTACTTAGGTATTGTGTTATATGTTTATTGGTGGTTGGTATTGGTGCATTTCCTTCATGACCATGTGGTAGAGTGGGAGTTGTGGGTCACTGGAGCTGACAACCATCCAAGGGTGTATTGAACTATGTATCACTAGCTCAGGAAATGATAAAAATGAAATTTAGAGTGTAATTTCTACTGAATGTGTATCATTTTAATACTGTTGTAAAGTACTACTCAGTTCCCCAAGTTGTAAGCTGGGACTGCTTGTATAGATTACTAATACTAGACTTTGTTATGCATGTCTCAACTATTTTCTCCTGTAAAGCAGAAAGGAGGCAATTTCTACACGTTTGTCTCACAAGACTCATGATTTGAAGGCTTGTCCCCCAGCTAATGGTGATATTGGGAAGTGGTGAAACTTTTGGAAGGCAGGCCCTAGGGAAGGGAAGTGGGTTCCTAGAGATGTCCCCTTGAGGTAAATTATGAGATTCATGTCCCCCCTTGCTTCCTGGCTGCCAGGTGATAAATAGTTTCCCTCACTATGCGCTCCCCACCTGCCTCATCACAGACAAGAAGCTATCAGCTAAAATAAATCCTTCCTCCTTTTAAGTTGATTCTTTCAGGTATTTTTTTGACGGTAATGGGAAACTGCAATGGTGTTTTGCTATCTTTAAAAATGTAGATGTTTACATCTTTTGTATGAATGTCAAGTATCAGGGATTGAACTCAAAGCCCCTGTACTGTGGGCCACACCTGCCTGGATGTCTTGCATCATTAAGAGGCGGTTCTAGCTGGCCCTGCCTCCCAGCCTTGGACCACGTGTAGCCAAGATGGCACCTGGTGGTGAACCCAGAGGCGGTCCTGTGGGCTGTGATATAGAATTAGGCTGCCCCTTAGGGAGGTCACTAGGAGCTCCACCTTGATGGACAGCTCAGGCATCAAATCCCAGCCCCTACATAGGTGCACATACCCCTCCCCTTCCGCCACCCTCCAGCCCCTTTAAAAGAACAGCTCATTGCTGCCATTAAACGAGTCTTAGCTCTGACTGGCTCCCAGGCTGTCTGTGTGTCCTCTGTCAAGAGGGGGGCTGGGTGGCAGTCTGTCAGCCCTCTTTTCCTCTTCCTGGCCCATCCAGGTGGGGTGTGTTTTCCCATCTCTCCTGCAGGACAGGAGAGCCCGGAGGCTAAAAACCCCTCACACTGTACCACTGTTATGTACTTTTACTTGGCTTTCTTGATCATAACTGGCCCTCTACCACTTGAGCCACACTTCCTGTGCAGAATTTTACTGATTTTGAGTGGTCATCCTCCATGTTTCAGCCTCCTGAGTAGGAAGGATAACAGGTGTAAACCACTGATGCTCAGCTATAAATGTTTATGTAGTTAAATCTTTGACTATGTTCCTTTAAAAACATTTGAGTTTTGTGCATTTCCTATCAAAGCTGTGCATAACCCACATAATTTTTAATTAAAAACTTTAAAAGATCCAAATAAATATCTCTCTGGAGAAGATATACAAATGATTAATAAATATGTCAGAACACAATCAACAACATAAGCACCAGGGGAAAATTAATCAAAGCCACATTAAGGTAGGAAGGATTAGAGGGAATCAGGAAAAATGATGGAAGGGTGACCCTGATCAAAAGCACTGGACACATAAATAAGTGTGTTAAATTGTAAAAATCATTACACAACCATGTAAAGATTAAAAATAAAAATGAAATTTAAAAATTCAGATTAAGATACACTCACTAGAGTGATTAGAATAAAGACAGAGATAATGATACCTGGAATAATTAGAACCTTAATATAGTGCTTGAAGAATTCAAGCAAGTGCATCCATTTAGGTAACTTGTTTACACCTCCTCAAAAAATTAAACATAGAGTTATCATATGATCCTGCAATTCCACTCCTATGTAAATGTTCAAGAGAAATGAACATAATTGTCCACAGAAAAACTTCTATACAAATGTTCGCTATTATAACTTTTTTTGTAAAGGCAAATCCTCTCTAAATAGTTCACTCTATTCTCAAACTCATGATCCTCTTGTCCCCATCTCCAGAGTGCAGTGATGCTGGGATTACTGGTGTGTCCCAACATAGCCTATGCCAGAATTATTCTTAATAACTAGAAAGTACAAAACACCTAAAAATGTTTGTCAATTGGAGAAAGGATGAATGAAATGGCTATACACTGAAAAATTTAGCAAAAACTAAACAAAACAAACAAGCAAAAAACCAGTCATGGAGTACAGACACATGCTACAGTATAGATGAAGCTAAAAAATTATACTAAGTGAAAGAAACCAGTCATGAAGATCACATAGTATATGATACTCTATATATGAAATATCAAGAATATGAAAATCTACAAAGATAGTAGATTGGCAGTTGTTTAGAACTGAAGGGGTAATATGGAAAGGAAAAAAACTGGAGGAGTGATGGTGATTAAAATGTTGTTTTTGTTATTACAAAGGAGTTATCATTTAACAAAGCTGTTTATGAATACAATTACCTGAAAATGTTTTAAAGTCAATGATGGTGGTGATTGTGTCACTGTGAATATCTACTAAAAACCAATGGGCATTATATGGTATATAAATTTTAACTCAATAAATGTGTTTTTAAACACTTGCTATTTTATTCTAATTTTATAAAAGTTGTTCTATAAGTCTTTAAACTATAAAGATTAGTATTTTATATAGGATGTCAGAAAGAAAGTTTCTTTTTCTTAAGTATAGTTACAAACCTCAGCTCTACTTTTTGTGTAAATTGCTTGAAATGATACTTTATCACATACTAAAATCTCAAGTATACATCATTTTGTTTCTCAACCCGGGGTTTTATTTCCTTGTTTATTTCATCTTACCCCAGTATTCCATGGTTTTAATGATTATATATTTATCTTATATCTGGCCACCTTAGGGCATCCTCATATTAATTGCAGTAGCTTTTCCAGCATGAACTTTGAGCCTTATGCTCTCGTTTGGCTTTTTATTTTCATCAGGGATGGTATTCTGTCATTTGAGCCATACCTCTACTTTCAGAAATCTTTTAATTTTAAAAAGACAAATTTCCCTTAAGTAAAAGGGAAATTTGTTTGCTTAAATAATGGAAAATCCAATATAAAAATTGACAACAGAGGCACTTATCTTCTCTTTTTATCTCTCCTTTGTTTTTGGATATATAAGGTTCACTCTCAGGTTCATGTGATTGATTGCTTTGGTATCTCCGGATAACACAAGGTCATGGAATATTTTGAATGGTTAGATCATCTGCTTGACCTGCTATGGAGGGTGGAGCTCTATCTAGATCATGTGGGGCAAGAGCTTACAAAGGAACGGACCTTCAGGTGAAGTCTGGGAGGAAGAAGACAAAACTGATGTTATGGAGACAATACTCAATACAGAGAACCTTAAATCATTAAACATAATGGTATCTTTGTCTCCTCCTTTCCCATACTTAGGCTACTCAATTTTTCTTTCATTATTGCATTATCCAGGATATTCAGAGCCAAGATGAGAAGTTACAGTAATTACATTCTTTGACTTAATAATAATATTTCACCATTTGTGTGAAGTGATTTTATTAAGATTTGATACATTTAACTAAGCAAGAAAATACCACTCTTAGTCCAGCTAATTGAAGTTTTTTTTCTTAATGTTGAATAGTTTCTGCATTCCTATAAATTACTTTATAGTGAAGGGAGGAACCTACTTTTTGTGTCATAAGCAGCAACAGGTAAGTAAGTTCTTGCTTTCTCCTATTTCAGGAAAGCTCCTAGTTAAGGGAGAGAAATATGTCAGACATACTTGATTCAAGGTTCAAGGAGATGGCAGATGGCTATGTTTTCAGGCTTAATCATTAGGCCTGAGTCCTTTCAGAACCTGAGGCTGCAATGATAGCCATGTTAGAGGAAAGTGCCCAGGAAAACCAAACCACCACTGCTCCTTCCACATGACCTTTATCAGGGTGGTTATAGTGATAATCATCATAGAGAAGAGAGACACTCAAAGGAAAGATGAAGTCCTTGACTTGTCTATGGTTATACAGGTTTTGAGGCCAGGCTATCTGCCTATAGTGCCTTATTATTATACTGACTTAGAGACCAATCTGTAATGCTCAGAACAAGTAATATAAATAACTTGTAATTGAAACTAAAAAAAAGTCTGGATAGCAGTGGCTCACACCTGTAATCCTAGCTACTCAGGAGGCTGTGATTTGAGGATCCTACTTTGAAGCCAGCCCAGCAGAAAACCAGAAAACCAAAGTGGAACTATGACAGAGCTGAAGAGGCCCTTGTGGCAGAGTGGTAGAGTGCTAACCTTGAGTATAAAAGCTCAAGGACAGCACTGCCATTCTAGCTGCTCAGGAAGCTGAGATGTGAAGATCTGGGTTTGAAGGCAACCTAGATCCAAAAAAAAAATCTATGCGACTCTTATCTCCAATTAACTAGCATACCGCTGGAGGTTATTATGGAGCTGACTCAAGTGATAGAGTGATGGCCTTGAATAAAAAAGCTAAGCAACAGCATGAGGCTTAATACCCAAAAGAATGGAATCAGGGCTTCCTAGAAACCCACAAATGCCCTGGTATTTCTTGAAAAGTCTGCCTTTTCTTAGGATGAAGATACACTGGGAAAACTGAGGACAACTTTCAGTTATAGTCCAAGCTAGTCTTGGAAGTCCTTCAGGTTAGTTGTCTTTTCCTACCAGAGCACTGTTGGCCTGCAGAACTGAGAAAGGGGAGAAAAAATGTTTAATATTCTTTATGAATACTTTCCTAATTCCTTTTGTGTTCATGGCAGCCTTCAAGATACTGTGTATATGCTGGTTAACAAAATAGACATGACCTCTGGTTTGACAGAGTTTAGAGTAAAAGAGACAGTCAACAAGAAAACTAATTTCAAATTCTGCTGTAGTAGAGAAGAGGATACATGGAGGTGTAAAGGATGAGAAAAGGCTATCCAGCAAATGGAAGGAAGGCCATAATATAAATGAGGCTTTGTTTGAGGAACTCTAAAACCAATGTACTAGGAGCACCATGTGTTGAAAGAAATTCTTGTGAGATATGTTAGAAGATATATTGGGACCCAGTCATTCAGGTACTCTTTTACCATGTAAAAAAAGAGTGTGGATTTTATTCCAAGAAAATGTGAAGCCATTAAAAATATTTTAGGTAAGCAAATAAAAAACTTAACTACAGAAACATCTTTAACTTCTATATGTGAAATGGAAGAGGGCAGCATAGAGAATAGAAAAACTAGTTAAAGACAAATTCCTAGGTGAGAAATCATAGAAACTTGAGTCCAGAATGGTGTAAGTATAAATGTAGAGAATAAAATGGACTGGACATGTGTTTTGGAAGGATAATCAACAAAAACAAAACTGATGAAGCTATATGGGAAATAAACAAATGAAGAGAATTCATAATTACTCCCAGGTGTTTGGAATGGACCAATTTGTTGGATGGGGATGCCATCTTAAGATAGAAAGAGAGGTGATTCTTAAAAGAATAAATCAAAAATTCTCTTTCAAGTATGCAGAAATTAAAGAGCTGCCTCTTCCAACTCCTTCTCTAGGGCAACATACTGGGCCTCCTTCCTCTTGATGACGCTGGTCTGTTGGGGGTGATGTGGGCTCTACCAACTAACCACCAAGGAATCTAGAACACAGGGGAACCCTGGAAGACTTCATCACAACTTTTTGTCCAGCTCCATAATAACCATTCTGCAACTGTTCCATAATCCCAAAGTGCTCCTCCCCGATTTTGTCCATCTGGACAGGAGGGTGAGATTGACCCTATGAGTGACTCTTGTTCTCTATTGAGGAACTGGCTCCTGGTAACCTCCTTCCCCGACGTCAATCCTCTTCCCCTAAATGCTTCCCAGCTTCCCAGATGGTCTCCAGACACCCCGCACCCTCTCCCCTGGGTGCAATCATCATTCCCAGGGTCACTTCAGCCCTTTGGATCCCTCAATCTTGGATGAGTCCATCTGTCATCACCTACCCCTCTAGGGACTCAGGAGGGCAGAAAGCCAGGCCAGCGGGCAGAACACATCTGTCCTTGCTCAAGTCCCGCTCTTCTGGTTAACCTATGGGGGATCCCAGATGGGAAGACTACCAAAAAAAAAAAAAAGGAGGAATTTCAATTTTGAACTTTCTACCTTCCCCTTCCCTCCACATTACCAACCACATCACACCCATTCTCAGACTTAACTTGCCCTTCTTTGGGAAGACTTCCCAATTCCCAGGAAGATCCAGTCAGTCTTCTAGTTCCTTGACCAGACCATACCAATAGCTTTCTCCATGCTATCATGACCATGACATGGCCTGGTGACAACTATTTTCCCTTCTAGCCTCATAGTGTTTCCTATGGCTCCTACTAGCTACACACAACTATTTAAATTAATTAAAATTTAATAAAATTAAGTATTCAACTTCTCAGTTCTCTTAGCTACATTTCAGATGCTCAACAGCCACATGTGAATAGTGGTTTCCATATTACACAACATAGATTGATAATATTTCCATCATCACAGGAAACCATTCTGTTCTTAATTAAATTCTGCGTCCGCCTAATGACCTGTGAGGACCAATCTGGGTCTGATTCATGTTTGGACCTTTGGAACCCAGAGCAAGTTCAATAACATAGAAGATGCTAAAGATATGGAATGAGTAGATAAGATATTATATTCTGGACATCTTTTGTCAAGGGGATTATAGATGGCCTGTACATAGCATGTTGAAAAGACAAAGATCAGGAGAAAATACAATGACAGAAAAAGGCAGAGATGACAACTCCGTGTAGGCAGGTAGTTTTTCCTATCCCAAGACACTGGAATACTGATATCAGTACCCTACAAAGCACCTTATGTTAGCATATATTCATTCAGGGCTGCTCATTCCTGCCAGTCTCTCCTCCAGGACACCTTTTTATTTCTCTGAAACCAAACTCCACATTGTCCTTGAAAATGCTGAGAAGATTCTATAGGTCAGTCTCAGCTGGTCTCATTCTTCATGATCTGACCAGCATCCCCCCTCCCACCCCAGAACACACTTGAGGCATCCTATTTGGCAGCAATGGTCCCTTTCCTTTATATGTTCTGGTGTGTGAGCCTCATGCTTGTATCTCCTCTCTCTCCTTCAGGATGACCAATGGATCCTCAAGGGGAGGTATCATAAGACTCAAGCTTACCATGGACAAATACTGTATGTTTCTGATCAGAATGAGTAAATACTCCCCAAGGGCTAATGTATGATTTATCATAAGGCAAATGCTTACAAGGGAAGGACCATAGAGTTGACCTTGTGGGAACAAACCAGCCAGAATCTTGTCCACATGGCTGACACAAGGCAGGACCTCAGTATGACACTATTTCATCTCAAATATCCCAAGTGAACTTTGTGTAACAAACAAACAGCTGGGACCTGGGAAAAGTCAGGAACACAGCCTGCACTTGAGGATTTCAAGACACTGAACACGCCCCCTCCACTGCCCTAATTGTTGCTCTTCTCCTATTTTATCTTCCATTTCAGAAGCTTGAGATGGGCTGGGGATTTGGCTCAGCAGAAGAGCACCTGCCTGGCAAGCGCAAGGCCCCAAGTTCGGTCCTCAGCTCTGGAAAAAACAAACAAACAACAACAACAACAACAACAACAAAACAGAAGCTTGAGATAATGACTCATCTTCCTTTGCTATCCAAAAATCCATAAGAGATAGAAATTGTATTTACCTCTGCTTTGACTGTATGAAGATTCTCAACGACTCTGGAACAATCCCTGCAAAGGTCTGTGAAGACCTTTTCTAGCAGAAATGTCTCTACCCACCACTAGGGGTACTGGGCTTGAAGTTTCTGTATAAGTCTTTTGAGAGTACAGTTTTCCTTGAGGTCACTCAACTTCTTCCCCTACTATAGCCCATAAACTATTCTCAATCATACATTCAATACCCAAGTTGGTGATTCCAATTGATGGCAAGCTTGTAAAAGGTAATGTGAGGTTTACAGGGTCCTCAATCATTCACCCTGCCTGTCCACTGGGTTATCAACATCGGCCTCTTTCACTCAAATATTCTTCCTTAAAAGGAACAGTGGTAGGTCTCTTGCTTCTGTGATAGAGGTCCAATTCTTCAGAAACTCATTTGTAAAAGCCTGTGAGTGGACATCTTCTATATCCTATGTACATTGCCTTCTCACTGGTTCTACCTTTAATAAGAAAGCCTCTTACCATCATATTTTCAAAGGCTCAACAAGGTTCATCTCTAAGGAACACTTACGATTACTCTGAGGAGGCTTGTTCTCATCCAGCGTGGTGTGAAAGGTGTCAGGGAACTGTTCTCATGCTCAAATCTATTTTAATGTTCACCCATTAGATCTGGGTGGAGGCTTGCATTTCCCAACTCACAATTTAAAATTACAACTTCCTTGCCTTTCCTGAGAGGCTCTTAGAATAGAAAGAGACAGAGAACTTTGTTAGTGCCAGGTAACTGCCCCCATAGAAGGGCAGTGGCAACAGGTGGCCATCCTAAGACAGCCCTTCTGCTCCTCTTTCCTCAATGGACTCATCAAAGAGTGGAGTCTCTTTCCCATGTTTAGGGAAAAGGAAAAGAGCTGGAAGTCATCAGGGTGTTGTTTTTGCCAGTGAAGCCCTTGAAGTGGAGACAGGAGAAAAACAAACAAAGTCTTGTCATTTCCCCAGGGCCCTAGAAGAGGTCCCTTTCACAGCCAGGAATGTGACAGGGAGTGAAGTCAGCCAGGAGGCTGCCTGTAGAGGGAGGGGTACAGGCAGCCCTTCAGCTGAGGGCTGAAGACACAGTGCTGAAGAATGGGGCCAGAGATGGGGGAACCCACTGCCAACCACAACCCCAAGGAAGAGGAATGAGCCATCAGAGAGTCACATCTCAATAGGGTCATGTAGAGTCCAGCAGATGCTCTCTGGAGGCCAATTTTGTAGTAGATATGCAGCAATCACCACACAGATGAGCCATGGCCAGGGAAAATGTAATCAGAGAGAAGAGTCAAAAGTAGAGATGTAAAGCAAAGGAGGGTCCCAAGGAGGAGACAAAGTACCAACAAAAGGAATGACACTCAGCCTAAGAATCAAAGGAGAGGAGAATCGAAACAGGAGAGGTCACTGAGCTCATGCGGCCCCTGGTGCCCCAGGAGATATCTGACAGATCAAAGCTAGCATTGTGGACCCAACTCCTTGACCAGGAATCCCCTGTTGCATCTCACTCACATTTTCCTGTTGTTGCATGGGGCAAATAGGCAATCCCCATCCTCTGTCTTGTCCTCCGCTCACTGGAGTCCCCAGAAACCAATGGAAGAGGAAGATTCAGGGTTTTTAAACACGTTCCCCTTCTTCCTCAAAACTGTGTGGTTGGTATCCTTTAATCCTAGCCATGACCCTGAGACCAAAGGACTGTGGCCTACCTGCTCTTCCCTTTCCCTCTGTCCATGTGAGAAAGAGTCTAGGTGACAGCCACTCTAGGCCTGTCTTGGATCGCAGCAGCACAAAAAGAAAGCTGTCCTAGTTCAACAGAATTGGCATTTAGGCTTCATTTGATGGCATATCCAATGCTGGGCTCTTCCTAGGTAGTAAGGAACATAACATACCTATTGGTAGGACAGGGAGACAAACCTTGACCCCTCACCTTTCAAACAGTGTGTATTAGGAATGACTGTGATATTATAGTTGCCAGAGCATCCAGGAAACAAAATAAAGCAGGTAGAATGAATCTAGGCAAAGGGCCTCTTTGGGGGGACTATCTGCAGAACATTTTGAATACTTCAGTCTGAGATCCAGTTCTGCTTCTGACCCAACCTCTCTATGTGGAGATGACCCAAGGACCACAGGCCTCATGGCCTATCCACACCCTGCACAGAGCTGGGACCAACTCCACATAGCTGAGAGATGTTTTCTGGAAAACACACGTCTAGTGCTGTGGTTCTCTCTCTATGGTAAAATCTTACTCCCCAGGGCAGACTATTGAGAGGAGGGGCCTAGTGGGAGGCTTTTAGATCATCAGAGGCATGCCTTTAAAGAGGATTGCTAAACTATGGTCTCTTCTTTTATTATTGGTCTTACTTCCTAACCATGAAGTGAAGGGTTTTGCTCCGCTACATACACCCATTACTATGTTCTGCCTCGTAATAGGCCTAAAAACAAGAGTCAGATGATCATGATCTGAAACCCCTTAAACTATGAGCCAAAACAACCTTTCTCTTATTATGATAATTCTTTCAGCATTTGTTACAGTAATCAAAAGTTGACTAATGCAAGAATCACAGGTATTTGCTAGACCCATTCTCTAGCAGCTTGCAATTTGTGCTGGCAGTCTGCCAAGTGGTTCTGCCTTGTACATGAGACCCAGCATTTATGCGATGTGTTCCCCACCTGAGATGCTTTTAGCATCAACTTGATGCCCAGGCTTAGGTCTTGCCTTTATTTCCTGCTAGAGAAGAAAGTTCTACCCTACCTTCAAGCTCAATGGCCAGAACCCCCTCCCACTCACAGACTCCTAGCCATTTTCACTTATTGCTTTACTCAGCTTTCTGTAGTCTTAAAGAATTGTGAGCCCTACTGCAGGCAGGGACCATGGTATATTTTGTTCAATAGTATATCTCAAGTCCCTTCAACTAAAGGAGCACAGATAGCCATATTTGTTTAAACAAAAACATGAACTGACAAGTAAATGAAAGAATGTATAGATGGAGACTTAGGCCCACTGTAAAAGTATTGAAGAGGCAAAAGCTCATGGATTGATGGGAAACAGAGAAGGCATGGGCAGAGACCTGGGATCTCTCTTCCCTATCTTGTAGCAGTTAGTAGCTTCACTGGTCCCTTCAAAACAAAACAATCCAACATGCAAAGGACCACCATTCTTTTCTACCCAAGTCCCATAGGTCCCTATATCCTACGTGAATCTTTCAGCCTCTTCCCCTTTCTGGTACCTATTAGCTTCTGACTACAGTCTTGGGAATGGTACCCCATCTTGCATATTACAGATATATCAGTCATATGAATCTCATCAGGTTTAATCTGATTGTGTCTTCTTACCAGGTGGGAGATAGTGTTCAGGGATTACTCTATTCTAAAGATTGTCATGGTCATGGGGAGGTTTGCCTGGATTCAGCTCCCCAAAACCTAATGAATATTATCAAGGGAATGATTTCTTCAGAGGCTCCTCACTTGTAATTCCTAACCACACTACTCTGCCTATCTCTGCATATTCTTAGTACCTCCTGCACTTGCTGGCTTCCTACAGAGTCCAAGGACATTTCCTGTCACCACCTCCCAGAACACAAGGAGGTAACTATCTCTTATCCTTGTACTTCATACTTCAGGGAAGGTTAGGACCTTGTGTTCCTCCACTACATTCCAGGAATGGCCCTTAGGGGGTTGATAGGAAGACCACCAAGGTGGTCTGGGCTCCCCAGAACAGCTTGGTCCTTTCTCCCACCTCACTCGGATTGACCCTACCACCTCTCAAGCTGTCTGGCTCTCAGTTGCATTAAGGAATGTTGGCCTTAAGCATCTTCTGTCAAGGCCACATCACCCTTCTTGTTGGGGCTCAGGAACCCTACTCCTTCCCCTCCACTCAAAAGGCTCCTCCTGACTGGTTATGCTCCATGTCCCTAAAAGGCTTGCTGCTAGCCCAGAGATTTCTGAAAGGTTTTCATGAAGCTAGAGTTCCAAATGTGGTCCCCATGGAAGGAATTTTATCCCCACACTGTTCCCTTCGCTCCTCTGCAGTCATGAACCAGACCCGGAATGAAAGCACATTCTGATCAGAGAATGCAGTCCCTCTGGGAGTCTCCTAAGCCTAGTCTCAGGCCGACCCTATACCGAACATAGACTGACATCTAACTCTGGTATCTTTTTGAAATACCAGAGTGTGCGAGTGTTTGATCCCAAGTCCCTCCAGCCAACTCTGAAGTATGGGATGGAAGACATATAGCTGAGGCCTCTAGGGAATCTCACTCAAAGGACACTTCAAGTGGAAAGGTGCTGACCTTCCAGAAATTTACTGCCTCAAAAACCAAGGAAGCCCTTGGAGTCCTTCTGTCACTCTGCACTCCCTTCTCTGTGCTTTTCTAGCTTGTCTAGAGCTTATAGATAAACATACTAGTAGTGGTTGCCCTTGGAGATGTTCCGCTTCTCCTCTCATTAGAAGATGTCCTTTCTCATCAAAGCCCCAAGGGCAAGAGAGAAGTCCAGTTGATGGCATGGTTGTGAGAGATGCTCTGTCATTCACCTTGTCCACCCACTAGCTTGTCAATATCAGCTTCATATTCAAACCTGATTCTCTCAGGGGACCAGGGCTGTGCTCCTCTTAGGCTGTTGCTATTCTTCAGCTCTTCTGGGGTATATGTGACTCCCTGATGATCCTTCATCTGGATCCCTGTATGCACTACATGCCTCCCTAAATGTAAATCTCACCTCTTTTATATTTATTTTTAGGTATATGTGAGCCCCAGGTGCCAAGTAATAGCCTATCTGGAATTCGGGTCTCTGGTAGGACAGCCCCAAAGAGGGGGGCCTTCAAGAGGGTGAACGGGGAGTCCCAGTCAGGTTTTTACTCCAATAGTGCCAGCTCATCTCTGGATGCCCTCTGCTGCCACCCTTCTGGCTGCCCCATCTCCTCCATTTGGTAACCCTGGGCTCCAGAGAGGAGGATGACTTGATGCTCATTAGGAAGTATAGGAGGTATGGAGGACATAGTGGGAGGTGCCTAAGTTCCTATGGCTACATGCACTGGGCAAGGAGACTCCCAGGTAGTCAGAGTTCCAAGCACCTACCTTGCTTCCAATAAACCCTTTTCCTTCCCTTTTCTCAACTGCAGAAAAATGTACCAAATTCTGGATTTTCTTGAATAATAATTAAGGTGGAAAAGCAGGTCCCTCTGCAGGGGCTGCCACACACACCCTTCGTGAAACCAGGACCTGGGGGACATGTAGGACTTTGGGAGGGAAGGTGGGTAGAGGATCAGGGGACCTCTAGGAATCTGCAGAGTTCTGGAAACAGAACAGTTCTGAAAACAAACTGGTCAGAGGATGTGCTCTAGACAGGGAGCTGAGAGAGAGTCAAGAAAAACTAAGCCTATGGCTAGCTCTTGAAGGTTTCCTTTCTCTTTGGCCCTTCCAACTCTTTCCTTTCTTCCTCTTTTCCATACTGACCTTAATACTCCCCTATTAAAAACTTTATTAAATAGAAACACAGGGCCTATCTACTGACGTTTTTCAGTAATTCCTGCTACTGTTCCTTTATTTGCCAAATATTACCCAAGGTCCTATGGTCTACAACATGCTGGGAATCTTTCTGCCTTTTTTCTCCTGTCTTTTTTTTCACCTTTTTGTTTGTTTGTTGTTGCTGTTGAGAGAGAGTCTGTATATATATCCTAAGCTGGCCTCATAGTTTCCAATCTTCCTGCCTCAGCCTCCCAGTGTTTGTATTATCTTGGTAATCCCAGCCTAAGATGTAGTATGACCAAGGAAAAATTGGCCTAACTCAAATCTGTTTGGAGTACAGAACTTAGTGTATAGAGTGGATAAATTCTAAGATAAATTTTGGATAAATTCCATCCTAAAATAGGTAGAATCTCATGAATACCCTATCTTTCCATTGGCAATCTTTCCTCTGAAGCCATTACCAATTGACCTGCCTTCAATCTGATTCCACTTAGTATCCAGGGAGATTTGTCAGAACACAAATCAGAGAAGTCTCATATAGTAAAAGTCAGTGTCTTTGATGATGTAGAGATTTAGGCATGATTTGCCCCCTGAATACCTTTAGTCTTGTTTTGAGTTATGCATCTTCATTCTTTCACCACAGCTACACTGGCCCTCAAGGGTCTCCATGTCCAAGTTCCTTCCTTCCTCATGCCCTTCCCAAGGCTGTTCCCTCCCCTCCTCACCCTCCCCATCACTTTTGTTCTATACCCACTCTTCTTACTAGTTCCTTCACTTCATTCACATTTCAGTGTGTCACATCTCCAGACAAGGACATTTGACCCAACCTTCAGGCAAAGTGAGTGCTTGTTATATGATTCCACTGTTACCCTTAGGATCATGATACTTAAGAAGTAATCACTTGGGCTGGGGATATGGCCTAGTGGCAAGAGTGCTTGCCTCTAATACATGAAGCCCTGGGTTCAATTCCCCAGCACCACATATACAGAAACTGCCAGAAGTGGCGCTGTGGCTCAAGTGGCAGAGTGCTAGCCTTGAGCAAGAAGAAGCCAGGGACAGTGCTCAGGCCCTGAGTCCAAGGCCCAGGACTGGCAAAAAAAAAAAGAAGTAATCACTTATATAATCACAGTCTCCTTCCCTTGACTATAATAATAATCACCTTGAAGAACAGGGGATGGGTCTGTGTTGGCTATGGATATCAGTCTGACTCAACTAACTAAGCCTTCATGAGGAAAGAAGTTATAAGACACTGGCCCATTGTCCTTTCCAACAGGCTAGATCCTGTGGGCTGTGTGGGAGCTCATCTGCTGTACCCTGCTTGGAGGAGACATGCCAAGAGCCACTGGACTAGGGCTCCCACTAACCTGGACAGGACCTTTGTCAGATTAGGGAAAAGATGCTCTTTCTACTGGGAGGATGTAGCCCACACGGGAAGAGTCCTTGATGAGCACCCCACCATATTTATATTCCATCTCATCTTTAGGCAAGTGTCTTTTTTCAGAGCATTCACTGATTATGACCAAGGTGCTGAAAAGAGCTTATTTTCAAGTTAGCTGAAGACAGTGGCTCATGTTCAGATACTGACTCTTCAGCTCAAGAGGTTGTGTCCTCTCTTCCTCTCAGGGCTTTTAGCACCTCTTTCAGAGCTTTATTCCTTAGTCCATTTTTGTAGATATCTCAGGGCCTTTCCATTTCTCCTTCCTTAGTTCTTCCTTAATGTTTCACCTTTTCATTCTCTCTCCACTTTTGCCCATACCTGCCATAGGGCTTGCTTACAGTGGTGTTTCAAGAGGAGGCCCTACGCTGTAGACAGACCTTCTCAGCCTTGATTCACTACCAGATCCCATTTGCTCCTCTATCTGAGTGATTAGGAGGAGATGTCTTATTTTGCCATGCAGAACCATGAGTTGCACTCCCAGAGCAATGGCTTGAAGCAGATTAAAGACCCAAGGACCACATCCATCCAACCAGTAGAAGGGCAACACTGGGTGATAAAACCATCACAGCAGTTCCAGATCTCTGCAAGGTCTGGATGACCGGTCAGTGCACAGCTGCACTGCAGCTGGGGCAGCTCTGGCTCGCCCTGTCCTCCTCATGTCTGACCTCCACATGGCCCAGGGGGATCACACTGCCCCCCAAGCCAGCAGCCTGTCGTCAGCCTCGCCTTTCACTCTCCTCATCCTCCAGCTCATAGTGAGCCCTCCAAGAGTGACTTGGGCTTCACACATCCAAGACTGATGCCAACCACCTCTGGTGATTGATAGGTATAATAAGCATATCAACTCTCATTAAGACTGAGGCCTTGGACTCCTTTAGTTTCCCCTTGTATTGGCAGAGTGTCCAATCTGGCCACCTGAGGCTTATAGATTTCTTCACTGCCTGTATCTCTCTCCCTATGTGTGGTGTTCTCTAGGGCAGGGGTGGAGCAAGATATTTGATCTCCTCAAAACCCATACCAGTAGTTTGTAATTTGAGGGACTGTGAGTTGCCCTTTCCAAATTCTACCAGCTGCTCAGTCTTTTGGGGTGTCTCAATGTCCTTTCTTTTTTCTTTCTTCCCCACCCTCTCATTTTGCCTTCAAAAAATAGTGAGTGCATAGGCCTTTTGGTCTTTCACTTTGATTCTGGCTCTAGTTCATTAACTGTTGTAAACAAGGGAAATAGAGCCAGGAGTTCTAATCTTCCTAGCTCATAATAATTTTCTCAGAAAATTCTTCTTTGTGGGAAGCCAGGTTTGGTGTTGAGTTATAATGAGAAGGAAGCATGTAGGCAGGCTCACTTTAAATATCTAAGCATGTCTGTAAGCTAGCAAATATCATCTACTTATTTTTACCATACCATCATCTTCATTATCTTGAGTAGCATGATCATTCTTACTATCACTACAGTCTTTACAACTGTTCCTGTCATTGTTTCCATCCAATAAACATAGCCAGCCCCATCAGCAGTTCCTACCATCTTTATTGCTCTCTCTATTGTTTCCACTGTGATCGTTCTATAACTGCCATCACCACCAGTGCAGTCATCCCAAGTTAGCATTACTGTTATGACTAAGATTGCTACAAGCATTGCCACCATTAGCAACTTCCATCATCATCATTAGTATTATCAACACCACAACCATTACATACTCACCATCTCCTTTACAGTGTAACTACTCTTATTACCAAACTTCACTAGTATCTCTGTCACCACCACCTTTGCAAATATCACTACCATCACCCTTATCTACCATCAATATGATCACTGGTGTCAATACCTTTAGCTACTCTCTACCATCCTCCACACCAATTATTCACTTTATTAAATCATCTTTCTCTGTACTAGAGTCTTTGCAGTTTAGATGTATCCTGAATATATTCACTAAACACAATATATGAGCTCAGTACACAATGAGTTATTCAGGTTGAATTAATTGACTTATGCTACATAACAACCAAACCTAAGACTTAGTGGCATAAACCAGTAATCATTTCATTTAGTGAATGATTCTTGGGTCCATAAAAAGTTCTAATATATTCTGGCTCGGCTTATCTCCACTGGGCCTCTATAGTCAGTTGGTAGATGTAGAAACAAGCAGATGAACAAGGCTAGCCTTACTCTTGTTTGATGGAGCTTTCAAGAGTCTAGCTCAAGCTCATTCACTGTGTTCTCATAGTTATAAGTTTAGCAAGAGGGAAATACTTAGAGAACACTTATAAGGAGATATAATATGCTTTCTAAAGCCTATAATTGCTCATGTCCTATGTCCAAAATAGGTTATGTCTTATACCCATCCTTAGATTCTCTTGGACTCCTATCCATTTGCTTCTCCTCGGCTGCTACCTACCATATATGAACTGTACCATGTGAGGTTGACCAGTTGTTCTGGCAGAGCCCTGGGTCCTATTGAAGTTTTAGACCTGGAAGAAGCGATGATATTTATAGTCTAAGATCTATCTTCCTAAGTCACTGCTGAGGGAATTAAAACCACTATCAGGAAAGATAAATTATATATCTCTAATAGGATGGGTTCTGAAATAGAGAAAATCGAAAAGAAATTTGGATGAAATTCTCCCCCCTTTCCTTCTGTTTGACAGGATGTATTTACCTGATCAACTGTGTTTGTTTGCAACTTGTGAGGAAGCCACAGCTAGTTTAATGACATCCCGTCTTGCATTGTTCCCTATCCTTAACTGCCTTGCTTTTCTCTTTTCCTCTCTCTAGCTGCCCTGGATTTATACCTCTGAAACAAAGCTTCCCCACTGAAGGCTGGCTTCAATTCTCAAATAAATAATTTTAAAGGAATTGACGGTCAGAGATGTCCTTGGAGAAAGCCAAGGATATCAGAGTGCTACGTGGTTGTGCCTTCAGCAAAAGAAGACCCTAGAATTGACAGATCTTTTGTCTTGTAGTTAGTCTTAGGGGTGGTTGGACATCTCTTACTCCCCAAAGCCAGTATCCCATTTATAGAAGGCAGTGGCTTTGGGATGAGGGTCTAGGAATACAAGTACCTATGGCTCCAGTTCCCTGGGAAAATAACTTTAATTTTTGCTCAGCTGAAGGCCCAAAGATTCTCAGTTTAGCTAAGCACTAGAAATATTCCCTTACACTTTGTTTCTGCCTTATGTCTAAGTCCAGAGACTACTTTCCCATCAGACTGGCAGCTCCTTGCTGACCAGGACTTTGACTCCCTTAACAGGCTAACGTAAAGACAAGAAAGATATGATTCTCCTTAAAAGCCCAGCTAAGGAGGATACAGGTTGTCATGAGAACACACCCCCAGCCACTGGTCTGAGGAGAATACTTTGTTTCTCTCTTATCTGCAAGTCTCTCCTTCCACAAGAATCCTTCCTCATTTGTATCCTAGCCTCTCTCTTCTCAGTCCTTCCCAGGGCCAGCTCTCACCAGAGAGCTCATTACCTTTCTATCCTCAGCTTCTTCTGTCAGAGATTTTCACATGCATAGAACTGTAGCCCATTTTGTCCTTCTATATGTGCTCATAAAACTGAATAACTGGTTGAAACTTGTAACATTGATCAAGGAAGCATTATATTCATAAATTATTTTGTTGAATGGCAAGTCCTTTATACAACTACTTAAAGATAATAACAATAATTAATAAAAATAAAACTGAAGAACTGAATGTTCAACATGGCTAAGAGATAGGAAAATGCTATCAAGCGATCATACAGGAATATTTATACGGAAAAAATATTTTCATTTGGAAAAAATTAAAGGCCGCCTATTCTCATCATTTTACATTCAGATTGTGTAAAAGGTCCTCAAACCAGAGGTTCACCATACACTGCTTCATTCCTCATGTTTCAGAACTGAACCTGACTCCACACATTTCCTTTCCAGGCCTGCAGAAGCATGAGGTCATTTGGTCCTAGCCTCTAACTTAGGACAGTACCAATTTCATACCTGTCTCCTAAGAATCTCTCTTATCTTTTGAAAATACCTGAGTCTAAAATAGAAACACACAAGTTTCCCCTTTCTATCAGTGATTTAGTCACTTTTTCAGGAAATCTCTTACAGCTCACCCAGTCCTCACTGGGTATGTTCAAACCTATTTCCACAGCAAATTTATAGTGAATATTGGAGCCCTGCTGCCATGCTTTCATTGGTCTGACTTGCCGAGTTTAGCTGACTCCTCAAAGTTCTAGTAGTTCTACTTAGCATGCAAAAGTTTAAGAACATTGGGCAGGTGATACTGGATCTGTACTTAACTCAGCTGGGAGAAACTCACCGGGCGCAACAAGGCCTTGTTTGCCGGTACTCTCATGGGCGAGTGCTGGGGTATGAGATGGACTGCTCAGATTTATCCCAAAATTGGGCAGCATTTAGGAAGAATGGAACTCTGATGTTAAATCACAGGATGCTGTCTATTTCCCAGTGATGCTAAATAATAAAATACAGTGCTCATGACATGGACTATGAATTAATTACTTTAGGATCTCATTAGATTAGGATCAAAGGCATACTCTTCCACTTGTATCCTCAGTTTCCTTTTTCTAATTAATGGTTAGTTACCCTCAGCATGTAACAAGAAAGACCTATGACCATATTTTTGTGAGCCAAACAGCAAGAGAAAGGGAAGGGAAGGGCCATCTAATGAGTCTCTATATTGTGCCTTTTACTGGAAAGAACTCAGACTAGCTCTGAAGACAGGCCTTGCCATTTAGTTTCAGAACTGGTCTCTCCTCCCTCTGGAAGGGAAGAAGGAGGAGAGGGAAAGTTCTGTGATATCAGGATATTCTATTTCAATCCAAGCCATGAATGTTCCTCCAGGCACCTCTGGGCTCCCACCATGCAGGTATGTGATGTTCCATCTCTGAATGATGAGAGGAATGGAATATTTCCTGTTCTCAGAAGCTCACCGGGGCTCCAGTTGCATGTCCTTGATGTTCCCTTCCACCTTGGTGTCTCAACTTCATCCCTAGATGCTGAAAGAAGTCCTAGTGTCTTAGGGAGGCATGGACTGGGCCCCCAGGAAAGCAAAGAACCTGACCTTCTATGTCTCTTTGGCCCTGTCTTTAGTGTGAGGAAGCATTCATTTCTTGTGGGGCCGCACAGCCTGCTCTTATATCTTGTTTCTAAGTCACTGCAGGCAAGTGAACTCTTGTGATCAGCTAAATTCAGCATAGCATCTGGGACCTGCAGCCTCCCTGACCCCCACAGGCTTTCTCTGCTCTTCCTACCTCTCCTGCCAGCCCCACTGGCACCTAGCAGTCATGGGAAGACAAAAGGCTGCCTCCTATTGTCCTGCCATAGGAGTCCACTGTCTAAGAAGGATAAAAGACAAAAGCCACAGAATCCAGCAACTGGTTGAAAACAAAAACAACACCCACCCAATTTGCTCTTTTTCAACTTCTGCCAGGAAATTCTCTGGAGCTAAACAGGGAGGGTCCCAGGAAGAAAAGGGGTCCAGTTGGGTCTACAGAAAAAGCACTTATTATCTCAGGGATTAAGAAGCAGATCCAGCAGTTAGGCTTCAGTGTGGACTGACTGGGCAGGATAGGAAGAAAGGGCAATGAGATTAGGAGGGAAGAAGGTAGAACTGAAAGTAGTGAAGGCCACAGATGTATCTGAGCAGGTGTCTTTCCTCTTCTAAACCACATTTTTTTCCCCATAAAAGATCTTTGCTGGGGAAGAAAAGGAATTTGGAAGTGAAAGATCATTATGGGAGAAAGGAGCCACTCAGGACCAAGAGTGGACAGACTGCTCAGGGACTGGAGTCCTTCCCCTTCCCTCCCCACTCAGCACCAGCTCTGGACATGGAAGAAGGCACCAGTAGTACCCTGGCTCATTCCTTCAGGTCCAAGTGACTAGCATAGGAAAGATAGGAAAACTAGGGAGAGTGTGCCCCCCACTGGCCAGCAGAGACAAGACAAACTACCAAGGCAGGGCTCAGAACTGGACTGAGAAATCTCTGGGGTTCAGCTCATCTTCCCCAAGGGCGCTGCAACAGAGAGCCCCAGGGGGCCATTTGCCTTCCTAGCTCAGAAGGGCATCTGTGGGGCTTCTTCAGTCCGGAATCTAACATAAGTGCTGCCACTTAGTCAGCCCGAGCTTGTCCTGTGTTCAGAAGGCCCTGGTAGAAGGACCTCCAGGTCCACACTCCAAACAGGGGCTCTGGGAAGTTTCTTTCCTCCCCACCGACATTAGGCCTGACAAAGTTCCCAACAATGGCAGGGTCAAGAGGGAGAAGCTGCTGGGGCTGGGAATATGGGCTAGTGGCAAGAGTGCTTGCCTCCTACACATGAAGCTCTCGGCTCGATTCCCCAGCACCACATATATGGAAAACGGCCAGAAGGGGCTCAGGTGGCAGAGTGCTAGCCTTGAGTGGGAAGAAGCCAGGGACGGTGCTCAGGCCCTGAGTCCAAGGCCCAGGACTGGCCAAAAAAAAAAAAAAAAAAAAAAAAGAGGGAGAAGCTGGTCCTTCAGGAAGCAGGAGTTATGACATCCTAAGGAAGGATCCCAGCAGGAGAGCAGAGATTTCCAAGCCCAGCTAGCTCCAAACATGAGGTCTCCTCAGCCTGAGTAGGACTGAAGATACAGGCGTTCTGCAATGAGCCTCACCAGGGAGGTTGAAGGCCAGAGCTTCCTGTCTGAATTTCACTGCCTCCCATGCCAGGCTTATAAGGAAACCTAGTTGTTGCGAGCATTCATTCATTCCTCATTTACAGGAGAAATCACACCTTTTAAAAAGGCTTCCCCAGACCTTAATGCCTAATGATATTCTGCATTACCTTATCCTCCTCCTTGCCTGAGTCTTCTGCAGCTAAAGCCTCTGGGAGAGAAGGGAGGTGCAGGGCCACAGGCTGCTGAGGAAGAGAACACAGACCCTCTTGGGGCCCCCAGTTTGATGGCTCCTGTCCTAAAGAGCCTTGAAGCTTCTGGGGAGACGGCTAGGCCCTCCTCCAAGGAACTTAGGGCCTGAAGCAGACAAATATACAAAGTAGAGCAGAAATCATAAACACATTTTATTTCTAAATAATTTTAAAACCACTGGCATTGTAGCAAATTGGAATATATTTCCAGAATCGACTCAAAGGGATTTTTTTTTACAGCAACATATGAAAAATGTCATTTAAATATCCACCAGCAGCTGCACCACATGTTGGGATTTTAGGAAAACACTTTCATTCCTTTCATCAAAGTCCCTTGATTAATGTTCCACTTTTCTTTGACACTTTTTCCATAGTTAAAAAAAATCAAAGCCTGTACTATTATCTGGAAGAAAATTAAACCGATAAGATTTAATGTCTGCTAAAGACTACAGTCATGGCAAATATACATATAATAGATATATATATATCTATTATATGTATACATATATATTAGCTTGGCCTTGGGCCAAATACAGATGAATATTAAGCAGAAGGAACATCCTTACTGAAGGCTTTGGGAGGCAGATGGGGGAGGCAGAGAAGGCCCAGAGGGACATGGACAGAGAGAGCAGTGTTAAGGTATATAGATGGGCAGGGAGCAGGGGGTAGGCCTGCACAGAGGTAGTTTTCTGGCAAACATGCCTCAGGATAGAGATGGAGATAGGGAGATGAGGCTCTGTGGAAAGCTCAGATCTCCATGCCGGGATGGAGATCTCCATGCTGCCACCTGCAGCAAGGCCTGCCAGCGTGGTCAGGATTTTGTGAAAAGGACTCAGAAGGAGACATTTGGTGAGGGCAGAGAGAGAGAGAGAGAGAGAGAGAGAGAGAGAGAGAGAGAGAGAGAGAGAGAGAGAGAGAGAGAGAGAGGAGAAAGCAGAGGCTGCACCAGTGGGAAGGCAAGGCAGATGGAATGAGGGGAAATCGCAGCGTGTCTGGCACGGCAGCTGATGCCATAACTTAAAGGTCAAGTCAATGGAAAAGGAAGAGAAAAGGGGGAGGGGGTAGTGTTGGAATGATTTGGCCTCCACAGTATGGCAATTAACCCCTCCCATTCCAGTGCAGTTCCACCCAGCCTGAACAGCCACTGGAAGGTGTTTGTTCTCATACCTTGAGATCCTCTTGGAGTCACCCCTCCTGCCCCAGCATGGGCTCTGCAGTCCACCAGTCAAGCTCTGCATCCCACCTCCTGCACTTACCTTCAGATCAGGAATTACTTAACCCCCATGAACTCAGTTCTTCATTCATTCATAGGGTGAGAACATCTAATCCCTGTCCCCGCCCCCTAGATTTACAGTTAAACTGTAAAATGGGTACAAATTCTGGAAAATCAAATGTAAAAGGTGTAGACCTTTCGGAGTTTCTGTAAACGAAATGGCTTGAATTTGTTTTTGAGGAAAAAAATTGTCTTTGCTCCAAGAAAACCACCATTTGGGTAAATAAAAGCAAGCAGCGTCCTTTATCCTAAGGTACTGAATATTCTTGGGGATTCTTGAATATTCTTGGGCATTACAAGCTATAGCTCAAACCATTTCATATGAAGTAAACTGGTCACCCTTATACTCAAAGCTTTGCAGGGATGATATCGCCTCACAACCTGATGTTCTTATTATCTTCTTCCAGTTATTTCATTAAGTACATCTATCTTTAATGAGAATACATCTCCTCTCTCCCTCTCTCTTTCTTCTTTCCCCTCTCTCTCTCTCCCTCTCCCTCTTTTCCTCTCTCTCACTCTCTCTTTTGGCTAAGCTGCTTCTTAGGGAAGAATTTTACTTTCCTCCATATGGATTTGGACTGCTTTAGCCTATAAATTATGGCAAGTTCTTGGAGGAGCACTGGAGGTTTTTGTTGGACTGGTGATTTGCCGGAGGGCTGCAAAGGAAGCCCCAAGGGTGGCAGAAAGGACTTGCAGGCATGAGTTCAGCTTCGGCTGGGGGAGACTGTGTAAAGTAGCTAGACCAGCCCACAGACAGTTTGAGCACAAAAGGCCCAAACTGAATCCACTGAATTATTACATGCAAGGACCACCAGCAAACCCACACTGCTGGCTGTCTATGGCAGGACAGAACATAGGGTAGAGAAAAGAGGCCATGCCTAGGTTTCCAGGCCCAGAGTTGCTGAGAAAGCTAGTGTCTTGGTCTCATGAATGAGTCTCACTGGTCCCATATTTTCCCTCCATTATCTCTTACCACTTAGTGACTCTCAGATAAAGTAGTCTAGAATTCTCCCAAATGGGTCATCTTGCCAAGATGTGACTTTGGAAGCCTTTGATTGGAAAGTGGGCAAAGAGGGAAGATAAAGAATCTTCTCTTATACCTCCACCACTGGTGTCTCAGGTAGGCAGTCATGTTTCCAGTCAAGACACAGGGCAGCTATGGCTTTCCCCCTGGTCTCAGTCATGTAATAGCCTCCTATCTTTTGCACCCACACTGGCAAGGACACTTCAGCCTAGAGCATGTTTGTCATCTGGTGGGAGAAGTCCTAGTCCTATGACAAGCAAATGATATTGCCTTGCTTCCTTCTTTTCCTGTGGTCCTCCCCTATTCCATTGCGCTCTCTCCTTCTTTGGGCCTTGGTGAGAAGATGGGTCACGTCAGTACAGAGTATGTCAGGGATATCTTGATCCCTATGAAATCTGTGTGTCCCAGCACTAGGCAGAGTAGGATGAAGATGTTTGGGAAAAGGTGCCCAAAGAAGGTCACTAAAGGGAGAGAGTGGTCCTTGATCTTACATCTGATAGGTAGCACCAGGCTTTTTTCTAGTCACAGAGTTGGTACAAGAGAGCTCTAGACAAAGAAAGATGCTCATAATATTCAATGTATATATGTGAAACTGGAAATAGGGTAAATTGAGGGGACTGATGGAGTTTGGAGAGAGGTAAAGGAGAATGATGAAAGGGGTTACCTTGATCAAGATGCATTATACTCACAAACTGACACATTTGATTTAAACTCATTTATACAACTACTTCCTGATCATAAAATAATAGTTAAGAACACATGGATTATACAATTTAAAAATAAAAGTTGTTCAACTTGCACACTCCAAGGTTGAAGAGAACCCCTAGGGATGGCTGCACTATTACACTATGACCACCAGGGGGCTCAGAGAGACACTGGGAGATCTGCCTCTGGAGGAGGGTCTGAGGTGACCCTTGGCCTGTCCTCTGACCCCAGAGCAAATGACAGAACTTATGATCACTTTGCAGGTAGTGAACTTCCTGCCACAGCAGGCACAAGAGGGAGGTTGAAAGAGTTCTCTTTCAACAAGGGAATTTCTTGGTCATGCAAAATGCTGTCATGGGTCTGGGTCCACTCAGTTCCAAGATCATGTTGACATGGCCCAGGCAAACCAACACTATGTTCCCATTACGACTGCACACATAGCCCTTTACTGCCAGCCATGCAGGGGACAGGGAGGCTGAAACCAACCTAGACCACGAGAGGCAAACACAAGTTTCATTCATAGTCTCAGATGAGCCAAATGCAGCAGTTGGCAATTCCTTGCAGATAAATACAGAGACAGCTCACATTTGCCTAAAACAACTAAAGAATTGCAGGAATAAAACCATTAGTTGTAGGGCAAAGGATTATATGTCAATATGTCACAAGCCAAAGCAGGGCTTCTCTGAGGTCAAGCATAGAATTTCCTCCCCTAGGACAGAGACTTTCCAGGGCAGAGCCTCTGTCTCTTGCCCAATGCCACCCATCATACAGGGCCAGGGAATTCTACGATGAGGGCATTTGAGAGAGTGATGTGTCCATCTTTCAGGAACCCAGCTGCTGGCTCAATTAAAAGAGCTGGGGAAATATTCGCTTCTACATCACAAATGGTTAATGTTCTTTGGATGAACTCTTAATATAGTCTTAATTCAAGTAGTTGAGAAATTTGGAAACACCAGAATCTTGATGGTCTACTGCTTCTATATGACCAGTACTAGAGCTTTTGGAAGGGTAGAAATCCTGCATACCTGGAGTGGAATAGGAAAATGCTGTCATAGCAGCACCAGGTTCTCAATGGCATCTGAATTCCTCTTAGTAGCTCTAACCAACGGTGAGACCCCAAGGCTACAATAAGACATTGCCTCACCTTTAATGCATGACATCCAGGTTGCTGCCAACATTTCTATTCTCCACATTTTAAAGAGCCACTCTGAGGATACAATTATCCTTTCCCCAGGAAAGCTCCTGTCACTGGTCTCTTTACTATATCTGGAGCAAGCGAATCTCCCTGACTGAGGCCATTGAAGCTGACTGCAGCCACATCCTCATAACACATTCTATATCACTTCTTCCAGCTTCTAGTCCCATCTGCTGCCTGTGTTCTACTCTGTGCCAGGTCTGTACTGGGTACCAGCTACGTAGAAATAAGCTATTCCCATACTCAACTATTGCTTTCAGGGCTTTGCATTTTAGAAATCCATCCCAGATCAGAGGTCTTAATATAGGCTAAAACCCATGGATGACAGAAGGCTGTCAAGGCAAGGAAGGAACAGTCTAAGCGAGGCCTGTCTACAATGTAGCTATCAGATTATTTGTAGTTGTTGGCAAGAAGAAGATGTACCAGCTGCCAGGCTATGCCTGGAGACTTAGTCCCTCAGAGCTGGGTTGATCTAAAGAGAAATCTATTGAGGAAAATTTACAGGGAACTCTAGAGCTTCACACCTTGTTCTAGCCCAAATGGGGCTTAAGCTCATTCTAGCTGATGTCTTCCTGAGGAAAGACTGTCAGGTTCACCCTGTTCTGCCTCATACATGAATGTGTAAGGACCACAGGTGAGTTATAGGTCACTATGAATGTTAAAGGTTTTAATCCAGAGCCCACATTTACCTACATTTTTTTTTGCCACTCCTGTGCTTAAACTCAGGCCTGAGCACTGCCCCTGGCTTCTTTTTGCTCAAGGCTAGCACTCTACCACTTGAGCCACAGTGCCACTTCTGGCTTTTGTTATCTATGTGGTGCTGAGGAATCAAACCCAGAGCTTCATGGATATGAGGCAAGTACTCTACTGCTCGGCCATATTCCCAGCCCCACACTTATACCTACTTGCAGGACAGGGATCTCGCTGTCTCTCAGGTGAATGTCCAGTCTATGGACTTGTCTTCCCTGAGTAGCTCATCAGAAGAGCAACGGGAAACTAGAGGAACAAAAGAGGCTAAGGAGGCTGGAGGAGCTTCAGTTGGAGATATGGCTTCATTAAAACTAAGGGAAGACTAGAAACCAGAGGTAATAACATGGCCTTGAGATCCTTCCCTGTACACCTCCCTGACTTTGGACTGCACTGCCCTTGTGGCCATCCATGCCTGTGACAAGATCTGGATTCTCATCACCATCTCTGAAGATGACAAATCTGAGGTGGGCTGGATTCTGTTTGGTAGGCAGTGCCTGTGCCCCTGCTCCTGCCTCAGAAGACTTAACTCCTGAGCCTCTACCATCCAGAAGGAGCCCTCCAGGAGTGAGGGCGTTTGGGGTAGCCCAGGGAACAGATGAGAAGCAGGCGGAAAAGGCAGGCAGCTGGTTCCGACCCGTGGCAGGAAGTCACAACCAAGATTCATCCTGGAAAAATGCAACTAATGCCGCACAGCTGGGTTGGCTAATCAGAAACACAGGCCCAGAGGTGGCAGCAGGGACAAGCCCTGCAGGCAGGGCCAGCACGAGGTGATAATGGGCAGTGAGCTCTTGGGCCCTCTCCCTATGCAACCGGCTGCTGTTTGGAGATGGAGGTTGTCCTATTGCAATCTCAAAGGAACAATTTCTCCCCCCTGCCTTGCCTGCCTGGAAAGGGATGCATTGCTCATCAATACACTAGCATCAACTTAAGGGATGGATAAAGGAAGTGTTGCCCTTGACTCCAAGGGATGGTACAGAGAGTGGAGTGGTTTCTCCTCCATCTTTGGGGCTTGTGTTCCTTCCTAAAGCACAGCCCATCAGCAGAAGATTTCTGAGCTGAGCTTTCTAGATCTCTTTCTAGGCCCCTCTCCTGAGGGCCTTCATCACCCAGGCTCCTCCTTGGGGAAAGCATAATGGTTAGAGGTTCTGAGCTGAAGTCATGAGGAGAAAGATTGAAGGATGGAGCTGGGCCAGTGTCCATGAATTTGCAGCTAAGCACTGATCAAGCTCCTGCTGCCAAACACATGCCAGGCTTTTGTTTACAAGGTGAATTCATTGTATGCTCTATGCTGTAAAGATTCACTATGTAGTTGCAAAGAGAAATGGGAAGAGAGACAAATTCAATAGCAATCAGCACAGTGACAGAGCAGAGCCCATAAGTTCAAGGCTTGGAGAAGGACTCTGCTTAGGAATGGGAGGCAGGAGTTGGCTGCTAGGATCATCCAGGGCCCCAGGATACTCTGCTAGTTGTTGTTCCACATGTTTCCTCCCCTTTCAAGTTTTCTTTCTGCTTCTGCCCATAACTGCCTGGGAGGTAAAGAGATGGAATGGTCTACTCCCAGGGACAGAAGTTGGAGAGCTACCCCAACAGAGAAGAAACAAGGCCCTGAAAAATTCCAACCCAACTTCAGCTTCTCCTCTGCCCTGGATCCTAGCTGGCTCCACATGAGAAATTTGAAGGACCACTTGGTTTAATGACACCCATCCACAGCAATTACCTTTCCAGAATCTCTCAGGGATGCCCCCATCCTCCTCTGAAGGCATCTGGAAGCTGCATTTGACAGCTCTGAAGGATCAGAAGAGCTTCCTTCCTCTGCATAGGCCAGGACTCCCCTCTTGTAATCTTGGAGCTTTGAGTTTCAGTTCTTGTCACCTAGCCTCATTTAAAAAAAGAAAACAACCTTGAGGAACACAAGTCATGTGGTTTCCACTACCGCAGGACCAGATACACTAGTGACCCATTTCCAGGATGCTTGTCTCCTCCTTTCTCTTAGCCCTACAGCCTAGGGAACACCTACTTCATCCTCCCTGCTTGTCCACACTCTGTCCTTAACACCCTGGGACCTGACACTTGACACCTACTTCACTCTGGCCAGGTGACAGCAGAGGTCTCTGTTTTCAGCACATGCATCATATACTTCCACTGATCTCAGGTTATCAATCCTCACTGGTCTATCAATTTGTGGGAGTCTTAGAGGGCCCTCATTGATGGATATTTCCTTTCCCTCCTCAGATGGCTGACAGAGTAAACCTCAGACAAACTCAATCCTCTGAATCCTAAGTACATGGACAAAACATGCTAAGACAGCCACAACCCACCCCAACCTCAAGCCTTCCTTTCTCATATGCTATATGAAGAGTCTCTTGTAGACTCTACTCTAGAGTGTGAGGCTAGTGCTCAGCTTCCCTTCCAAGTCAAAAGAGATGAGAGGCATCAGGCAAGGCTGGGGGCACCAGTATGAGAAATGGAGGTGGAAGGAATGGCAGTTGAAAAACTGCCATTGGATGACTATTGGCCAATGGATGGGAAGGGTGAGGGATGTACAGAGGGCTTGAGGTGGGGGAAGGTTTGAGAATGGCCTCCAAGAGTGTGAATGACCTCCAAGAGTGTGAACAGAAGAAGCAAGGGTCAGAGGGTCAGGAGCAGGCCAGAGGAGACAAGGCGGGGGGGATAGCTAACATGCAGGAGCTGGGAGCTGCTGTCTTGGAGGTTTCCTTACTGTCTGAGTGTTTGCCATGGAATTTCCCGACCTAATAAAGAAGAATTTAAATAGACCACAACTTGCTTAATGTTGACTGTATAAATAATCCAAATCCCTAGTTCCCTTTGTTCCATGGGCTATTTGTGTCAAGAAAGAAAGGCGGGGGATCCAACAGAAGCCACCATCCCAGATAGCAGCATCTGGGGACTCTCTGTTCTCTTCCTCCAGGACCCCAGGGAGCAGGGATTGAGGTCTGGGAGGGGGAGATCTGGGTTTTCTAGCCAAACCTTGCATTTGTGAGCATGCGTAGAGAAACACATTTCCCCCACTCACGTGCATTCACACACAGCACATGTGTATACACCCAAGCACATTTCTCCCACACCAAATCACACATGTATCCATGCATACTACACGTGTTCACGCACCAGCACAGTTCCCTCATACCAAGTCACATGCACTCATTCAGGGCCCATGTGTGTTCACATCAGCACATTGCCCTCACACTGAGTCATATGCATGATTCTGTGCATTTGCACAAGTTCTCACAAGCTGACCTTGTGGAGACAGGAAAAGATGCATACATGTGAACATTCAGACCCACAGAAAATTCTCAGACAAGTGTAGCTAAAGGTACCTGTCTTGAGGTCCTGTTGGGGTTCAGCTTTGGCCTTGAGGGGGAAGGGCAGAGGAGAGTGCTCCCGAGATGTGGCCCTTCCCCCAGCCCTAAGGGAATGCGGAAGCAGGCCACAATTCTCTGGGTCCTGAACCAGAAGAACTGGCTTTGCGACCAGCCCCCCAACTTTCTCACCAGCCCATGTTCTCCCCATTTTCACGGGCTTTGCCCATAGGGGTGGTGCTATGCAGGTGACGTTAGCTCTTGAGGGGGTCTTATGACAAGCTCGCCAGCCTATCGCCAGCTCCTGGTCTATCACCCCTTTTCTTATCACCCCTACTATATCAACTGTTAGCCACTCCCTTATTAAATCAGATTTGCTCTTGAAGCGTCTCTGAGATCCATCTGCGCCTGGCTTCCTTCGTGGGTAAGGAGGGAGGAAAAAAGGGATCTCCTACGGCTGCGTGCACCTGAGGTCTTTCCTGAGCCCCCCACTCCACTCTGGCCTTACCTGCGGGTCAGGTGACCAGGGGAGAGGGTGAGAAAGGGAGCAATTAGATTAGAGTAGAGCCTGACACCCCCATGCCAGGGGAGGCGACCCGAGCCCGGCAAGGTCCCACATGAGTCCGGTCTCAACCACTTCCTTCTGCCTTACTTTATCACCGAGGGATCCCATGGGCAGAGCCCTGTCTCAGGGAAAGGTTCTTTTTGGGCCAGTGCAGAGTGGCTTTGGTCACACTGACTCACTTCCAAAGAGTATTCCATTTAGAGGAGCACCATGTAAACCAAGTAGAGACCGTCTCCAAACTCTGTTGTGGGCCAGTGACCAATTGTCTCCATCTCCTCCCATGAGTGTTCCATCCTTCCCCATCCCGTTATGCTATGGACTCAGAGGAGAAGGAAGAACATGACCTTCCCTTGAGCTCATGGGCCTTGCATGGCCATTTTTAGCTCTTTATTTATAGTCATGGCAGTAAAAGGGCACTTGTACTAGAGAACTTTACCACCCTGTCTGAGGTACCCAAGAGGGAAGGGCAAAGAATGGGAGGAAAGAAAAGAAAAGAAGAAGATGGAGAGGAGAAGAAAGAGCAGGGAGGGATCATTGGTGAGAACTGGCTGAAGATAAAGCTCAAGCTATAGGAACTTGGTGGAGATGGGAATCAAGGTCCTGGCCCAGGAACCACCATGTGATAGGATGTTAATGATAGGAGGAACAACCTCAGAGAAAACCAGTCTCAGCTGCCTTATTTCTGTGAAGCCCCCAGCCCACTGCTCCCTGCTTGCCTTTTTGGGGGAGAGGCTCCAGGAAAGGACAGCAGGTCCCACTGGTGTCTCTTTTCCTGGGCAGGCTGGGGGCTTGAGGCTCCAGGCTGCCGCAGATGGTGTGCATCTCCCAGACTGCCTGGGAGATGGACGGGAAGTGGGGTTGTCCACACGCCCAGAATCTCTGGGCTGTCACCAGGTCCCCTTGATCCTCCTTCCAAGAAAGAAGAGGGGGAAAATGTGTCTTTCCGGGCCCTAATCCTCTCCACATGGGCGGGCACCACAGAGCAGCCAGGGCCGCTGCAGGCACACAGCTGGCAGCATCACCAATGTCACCCCAGCCCACCAAGGCCCGCAGGTTCAGTTACAGGAGCCTATGTCTCCTCTGCTTTCCTTGTACCCCTTTACTTCCCACCTACTACCACAGTTGTGCCTCTGCCTGGCAATCCCATGCTATTTCACACCAAAGGGAAACTGAGTCAGCAGCCATTGATGAAGACCTGAGCAAAAGGAACCAGGCAATAAGTGGCCTGCCATTAGCTGAAGCAGCCATCTTGACATGAATCCATCCCAAAAGCACCATAGGAAAAGATGTTCCAGAAAGCTGCTGGGGGAGTTTGGGGTTGACTATTACAAATCCCTATGGTGTATCTAGAGAGGCTCACCCACATACCTGCGAACTCCACAGCAGGACCTGCAGAGGTCATCGTCTCATCATTCAATGACCCCTGGGCTTTAGAGGTGGAAGGCAAGTCAAGTGGAACCACAAACAAGGAATTGGAGGTGCCCCAGGTGGTGCTTTGATGGTCTTGAGTTAGGGAGGTCTTGAGAGAAAGGTCTGATTACAGAGACACTACTTGAAGTTTTACCCTAAATCCTTCCCTGCTGGTATTCTATGAAAGACCTGTTTGAATAGCCAGTGCTATAGTTCTTTCTCACCACAGCAAGATGGCCCCTTCATTACTGCCCCATGCTACGTACGGGCCCAAAAGCCCCCTGCAGCCTGGCTGTTAGTGATCTGCATGGCCCAAACCCAGGGGCTCTGAGGACAGAGGGTCAATGTGATGAGCACAAAAACACACGGACAGTGGATACAGGCTGTACCCACAGTTGCAATCCCTGGCAGCACCAGAGTGGAAAAGGACCCAGGTCATCACCCTCTTGTTCATTTGGTCCTACCATGGATGCCAGGATGCCCTGCTTTCCAGTCACCACGACCACACATCCTGGACCCTGTGGGCAAGGGAGCTGCCAGGAGCTGAGAGGCCTGGAGGGCCTGGCCCCACTTTGATCTTGGGCATCAAAGGCCAGGAAATGCAATCAGCTCTGGGGAGCACTTGCTGCCTGGATGTCCCCACCAGGCACAGGCCCAGACCCCTCCCAGCCTTCTCAGACTGGGCCAGGTCCTAACAGGCCAGCCAAAGGCCCTGGGCAGGGGCTAGAGAGTCCATCCCCATCCCCAACAAACTTGACAGAAGCTATTTTAATAGGAGTGAACTCTGCTGACATGGCATCTTCTTTCTGCACCCCCACCCTGTCTCTGTTCCCCTCCAACCCCACCCCCAGCTTCCCCTGTGACTTTTATTGTCCCAGACATTTGCGTGAAAACAGGAACTTTGTGCTCTGGGCTCCATCTGCTCCTGCTTATTTCTCACTTGGAGCTGCAATCCTTGGTCTCACATGCCCCCTCCCCACCTCCCAACCCTGCTCTTCAGGCTGCCCCAAAGTCAGGAATTTGTGAGTTCTCTTGTCTCCGGCATTGGCTAAGGTGGCTTAACGAGAGGACCTCCTATTCTACCAGGCAGTGGTCATAAGCATAAGGAACAAACTGGAGGAATCTGGATCATTGAGACTAATGTCCTCAGCCACTGTCCCCCCCTGCCCCAGAGGAACAGAAGAACACCTCTCACCTCTAGGTCTGGGAAGAATCCAGAGTCTGGGAAGGCTTTTCAGACACCACTGCATCCATAAGGAGATCTGAGTCCTGAGATCTCCCTCCTGGAGCCTTTGGCTTCCAGCTATGCTTAGGAGTCCAGCATTTGAGAGGACACCATCTTGTATTGCCCAAGGAAATTAAACTGAGTAGTACAATAAAGAGCATCTTTAAAATAATGATTAAATCAAAGACCCATAAGTCAACTTCTCATGGAGTCCCCATTGAGGTAGATACTGTCAATGTCATCAGTGTCTACATAAAGAATAGAGACACAGGACAATCCATTGCCAGGCCACATAGTCTCCTCCCTTCCACCCACCTCTTGCATTTACCTCTTTCCACTTCCCAATCCTCAGAGTTCATTTCCATCTTCCCCACAAAGTCAGAGTATTCTTTCTTCATTTTAAATAGTGAGGGCACTGACATCCAGCACTGTGACTATGTTTGGTCACCTCTTTTTTGTTGCTGCTTTTGGGGCCTTGCCCTTTCTAGATTCGGCCAGCACTTCCGAGCCAGGTCTATGTATAGCCCTGGTTTTTGTTGTTGTTTGCTTGTTTGTTTTTACTACTTATTTTTCAGGATAAGATCTCACTTCTCATAGGAATGTGTGCTTGAGCTGTGATCTGCCTATTTATGGGCTTCCTCTTGTTTCTAACAGACCTTAGCCGATACATCTACTTCCTTCTGTTGAGATGGAGTTTCACAGATTTCTTTTTTTTTTTTTTTTTTTTTTTTTTTTTGCCAGTCCTGGGGCTTGGACTCAGGGCCTGAGCACTGTCCCTGGCTTCTTCTTGCTCAAGGCTAGCACTCTGCCACTTGAGCCACAGCGCCACTTCTGGCCATTTTCTGTATATGTGGTGCTGGGGAATCGAACCCAGGGCCTCATGTATACGAGGCAAGCACTCTTGCCACTAGGCCATATCCCCAGCCCCTCACAGATTTCTTTCTGCCTAGGATAACCTGGATCCACAATCCTCTTATTGTCAGCCTTTCACATAGCTTGGAATATCAGGTGTACCACTATACCTTGTTGCCATTTGAGAAGGAGTCTTGTGAGCTTTTCTGCCAAGCTGGCTTTGAACCCTGATCCTCCAGTTCTTAGTTAGCCTCCCAAGTACCTAGGATGACAGGCATGAACCACTAGAGTGCTATTTCTGTCACCTCTTACAAGGACAAGGACGCCATCTCAAAATGAACTTTGTGCCTATCTAAATTTAAAACTTCTAGAAGTTAGATATTTTTGTTTCCAAGCTTCTCAGAAGCTTGTGTCCTTGTATGCTGAGTGAGCAGGTCTGGAGCTAGATCTGTGGTTAGTGTGCAGGGCAGACAGCAATGGTGGACCACATTCTGCTTCTGAAGGCCACATATTCCCTGGCTCACCTCACCAAGGTCTCTTGTCCTCTCTTTCCATTAGCTCCTGCACGCAGGCAGCATCTCACCTGTGCTGAGTCCTGACAAGTCAGCAGCCAAATCTTGAGGGCTCTCTTTGGACATTTGCTGTCAGCCTATGGAGGAAGGCACAACCAAACGACATGGTGTGGCAGACTGCTGTGCCCGGAAGGAGCACCAGTCCAATGTGTGGCTTTGTTTGCTTTTGAGCAAGTCAGCTGATTTGTCTGGTCCTCTATTTCCCACTATATAAAATAAGAAAGGGTTTCCTCAACCCTTAAATATCCCCTCAGTCCAGGCTAGATGGAAAGTGAGGACAACTGCAGACAGATTCACAGACTGCTAGTAACTATGAGGTGGAGTTGAGGGATACCACAAGGTATGTCTTCACCAAAGATGCGCTGACACTTCCTGGGAGAGGTGAGCCCAGAATGTGGAGGAGATGACGAGGGCCAGGTCTGCAGTATGTGACTGGCTACAGTCTGTCTGAGCCCAGGCCTGGGGAGCTGGTGCGGGTCTGGTGCACACAACAGAGGCAGGGGAGGGGGCCGCCAGCCCCACAGGAAGCCCCAGCTTGTTGTTGGGTAACTTCTCCTCCTGTTTTCTGGGAACAAGCTATTTGCAGAAGAGGGGGAGGGAGACCTTAAAGGCTTCCAGATGGGGGGCCCTCTTGCTCAGGCCTGCTGCTGCGCCGCCACAAAGTCTGTGCATGCTTTCTAAGAATCCCAGCACATGTTAGCCAGGGAGGCTCTGGGGAGGTCTTCTGAGGCATACCCCTGCCTCTGTGATCCCCATCGTCCTCCAGCCAATAGGAGATCATGTCTCAGGCTTTATTGTTAACGCTATTATCACTGTGTCTTAAAAAGCTACAGAGACAGTTCTGTCTCACTTTGTCACCCTCTGTCCCTTCTCCTGAGATGGCCTAGCAATATCTTGATCTTAAGCAGCCCACTCCATCTGGGCTGCTTAAGTATCACCGGATATTTAAGGGTTGAGGAAATCCTTTCTTATTTTATATAGTGGGAAATAGAGGTCCAGACAAATAAAGGCTGGCAGGTGGAGGGAAGGGCCTTTCTGTCCCAAAACCAAAGGGAAGCCCTTAGAAGTTTAGCAGAGAAGAGCCAGAAAGAAAGCCTGCAGAGAGGGATGGGGGCTAGAGAGATAGAGAGCAGAAAGGCAGGCTCCCCAGTAGAAAGGAGGATCAGAGTCAGTGAGGACAGGTGCTGGCCCCCTCCACTAGTCTTCATGCACAGAGCCAGGCATGGTGATGATGGCTGCCCCTTCTCCTCCATGATACCCACATTCAGCCACCTCAGCTCCACCTGCTTCTTTCACACTAACCATCCTGGTTCCAATACATCCTGGCTCATCTTCACATCAGCCACTCCTGGGGCTGGGATTCTGCCCCAGTTGGGGGCAGCTGGCTCCCTCTTAACTACAGGGACAGAGCAGGAGGAGCCAGAAGAAGGCTTGGGATGGAGGCATGAGTGTGAGGGCTCAGCGTGACAAAGGTCTCTCCTGCTCCCTGTCCTGTCATGATGAAATATAAAAGGAGCCTGGAGAATTTGGGAGGAAAGTTCTGCACCAGGGGCCAGGCAGGAGCTGTACAGCAGACTCCAGATTCTACACTGGAGATGAAAGAAGGGAGCACCAGGCCTGGCTACCATAATGGGTTGGCCTGATTCAGAAGGAAGCCAACCCCTCCAGCCCTGGGAGGGAGCTTTCCCAAAATAACAGCAGCTTCCCCTCAAAGCCTACCTCTCCTAGGAAATTACCACACAAACTTCTGATGTAAGCTAGGACCTTTTTCATGAGTCAAGAGCAAACACATGAAGCACCAGAGGGTGAGGGAGAGGTAGACAAGTAGGGGCATGGGCAGCCTCCTGGGGCAGAGGTTACTGGCCCTGTGCTGGTTACTGGACAGTTCTGAACCCAGCTAGTAACACTGGGCTCCACCCAGGGACTTTTACTTGAGAAACCCTAGTGGACCCAAGGGGTTGGAGGGAAGCAAAGCTTTCTGCAGTGCTATGGCCCTGCTTCTCCCTCTAGAGCCTAAAAAGAGTTGAACTGGGGCAATGGGGCCCTGTCTTGATAAAGTTGGACACACAGGTCCAGTGGCCACTGACCCTTAGAGAGGCCACACCTAAAGCAATGGCCAGTGCTCTAATTCAGGCTCTCTACCACAGCATGAATTTTGCAGAGCACAGCCTGGCTATCCCATGGGTCCCTGCTAGGTCTTGGCCTTCCCAACATCAGGCAGGGGCTTGGCTATAACTGGCACCAGCCTGAAGCAGAAGGAGCCAAGCAGGACCCTAGTTTATGTGTGCCTGCCGCTGGCCTCCAACTGCTTTGCGGGGCTCTCTGGAACACTTTCACAGGCAGCACATTCTTTTTCCCTCTCCCCTTGTCCCTTAAGCAAGTACTCAGCAATCCCACACTGGCTGGCCAGTTCTTCCCTGTAGCTATGAATGGTGTTCTCAAGCCTCCAGTATTCTGGTCCCTTCCCCTAGGATTTTTCCACTGTCCTTCCCATGAGACCACTCCTTACTTCCTTCCAGTCTAGCAAATCAACTCACTGAACCTCATCCAGCTTCTGATAGCTTTACCTACTTCTATTAAATACACTTTACTTAGGGCTAAATCCTCCCTGAGTGGTGGCTGACTCTGTTTCCCTTCTCCAACTGGAGTTTGAGACAACAAAAACTCTCATTTCTAGCCACTCCAATTCGATATTCTGTGAGTTTTTGAGGGGGCAAATGTATGCAGATGGATATGCAAATGGGCATCTCCAGGATTTATGGATGGCCTTAATTCCAAGGAGGAGGAGGCAGCCTCAGCCTGGCTGGGCCTACTAAATCCTGGCTGGTGTCAGAGCCGTAAAGCACCATGATGAAGGGCAGGCAGCCGCTAGAGGAGGCCACTGATTTATAGCTGCCAGAGCCTCCTCCCCACAGCCGCACAGGCAAGCACCATGGGACAGGGACGAGGAAGGATTTATGTCGCCTGCTTACCCACCCCAGCAGCAGGCAGTCAGAAAAGCATCCACAGAAGGTGACTTTCAAAACCAGCATTCCTCTAGAGAAGCAGCCCATGGTACCACCCCAACAGGGGCAGGAGACTGGAGGGATGGGGGGCAGGAGTCTCTTGAGAGACCCTAGCCAAGACCTTAACCACGTTTGTCTCTTCCAGATGGCTATTCAGCATCAGCAGTGCTCTGCTCACTCTGTTCAGCACGTACATTGCCACCACCAACTGTCACCCTTTTTCTTCCCCTTGAGTCTCTAGTAGTGCCTGGCCAGCCTTCTCAGCCCTAATACCATCCAAGCCTGGAAGATTAGAAGAAAGCCGATTTTGCTGCTCTTCCTTTATAGATCAGCGTTTTCCTCAAGTCTACCCTCACCCTCTTGTGCTAGGAGAAGAAACAAGAAACCATTTGCATTTATTTTTGGCAGTTTTTAACAGAAAGTTGATGTCCTTCATCTGCACAGAGCTGAAGAATCTTTGTTCTTTCCTCTGTCCCAACCCACCCTTCACTACTCTGCAGGAAAAATGTCCTCAGGAGAGGGGGAATTAAATGTGGACATAGTCTACCTATCACAGCTGCTCAATTCTCAAACTTCCTTTGGGTAGGCAACACTTCCCCAGTGCTTCACAGAATTGTGTCGGGAATGAGTTATCTTGTGAGATAACTACATGAGAGCATTACTCTCACCATGGAGTCCTCCTGGGCTCCCAGCCTGGGCATCCACCTGATCAAGGACAGAAAGTCCAGAGGCAAAATTCTCCATTGCATGTGATGATGTGATCTACTAGGCTCCAATGGTCCTTGCCTTCCCCAGACCATCCCTGATTTGGCATAAACAAATGTGTTCTGTCCTGTTCTCATATTTCAAGAAAACCTGCCAATAGTCTCTTCACCCACCCATACTTCAGTAGAGAAAGGCCTTTTTGAGGAGTTAACATATATATCCAACCGCCTGGTTCAGCCATCCACTGAGCTACATTTGGTGCTGAAAACGCCATCCTTGAGTTTGCTTTAGGCAAAAGGGCCTGGCCTTCTGTATGTGGGTGCCACAGCGAGCACAGAAGGCACATGAGTCTCCTAATAGATGGCCTAAGGATTGCACTCCAGCACCATAGCATCTTGCTACTGTTAACTATGAGCTATGGTCATATGTCCTGGAGTCCTCAAATACCCTGTGCCCCTCTCTATATCCCTCCATAAGGACCAAATTCAGTAACCAAAATAATGTTATCCCAAGCACATCTCTGTAATAAGAAATTACTTCTAAGAACAAGAATATTAATAAGGTAAGGTTCTCTAGGACTTGATACAGATACTACACTCAGAAGCAGTCTTTGTTAGCAGATTGGACCTAGTGTTTGGTCCTGAAGGTCTTCTGCACCAAGAAAGCTGGTGGAGTAAAGAGGGGATCACTAGAGTGAATGAGGGGGCAGATGGAGGAGTTACCATGTGCACTGACAAATGCATTTACTTCTGACTTTCGCCTGTGTTTACAGTGTACATTTGCTGAGAACCTGTTAGTGGCAACATAGAATCAACACAAGGAATGGTGCTGCTCTAGGTCCTTGAGGTGTTAAAATGTAGCTGCTAGGACTCTGCTAGGCCCAAGTTATAATAACCCAGTAAAAAGGGATATTCTTACTTAATACAGACATAGAAAGCACATAGACCTCAGGGTCCCTGAGGCCAGAGACTATGAAGCTATGCTTACATTCATTGGCTCATTTAATCTCAACAATATTATGTTCCCATTTTACAGCTGAGAAAATGGAGCCTTGACAAGGTCCAGTTGTTTGTCCACAGTCATGGGGCTGATGGCCAATAGCAGAGAGATTCCAACACCACATGCCCATTCTTCACTCTATTTCCTTATTCTTTTTTTTTTTTTTTTTTTTTTGCCAGTCCTGGGCCTTGGACTCAGGGCCTGAGCACTGTCCCTGGCTTCTTTTTGCTCAAGGCTAGCACTCTGCCACTTGAGCCACAGCACCGCTTCTGGCGGTTTTCTGTACATGTGGTGCTGGGGAATCGAACCTAGGGCCTCGTGTATCCGAGGCAGGCACTCTTGCCACTAGGCCATATCCCCAGCCCTCTATTTCCTTATTCTAACTGCACTTTCATTTCTAACCCTGTCCTTTTCATTTACTGTTATAACTCATATGACATCATCCCTAAATAAAGAAGATTAACAATACCAAGTGTTGGAAATCCATGGAACAACTACTACTCTCATATATTGCTGGAGGGGACATGAAACTCTCTGAGTCTGTTCAAAAGTGAAACATACCTTACTATATGACTCAGCCATTCCACTCCTAGACATACCCAAGAGATATGAAACAACATGTCATTATAAAGACTTGTACAGGAATGTCAGCAAGAATAGAAGAGAGGGGGATATATGGGAATAAGAGATGGATGGATGGATGGATAAGTGGAAGGATGGGACCACCCCTAGGCTGTCTCTTTTCTCCCCATTTCTCCTCGGTCCAAACCCAAAGGTTTTAGGGGCTCTTTGCCCCTAAAAAGGATACCTAAGGAAATAGAGAAGCCATAGGGAAGTCTGGATCATATTCAGAGAACTCACAGGTGACTATGCCCAGATCTGGCTCTTTCATTAGAGTGAAAAGGAGACCCTTGCTGGTGGGAAGGACAGAGAGAGAAGCCCCCCCTCCCCCAGGCCTCAAAGGAAGAGTATTATTTTCAAGTGTTGGGCAAGCAATCATCTGAAGCCAGCTAAGAACAGAGGTTAAGGATGTGGTGGGTACCCCTATGCACTAGGTGCTATGTAGCATGGTGCCCAAAGATTCAGCTTGGGCATGTAAGCTTTTTGTTAAGCTCCTTAAAAGAACAGCCTAGCTGGATTTGCCTTGTGTGAGTGGGCAAGTGGAACCAAAATTCCAGGCTCAGAGTCTTAGGGTACTTGCTGCTGCTCAGTGAAGCCAGGTTAGGGCTTGACTCCTCCCATATAAGCCAAACCCTACCACTACGACTTTGGCCCCTGCTCTGATCATGAGCAGTGGTATTAGCCCTTGAGCCTCAGGTCTAGCCATACTAATCTCTAAGCCAGGATAGGTTTAGAGAGACACAGGAGCTCTTCTCCCAGGGACAGCCAGAGTCTTCAAGTTGAAATTTAGTAAGATGAAGCACTCCAGAACTTCTGGAGGTAACCGCCCTCTTCAATCACTGCCTCCACCCCTATGTGGCAAAACAGAGTGACTGTGCCAGAGAGGGCTGTAATTTTTATATTATAACAAAGTCATTCCCACAGTAAGTGATTTAGTCTACTAATCTACCAATGGATTAAGCCATTCATGAAGGCAGCCCTCCTGACCCACCATCTCCCAAAGGCCCCACCTGGAAATCTCATTAATATGTGACTTTGTGAACTTAGTTTCTAACACACCAATTAGGAGAGACACACCCAAATAACGTTGCCCGAGATTGTCGTCAAGCCCAGTGACAGATCACCTTGAGATGACCGTCTGTCCTCTTGCCCATATCACTTGGGGCTGGAAAAACACAATATTAGGTGTCAACAATACAATTTTCACTCTTGCATGGAACAGAGAGAAAAAGAAGAGGTCGAGATGGGAAGACACACTGTATATGCATAATCTCCATTGTTGTTGTCATCTTCCTTTAGAATTGGAAATGTGGGGGGACTGAAAGCCTTTTCTTCCAAACTCTAAACAGTAAAGCCAAGAAAAATAAAGCTGCATAAAATGTAACACTGAGTTTTAACCCACTTTTGCCTGAAAGCAAGGCACCAGTGAGAGAAGAAAGGCTCTAGGAAGCTGAGGAGGCCAAGGTATCTCTTATGGTCCCATAGCCAATAAATAGCTGGAAGGAAGTGGGGCAGAGACCTTGGACACCTGTTGTATCCAGGACACATCTAATCCCTCTCTCGTAGGGAAAAGCCCACAGCCCCAGCCTCTGGCACTTGTAAGGACGGATTGAGGTGGGTGGGGAAGTCTGGAAGGGTCTCAGGCCTCCAACTCCACAAATCATCCTGGTTTAATGTAAATGGTGATTGCCAAGAGTACAACATGTTTTCCTGTGTCAGCAGCTCAGTGACTAATGCCCCAAGATAAATGGCTTTGTTTTGCCTGTTTAGAAGGATTCTGTAACCCGTGTCTCCTTAGAGTGGACTCCCTCAAACTCTCTCAGTTGCAGCCTGAAGCTCAGGATGCCTGAGGTTCAAGATCAAGCCTCCCCTCCCCCAGCAAAGGATATGATCATTCCAAGTACAATGAAGGCTAGAGCCAATCAGACTCTGATGGCTAAAGGAGTCCAGGCTCCTGAGAAGGAGCTAGTGAGGACCTGAGAAGCACATCTTCTAAGAAATAGCTTAAAGCATACTCTGTGCTATCAGCCAGACCAGAACTTGGATTGGAGGGAGGCTCCAAAGGATCCAGGCATTCCTCCCTAATAGTTTGGGATGAATGGGGGGAGAAGAATGGGAAAGTAAGATCAGAGAGATGTCCTGTTACCTTGTGTCATATGAGTGCTACTAAGCCTGCTTTGTGCAAGTGAAAGGTACAGGATTTAGACAGAAACAGGCTCTTTGGACCCAGACCCAGGTGACTGGGAATTATGGCAGTAGCACAAATCAATCATGATACCATGGGTGGTAATGGTTCCATTTCATAGATAAGGAAGCTGAGGCTTAGAGCAGCTAAACAATTTGTCCCAAGTCACACATCTAGTTCACAGCTGAATTCAAACTGAAACAAGCATCTTAGCTCCTAAGTCAATAGATACTGAGCCAGGCACTAGTGGCCAGTGCCTACAATCCTAGCTATTCAGGTGGCTGAGATCTGAGGATCAAGGTTCAAAGTGGTTGCTGTTGACTATCTACCCACTCCTCTGAGGAGCTGAAACCCTGTTCCTCATCTTTCCAGTGAGGCGTCTCTGCATAACCACCCTGTGAATCTTGGAGTTTCTACTTTCAGACTTCTGCTTTTTGAATATACTTCCTGGTCCATGTGATCTATGCCACCTCCAAAGGAAGCATTTATGACCAGCGCAAAACTCTCCAGATTCCTTTCCCTTCACTGCAACAACCAATGGTATCAGCCTGGACCCCACGTAAGGATGACTTGGAACGGGCCTCCAGCCAACCCACAGTGGACACAGCTGGGCTGGGAAATAAATCTTCATTGTTTCAAGCCACTGAGGTCTGAGGTTTGTTTGTTCCTGTGGTATACCTTATCCTATCCTGACTGATTCTCTTCCCCTTCTGGAAGGAGGAAACAGGTGAGTTCTAGATGTTCACCATGAGAGCCAAGCAAAGGGAAAAGACAGAGATCTCATTTTTATCCATGACACTGTCATGTCTCAGAAAGAACAAGCCAAGTAGGGAGACATTGAGCTTAAGAGAGTCAAGGCTTCCAGGGCCCTGGGCTGTAGTGAGCTTACAGACTGCAGAAGGATCATCATGGCTGGGAGATCTGGGGCAGGGAACGCTCCCATGCAGTCCAGATCCAGGCTCCAGTCTGTAATGCACAGGCTGCACATAGAAATGCTCAGAACTTGGCCTTGGGAAGAGCCAGGATGCACCCACACTTAGCATCAGCAGCAGGTTCTGTCCAAACTGTTGCACACAGGCATCTTGGCAGAAAGGCTCTGGTACCTAGATAGTGGGAGTGGACTCCCTCCTCCAGATAGGCATTGTGGGCCCTCTATGGGATCTACAGAGAGCAGGGACTCTGGGGACACAAACTACTACACTGAACATTGGGCTACAGAATGGTGATATCATTTTCTATAATTGGGAGAGCCATTTACCTTCCTCCTGGACTATGTCTTCCTTACTCGGCATCTATGCAGCCTTGTCTTTCTTCTTTTTCTTTCTTTTTTTTTTTTTTTTTTTTTTGTGTGTGTGTGTGCCAGTATTGGAGCTTGCACTCAGGGCCTGGGCATTAGCTTTTTTGCTCAAGGCTAGTATTCTACTATGTAAGCCACAGCTTCATTTCCTTCTTTACAGTGATTAATTGGAGATAAGAATCTCACAAACTATCTCAGACTCCTGAGTAGCTAAAATTGCAGACATGAGCCATCAGTGCCTGGAACGTCCTAAATTTTTTAGACTATTATAGGAAAAGTAGTTAGCGTGTAAAACATTTCCTACTTGGTAAATTGGTCCTGAGGTTGAATTTGATCTTAAAGATGCTGGAACCTGGTTCTTAGAGGGCACGATGAGTGGGAGGTGGGGGTAGAAGTAGAGACTTTTTCCTCAAATGGCAAATGTCTAACTACTGGGGTAATGCCTCAAGGCCCCCAAATGACTTCCAAACTCACTTTCTCTACTTTCCCAGGCTAGCCTTCACATTCTGCACCAGTCCCTCTATCTCTCTCAATTTCCCAGCCACATCAGGGCTCAAAAGACCTGGCCATCCTCCCTATGTAAACACTGATCTTCTTTCAGAAGATTCTGGAAATACAGTACTATTTCCTGGAGAAGCAGTGAACTGTGAATTCCCTATGCCCAACCATCGTTCTTGGCAAGATTAGTTATTTGGAAACTACCTTTGAATTAACTGAAATTAGCTTGTAAGAAAATGTTGGCATCACATTTGAATCCAGTGTATCAATTAGCAAAAGTATATTGCAGAGGGTCAGGATGGGTAGTTCACACCCGTATTCACAGTCACTGGTAAGAAGAAGATCTGGAGGATCATGGTTGGAAGCCAGACCAGGCAAAAAGCTAGTCAGATGCAGGGTGCCAGTGGCTCATGCCTGTAATCCTAGCTACTCAGGAGGCTAAGATCTGAGGACAGCAGTTCAAAGCCAGCCCAGACAGAAAAGTCCATGAGACTCTTGTCTCCAATTAACCACTAGAAAACCAGAAGTGGCACTGTGGCTCAAAGTGGTAGAGCAGTAGACTTGATCTGGAGAGCTCAAGGACAGCACCCCGGCCCAGAGTTCAAGCCCCATGAACAAACAAAACAAAACAAAAAAGAGTTAACCAGGTCCCACCTCAATAAACCCAGCTGTTGTCCCAGCTACTGAGGCCATCTCCAGGCACAAAACATAGACTTTATCTGAATAATATGGGCTGGAGATATGGCTTAGTGGCAAGAGTGCTTGTCTCTTATAGATGAGGCCCTGGGTTCAATTCCCCAGCACCACATATGCAGAAAATGGCCAGAAGTGGCGCTGTGGCTCAAGTGGCAGAGTGCTAGCCTTGAGCAAAAAGAAGCCAGGGACAGTGCTCAGGCCCTGAGTCCAAGCCCCAGGACTGGCCAAAAAAAACAAAAAACAAAACAAAACAAAAAAAAACACATAGACTTTATCTGAAAAATAATTCAAGCCAAAAAGGGCTGAGGGTGTGGGCTCAGAGGTACAATTCCTGCCTAGTAAGCACCAAAGCCCTGAGTTCAAACCTCAGGGGACTGGGGGGAAGTGGAAGAAAGAGCCCAGCCTTTGAAATCAACTGAGGTTGGTTCTGATTTCCAACTCTGCCATGTGCCAAGTGTGTAAACTTGAGGAAGGAGCTGAAATTCTATGGATCTCAGTTTCTTTATAAAATGATAGAGATATTAGTTTCAGTATCATAACTGCATCCATTGAAAAGTATAGAAGGGTAAAAGTGTTTAATTACTGGCTTAAAATGCCACTAAGCAGTGGAATATGCCTGTAATCTGGGCAGAGAGAGGCTAAAGCAGGAGGATCTTTAATTGAAGGTGTCTATAAATGAGTGAGTGAATGAATGGACAGATAGCTGGATGAATGGATAGATTTAGTGTGAGTGTTGTACTGAGTGTATAAGAGGCAGAAAGCTTCCTGTGAGCCTCAATAAACAGCCAGTTAATTTATTTGATTAAAAAATGCAGAGCAAGAACTGGAGAGCCAGGCAGGAAGAAGGCTACAGGGCCCCAAAGTCTTCCCATCCAGCAGTTCTGAGCCCATCCAGCACTACCTCAGGCAGACATCTGAACACATTTGTCCAGTGTCCAGAACAGCTCGGAAAGTCGCCCTGGGAAAAGCTCTTTCTTAGCTCTTCCTCATCCATCTCTGTCATCACTCTTTTGTTTTTGTGATTGCATTGTTGTGTCGCCTTTTTTGACCTTTAAGCTGCTTTTGAGTGTTTCAGGAGAAGCTGTTGGGGTTCCCCATCAAGGCCAATGAGCCTGGGAAGCAGGAACAGAGGAATTGGCCAGGTCAAGATCCCTCAGAGACCTGGGAAGGCCCAAAAAGAACCAGAAAGATGTGGCCTTCAAAGCTGCTGGAAGAGGCCCGGCCCCTCCTCACCAGAAGACAGATGCGCCAGCTGTTCCATGTGAGCCAGTCACTAGAGCTCCAGCTTACTTTATATGTGAATAAAAATATGTGGGGCTTTCACATCAAGGTGTCAGAAAAAGCATGTGCCAGAACTTTCTCCTTTCCTTCCAATTTGTATGTTTGCTTATATGTGTGTATATAATTGCAGTAAAGAAAATAGAGAATAGAAGATCTTTACAGGTGAATAAATGGGAAAGGAAACCAGCAGGAGTCCCCTTGCAGCTACGAATTGGGAGCAGAGATTCCTTGTTGCTGATAGGGCCATTCTAGACCCAGACTGAGCTAGCTAGGCTGGGGTAGGCATAGCTCTTTTCTGAACTCAGAGTCATAAAGACACAGTAGTCTAAGGGCAGGGAAGGGCAATTGACTTTGCTTATTCACCTGGGCTACGTTTCTGGAAAAGTGCTGTTTGTCACTGGACAGAAAGAGATGCAACCTAAGAAAGAAGTGACTTCCTGTGTAGATATGAGGTTGAGAACCACCCCACCCATGTGGAAAAGACCCAGGATGAAGGTGTTCACATAATACTCGGTTCACAACTTTCAACACCATTGAGACAGACAGAGGTAACTGTGTAAACCTGCCCACAGGAAAGGGCTAGTGAGAGACAACTCCATGAAAGTGAACTGTCAGACAAGGATAAAAACCTGGAGAGGTTAAAAAAAATAGGAACAACAACAAAAAGTCATCAGAAAACAAGAACAACAGGAAACAAAGAAGCAAGAAAAGCTGTGATAGAAACATAATTGATGTTGGAAAATTAGGTTTAAATGTACTGATACCAATAATTGGATGTGAATACGCTAGACCTTTTATTCAGAGACAGAATTTCATAATGAATTTCCCCCTTTATCCATATACCATTTATATAGGAAGCAACTAAAATTGGAGACAGAAAGGTTGGAAACAAAGTTATGGAACACGCATCTAAAATGTTATCCAAATGGCCTATACTCTGAACTCAGGAAACAACAAATGCTGGAGGGGCTGTGGGGAAAGAGGAACCCTTCTCCATTGTTGGTGGGAGTGCAAATTAGTACAACCACTTTGGAGAACAGTATGGAGGTTTCTCAAAAAGCTCAATATAGACCTACCCTATGACCCAGCCGTACCACTCCTAGGCATCTATCCTAAACAGCAAAATCCAAGATATCAAAAAGGCATTTGTACTACCATGTTTATCGCGGCACAATTCACAATAGCCAAAATATGGAAACAACCCAGATGCCCCTCCACAGACGAATGGATCCAAAAAATATGGTACTTATACACAATGGAATACTACATAGCGATTAGGAATGGTGAAATATTGTTATTTGCAGGGAAATGGTCGGAACTCGAACAAATAATGTTGAGTGAGACAAGCCTAGAACACAGAAAACAAAGGGGCATGATCTCCCTGATATATGACTGTTAACAAAGGGAGACGGAGAGACAGTAGAGACCAAGTCTGTGAATACTGTATATGTTCTTGATACATTGTATATTGCATATATGTCAACCTGACCTAGACAAGGGATAGAAAAACAGGTTGTAAGATATCATAAGAAATGTACACACTGCCCTACTATGTAACTGCACCCTCTTTGCACAACACCTTGTAAAAAAATTTATGTCCAATTAATAAAAAAAAATAAGTAAAATAAAAAAAATAAATAAAATGTTATCCAAAAGGAGGACAATGAAAAATGAATAGTAGAAAATATTGATTCTGTAGAAATTCAGAACATTTTGTGCACATAAAAAGAATCATTTACCAGGCACTGATGGCTTATACCTGTAATCCTAGCTACTCAGGAGGCCAAGATCTGAGGACTGCAGTTCAAGGCCAACCTGGGCAGTAAAGTATGTGATACTCTGATCTCCAAATAACCACAAAGAAAAGCCAAAAGTAGATTTATGGCTCAACTGGTGGAGCATTAGCCTTGAGTAAAAGAGCTCAGGGACAGAACCCAGGCCCTGAGTTCAAGCCCCAGGGCAGGCTTGTGCACACAAGCGTGCAAACACATACACACACAAGCATTATTCATCAAAATAAAATGGCAACAGTGTTTTGAATGCAAGTAACAACAAAGTAGATTTAAGCTATGGAACATCAAAATAATGTGGCAACAATGTTTTGAATGCAAATGTAGATTTAAACTGTGGAACTGGTACCACTAAAAGGGAAATGGACAAATCCACAGAGTAGCTAGGCCACTCTCAGAAATAAACAGACCATACAGTCCAATATTGCATTGATTAAAAACTATTTGCGCAATCAAATTATAGACACTTGGATATAACCCCTCCCCAAAATAGAAAACACCTGCTCTTTACACACACACACACACACACACACACACACACACACACACAGAGTCATTTATGACATTTGATTTGAACTACATGTCAACAAACAATCTTCTCAAGAGGACATGCTCTGACCACCATAAAATACAACTCAAACTCTCAGTGCACTTTCCCCCCTGCAAAACAACAACAACATATATTTGGAAACAAGCAAAACAATTCCATTGCCAAATAACTTAAGCATTAAGAAAGAAATACATAAACTGTGGACAATTTAAAACTGAAAAATGACAGGAGGTGAGGCACAAGAACATAGCAGAAACCTACCCAAGAAAGACAGGTTGAGTCTTAAATTCATGTATTAGAAATGAAGAAAGATTTTAAACAGATAAGGAGTTAACTCAGGAAGTTGAAGATAAAAAGAGCAAAAGGAAACAGAAAAATGAAATAATAAATATGATATAATGAAATATACAAAACAAAACACAGCTGGGCACTGGTGGCCTACACCTATAATCCTAGCTACTCAGCATTTTGAAGCCAGCCCAGGAAAGTCCATGAGACTCTTATCTCCAATTAACCACCAGAAAACTGAAAGTGTCTTAAAGTGGTAAAGAATTAAGCCTTGAGCACAAAAGCTCAGGGGCAGTGCCCAGGCCCTGAGTTCAAGCCTCATGACTAACAAAAACAAGTAACAATAACAAAAACCCAAAAGAAGTAAAAAAAAAAAAATTATAAGAGAATACTGAAGTTAAAAGTGGTTGCCAACAAAAACTAATGAAGTATACAAATCTCTGGGAAGATTAAGGAGAGCCAATGTGTTATACTAAGAATCATATTTTCTTAACTACATATATATATGTATATATATATATTTTTTTTTTTGGCCAGTCCTGGGGCTTGAACTCAGGGCCTGAGCACTGTCCCTGGCTGCTTTGTTTGCTCAAGGCTAGAACTCTACCACTTGAGCCACAGCGCCATTTCCGGCTTTTTCTATATATGTGGTGCTAGGGCTGGGAATATGGCCTAGAGGCAAGAGTTCTTGCCTCGTATACATGAAGCCCTGGGTTTGATTCTCCAGCACCACATATATAGAAAATGGCCAGAATTGGCACTGTGGCTCAAGTGACAGAGTGCTAGCCTTGAGCAAAAAGAAGCCAGGGACAGTGCTCAGGCCCTGAGTTCAAGGCCCAGGACTGGCAAAAAAAAAAAAAAGCCATCATCTATATATATAGTGCTGAGGAATTGAACTCAGGGCTTCATGTATATGAGGCAAGCACTTTACCACTAGGCCATATTCCCAGCCCAATATTTTCTTAACTATATTCTTATTAGAATATTATCAGAAAAAAATCAAGCAGGACTCATATGGATATCAGGCAATCAGAGCTTGTATCCTGCCCATCTCCTTTATGGGGTGCTCATATTCTGGGCTAATATCCACCTGCTGTATTCCAGGCCACTAGGAACAGCCTCTCTGTCTCAAAGCTACTGACATGATTTAACGTAGCCCATGTTAGACTTGGCTTACTTTGCCTTTGTTTCTTCCAGTGAAAACTATAATAAAGCCTCTTTCTCAGGATTCCTCTCCTCCTGAATGACCCTGTGATTTCTGTGTGCACCCCTCTACATACCTGTGGTGTGGAGGTCACCTCTTCTTGAGACCTGTGTTTAATAAATTGTCTCCTCAATGGTAGTCTCCTCCTGTCGGTTGGCTTCTTTGTGCCTGGATAACAAAACCCGCCTCTTCAAACAACTTCCTTTTCATCATTCCAGAGAAAGGGATACAAATAGATCCAAGGGAAAGCATGAAAAATGCGCAGTAATCTTTTCTTCATTAATGGACCTTGAATTCAAAGTCTCCAGCTTGCTAGACATATAAACACTGTGCCTCCAGTTTCTTTTTATTTTTAATATTTTTCGAATAAAGTTTTGCTTCTTTATTTTTTGTCCAGACTGGCCTCAGATTGTGATTCTCCTGTTTCAGCCCCCAGTAGCTGAAATTAATATGCACCACCATCTTTATCTTTTATCTTAAGAACAAAATGTCTTGTGGAAGACCAAACATTATTAATAAAGGAGGAGCTATACTTAAATATTTTCTGTTGAAATTTTAGTACCTTTAAGATTAACTTTAAAATCCTCTATGTCTTTGAGTATAGAGGAGTTTACATGTCAGGGTAAGGAGGAATGAACTACAACCAGGGCTTCTCTAACACTGTAAATACAAACATAAATAGGATAAAAACAATTTCTACCAAGTTCTAAAAAGAAATACTTCCAGAATAAGAAAGCTATGGTTCATTTGTGATAGCAATTAAAAGCATTTTTCTAACATGTAAGCACTGAAAACTAAACTATTTTTTCAAGCATCTAGAAAAAAATCTTCAGAGTAATGCTACATCCATGGGATAAGCAAGTAGGAAGTGAGTAGAAACTAGACAATAAATTGGAGTTGATTTTTCTAATTGTTATTGACATGATTTTTTTCAAGTAGTAGAAATGTCCAAAATAATTACTGGAAGTGAAAGTACATTGATGTAAGAAACAAATTTGTAACAACAATCTGAATCTGAAATGTCATTTTATCAAGAACTTAGAAGTATAAGTCGGGAGAAAGTTTAAAAAAAAGAGATTATCTTTTACAGGGGAACTGAATATTTTATACTTTCTAAGATTGATAAAGAAAAAGGTACACATGTATGTGTGTATATATAGCATATATGTATATGTATATATTCAAAGGAGACAGTAGTCAACTAAAAATATGAACTGACTTCTAATTATTAAAAAAAAAGTTTGAAAAGAATACAGAACTGAAATCACTGTTTGTATATAAGATGGATGTTTCAATTCCCTGACTCCAGAGGGTCAGGACTAAAATAACACTCAGGACTACACAGCATTCAGACCCTTTCCCCTGTCTCTCATCCTCATTCTTGTTCATCTCCTTAACTTTACATCTTGCAGCAATTCTTGCCTTCTGCTTCCCAGTCTACCTGTGGGAAGATTGCTGAAGCACACACAGGCAGCACAAATTATATATCCCTTTAAGCCTAGAAATTTGCAGAGATCAGCAAAACCCACTAGTCTAATTCCCAACATTGGAGGAGGATTCTGATTGGCCCTGTGGGGTCAGATGCTCATCTTCAGAGCAAACAAATGTGGCTGGGGTAGAAACAGGCCTTACAAGAATCCCTCTAATGTAGGCCACATTCTGGGAAGGGGGGTGGACAGACTACTTCCCTAGGCCCATCAAAGGGAAAACAGGATGAATGTCAAAGTAAAATTCACAGAAGGAAAAGGATTCACCCTCAAAGCTAAATATTTTTTTAAGAGAGGGGGATTAAGAAGGTGATTGGTAAATGGTACAACTAAATGAAATTGGAACCAATTATGTGCACTGAATATATTATCAAATATACAAGGCTAAAAAGGTTGGAGATTAAAGACATACTAAATACGAATACAGAAGGGTAAAAAACAGTTAACTTTTGATTTCATACGTTATATCAAACATGATGACCAGCAAATGGAGAATACATATTCACTTCAAATGGCCAAGGAACATTTACCATATTTGATCCTATCTTAGGCCACAAAGAAAATCTCATTAAAATCTACAAAGGAGAAAAAATACAATGCATAAAATCGAGCCACAATACAACAAAACTACAAGTTAATAACAAAAGAAAGAAAACAAAGAAATAAATAAAATGGAGCCACAGTGGAAGGGGGGGATAGTTTTAATAGCCTTGGAGTCAAAGAGGAAATCAAAACTATAACCGGTGATTGTTTACGGAACAATGAAGAGCTATAGCAAACAGAACACAAGGCTCTAAGCAGAATACATATAGTTTTGTTTTCTCATTAAACAGAGAAAGAAATAAAATTAAGTGTTTGACCTTAAAAAGTAAGTGAAAGAGCAAAAAAGAAATCATAGAAACAGCTAAAGGGAAGACTTCATGACAATGAATTAGATGATAACTTTAAAAAATAATAAAAGGTACAGTACAGGTATGAGAAATGCAAGAATTGGATCTTTGAAAAGATTATAGTTAGGATAATAAAAGCAAATACTAAGCATTCAAGTAATATTTGGGTACCAAAAAGTATTATTAATCAGGGTGCTTCAGGGAAACAAAACAAATAGGAACTAGAGACAAAGAGATAGAGATAGAGAGAGAGGCAGAGAAACAGAGACAAAGACAGAGAAATAAGAAGAAACTATTTCACATTATTATGGAGCTGAGAAGTTGTGTGATGCATATGCACACTGGCCACCAACTCCACCTCCCTTTTACCCTGTAGACTTTGCAGCTGTACAATAGCTAACAACACAGGCTCCGTGGCAGGGGTGAAGAGACCTAGGATGAAACATTTAATTCCAAATGCCTGTTTTCTCTTTCTTCCAGTTACTTTCTGGGCTGAGCCCATGTGTTTGGTCACTATGTAACTGTGTCTATGAGGGCAAGTTAAAGAGGGAAGAAGGGCAACCATAGGCACATGACAGAGAATGAGAGAGGCCTGCTCCATAAGAGAAAGTAAATAAGACAGTATGATACATAACCTAATGAGTAAGTAGTATTACTCTTCTCTTTGTTATGTTTTTCATTGGCAAGTTCTTGTTTGTTTGATATAGTCAGAATCCTTCATTTCAACTACATGTCTTTTCTTTATCTCTTTTTATATAAAGCTAATTTCAAACTTCAAGTTTGGCAAGAGCAGTAAAATTAACTTTCCTCCTAAACCATTTGACAGTAATTTACTGACAGAATATGCTCTTACCACTACCTACTTGAGTGTCTCTTAAGAGAACATCCTCTGATATAATCACTCTATAACTATCAGAATGGGGAAAATAGCCTTAATATATTACCATCATTTGGTCTATGGAACCCAATCAAGTTTTGTCTACTCAGGACTCTCAGGAAAGGTCCATGTCCTTCAAACTCAAATGAAGTAACTGAAAAAAAATATGCATATGTATCTCATTCTTAAGACTAAAATTATATTTATTTTTTCTGATACTTTATTTCTTCTGTGGTTTATTATGGTGAATAGGGTGAGAGATAATATGTTTATTTAATTTCTTTTTTGAAATATATTCAATATATTCTTTTCAATACATTTATCAATTGTATTGCTTTGCTTTTTATAATTAATTACTTTCTCTCCTTGTTTCCTATGGTACATTTTGTTCTTATTTAAGTTTCTTCAGTTGAATACTTAATTTTTATTTAATAATAAGATACTTGTTCATTTACTTTTTCTAAAGAGCTTTGTCTTCTCTTTTAATTCAAAAAAATTCTATGGGGTCGTTTATCACAATTTTGTTAAAAGTATAAATTAATTTGGGGTGAAATGACATTTTGACATATTGACTCTTCCCAACATTATAGTCCCTCATTTATTCAAGGTTGCTTTTGTGCATTTCAGTAAAACTAGAAAAGTTTTATCCCTGTGGGTCCTGCACAGTTTTCAATAGTGCTTACCAAGTAAATTATTTTCCCTCTAACTAGTTATAATTGTTGTTTGATATATAAAAAAGCTCTTGATTATTGACTGAATTTGTAAGTGACATTTTTCTACAGTCACCCAGGATTTTCAAGGTAAAAATTATTTTAAACAAATAGTTATACATTTTTATTTTCTGTTTCTTAGTTTCTTGTATTTTTTTCTATTTCTTAACTAATTGAGTTAAGTAACTTCTAGAACAAGATCAACTAATAGTGGTGATAATGGGCATTTTTGTCTTGCTTCTGACTTGAATGTAAGTGTTCTATTTCACCTTTAAAATTGTCTTCTTGTTTAAAGATAACTGTAAATTCATATATTCATATACAGTTGTAAGCCTGTATACACACAGACTTCTGTATCCTTAGCTCCCCAAGTTAGATCAAGTTAGAGATTGCAAACAGCAGGTCTCAACCAGGACACTGATATTGGTCCAATTTACTGATCATGTTAACATACGTCCAATTGTGGTTATGTGTTTGTGAGTATCTTAATTCTGTGGAATTTCATCTTATGGGTAAGTTGTTCTATCTAGTACTGTAGTAAAGATACAGAACGGTTCCACCATCAGACCCACGCTTCATGCTGTTATTGTATAGCTACATCTCCCTTCTCCCTCATACGCCTTACATTCATCCGTGACCCCTGATAGCACTAATCTGTTATTCATTCCTATAATCTTGTCACTTCAAAGAAATTATGCAAGTGGAATCATATAATATGTAATCTTTTCAGCTTGGCTTTTTTATTCTTCATAATACCCTGGCAATTCAGTCCATTGTTGTTTGCAATGATGATTGGTTCTTTTATATTACTAAGTAGTATTCCGTAGTATAGATATATCACAAGTTGTATAGCTATAAATACTTTGAAAGACACCTGGTGCCAGGTGCTGGTGGCTCACACCTGTAATCCTAGCTACTCAGGAGGCTGAAAGCTGAGGATTGCTGTTCTAAGCCTCCAGGGGCAGGAAAGTCCCATGAGACTCTTATCTCCATTTAACCACCAAAGAACCAGAAGTGAGGCTGTGGCTCAAAGTGGTAGAATACTAGCCTTAAGTGAAAATGCTCAGGGACAGCACCCAAGCCATGAGTTCAAGCCTCAGCTCATGATGTGGACAATTTTTTTTCTATGTTTATTTGCTATTTGTATATCATCTTAATAGGAAATGTTTATTCATGTCATTTACTCATTGAATTTTCTATTGTTGAGTTTTAAGAGTTCAAATATGTGATTTTCAAATATTTTCTCCAACTCAGTAGCTTGTCTTTTCATCCCTTTCTCATAATTCTCATAGAAGGATATTTTCACTTTGACATGGTTAGATTTATTATTTTATGTATTTATCAAGGTCTCTTATTCTCTCTCTCTCCCCCCTCAGCAATTTCTATTCACAGCTGGAACTCTACCACTTGAACCATGCCTCCAGTTTCAAGTTTTTGCTGAGTAATTGGTGATAAGTCTCTCCGATTTGTCTGCCCAGGCTTGCTTTGAATCTTCAGATCTCAATATTCATATCTCAGCCTCCAGAGGAGCTAGTATCACAGATGTACACCATCCACACTTTGATTTATCATATTATTTTTAATTATATGAATCATACCCTAATCTCAGATTTCAGAATTTTTTATCTGGCCATAGGTTTCAAGGTCTTTTTTTTTCTAAAAGTTTTATACCTTTGTCTTTGGTAATTGACAAAAATGTTTTATTTTATTTATTTATTTTTATTTTTATTTTTTGGCCAGTCCTGGGCCTTGGACTCAGGGCCTGAGCCCTTCCCTGGCTTCTTCCCGCTCAAGGCTAGCACTCTGCTACCTGAGCCACAGCGCCCCTTCTGGCCGTTTTCCATATATGTGGTGCTGGGGAATCAACAGAGAGCTTCATGTGTAGGAGGCAAGCACTCTTGCCACTAGGCCATATTACCAGCCCCGACAAAAATGTTTTATTAATCATGATAAATAATTATCACCAATGAAGTATAGAGTGGACTTAGCTCAACTCATAAAGAGCATTCAGTACAAAATCTACAGCTACCCTCTCACTTGAGTGTGAAACAGTGAATGAGCTTTCCCTAAGAACACAAAATCAAAGCCAAGAATACTTTCACATCACTTTTATCCAACATTGTACTGCATATCCTGGCTCCTGAAATTAGGGAAGAAAAAAGAATAGGAAGAATATAGTGTAGAAACAAAACTCTCTATTTGCAGGTGATGTGGATGACTAATTGAAGAATTGAATGAAAGTATAGACATTAAAATAATAAATGGGTTCAGGAATATTATAGACTATTGGCTATATATGTCTATATAATAACAATGAACATATGTAACAAAATAGGGTATCATTTACAATGATGAAAAATTAAAAAAATACTCAGGTATACATATGTGATAAAAATGATAGATCTATAATTGTGGATCTATATTATAGAAACTATAAAACATTTATGAAAGAAATCAAAGAAAACCCCAGAACATACCATGTTCATGGATTAGATGAGACAATATGACAAAGATGTTAAATCTGTCCAGTGTGATTTGTACATTTAATGCAGGTCCTATCAAAATTCCAAAAAAGTTCATTTGGAGACATAGATAAGCTTATTCTAAAGAAGGCATATGTCCTAAAACAGACAAAACAATCTTAAGACAGAAAGAGTGTGAAAATCATTCACTCATTTCCATATAAAACATCTTCAAGTAATTTCTTTTTAAAGAAACAATACAGACCACAGTCTTTTACTCAAAAGAATGAAAATACTGCCATTAATTCTCACAGATGCTTTTCATCTTATTAAATGTAATTATTTCCATAATCTGTCTAGATGAAATCAATTGCTATTATCTTGCCTAGACTATAGTAAAGCACATCTGGATACATACTTGAATTCTCTTTTGGCTTCTAAGAAGCTAAAAGATAGTTCATTTGACTGATACTGTCTCTGTTCCAGATATCCTGGCTTCCCTCCCTCCCCCAACACATACACAGTGATACCTATTATTCTTTATTTAGATCCTTGTACAAGCCAGGGATATAAATTCCAAGAAACTCAAACTAACTCTGGCTGCTTTGGATGTAAAAGAACTTACTCAGAGAATATTCTGAATCTTACAAAAATATCTGTAAGACCAAGACTGAGAAAATGGCTCAGAAAATGGGCAGCACAGAATGAGACTAGAATGACAGCCAAGTTACTTGGTAGGACACATCCCATGAGGACTTCAGGTATGTTACCACCAAATCCTACGGGCTTAGCCCAAAATGACCACTATTTTTACTGGCCCCGAAACTACCCCTACTACTGTGGTTTCCGCTGTGCTGCACTCAGTGCTGTCACCCTCAAAATGAATTTTTCTCAATCCTTCCATGTTTGTGCTACAACCATCCTTTTCAAATTCCCAGACAAATGTGCTGTATTGACTGCCATAGGTCACATATTGATATTGTAGGAGCTTGAGAAAATGGGATTCTGGTAACTGTTCATAGTATATGTATAAGGCCAGTTCTTTTACAAATACATCTAGCATGGGAATTCCATTAGGTCCTGCTTCTCTGTCCTCCATCTTCTGACTTGTGATTTCTACTATCTACTCATTTGTACTTTCTGGAAAAGCCACTATGTTTGTCTTCCAGATCACTATTCTAATTTTCCACATGTCAATCCTGCTCCTGGCTTCCTCTGGTGTGACTATCAGTTCTTTATTTTCAATCTTTTTTGAATCTTCTAGTCCTAGGTAGGTTGACCTAGATGGCTGCTAACTATTTTTCTTGGTGCTGTATGTACACATACTTTCCCCAAGAGAAGAGGACTATTTCTTTCTTCTTCATCTGCCATGACCCTGTGATTTGATCTAACCAGTAGAATGCAACAGAGCTGATAATAGAAGAAATTTTAGTCCTAGATCTTAGAAGGGCTAAAAGATTCTACTTTCTTATTTTGGTGATGCAACTACCATACAAAGAAATTAAATCATATAAAGAGACAATTCTCTAGCCACCAAGTGTCAGGTATCCAAGTACAGTCAATATGGACATACAGTTCATAGGAAGAAATGCTACTAACTCTTGGAGAAGACTTCCTATCACATGGAATAGATCTGCCCAATTAATCTAGCCCTAATTCCTTCCTACAGAATTGTGAAGAAATGAAGTGACTTAAGCCAGTACCTATTAGGGTAGTTTGGTAGTTCGACCTCCTCTGCCATCTTACTTGGGTTCTTTTTCATCTCTCCTTGTCATCTTTTCATCTCATCTTGGTTTTCTCACTCCTTCTGGATTTCCTTAGTCATTTATAAATACCACATATTTTAATAATTTGCTGAGAGTTTCAAACAGTCCTCTAAAATTGTACTCTAGTTACTTTCTGCAATTCTGACTCATCAGGATGAGGTTTCCTTTCTCATGTTCTGAGGTTGGTCTTTCTTTTTAAAGACCATATTGAATGTTTTCCCTTTTATTTATTTAAAACATAAACAGACAGTTTTAGGGGAATACAAAAATGTATAGATTTACCTTGGTCCTATCATTGTGGAGTAAGAATAGTTCCTTCTCATATCTATGGCAACAGGACTCTACATCCTATAAAGGTCTCAGCCCAGTTCTTAGGCATTCTTTCAGCAAAAATTTTGAGCAGAAGATTCCCAACATGCATTGCTAACAGGCCTATTTCAAATCTTTGTTTTCCCACTTGAAGGTCTTGTACTTCCTTAAATAAAAAGCATCACCCAGGACATCCAGCAGTTGTAATCTCCCAATGAATATAGACATAGTGTGGGAAGAGAGAGTAAGCAGCATCCACACCATGATGGGATCACTTTCTATTAAAAAAAAATAGTTTGCTCCCATAGTATGTTAGGGAAACCAGAGAAAGACAGAAATATTCTGATTTATTTCAAGAGGCACATGAGCATATCACTTATTTCTAGTTTTGTAACAGTTTTATCCATGTTCTTTTAGCAAATTTCTGAAAATATGTTGTTCATCAGCTTTGGTTTTCAATAATCTTACACATTTTCATCTCTAAGTTGTCATGCACTTTTGGAGAGGTCATAGAAACCACAAGATAGACTGCCAATTGGAAGTCCAAATTGATTCATTTTCATTCATTAATTAATTATAAGGGAGACTGGGAACCCTGCCTCCATTAAAATCATTAGCAGCCAAGAATGATTCTGATAGAAGTCTACATTTGATCTGCTAGAGTAATTAAATAAGTAAACATTGTGCAGAAGGAGCTTTCATTCCACTTTCTCAAATAAATATAAACAAATCTTAGAGGGAAAAATGTGATAGAAAATATCCTAAGGGCCAGAATAGAAGGTTTTCTAGCTGAATTTAAGGTATTGGATCAGGAAATTATGGATTATCATAATGCCAAATTTTGTGCTTGAACTATCAGCATAGAGATCTTTAATGCTACAGTTGGGCTGCTGAGGTCAATATCAGTTGTTCAATTTGGGCCAATAACTTTCTAAACCACAGAATTTAAGTACAGAGACAAGTAATTTGCCATTCTAAAATCGGGCATTGAGTGAAAGTCTGCAGATTGAATCATGTGATGCAGCCTGTGCTCTCATCTCCTGTTGTTTTGGTTTATTGCTACATAAACAGTCCAAAATTCAATGGGTGCTATAAGTACCTTGAGTACCCACTTGGCTGGAACAGCTAAGATGATCAATTCATATTTCCTGTACTTCAGTGGGTCTGGGCTTAGCTAGGATGCTGGTCTCTCTCTCTCTCTCTCTCTCTCTCTCTCTCTCTCTCTCTCTCTCTTTCTCTCTCTCTCTCTGTTTCTTTCTGTCTGTCTGTCTCTCTGTCGCTGTCTCTGTCTCTGTCTCTCTCTCTCTCTCTCTCGAAGTGTCTAGGGATCCCCAAATTACAAAGTAGAAGCTTCAAGCCTTAACACTTAGTCTCAAGTAATCACAGCATTGCTTCCACCATATTCTACTGGTTAAAGTAGTCACAAAACCAACCTAGAGTAAATGAATGGGAAGAGAAGTCCTCTAATTAAAAAATGAAATTACAAAAACTCAGCAGCCACCATTAATCTAGCAAATCCATCAAGGTCCAGACACTGGCAGCATCTGCATGGTAGCAGTAAGATTCTACCATTTGGGAGGAGAATAAAGGTTGAAAATTATTTTTTTGTGGAAACATTGAACTACCTTAAAGAAAATACAGACATTCTTGTTTTATAAGAGAAGATTCTGAGCTACCTTATTACCTGACCAAAAACTTCTCCTCATCTAGATTTTGATCCATTGTTTTTATCCTCACTTCTAAATATGAATGGACAATAGGAATTGCTAGACATCTAGGGAATGCACCATGTAAAAGGAGAAGAACCTTAAAGAAACACAGAGGAAGCAAAGGGGAAAGGAAGGAGGGAAGGAGGGAGGGAAGGAGGGAGGGAAGAAAGGGAGGGAGGAAGGAATGGAGGAAAGGAAAGAAGGAAGGAAGGAAGGAAGGAAAACAGGCAGGCATGCAGGCAAGCAGGCAAGCAGACAGCCCTGGGAAGGTAGAGCAAGATCACAAGAAACTTTTCTAGGATTTAAGAAAATAACTCTAAAGTCCAATTTTTAAAAACCCACACCAGAAACCATTAGCATTATATTTTAGAGTACCATGGGTGAAAAGGAAATTATAGCTGCTTTTTGAGATAAAAGATAGCCCATGTAAGGACTGAGACTAAAGATAAAACTGGATTTCTCAATAGATACATGGAATGCAGAAAATTCTGAGGGGAAATTATTTTTAGGCTATAACTCTCTACCTAAATTCAACCTAGCTTATGAATAAAATAAAGGCTTCTTCAGGCCATTTCTGGTTAAGCTATCTAAAAATATGTATTACCAAAGCAAGAGAATAAAATAAAAGATGAAGGAGATAGGTGTGGAATCTAATAATAAACAAAACTTAAATGGGGACAAAGGAAGGGCTAGGGCATAAGAGGAAGTAGAATCAGGACAAGACTGTGCAGAAGCCATAGAAGAAAGTGAGATCAGATGGGGTGTAGAACAGAGAGCACAAAAAGACATGACTGGAAATGGAATGAAATAAATGTGGCAAATTATGGGGCTAATCAGAAAATTATATTGGAAATAGATTTTACAAAGCTTTGGAAAGGTATGAAATTACTTAGCTGTCCAAAGGAACATAAATAAATGGGGGGAGGGGGAGGCAAACAAGACAATTATTAACTCTAGGAAAAACTAAACATTGCACAAGAATGGAAATGTAATCATCATTTGTTTCTATAACAAGCACATAATATACCCATAATAATGAAAACTCAGAAAATTATTTTAACTAAGAATTGCAAGTGTTCAAAAGACTGTGTTTAAATATGTATATATTTTCATCTAACAGAAAGTCAATATTATCCAAAGTTGGTAGACAAAGAGAAATTCAACCCATTCATCTTACTTAGAAATATGGCTATAAATACCAAAAGAAACACTAAAAACATAGTATAAAGTGTTTTCAGGCTATAGTAAATGCAGTCTTACCCTATCTCATAGGATTAACTACTGTAACATCTAAGCAACATGTTCTCCATCCTACATTTAGTGCCCTTTCCCAGTCAGGTACCTGACATTTTAGCTCCTTGCAACCCATTTCTACTTCATCAATCTCCTCCAGATTTACTACCACCACTCTCTCCAGGCTCAGACATTACCCAGACATACTTTTCTGTCTGTTTGCACTTGTGATTAAAATTTTAAGACAGATGTATTTGTTATCTCCAACCCCCCTCCCCAAAAGTGCAAGTGAGAAATATAAAAAATGAAAACTCTTAGACCAATAAGATCAAGGGAGAGGCTGTCAGTCTAAAGTTGAGAAGGCAAGTGGACATAGGTCCTTGTTAAATTTCAGAAATATTGTTAATAAAATAGTGGATAGTAGTGTTTATTGGCTTCTTTTTCCTTCACAATCAGGTCTCATTTCCTCTTTGGCCTCCCAAAATATGGGTAATTTCCTTTATAGAACAAAGTTCGCTAAAGCCCATCAGATCTTTGGGATTGTCTCCAGTCAGCCAGCTTTACAAAAGAAAGTACTTCTCCATTTATTTGTATCACAGCAGTGAGCAATGGAGGAATCTAACCACCTAAATAGGAGCTGAGTTTGTTGAATTACTTGATTCAACTCTCAGCAAATGCCTACAATCTGCCCACCAGAACCCTTTTCTTCCTCACTAAACTCTGACCTAGCCACAGAACCCAGTGTCCATGTTTGCATACCCGTGCTCCCAGCACAGAGCACAATGAGGTCACTTAGGAGATGTCAATGAAGGTCAGGAGTTTGGCCTAGTGATAGAGTGCTTCCTAGCATGCACCTAGCATGCACGAAGCCCTAGGTTCAATTCCTCAGTACCACATATACAAAAAAAAGCCGGAAGTGGTCCCGTGGCTCAAGTAGTAGAGTGCTAGCTAGCCTTGAGCAAAAAGAGCTCAAGGACAGTGCCCAGCCCCTGAGTTCAGTCCCCAGGACTGGCAAAAACAAAAAAGAAAAAAAGGAGATGTCAATGCATGTTTACTGAATGAATGGATGTAATGATTTGGAAATTTTTGGAGAGTTGTTGCCTTTATTGGGTTGCTTGTAAAAACACAAAGCTTAATTAAAGTATACTGTTTCATAAGATGGGACCCCTGTACCTACAACTCAGTGTTGCCTGGGAATTTGTTAGAATTGCACAGTCTTGGGGTCCCATCTAATACCAGCTGAATTAGCAACTCTGGGAATGGGACCAGCAACCTATATTTTGAGGCTCTTCCAAGTGATTCCAAAGCAAGCTAGAAACTGAGAATCTCTGCACTGTTTCTTCTCAAACCTGTGGCAATATCTGTGACAATTTCTTGCACATAGGTATCAATGAGTGAGGTAAAGTAGCCACAGCAAGAGGTAAGACTATCAGAGGCCTCATATGAACATTTCAAATGGAGGCCTCTAGTATTGATGACAGGGATTTAGGCAGATAATTTGTTCTATGATCTGATATTTTTAATTCCTATTGATAATTGTATGTGGCAGGAACTCTGGGCTTCAGCTACTATGAAAGGTGTCCAGGGTAGGTAAGAGAATAAGATGAGAGTAGCCAAAGGAAGAACTCACTGCTGAAACCCCAGGAAGAGACAAGATGATTTCAGGGGATTATACCCAGACATAAAGATCAGGAGACAAGCTCCTAGTAGAACCCACCCTGTACTTTGAGTGCTTTCCCTATGCTGGCAACAGCCTTTCCTCCCCCATCACCCTTCCTTTCCTTCCTGCTCAGCCTCCAGGGCAGAGCCAGCAGCCAGCTCCAGGGGCAGATTTATGGCTCACTGCCATGAATAATGCAGCAGCCCAGCTCCCAGGCAGAAGTTTCTGTGCAGCCTGTAAATCACTGCAGACACTATGCCAGGCTGCTTAATCAGCTGTTCCCAAGGCACCTTAGCAGAGGGAAGGAGGGCACCCTTGGCCACATTCAAGACTCCATCAATAAGGCCCAAGGCTATAGCTGCTGACTTTTCCCTGTCACACTCACTGTCTTGAAGAGATGCTCTAGAAGGGACAGAGAAGGACATAGAGGATGTCCTTCTGCTCCAAAGCTCAGGTCCACAATGCAAGCTTACACACATCACTGGGACTCAGGGTGCCCAGACATCATGCCCAGGCCCTTCACTGACTCAGGTCTATACTCAGTTGGAAAAGGAAAGGGAACCATTTCTTTCTTTGTCCTAAAGTGTGATCTTTGTTTATATACCATAATAGGCAAACACCTGAGTTCCCACAGCCTTCCTAGCTGCACATTTTCCTAGTTCAAAACTTTAATCTTGCCTTCTCCTAGATCTCTAGGCTCTCTGGAGCCTAAGATCCTATGTCTCCATGACCAACCATCTCTACAACATCACCTGTGTGACAGCATTTTTCAGTGTGATTTCCACAGACAGCTGTGCTCTGCAGAAGCACAGAGCTGTGGACAGGACTTTGCCTGAGACAACTTGTCACAAGGTCATTCCAAGTTCTCCCATAGTCAGAACCGGGCATTCCCCTGCTCTGAATAACCAGACAATAGATTAGTCTCATTCTCACAGTAAAGTGTTTAGTTTCCTGCAATGCATTCACATTAACCAAAGTGTACATTTCCCATCATGACCCTTTAGGCAAGCTGTACACATAATCTAGTGGAAAGTCCTGTTCATCTGAAGGGGTAATCAACCCATTTAAAACTCTGATTCATGCATCTACTAATGTTCCTTCTTCTCCACTGGAGAGGAGCATATTGCTCATAATAAAGGGGTATGTTTGGAGGGTATAGACACAGGGGAGTAGTTGTCTGAAAATAGAATTAGGAATTTTAGAAATGTATAAATGTATAAAGTTCTCATATTGTGTCTCCTTCCACATGAGTGTCTCCGGAAACCTCACATGGAAAATTGGACCAAAGCAGGGAGACACGGCATCCCCAGGGAGGCAGGAAAGACTAGAGGACGGCAGGCAAGGCCTCCCTAGGGACGGTGGTTCCCTTGGACGTGAGGTTTAATGAACGAGCAAGGTCATCTGCTTTGGGAAGAACTGCTGAGATCTTCAGGTCAGAGGTTGGAAGGCCCGCCTGCCCTGGCCGTAGCAGGTCACTTCCTGCCTTGACCATTCTCCCTCCTCTGGTCATCACTGACTTCAAGAGTTACATGACTCAGCACCCAACCAAAAGCCGCTGACCTCTGAGTTTTTCAGTACCTCTGGGATGTCTAGGCAAAAGAAGTCCCCAAGTTCACAGTCTCCTTTTGTATCCTTGTGAAACAACAGTCCTGTCCTGGTGGAAGAAATGCAGCCCCCTGTCTCAGCACGTGCCTGTTTTGTAGCCTCAGTATGTTAGTCACCATAGCCAGACACATAACAGATATTAACTGCATAACCACAGTGGCCAGGACTGCATGGGGAAACCAAGACTATAGCCTCACTCAACAAACATACTCTAAGCCTTTTATATGCCAAGAACCAGTCATAAATTGTATACAAAGATCAGAATGGCTAGCACTGTAAGAGCATGGCTGGGGCCCAGCACTCTCCAAGCCCACTACACATATCAGCCTCTATTAACCGGGGAGCAAAGTTGCATAGGAGCATTTCTAGTTTACTCGAAACTGTGATAGATTAATTTGCCTGGAGTCACCTAGCAAAATGACAGAAAAGATTTTCGTACCTAGACTTCCTGTTTCCACAGCTCCAAGTAAGCAGCAGCCTATCTTATTTCTCTAGCAACAGGTCTCCTCTCTCAGGGTTCACTATAAGAGTTAGATGATGGAATACCCAGAGCTACATGTGTAAATTCTTCAGGATTCTGGTGCCTAAAAAGGGTAGTAGCACTGTAGGATTTTTCCAGGGTACCAGGACCTTTCCCAGGAGGGAACAGTCTATGGAAAAACCTCAGAAGAAAGAGAGCTTGACTTTTCCAAGAAATGTCAACACACCTCTGTGGCTATAGACTGGGAGGCAGGCTGAGGCCTTCTGTGACAGGCTAGGTTGTGTGGGCTCTGTCTTGTGGGCAGAAAGGAGCCACTAAGGCCTCCAGCAGGGAAGTGACATAACCTCCCATCTAGCATGAAGGTAAGGGATCTGTGGCTAGCCTGTGGTTAAGGACCCAGTGACTGGCTTCCCCAGGCTCTGCCTGGCCTCTGCTTGCCCTGGGCCTGGATCAGGGCTGGGGGAGCCGGCCGGCTGTCTCCAGATGATTAAGGAGCTGGCAGTAGCTCCTTGGTCCAGGGAGGCTCCAGCCAGCAAAGCACAGTCTTCTCTTTTTCCCTTTTGGCATCAGGAAAGCCTATTGATGTTTATCAGCCTGTGTTTATTATTCTTAACGCTGTTCAGGATGTTCTTCCCTGCTGGGGAGAGTGAGGCAGGCCAGTGAGGACAGTGTGAGGGGAGGACCTTGAACCTTGGCCTCCCTGTCACTGGGGGGGGGGGGGGGAGGGAGGGTGTCACAGATGGAAGGTTCTACTTGTTCTGCTAGCCCAGCCACCTCATTTACAGATTAAAAAACTAAAAATCAAGAATGGGAAGTGATTTGCCTAAGACCATGGGCAAATTGAGTTCAGAGAACAAACTGAGCCTACATTCAGCTCTCTAAGTTCCTCCAGGCCCTCAATCTTACTCGTTTTGTTCAACAATCCTGTGTCTGTTATATGAGGGGCTTTAGAACACTGAGTAGAAGTTATCTAGTGGAATGAAGGCTAAGGTGGTGGTAAGAAGTTGGTAGGAAATGTGTTTTTTGGACTAAAAAAATACAGGTGAGGCAAGAACCTGGAATAGAGAGATATTTCCAGAACTGGCTATGTCTAGAAAAAAGGGTACCAGTGGGCTAAGGTAGAAAATAATCTCATACCTGCTTCCTCATCTCCCACCAGCAGAACTAACTTCTCAGCCTATTGCTTCCCAACAAATGAGATTGATTCTGATGAGGACAAGGAGGAAAGATGGGAATACAGTTCTAATTGCTCACTGGGAGACTTTGTGTACCCCCCCCCAACACACACACACACAGAGAGCATTGGTTTAGTGAATATCTTACTCTGTTTTCTGATGCTATAATAAAAGAACTGAGGATAGTCAATTCTTTCAGTTCTGCAGACTAGAAAGTGCAAGATTAAGGTACTGGCATCTGGTGAGGCCTTCTAATTGTATCTGAAGTCCACTGTGTGCTAGGCACTGTAGTATATGGTGCAGAAAATCAGTAGCCACTGTCTTGCATGGAAGATACCAGAGGGTGAACCCATTCTCAACACCATTTAAAAAAAATTAGCCACTAGTCTTGAACTCAGGGCCTAAGGGCTGTCCCTAAGCTTTTGTACTCAAGGCTAGCATTCTACCACTTTGAGCCACAGCTCCACTTCCAGTTTTTGGTAGTGAATTGGCTATAAGAGTCTTACCGACTTTCCTGCCCAGGTTGGCTCTCAACCATGATCCTCAGAGCAAGGATTATAGGTGTGAACCATCAATCCCTGGTCCCAGTGGCATTTTTATAATGGAATTAATCCAAACCTAAACACCTACCATTTGTTCTCACCTCTTAATACAGTCACAATGGCAATTACATTTCAACATAAATTTTTGATAGAAGAAACATGCAAATCATAGCAATATGTCTGGGAAAACAGCTTGGGGTGAGAGCTATCTCATGAGAGTCATTGTAAGGGAAGTAATGTTGGTCTGGAATCTAAGGCAAACAGGGCTGATACTTCTATCCCAAAGATTGCAGTCAGGGTATGAGGCTGAACAGGCCCTCTAGGTGGAACCCAGGACCTTCCCCTCCCACCTCCCTAAGGTCTACACAGAGGATGAAATGCTCCATTCCTTGAGTCTAATATAGTGGCATCCTAGCCCTGGGGCATCATCAGGGCCCCAGGAAAAGGGGGCATCCCCCAGCCTCTGTCCCTCTTCTTCCCATATTCTTCTCTGCTCTGGATCTTCCAGAGTGCTTCTGCATTCCAGAATCTTCCTCACCTAGCTGTACTTGATTCTGAGAGCACTTGTGAGTGGCAAAACAAACAAGACAAACATAGTCTCTTTCTAAAAAACTGTTATTTCTTTTCTGTTTATAGCCTATGACTGGATGTGTTTTCCTTCCCTGATCAACAAATGCCCATTGGCCATGCCAAGATAGATGGATTTGTAGGGACTGCACACAGAACCCTTCCCAGCCCCTCTCTGTGTCTACCAGAACTAGGACTCATTCAGCCATGCACTAGGATGTCTTTCTGCCCTGGGTCAGTCCTAAGAAGTTGATTCTATGTTCTAGGAGTATGAAACACAAATCCAAATCCTCAAGGCTAAGATCAATTTGCTTCCCATAAACTCTGAGAACCAGGCAGAGATTTATCAGCACAGAAAAATGGCAAATAGTGTTGTGCCAGGTCACGAGATGACCACCAAGAAGGCCACCAAGACTCAGACGTTCCGAAATGCAAAAGCAAGGCAAGGCTTTATTTAAGCGAGCTGCAACTCGGGCCTCGTCCTACCCACTGACACAGCGGAGGTTAGGAGGGAGCCCTGAGCTACGATTACACAGGGCTTATAAAGGCAAAAAACAAAGTTACAACAATCAGGTGTTCAAGCAAGCAAGATTAGGACACAGGTACAAATCTGATTGGCTCAGGGTTCGAGGCATTCTAGGGGTGGTCAGAGTTAAGCATTCCCAGCGGTTAGAGTTCTAGACCGACTGGGCCCTAATGGGCTTGTCCTGGGTTTGCTCACAGGGCCTGCTTATCTCAGGTTCACGTGGTAAAGTGGGATTCACGTGGTAAAGTGGGACCTGACTTCAAAGTCTGGCACTTCAAGAGGTGAAAAGTAGCAAGGTTGTAGAATAAGCCTAACAGGCTGTGAGAAGCAAGGCTGAATGAGAGAGGGCTGGACCAGCCCAGGGTACCCCTCAAGAAGAAGGAAGATAGCAAGATGAAATGATGGCTAAGTCAACTGTCAAAGACAGAGGGCTCACCAGAAGCATTGGAATGGCAGTCAGGATTGGGGATGGGGAGGAGTGGCTAGAACTGCCTCTCTCACCAGCAGTGAGGACTATGGGCCAAGTCTTTGTCTCCCAGAGACTCAGCTCAGTGAAGACATTGGCTCAGAAGGTTCTTAAGAGACTTCTAAGTCTGATATGAATGATCCCATTTTGTTTCAATGCTTATGTTCTGTGATTGTCATGCACAAGGAAACTCAATTGTATGTATGGGGGGTATGTGTGTGCATGCATTTCCAGTCTTAATATTTCAAACTGAGGACTCTAGGAATCTACATTAGTAAATACCCCAGACTTGCACAGTTTCTGAAATGCCTAGTGTAGGGCAGAGTGAAAGAGGAAAGTCTCCCAAATAGTCAAGGTAGTAAAGATCAAACAGTGACCCATGCCGGGAGCTTCTGTTAGTCATCTGTATTCAGGCCAGTAGTTAAGGTCTTTGGCTTTGGAGACCAGAAGAAGGCAATGAAAATAGGGCAGAGTTCAGAGGAGGAAAGCAGCATAAGCACACATTCTTGTCTATGCCAAGAGCTGTCATAAAGACAGAATTGATTCATCTTTTCAGCCATTCATCACTCATTCCTGGAATTCTCCCCACTGTCAGTTGTAGGCCAGGGTCTGTGTAGCCAAATAATAGTGCTTACCTGGAGGAGTGCATGGTCAGGCAGGGGACAGGGACAGGTGGAAGCAGTTAGGGGCCAGCTACCCTTCAAGAGACAAAGGTTGGGGGTTTGCACAGGCAGGGTAGCTTTGAGGAAAGAGCATGAAGAAGATAGTTGGGAGAGGTGGTGTCAAGCTAGACTTTGATGAGTGAATAAAAGAGAAGCCAGGAAGTCTCACTGCTCCACTGTATCAGGCCTGAATCTGAGGGGGTATGGGGACCTTGCTGGAAATAAAAGGCTTTCATCAGAAGATGGAAGGAGGCTGCAGAAAGGTTGAAAATTTGACCTGCTCAAACCTGAGCCCTCAGGTGAGGGATAGCAGTGCTCTGAGCCAGCTCAGTGGCAGCAGAAGCTGAGATGGAGGGCATATGTAGGCTTTTGTCACTGCTGGAGCATGTGAGCTATCAACTCCAACACTCCATTTCCTGGTCTGAATAACTATGGAGGTGAATAACTATAGGATCAGGATTTGAGGGTGAAGGATGAGTTCAACGTTCCCCCAATCACACCCAGATGTATTTTCTTCAAGCATAAAAAGTTGCATTGGCAATCTGCAAATGATTTATTGCTCCTCTTTTCTGCATCTATTATCCTTTGGGTTCTGTCCTTCCAATATACCCTGAGATGGAGAGAGGCAGAGACAAGGGGACCAGGGAAGATGAAGGCAAGAAGATATCCAGAAAGACTCTCTTTTCTATCCTCTCACCTCTCACAAACTTGGGTAGCTCTACACACACACGCAGTAGTGCTTGCATATGCCCCCCCCACTTCATTCCAATGGTGGCTCTGGGGGTTTGTGAAATGGAGGCCCCAGGAGGGCTGTGACTAGCCAGAGGTCACACTTTCAGGCACTAAATGTTTCCTGATGCGCATAGCACGGTGGCCACCAATGCACACTGCTCTGCCTCTCCCCCTCGACATCAGAAACAGTGGAGGGGCACGGGGACCCCCGCATGATCCAAACAGGAAAGCTTCCTCTTGGTGCATAGAACTGGGTGGCCAGAGATGCCTCTGGTGGATGCATCAGGGGGTCTCCACTCCCCAGCAGAGGTTAGGAATATGGAAACAAATGTCAGATCTGAATTCCTGTGGAAGTGCCTCCTGACCTTCTCTAGTATGGTGTGGTTGGAGTTTTCCGGAAACCAAGCCCCCAACTAATGGTTCCACTCTCTTTTCTAATAAATACACGGCCCTGGGCCTGGCTGCCTTCTCTGCTTTGTCATGAGGGACCCGTTATTTATGACTTGAGGGTGAGTCACAGGCCTTGGCAAGGAGCTCACGGCTCTGGGCCCAATGTATTTTTCCACTCAGTAGCAAGCAGAGGAGGACGCTTGTAAATTCTCCCGTCAGAACAACTGTGTAGGTATCTTCACGGGGATGCTCCTCCTGGCTTGACCATAAATCAGTTTCCTCTTGGATGTTCCTGGTGGTCTTTGGCTGTTGCCAGAGGAGAGTGGGTCAGGGCTCTTATGGACTCTGAACTCAGCTTTCAGGCCATACAAATACCTTGGTACTCATAGAACTGCCACATCTTTTCTAAGGATTTTTCTAAGGCACATTGGGGTGCAGTGATTTGGGGAGAAATAAAAGGGTCAGGACAGTGAGTCTCAGGGAAGGAAAATGTGGGACACTGGAGAAAGGGTACTAGCAGTAGAAAGGCTTCCAGGGCTCCCCATGACACCCTGAGTGCAATCTGCATTTCTCAGCTGAACATCTCAACCCTCAGCTACCCGGGGACTGCCTAGACACCCTGTATTTACTCCAGCCTCCCTGATTTTCTCTTTTCCATGCCTCAACTGCCCCTTCCTCCTTCCAGTTCACTATCTTCCAGAGGCTGCTTAGGCCCTAACTTGGTTGTTATATGGCAGGCAAAAGTTGTAGCCATTTTCTCCTTTCTTATTCATTTGTCTCATTTGCTTAAATAGAATAGGAGCTCCTGAGTAGAGAGTCTTATGTGTATTTTCATCACTCACCCAATGAATAGGCCTTTATTTTTTTCTTTTGTAGCCCAGAGATTGAACCAAGGATTTCATGTTAGGAAAGATCTCTAGCACTTGAGATATATACCCCTCCCAAGAATAGGCATGAACTGGGATGAGAGGAAAAGAATCAAGAACCATAAAGATGCTGATGTTTTACCCTACTTACAGGCTAGTAAGTTTGCCTGCCACTGTTTCAGGAATGCTGGAAGGAAACTCAGAGATAAAGAACAGTTTTCTACTCATCACAGGAAGTAGTAGCCAGAAGATCAACATTTGTGCCAGTTCCATGAGTCTTAATTCTTACAGGTCAGATAATGCCTGCATACACAGTGGGTTGCATTACATGAGAGGATCTTTGAAATTACAGCACCTGAGTCTTTTGTAACAGGGCAATAAGCATGCCTAAACTTTGACCCAGAAGAAGATATTATTTTTAGTATATTGAACACTAAACAGCTGTCCATGGATCCAAATGGAGACAACTTCTCTAATCTTCCAAACAGTGAACCATATTAACAATGTGGAATAGTAGACAAGAACAAAGGAAACATATACGTGCACCAACAAGATGTGCAGAAACATGGCAAGAACTATCTCCCAACTGGAATCTCAGCTCATTTTAAAAATTCATCTCAGTCTCATAGTGCAACCGATGATCCCCATCTCTAGATTGCAGAATAGAGTCTTGTGAGATTGAGGCACAAGCTGGACATGTACCATTTGCAAAAGCAGACTACGCAGGCCCCCATGGCATCCTATCCTGAGCCCTTTAGAATTTACTTCTGATAACTGAAGATTATCTGCTACACACCTGTGACTCTGTCTAGAATCACTGGAAAGTGAATGTTCCTAAAGGCTGTTCTCAGCCAAAGAAAGATGAGAAGACGATGGTTTAATATCTGGCTTTGTTCCCTATGGATCAGATAATTGTCTTCCATAATTCCTCTTCCCCTTCCTCTCTTCCCTTCCATGCACTCCCCCAAGTCTTTTCCTACTGGCCCTCAAACCTTTGTCTTAGTGACTGTTTCTCTGGACCCCACCCTAAAACACCTAGTTAAACTAGCATCACACTATACCCTGTTTGAAAAGGAAAATGTGCATTGCTTTCATAATGTAAGTTGTAAATTCCTCTTAAGAGATATGAAGTTAGCAAATATTCCTTCCAAGAGGGTGTCCAAAGGGCAGGAAGGAAAGTATGGGATTAAAAAGGCAGAGATGCCCTAATCTAAACCCTAGACTGGCTCCTAAGAACACAGCTGCTGAGAACTGATGGCATTGTTTAAATGGGAGAGTGCCTGCCTAGATACTATTCACAAGCCTGTGAATTCAGATCTTAGTATTGCCTTTCATAGTAACTGAAGCTATTCAGCAAACAGACAAGGGAGAGATGACAGGATCATTGGCTAAGAAGAGTTTCTCATCAGTGTTCCCTTCTGTAGAGTTCTCCCCTAATAAGGAGAAATTGTCCCCTTTAGCCCTTAACAAGCCAAATGGAAGCCTATTAGGAAACTATTAGTAGTAATTAACACTTACAACTATGGCTTGTTATCACTAGCCCCTAAATGAGGAGAGCTCTTTACACTTTTCAAAACTTTATTACATTGGCCATAGGGCCTTGAGCATCTTTTTGTTCCTCACCCATAAGATAATTAAGAAAATAGTACCCTCAGTTTGTTGAAAATGAAACGTTGTCTTAGAAAAGCAATCTTGGGATAGAAATGTTCTCAGTTCATGGACCAACAAAACTGAGACTCAGAGTGGTTTGCCCAACATCACACAGCTGTTAGCACCAAAAAGAGTTAGAAGAACATTTTATGTAGACCTAGCCATAGCTATTATAAGTGGGATGTTTACAATGTGTCGCGCCCTGCATATCAAGTACATTTAGCCCAGGGTCTTCATTAATACTCACCAGAACTCTACCAGGTAGGAGCTATTGTCTCTCTGTTTTATTCATGAAGGAACCAGTGTCCTTGAGTGCTGCTGGCTGGTTGGGCATAGATGTGCCTGAAGTTAGGCATCCTGGCCTGCTAACTCCTTCCAAGCATGACCTCAATCAGACCTGACAGCCAGATGTCTGGGCTGGTGATGTCAGGGCTTAGGGCAAGGGCTGGGGGGCAGCCAAGCTCTGGTTGGTAGCCCCCACCCAGGCAGTTTCCCATGCACTGGGACCCACATGGGAGCCAGAATGAAAGAGTGTGGCTATTCCTCCCTGCTGAGGACACCCTGCTGATGGGCCTAGGGGTTGGTCTTTGTACATCAAAAACAACCAAGTATTTATGGGTCCCTGGATGGAGTGGGCCCTTGGGGAGGGTTGGACTCAGCCTCTGCAGCTGCAGTTCTGTGAAGGCAGCCCCACCTCCTGCCTCCACTAGACATGGCCCTATGACTGCCTCATCCTAGCGGTGCCTTCCTCTCCTCTATCTCAGCCCCCACTGTTCAGCCATGACCACTTGGCTTCTTCTTTCTCCAGGATCTGCTCTACAGTCTCCTCTGAGAGGGACATCTCACACCTCGCACAGGCCTGGTTCCCGCAGCAGTGTCCCTTTCCTCAGGCCCTGCCATGTCTTTCTTAGAAACAGCTCTTAAAGGCTTTTCAGGGTCCAGATGTCTGGTGTCCTACAACCTGGCTAGTGTCCAGCCACACAGCGGCAGCATTAATGGGGCGTGTAGGCATGGAGGCTTCTGCTGGGGAACATGGTGGTCAGTTTACTTAACTCAATTATAAACAAAAGCAATAATTAGCCTGGGTGAGGGTGGAAAGAGAAAAAGAATAAATCAGACCCAGACTCCAGAAACACCTGTGGAAAGGGTTCCTCAGCCCAGGGGAATAGCAGCTGTAGTAAACAAACCATGAATGACCTTGACTCACAGACTATTAATTTGCTGATTGTTGATGGGTTTACACAGCCTAAAATGGGAATAAAGCCATGGTCAGACAGAGGCCCAGTCTTCCTATTCATGAACATTTACTTATTCAATTAGCAAAGGTGGACCAGTCCTAGTTGGTTTGCGGCTGTGGACCTGAGGAAAGAATAGAAGAGGCATTGACCCTGTTCCTATAGGAGGACAACAATGGGGGCTGCACTCTCTACACTCTTGCAGAGTGAGTGAAGAGGGCTCGCATTTGCTGTGGACTGTATCTATAGGACTAAGCAGAGTCAAACAGGTACATGTAGGAGTCAGAACTCTTGGTTGCAACTTAGACCAGATTAGGAGAAAAGGCTGGTGCTATTCATTTAGAGAATCCAATCAAGTCATAGCAGGAAGAGGGATAAGATTGTGATTTGGGAAAGCTTCAAGCACCACCAGAAAACAACCTATCCCTCTGAGTCACTCTAACACACACGCTTCCTTACTGAATACAATGAGAATATGACTTCTATCAGCTTTCAATTTTAATATCTTACATATCTACATGGCTCTCTGCCTCAGATACTGTTTAACACACTATCAAGGAAGGATGCTGATTGGCCTGGAAGACAGATGGTTGATCTTGAACCAATTAATTTAATTAGAATCAGAACAATGAGGAGCTACCAGGAGTCCACTTTGTAAAGTTCATCAGTGGTGGCCATACAGGTAGGACGGTCAAATGCCAAGGCAGTCCCCCCCCTCTTCCACCATACCATGGGTAGGGGAGGTCAGTGGAGGAGGGAAAGTACTCTGATAGAAGGGGTATCAGATATTAATACTACAGTTAGACAGTGCACCCTATTGACAGGAATAAGAAAGAACTCAAAGCAGTGCGAGCAAGGAGGCTCTAAAGGAAAGAATATGTGAATGAGTTGTTTGGATGGAGAAAAGCAAATGGGTGAATAAGTGTTCAGCAAGTGAGAAGAAAGACACACTGTGGGGAGAAAACAAGAGAAAAGAGCTCTATAAGCCTCATAATGGATGGTTTTGACAAGAAATGCCACATTCCAGTGATAGAGAGGAAGCTGAACCTGAAGAACTTGATGGCTGTCATGTGAAATTCCATGGAAAAGGGTTTAGATTTTAGAATGTAGTAGAAGCCTCTGAGGATTTTTTTTTTACCTAGGATAACATGATTATTCATTCATTCATTTAGCAAACACCTCATGGATTCTTGTTATCTTCTAATCTTTGTACCAGGTGCTAGGAACAGAGAGATGAGTACATGGGTCTGCCCTCAAAGAGCTTCTAGCAAGAGATTAATCCATATATGGACCATTACAGTTTGGGTATGGGAAGAACCGAGGTCGGAACATGTCTGAGACTCTGTTTCCACTCTCCAGAAAGCATGGGAGGTGGTGAGAAAGGAATCTCCAGAGGGGTTGACACTCAGGCCAAGTCCTAGGGCTAAGCAGATGTTTGCCATGTGGCTCGGGAAAAGGAGAGACAGAATGGGGTGGGAAAGCCAGGCAGAGAACAGGATGTACAATTTTCAGAGCTCATGGCACTGTTTGGAATGACAGAGCAGCACTAGGAAGGGCAGACAGGAACTGGAAGGAAAAGCAGCAGCCCCTGGGAGGCACACTGTGGGCAATGGAGAGCCATAGGGTTTACAAGCAGGCAGTGCTGCCATCAGACATGCATTTTAGAGTCTGTCTGGTTCATAGAATTGAAGAGGTGAGTAAAATAGGAGGAAAGGGGACAGCTAGCGGGTGGCTGCAAGGCCAGGTGAGAAATGAAGACATGGACTCAGGCAGAGGACATAAGAAGGGATGACTTTGAGGGAGCTACAGTGTCAGATCACCCTAGTACTGCTACAAAGACTGGGCTGGGCTTGCCATACACATGGGGGAGGGGATGGGGGAGTGGATGGCCACAATAGGGAAAGGGAGATTTCAGAAACAAATAAAGAATGAATGCAATTGAGACGTATTGATTTTGAGGTGCAAGAGAGACTGCTAAAAGAAGTCTTGAGACTTTAGAAAAGAACATGTGGGTTTAGAGTCAATAGGTGTATGAATACTAGGAGTAGGGTCTAGTGGGGTGAGGGATGGACCCCATGAAGTACACTAGGTCCCAATGGAGAGCTTCACAGGGAGAGAAGACAGAAGGCCTGAAGGAATCCTGGGAGCCCCAACACTGGAGGGGCATGAAACACATGGACCAGAAACACTGTGAGATAGTTGTTTCCCATGGTGTTCTCCCCTCCTTGCATGGCAATGGGACTTTCATCAGGCACATGGCTGCCTGCCTTTGACAGATGATCGCCCTGACCAAGGTATAGCTCTGAGCTTACATTCTACCCAGCAGATGTGAGTAGATATGAGCTGAGAGTTGCAGCCTAATTCTGGCCTTTAAAGGCAAGATGCCAGCACCCCTTCCTCCAATATTCATTCCCTGTAGCCAGATTGGAGGAGTCATTCTAGACCAAGAAATGGAAGTAGCACACTGAAGATGGCAGTATCAATAGAAGGGGTAGATACTGACTCCATCATGCTCCTTCTTTATCAGCCATGGCCCTAGCCTTTATTAGAGACAGAAATGAATTGCTCTGTGGGTTCTTTGGCTCAGATGGGTAGTATGGAAGTATAGGAAGAGAGAAAGTCAGTGAGCCAGCCACTCAGCAGAGATCTCAGAGGGGAGGTCTGAGATGGATGTGGCAATGAGAAACTGGGAATCACAATGAGCCTAAATGTGATACAGGTAGGTGAGCTATGTTTACAGACTTAATATACAAGCCAGAGTAGAGAACTCCAAGAAGGGGGTCTTGGGGTGAGAAGAGCTATGGACTAGTGGGCAATACAAAGAGATATGGAGAGACAGTGAATGAGGCTTAATGAAGAAGCCCCAAGGGAAGCCCTTCCTTGTAAGGATAATGTAGAAAATAGTACACCAAGGGCTACATCATGGTAGCTGGTTTAGCCAAGCTGCAGGGATCAAGGACCTACAAATCACCCTAATACCATAAGAGGAGCCTGGAGCTAGTGGGGAACTACCAAGACATAGCTGTTTGGACTAGAAGCTGGGAGGTATGTTCAAGGATTTGAGTAGGGAACTTCATGAAGGGTTTGGAAAATAAATGGCAGTTCTAGGAAAGTTCAACTGTCAGAACACACTGGTGGCTCCAAGGTAGAATTTCTCCAGTTGAAGCTTTCCCAGAGCCACCAGAGCTGGGGACCTTGGCTGTCTCAATTAGTGTCTGCTAGGCAGGAGGGGCCAAGGGCTCAATGGAAAAGGAAGATGGAAAGGAAGGATAATAAAGAAGGCTGGGAGTATGGCTTAGTGGTAGACTGTTCACCTAGCATGCACGAGGCCCTGAGTTTGATTCCTCAGTACCCCATAAACAAAGAATAGTAATAATAAAATTGTATTTTAAAAAAATTTTAAAGAAGGAAAGAAGAAGAAGAACCCATTCCTTGATCCTCAATTTTCCATCCCTGGAACAGGAAGAGTGGAGACTGGAAAGGTCTGGGTCAGGAGGAGTTTCTGGTAGACTGATGGGGACATGTTGGTCCAGAGGCTCCCCAGGAGAGTAGCTGGATGACAAAGACTCCAGTTCTCATGTCACTAGGGCTAAGGGGAGCATGGCTGGAATGCACCACAAGCCAGTGTCCATTCCCTGGGGTGGCCAGTGGGGAATCTCCAGCCCTGAAGTCATCCCTGTCTGAACAGCCTGGCCTCTGCCATGGAAAAAGGGTCCCACAGGGGTGCTCGGCGCCAATGTGGATGAACTCATAACTACTTGCTGCCTCTTCCCTTGTTTCCAGTCCTCTCAAGTTTCTGAATGTCATAAGCATCTGACAGGGCAGAGGACAGAAAGGGGGCTGAGATATAGCCACAAGGTATGATATGGGAGTCGTCGGCGCTTCCCTCAACCCTCACACTGCTCTTGTCTCTCTTGTTTTGTCCTAAGACAGATATGGGGAGTCTGCTTTCTTCTTCATTTTCCATTAAGGCACCAAGAATGTCCTAGGGGATGTGGCCCTTGAGGAAATACACCCATGAATGTTGGACGAGAGGCTGCTCTGTCTTCCCTCCATCAGCCTGGACTATATATTACGTATTTGCTTTGGAAATGGGAAACCTAGAGCCAAAAGGAATAGACGAGTGAGGAGCTAGTTGGGTGGCAAAAGCCTGGTGGGCAGAGATACCACAGCAGGAGGCATAGGAGATATCTCATGATGCCTGCAGGTCGCACAGTGCTAAGAGAGGAGGCAGTTGTAGCTCAGGCTCTATCACTTCTTGCTGCGTGGTCTTGGGGAAGCTACTTTCTAGATCACCATCTCATTTATCCCTGCATAAGATGGAAATACCATCTGATCGAAGGGTATTTTGAGTATGTGTTAAAAAAAAGACAAGGGTACGTTTTATTTTTTATTTATTTTTTGCCAGTCCTGGGCCTTGGACTCAGGGCCTGAGCACTTTCCCTGGAGTCTTTTTGCTCAAGGCTAGCACTCTGCCACTTGAGCCATAGCACCACTTCTGGCCATTTTCTATATATGTGGTGCTGGGGAATCGAACCCAGGGCTTCAGGTATACGAGGCAAGCACTCTTGCCACTAGGCCATATTCCCAGCCAGGGTGTGTTTTAAAAAGTATTTTAAAGCTTAAAATTCTTTGCACCCTGGCTGGGAATATGGCCTAGTGCTTGCCTTGCATACATGAAGCCCTAGGTTCAATTCCTCCACATATATAGAAAAAAAGCCAGAAATGGTGCTGTGGCTCAAGTGGAGTCGGCTTCTGTTCTCTTTAACTAATCTGAGATGGGAGTCAATCTGACACCCCTCAACAGCCAATGATGGCACTGGCCAGATATGACCTCCATATTACACTAGCTTTGAGCAGAAAGAAGCCAGGGACAGTGTTCAGACCCTGAGTCCCAAGCTCCAGGACTGGCAAAAAAAAGAAAGAAAGAAAGAAAAAAGAAAGAGTAGCCCTAGGGTGTCCAGAGTGCTCCTGGATAAAGAATGGAGATTCCCTGGTCAGCGACTATTGGTGACTCTCTGGGAACCAAATCCTTAGAAGAACAATTGCACTCAGAATATTCTAGTTAAACAAGGTTATGTTGTTTCCTAAGAAAAACTGTAGGAAGATGCCAGCCCACATTCGCCTATTACATCTCCTAATGCTAAGCCAATAACAAATGGCTTAAATGGTAGAGGCAGGGTGATCTCAAGTTGGAGGGTAGTCCATACAATGTTAGTGAGACTTTATTTCAAAGAAAACACAAAGGGCTAGGTGCAGTAGCAAACACCTATAATCCCAGGGACTTGGGATATAGAGAATGGGTACATTAGAATTTAAGGCTGTCCTGGGCAAAAAAGAAAAAGTGAATGAGACTGTACCTCAACAAAAATATTGAATGTAGTTGTGCATGCCTGTTATCTCAGCTACATAGGAAGCATTTAGTAGGAAGATCCAGCAAAACAGTGAACTCCAGCTTGAAAAAAAGAAGAAAAGTAATCTAAAGCAACAAGGGTTAGGAGTATGGCTCAAGAGACAGAGCAGCTACCTACCAATCATAAAACCCTGAGTTCAAACCCAAAAACCAACACAAAAATAAATGAATTTCCAATTTTCACAGGGGGATACCAGAGTGCCAGGTTTTTGCAGTTGTCAGCCACAGGTCTTTCAGGTCAGAGCTGGTTTAGGAGGTTGACATTCAGACCTGATGTCTCCCAAGGGTAGAGTCTTCACCGTGGCAGAATGGGAGACAGTGTTCTATACTCAGAAGACAGTTAATCCTGCGGCTAGACAGCTATCCTGGAGCTCCAGGTCTTGTGGTCATTTCACCAGGAGGAAATATTTTCTAAAAAAAAAGGAGGGAAGTTATTGAATCTTTTTTTATGCCAAGTACCTTACTAACTATGTATATGCAAATATTATAGGTACTCAGTGAATAAGGTGCTGAATGAATGAATGGCTGGGAAGGACATTTCTTTTTTCTTTTTTCAAATTTTTATTATCAAACTGATGTACAGAGAGGTTACAGTTTCATACATTAGGCAATGGATACATTTCTTGTACTGTTTGTTACCTTGTCCCTAATACTCCCCTCCCTCCTCCCCCTTTCCCTTCCCCCGCCCCCCCCCCCAGATGTTCAGTTCACTTACACCAAACAGTTTTGCAAGTATTGCTTTTGTAGTTGTTTCTCTTTTTTTACCCTGTGTCTCTCAAATTTGGTATTCCCTTTCAATTTACTACTTCCAATACCACTATACATGGTTTCCAATATACTCAGATAACATTACAGAGATAGTGTAGGTACAACCACAGGAAGGTGATACAAGAACATCATCAATAATAGAAGCTACAGATACACATGGGATGTTGAAAGTAGTTACAACTGTGATATAACAATTGTTTCCATAACATGGAGTTCATTTCACTTATCATCATCTTATGTGTTCATAAGGGTATAGCTATTGGGCCTTGTGATGCTCTGCTATGACTTGCCTAAACCTGTACTAATTATTCCCAATAAGGGAGACCATAGAGTCCATGTTTCTTTGGGTCTGGCTCACTTCACTGAGTATAATTTTTTTCCAAGTCCTTCCATTTCCTTACAAATGGGACAATGTTATTCTTTCTGATAGAGGCATAAAATTCCATTGTGTATATGTACCACATTTTCCTGATTCATTCGTCTACTGAGGGGCATCTGGGTTGGTTCCAGATTCTTGCTATGACAAATTGTGCTGCGATGAACATTGTTGTGCTGGTGGCATTACTGTGATATTGTTTGTGGTCTTTTGGATAGATACCCAAAAGTGGGGCTGCTGGGTCATAGGGGAGTTCTATATTTAGCCTTCTGAGGAATCTCCATACTGCTTGCCAGAAGGACATTTCTTAATATCCATAGTGATTCTACTTTAAGTAGCTACCTTAGTGCTATACAAAGTACTTTAAAAAGCCTTGTTATTTGCAAAGCTGACCATCAAGGAAGACAACAGGGGGTCAATGGGAAATAAATCCCTCAACATAAGGAAACAGAAATGTGCATATTTCCAGAGGTAACATAAGGGTCCAAGAGAGGCTGCCTGAGTACTGAGAGGACGGTTGGTGCTGAGCAGTATGGCAGCAGGGCTGGTCTAGAAAGCCAATGAGGATGAGCAGCCAGAGGTGATAGACAGACAGCTCAGTACTGTGAGGTATAGGGATTGTTCCTGAGCCTTCACCTAAGCTGCATGTATCAACCTCCAAAGCCTTACCCCAGAGCGTAAGTGAAGCTGTCACACTGCTGGTCACGGTACTTTGGGATGTGAAGGCATCTGCATGGATTGGATGGTAACAAAACAGAATTTAGACCAACAGTTGCTAAGGATGTTATGAACCTAGGAAATAACCCAGTGGATAAAAATCCCCATCTTTTCTCATTGTGTTCTATGCACAGTTCCATGTGAATCTCACAGCCCACACTTGTAGTCATCAACATGTTTGGGAAACAGAGCAGGCTTTTCCCAGACATGAAGAGTGGTCCACAGCTACAGGTTTCTAAACATAATTTTAAGAAGACTCGGGGCCTGTGCTTCCTAGGCAGCTGCTCTGCCACTTGAGTCACACTTCCAAATCTTTTTGCTTTAGTTATTTTTTCAAGTAGGGTCTCACTTTTTTACTGGGCTAGTCTGGACCTTGATCCTTCTATTCATGTCTCCTGCATAGTTGAGATGACTCAACCACATCCAACATGCTTGAGAGAAGATCTCATTTAACATTTTTGCCTGGGCTAGCGTTGAAGCCTGATGTACCCAAACTTCACTTCTCAAGTCCCTGGGATTATAAATGACTCCAAAGTCATTCTCAATCCCAATCGCCCATGGTTCTATTAAAATGATCAGCTCTTGAGCCAATATCTGTCTCTTTAGATCCTCCTCTCCTCTAAAGCAGTACTAGAAACATCTTAGATTCATTCATATTCAGACCTTAAAAGATTTCATAAGATGTCACAAAACTCGATGTCTCTCCTCCCAAAATCTCCTGTCTTGATTTAGAAAAATCATCTAAACTACACTTCCCAGCCTCCCTCATAGTTAGGGCCCTATGTGACTCACATCCCCTCTTTGCCTGGCCAATCCAAACCCTCCCGTGTGTGTGTGTGTGTGTGTGTGTGTGTGTGTGTGTGTGTGTGTGTGTGTGTGTGTGTTCCTTGTTCTTTCCCTTATGTTAACCAGAATGTTGACACTAAGATGACTTTGTGACTCATGTGTTGAGTTATCACCATCAGGATTCATTGTGTAAAGAGGGTTAATTATATGAGGCATGAAATATTCCCCAAGCTTATTTGACTATGGAATATTTTATTTGTGGTCTAAGTTGCAAAATATCCCAGTGCAGCATTCAAAGCCCTTCATGCTCTGGCTCAACAACCTGTCCATTCTTATCTGGTGCTGCTTCTCTGTGGGTCTTGTGCTCCAAACTATCCTCAAATCTGTTGGATTTCTGGGAAGCCAGAAATGCTACAAGGGCTGAGGACCATCAGCAAGTGGCTTTGTACGCTGCCAAGATTTGCCCTGCTTCTAATCCCTGGTGGTCCTCCCTCAGAGTTGTTCTTCCAGATCCCTAGGGCCCTCTTCAGTGAACACATGCTTCCTTCTTGACCATGCCAGCCTTCTGTGACCTCTCCACCCCTCTTTCTACCTCCTGTACTCTGAGCACACAGTGCCTATCATAAGAATCAGAGTTCATAAGCATTTCAGGTTCTTTCCCTAGGCAGATGACAATACTGTACTTCCCTGCATCTTTTGAAATTACTCTGGGTGGCTCAGGATTAAAGCTCAGTGATAGAATGCTTGCCTAGAAGACATGAGGCTCAAAGAAGGAAAAAGAAGAGGAATAGAAAGAGGAGAAAAAGGAGGGGAAACAGAGAAGAAATGTTTCTGCTTTTGCTACTCAAATGTAACAGTCCATGAGGTGTCACTTCTGAGTAGAAGCTTGAAAAGCAGCACAGATTTAGCCATTTTCTCCTTCCCTCTGCCTCAAGCCTGGCAGAGTTACAGATGGAGGCTGCATTAACAGCCTGGATCGCAGAGTGGAAATGATGTAGAGCAAAACCACAGCCAACCCGCAATGTACATAGAGTGTGAGTGAGAAATTCTGTTATCAAAGGCTATAGAAATTGTGCAGTCTTTCATTACCACCCCTAACCTAGCCCAAGCTGACCGACATGGACACAGTGCATAATTCATCACATTCTCTTCTTACTGCCATGGTGATCCCCAAACACATAGAATTGGATTGTCCATCAGTACAGCTCCAGAGGGAACTATGAAAGCAGATCCCTTCTTCTGACCCATTTTAAACATAAAATATGAGACTTAAACTTATGCTGTGTAAATTCCCTCAGATGTAGCAACTCTTTGCTGCTACAGCATAACCCAGTTCATCCACACTGATGTCTTTAGATGACCTGCATGTATCTGTCATTTGATCTTGATTACTATTCCCAGATTGACAATATTTTCCATCGCTACTCTATCCTCCATCACCATCTCCCTTCCCAGTTCCATCATCTCCACCTCGGTGATGAACTCTATCAGTCCTGCCAACATTCTCGCCACTACCACTTCCCACATCAATGGTACCATTCTCCCCAGACTCCCCCCATTATCAACACTAAGCACTACCCCCACTTCCACCTTCATTGCCATGATTGTGGATGCCATCCTCATTTCCATTACTTACACTTGTTAGCTATCAATCTCACCATTCCCATTTCTCACCACTATCTACCTCAAATGTCCTTTATACAATCACTTTCATATATATCACTATATATATCAATATAATATATATATCATCATCATTACCTCCAACATCCACATCTATTTTATTTTCACTATCACTAGCACCAGCGCCATCTCTGTAACTCCTCTCACCCCTACCATTCTCATTATTTACAACCCACTATTATTTTTATCATACAAAGTGTCATTGTCACTTTCTGTAGCTCTATCAGCTCCATTATAACCTCGAACTCCTTCTCTCCAGCCCATCACAAGTCTCCCGTCTCTCCTTGCTCTATCCTCAAGGAGTGTTGCAATGGTTACTCCATCTAAGAATATCTGATTTGTTCTGTGCTGGTTAAGGAGACAGTATACCAGACTAAAGGTGGAGCTCACATGGGTGCAGTATGAGGGCTGAGGGCTGATCCCTGAAGGAGAGGCCTAATCATCTCTCTCTCTCTCTCTCTCTCTCTCTCTCTCTCTCTCTCTCTCTCTCTCTCTCTCTCTCTCTCTCTCTCTCTCTCTCTCTCGGCTTGAATCTTCCCACTACTTCTCACTTTCCCATGTGGCAGCCACATGGTTCTGGAAAGGCCTAAGAAATGTAGCAAATGTAAGATGTTCCTGTGTTTCTTGAGCTCCCTTTTGTGGCTTTCTGGTGAATGTGGACACGTCCAAGACTTGGGTTTGGACCTAGAGGCAGTAGATGGAGCAGGTCTTTTAGCTGATTTTGGTTCTGGGCCATTTGGACTGATTTATTTGGTTAAGGCATTCTCCACATCACTGAATTCATTTTTATATTCTATTTAAATCTTTATTTTTTACCAAGCTTATATATGTACATATTTTGAAAGTAAAATATTCTACAAGGTTCATAACAAACAAACAAAACAGGACACTTATACACTAGTTCTACTTGCCTCTCAGTTCTTCCCTGAGACAAACAACTTAAACTGTTTTAAGTCTAACCTTTATTTCTATATTTCCAAATGACATGCACCTTTGTGCTTTATCTATTACCCTTAGATAAGTAGACGGATGTTCATCTTTCTACTCTCTTATACTCTCAGGAACACTCACATCACACCTTTTTCAACACATAAGCATACACATGAACATGGCTATTGGTTGTAACCATTTTTAAGCTTTACATTATCACCATCCACAACTCAGTCACTTGCATAATTTATTGGCATTAGTAATTCTTTCTTTCATGCTATGTGCTTAATTTTCAATATATATTATACGGTATATAATCAACAAACTCTCCAATAGAATTGCAAATCTCCTTTGACTGAATGTTATGGTCAGTTTCATTTTGGGGGTGGGAAAAGGACCTCCTTCTTAGCATCCTCAATAATCATAGTCAATCTGGACAAATTGTTTTCCACATAGTTTGATGACTATTGTACTGAAACTTTCTTTCCCTCTGATTCTCAAATTTCCCTCCAGATCAATCCTGATTCCTACATCCTTTGTCTCTCTCTTTTTCCTTGGTTTACCTCCCAAATATCTTCCTGGAAAGTGTGATGAGGAAGTGATTTTTAAAGCTTAGTCATGTCCAAGACTATCTTTATTTTTATCATCATGCTCAACTGCTCATTTGGCTGGGTATAGAATTCTAGTTTTGAAGGCATTCCCTCTAGAGTTTAGAAGCACTGTTCTTTTTCTTCCAGTCTAGATGATAGCTGTTGAGAGAACTTTGATATAATTGTGATTCTCAATAATTTTTAAGGTAAACTATTTTTCTTCACTCTGGAAAATTTTGAAGTTTTCTTATCTGTTCTGAGATTTCAGAACTGCAGTATGCCTTACAGTGATTTGGCTTTGTGTGTTTTTAAAGTCTGTTTGCCATGAACTCATAGAACATTTTCGATCTATAATTTCATGGCCTTTTGTCTTAGAACATTTCCTTGTTGTTGTTTTTTTCTTTTGGCAATTTCAGCGTTTTTTCATTTGTAGATATGAGACATATTTTTAGATGTTTCTGACAAACTGAATATATAATTTTTCCTATTAATTCTCATTTATTTAGGTTTCTGTTCTACTTTAAAGAAATTGGTCTTGACTTTACCTTGCAAAACTTGTCTTCGTTTGACTTGAGTTTTTAAATCAAATACGTGTGACATGTTTTAATTTCTAGGAACTTAGTTTTCTCCATTCATTAAAAAATAAAGCAAAGTGCCAGTGGCTAATGTCTATAATTCTACTCAGGAGGCTGAGATCTGAAGATCACACTTCAAAGCCAGGCTGGACAGACAAATCCTCTAGACTCTTATCTCCAACTAACCAGTAAAAAGCTGGAAGTGGGAGTATGACTCAAATGGTAGTGTGCCAGTCACAAGCCAAAAACAAAGCAAAACACAAGTAAAAGCACAAGTACCTAGGTTCAAGCTCTGATTACTCATATAATAATAACCTCCAGCCCTCCTTTAAAAGTAGCGTCGCCTTCTCTCATCATTCTGAAAATGTCCGTCTTAACTTTCATGCTATTTTTTCTTCATTGTCTCCTCCTGCTCTGTGAGCTCTTTCATCATGAACCCTTCCTTAATAGACAATAATTCTTAGCTGTCCCTTCATGTAGAAGTGTGAGGCACTAAAATGCTGATTGAAGTGGGAGGAGGAAAAGGGAGAAAAGTATTGACACGTGAGTCACTGAGTGGAACCAAGTCACCATTGGGTCACTAAGTAGAACTTACAGTCACCAGGAAACAAAGTATCAACACTTACAAGTCTTTTCATTTGGGAAAAATCAATTTTCCCAAGGAAACCTCTTCCAATATCTTCCCATGTGGTGTGGACATGTCTGCCAATGTTCTGGGACTGGGCTGTGGAAGAGAGCTAAGAGCCTTGGCTTTCCCTTAATCTCTGTTTTCACATGGGTTCCTTACCTCTCTGGCACCACTGTGTTAAAAATAGTTCCAGTTCAACGCAATAGAGTAAAATACTTCTGATTTCTGCCAACATGGGATGGAATGGTTACCTGGATGCATCAGGTGGAGAGATAAATCTGGGAAGAGGAATTTTTTTTTTTAAGATTGGTAACCAACCCTCCTGTTTTTCATCTTCATATGGAATCCCTGCCTTCAGAAGTAACTGGTCCCAACTATTCCCAGACTTTTTTGGATTTCTGTGGCTAGAAATATCTTGCTACCTGTTAGCTCATGCCATCTAACCCACCCCTTGCAGGCTTGGGTTTCTATTTTCTGTGGTCTGCTAAGTCAGGTGCCACTCACCCATTCACTTTCTAATTTCTAGGTTGTTAGTTTCTCTTGCCTAGTGCTGTTTCCTCTCCCATTCTTTTCCTTGTGGGTTTATGCCTTTTAAAAATTCCATTAATGACATTTTAGTGGGGCTTCTGGAGGTAGCCAAGATAAACATGTGTGTTCAATCAGCTATGATTAAGAAGTCTAATGTTCTCTATTGTAGCTCAGAGCCAAAGTAACAGTTAATCATGAAGCATTCTTCTACCTTGCCTTGTCTGCCTCCTCTGTGCGTGGATGGCCAGTTGAAGTAGCTGGCCACTTAATACCATATCTTGCCTTGATGGCAAATCAAGCATAGCACAATTTGTCATTTTAGGGCTGGAAGTGTCATGAATACCCTCAACTTCACTGTCACCACATTCATAATATTCACCAGGATTCCTCCCATTCTTCAACTTTATTTTCATCAATAGTGTAAAATATTCTCAGTGTGGGGTGGGGGGTCATGGAGCTGGAACTCAGAAGCTGGGTGCTGCCCCCATGATCTTTTGCTCAAAGTTAGTGCTCTACCTCTTTGAGCCGTAGTACTACTTCTTGTTTTCTGGTGGTTAATTGGAGATAAGTATCTCCTAGACTTTCCTGCTTAAGCTGGCTTTGAACTGTGATCCTCAGATTTCAGCCTCCTGAGTAGCGAGTACTTTAGGTATGAGCCATTGGCACCTGGCTAAAATATTCTTATATTATGTATTAAACCTACTATCCTTCCACAGCTGTCATAATTAGCCAGGCACAGTAGTACATTATTGTAGTAACAACTACTCAAAAGGCTGAGTCCAAGAAGTCCAGCCTGAGCAGCACAGTGAGAGAGAGAGAGAGAGGAGAGGGGAGAATTGAAACAGTGATTTTCAATAATGAGAAGGAATTATTTTTCTACCTTTGAAAACACACAGCTTCTTGTCTTCACAAAGAGAAGACTCAAAAAGTTCTAACTTATTTCGCAGCTCAGGCAATGTATACGAGGAGCAGAGTGGCAAAGAGAACACACATTGACTCCTTTCTGAGCCGTAGTCATACTAGACACTTTAGATAAAGTATCTTTTGAGGTAAGAAACATTACCCCAGTTTTAAAGGAGGAAACTGAGATTCCCACATGCTAAATAACATACTCAAGGCCACACAATTAATAAGTGGTAGAGCCAAGATTCCAACTCTGTGTGACTTCAAAGTCCATATTCTTTCCATTACGCTATGTTGGCAAGAAATCTCAGGATCTTGGTTTAAACACAATGGGATATGACTCTTAGCAAAGACAGCCATAGTCACGGTCCTTTCTAAGATCTGGTCTGATGAGGCAGGAAGAAGCCCTTCTCTCAAAAAGAAAGATCATCACTGTTACCTGACAACGGAGACTCACAGAGCCCACACTCTGTCAAAAGGCCTCCTTCAGCAACTCTTTACAGTACCCAACCCCTGCCACCTCTCCCTGACCCCAGGTTCCCCTGGGGAGGGACAGGAGGAGGAAAAGGGAGGGAGTATGGACATTGAGTCCTGGGAATGCCTGGGGTTGGGAGAACTGAGTTATTTTAGGATTGTTTACATTTGGAATCTTCCTGATCTTTGGTCCCAGAAAAACACCCACATGTTGGAAACTCTTCCGAGTTATTCACTGTTGGGGTTTTTCTTCATCTCCTTTAGCTTTTTCTTCTTCTTGGATGGAAAAAAAATCTGCTAGTGATTAGTCACAACCTGTGAGGCTCAGCTTTTGACAGCCCCGCTGAGAAGAGAGAGACAAAGAGGCTCAGAGAAGGGCCCCTGGGCAGATGCTGCTGGAAAGGAAATGTGCTTTAGAACATTGACCTCCTGGGGTGAAGATGGTCCATTCACCTCTGTCTACCAGGAGACAATCCCTCCCCAGATGAAGGGCCCTCCAGAGTTGTGCTATTGCATGCACTCATCTAAACTTATTGGGAGCAAGCCTTCATCTGAACTTACTGGGAGCAAGACAGGGCATGTGTTAGAAATTAGTAGGGGATCAGGGCCTGGACAAGTAAGCTATAAAGAGAGGAGAAAGGGAGCAGGTGCCAATCACAGGTATGCCCATGTTATGGGGTCCATTTGGCCCCAGCCTCCACTCTATCCTGGAGTGCCCAATTCCAGGGTGAAGTACAAGCTGTAAGTGACAACTCCACACTTGCATGGATAGCTTCCACAGATACGCTCTCTCACATGTGTAATCACATTTTTGCTCTGCTGAAAATCCCGGGGTGTAAGTGTGAGCCTCCTGCTTTTTTGTAAAGAGAAGGCTAATGATTGGGTGGGGCTAAACACTGTCCATTGGGGCCAGGACAAAGGGAGATTGTTTCAGCTGAAGGACTGAGGCTTGGAAGTCAGATCTGGATCCAATTTTAAAATCTAAGGATTGTGAAACATGGTGGGGAATGGGTAATAAAGGGAATTGGGGAAATCTCCCTTGGTGTGGGTCTTTTTAAAGAGGTTTTGGGGCAACCAAGAGAAAATCAATTAATACAACAAACAACAACACAGCAAGATGGCTTAATGTTAGGAGATGACAGAGCCACCCCTTGGGTGGATGCAATCAGGGCAATTGTGTGTGTGTGTGTGTGTATGTGTGTGTGTGTGTGTGTGTGTGTGTGAGAGAGAGAGAGAGAGAGAGATTCCTGTAGATTTAAACAGTTTTGAGTCATTCAGAATTAGCATGTCAACACCATTCTGAAAGCCCATTCTCATGTGATCCCACACAAAAAAAAATACTACTTCACCAGCCAGGGGAGCGATCCTCTCACCAGAATGCCCACCTAGAACCAATTGTGGTTCCAGGGCCCTGAGAGGACTACATAGGCATGAGACCCACCACTCCCAGGGTATGTTGCTGATGAGGACTGGGGCTCATACAGGTTCCACCAACCACAAGAGGCCTCAGCCGGGTGCCTTTACAGCCCAGCATGGTATAGGTGCCCAGGGTGACCTATCAACTTCAAGGAAAATGCTACAAGGCAGGAGAGTCTTCCTGCCCTGATCTAAGGTGGTGCTGGAGCTGGAGTCAATGGGGGATACTGTGGGACAGGCGGCAACAGTTTTCAGTCCTGGCTCTGCCTTGTTCTACTGTGACTTTAGACCTTTTCCTCCTTGGACCTCATTTTCCTCAGCCATAAACATGCATTAAAACCAGAGAGAGAATTACTGTGAAGATTAAACATCCAGTGTCCTGATACTGCCATGGAAAGTACAATCCAGAATTAAATCTTTAGGCCTGCTCTTCAGAGCCCTGAAGACAGGGTTGTGTAGACTCCTTGTCCCTTGCCCTCAGTGCTGGTCCTGAGGCCATGGCTCTGCTTTACTTGAGAAGTGGGGCCGCCAGGCCAAGCACCCTGGGAGGAAGTACACACTAATGTGAAGGCCACTTGCCCAAAGTAGGCAGTTAGGGTCAGAGGATCTAAGCTGCAGGCCCAATGGGAGGAGAAGAAGGCCCAGGCTGGGTCACCAGAGCAAGCTCCTTGGGGAATGTTCTACTGGTGTACACTGACAACTTGGACTGGAGAGGACAAAGAAAAGAAATTAGAGAAGGCAAAGATCGGAATGTGAAACAAGAGCCTGAAATGAGGAAAGTATTCATCCTAGACAAGGCAAGAAAATGATTATTCCTCTATGGAGCTACAAGGCTGACAACTGAGGAAGGTTCTGGGCTGGGGATTGTCCTGACTTTGTCAAAGGAAAAAAGAGTGGCCGCTGAGTCGTCAAAGAAAACTATCCAAGCCTCCATCTTGATTCAGTCGCATGTGCAACTGAATCTGTGTTGCCTAACACAAGTTTACATGCACTAAGCCGCCACAGCCAGCTAAGGAACAGCCAGATCTGGAGGCCAGGATGGGGGTGAGGGTGAGGATTTGGATAATCAAAGTATGGCCTCTCTGTATCCTTCTTTATTGATCCCCCAAATCTCCACTTAGGGGAAAAAATCCCTCTGGATGGAAGCTGCCTTTGCCTGTTGTACCTTCAATGCCATTAACTCAAGCTAAACCAACCCCTATAGGAAAAGGCAAAGAAAGATCAGGCCATAGTCCAGCAAGGGCAACCATTGGCTTGTCAGGAAGGTCAGTGGAAGAAGGCCTTCCATGTGCTTGTCACCTCCAGAACTCCATCCTTCCAGACAGCTACTTATCTGCATATCCATTCTCCTCCTTCTGTGAAGCCCTCTGAACCCTCAGCCTGGGAAGGAGCCCCCTGCCCAACTTCCATCCACATTGGGATGTGTCCAATCCTTCCATCTGTCCCATTTTTAAAACCAAAATGTAATGTAAGACTTTTAACTTCTTCCTTGCAAGTTTAAATCAAGAGCGAGCCTTTCTAAGAAACAGAAGTCAGTTCATTTTATTTTAATGCACATACATTATGAAGAAGAGCCCCTCATGTACATCCACAGCCCCAGAACAGGGACTAAAGCTATGGGGCAATGCTGTAACTGGCAATACATCACCCCATCCTGGTGACAAATATTGACCCCTCCTCTCCTGAAAAAGAGAGTAAAAAAGAGAGCAAAGTATCTTTTCAGTCCAGAGATCTGGTGGGAGAAGAGGAATAATTGTGTCACAGATCAGTCACTTTATCTGAGATTTGCAGAAATCAGAAGGGTAGGCAATACCAGTAATAAAGCAGGACATATGGAGGAATCTATACCCAAGGGACAGAGGGATATTCCGAGTATGGTGATTGAAGCCACAGGACTGCAGGGCTTAGCTAAGATCAGGAGGCTAGGACCACTGAGGTCAATCAGTACTCTCTGTCCAGAATAGCTTTATTATTTATTGTCATTCCTAACAATTCCAGAAAGGAGGTTGTACATTCTTCCTGCTATTTTACAGATGGAGACACTGAGGTAAAGAGATGACACCATGGCCTTCCTCTCGCCTCCCATGCCTAGCAGTATGAAGCTCTTAGGGTCTGATTCCAGTCCTGAATTTTGGTAGAGTGAAAGGAGCCAAAGCTAGCCTGGAATGGATCTTGAGAGGATGGTTCTCAGTAGGACAGGAAGGAAGGACTGCTGGTCATCAACAAGCAGCTTGACTCTTGCTCACACTCACCAACCACAGTGCCCAGTCCAAGGCTTCTGCCTCGATCTGTTCCAAGAACCGGTACCTCTGAAGGCTGCCCTCATGCTGCCAGAGAAAGACAGCTTCATTTTGGTCACCTGTATCCAAACACTCTGATTGTATTCTGCTTAGGCTGCTTGGTATTGGGATTCAGCTAGGCCTGACCTCCACCATAAGACTGGGAGCTCCCATAAGGCAAATGCTACTTTTATACATTTATTCCCAAGACTATTTCTTGACCATCCTTATATTAGGATCTTTTAATTTTTTTTTATGTAGTAAGGCTTAAACACAGGTCCATGTGCTTGTTTGGTAGGTGCCCTGATGCCGGACCCATGCTCCTAGCCTATTCCTATTCCTTTTAATACCTTGATACCTACTTACCACAAAGAACTTGTGTTCGACAATTTATAGTTCTCCATACAAGCATCTACCTGTCTAACTTGGATTTTCATCCACAGGTCACTTGTTCTACTGTGTCATCTGGATGGAGTCTTCCCCATAGCCCAGAGGGAGAAATCAAGCCACGGTGCAGCTAACACCTTGAATGTCCTCCATCTTTTGGCCTCTGATCTCCCAATTTGGGGTCCTTCCCCCAGACAATCCTGGGTTTGCCACCCCTCACTGTGACCTCATGGTGATCACCCTAAAATAAAATCCTTAGAGCTGGGACAAGAATTAGAACAAAAGAGAAGGATGACACTGGAGCCTAGGACTTGACCCCAAGTTCCTATTTATAATCTTTATTCCGGAGACAGCCACTTAAACACACATTCCTGATAACTGAATAATCTTTGGCACCAAGCAAAAAATAGCCTATGGCCCAGACCACAATTGCACAGCTGGAATAGGGTGAGCAGGGACGACGTGGACCCAATGGTGCAGGACAAGCTGCTGAGGGAGGAGGGAGACAGGCAGGACCGGGTTAGGACAAGTGAGTGGGACTGCAAATATAGCCAGTTAAATATAGTTTGGCTGTCTTGGACATGGTGCCAGACCCCTCTGCAAGTGAGCATTTCCGAAATGGGCTTGGCTTTCCCGCTCCCAAAGGAAGTGAGAGCCTGGATGGGAGGAGCGAGCTAGAGAGACTTTGGTGACAATGGGTTCTAGAACTCTGGAAAAGTTTACAAACAAACCAGGGCCAAGAGTAGGAAGTCTACTGGCGTCTTCTGGAAGTGCTACCCTGAAGAAGTGTGGCCATGCTCTGAGACAGACAAATAGCAGGGCAAAAATACCCTAGACCAGCAAATCAATATTCCCTCTCTTTAATCTCTCCTTTCAGTCTCAGAGAATCTCCTGTGGACAGGGCCTTGCACGTTCTCTTTTCATAAGGACATCAGTCACTGAACTGGTGGACTAGGGATCATCTTATGACATAAAAGCATTGTAATTGTCTTTTTGATGACACAAATTCTAACTGAAGTGAGATGATATTACATTTCCCTAATGGTTAGTATTATTAAGCATTTTCTCATATATTTATGAGCCATTTCTATGTCTTCTTTTGAGAAATGCTATTTAGATATGTTGCTCATCTTTTTAATTTAATATGTACTTACATATTCTGGTTATTAACTCCTTGCCAGATGTATAGTTTGGAGATCTTATCTCCCATTCTATTGGTTGTATCTTTACTCTGTCTATTATTTCCTTTGCTTTTGTTTCCTATGCTTTTGGGGGTCTTCTTCAAAATATTCTGCCCATTAAGCACTTTCCCTGTGTTTTCCTCTAGTACTTTCATTGTTTCCAGGTATTATTTTTAGTCTTCAATTCATTGGGAGTTGATTTTTGTAGCTAGTGAAAGACAGAAGTCTAGTTTCATTCTTGTGAATATGGACATCTAATGTATTCTGTATCATTTATTTAATGTCCTTTTTCCTATTCATGTTCTTAGTTTAACACCTTTGTCAAAAATCAGTTGGCTACAGATGTGTAGGTTTACTTTTCAGTATCTCTACTGTGTTATATTGGTCTGTATGGTGTTTTTTTTATGCCAACATCCATGGCATTTTTATTTCTACAGCTTTTTAGTATATTTTGAATTCAGAAAGTATAATCCTTCTTGCTTTGTTCTTTTTGCTCAAGATTACTTCTTGTGGTTCCATAGAAATTTTAGGTTTTATTTTTCTAGTTCTATGAAGAATGTCACTGGCATTTTATTAAGGATTGCATTGAATCTATAGGTGGCTTTAACAACATGAGCATTTCAGCAACATTGATTTTACAACCCATGAACATTTTTGTCCTTTTCAATTTCTTTCATTGGTTTATAGTTTCCATTGTAGAAATCTCTCATGGTGTTGGTTAAATTTATTCCCAGATTATTTTCTTGGTATCTGTAGTAAATGTGATTGCTTTCTTGATTTCTTTTTCAAATCATTTGATATTGTAGTGCATAGCAATGTTACTGAGTTTTGTGTGTTGATTTTTTTGCCCTGCAACTTTGCTGAGTTCATTTATCAGACCCCCAAGCTTAACTTACTCTCTGAGTTTTTATTTTCTTGTTTAAAAGTTTGAAGTAGGGGCTGGGGATATAGCCTAGTGGCAAGAGCGCTTGCCTTGTATACATGAAGCCCTGGGTTCGATTCCCCAGCACCACATATACAGAAAATGGCCAGAAGTGGTGCTGTGACTCAAGTGGCAGAGTGCTAGCCTTGAGCAAAAAGAAGCCAGGGACAGTGCTCAGGCCCTGAGTCCAAGGCCCAGGACTGGCAAAAAAAAAAAAAAAAAAAAGTTTGAAGTAATAAATTAGCATAAAAGTTTATTTAATTAATACACATAAGGAGCCTAGAACAGTACACAATCTACAATAATCACCCCAAAACATTAACAATACAATTATTACTAAGCAAAAACAATTATTATTCAGAACATTGCTTAGTGAATTTGGAACTAGAAAAGGAGGTGTGGTAGTTTGGAGAAAGATTTTACTTTACTCTTGAGAAGCCTAATAAAATATTTTAACTCCACAAGAGAGACTCCTCCTCCTGGCTCCCATTTATTGAACCTCCCCTTCCTTAATCATGGCTGGGAAGTAATGAATATTTCTTGTTTCTCTGATCTTTTCAAATGTAATCTAAACATCCTAACTCAACCATACTTCTTGCAAATGAGTTACCAGAGCTATGAACTCAACGGAGTTTCTTAATGTCCTATACCTCATCTTCATATAAATCTCACAAAATTATCTCTATCCTGTTGTGTAACAGACGTCTCAATTAGAATGGCTTCAAACAGGTCTGCACATCATGGCCAACACCTGGTTTTTGTAAGGCCTATGAGTTAAGCATAGTTGCTTAAGTTTTTTGGTTTTTTTTTCCAAGAGTTGGAAAAACATCAAAAGAGGAATATTTCATGACATGTAAAAAATTACATGAAATTCAAATTTTAGTGTACATAACAAAAGTTGTCTTGGAACAGGGCCATATCCATTCATTTCTGTGTTGCTTGTAGCTGCTTGGGCAGGACAACAGCAGAGCTCCAGAGTTGCCACAAAGACCTTGCGGCCCACAATGCCTGAAATGCCTACTGCCTTGCCCTTGACAGTTTTCCAACCCCTGGCTTCAAATACCCACTGTCTACCATACAAATCTGAAGTATTGCTCTAGCCAGTATCATCTGGGATGGCTCAGGCAGAATTGCTTTAGTGTGTAGGGATGGGTATTGTCTGAAGCCCTGCTCACTTGTCTTGTGTTCAATGGATGCCAGCTGGAAGTTCAGTTAGAATTGTTGGTCTGAATACCTAAAGGTGACCACTCTGTGTGAATGCAGAGGCACACATGCCAAAAGACAGGAAACAAAAGCTTTCAACTTCTTAAGATCTGGCCCCAGAAACTGGCACAGATGGAAGAAACCATTGGCATTGTATTCTGCTAGTCAAATGTCACGGAGTCCAGACCTAGGGAGGGCATGCAGTCCCCCCCCACTTCTCATGAGAGAGAGCATCAGAGAATTTAGCAGTTCTATTTAAAATGCACCACCGTTGTGAGGTCTTGGGGACACAGTACCAGGACCCCATGAAGAGTAGCTGTCACTGTTGCAGCTTTTCCTAGTCATCTACAGCTGTGCTGCTTTTTTCTGAAGATGGTTTATTGCTTGTGGAGACTCAGCAGGCATCCTGTCTCCTCAATGGGTGTTTACATAGATTCTGGAACAACAGACAGGGCATAGAGTTCAGACATTCCTAGCTTTTAGAAGCTCCTCAGTGATGCTAACGGGAGTCCTGTGGCTTTTTGGGATTTACAGAGCCCTGTCCACAGCTGACAGCCTGTCCTGTAGCTGGATTCTTAGCCTTGTACATGAAGCCTGGAGAGTAGAAACTAGGTTTGCCTTTGAATTCTCTGCAAAGTCTAAGTCAGGCCCAAAGTGCAGAAGAGGACATCCCAGGACCTGGAAGTCCTAGATTACAACCTCCATTCCCTGCAAGCTTTTTCTGACACCACACTGACCCAGAACAGCAGTGCATGGCCCTTAACCAACCTTCCAAGACTCTTCCTGTCTCCATTTCTCCAAGAACGGCAGCTTTCAGGACAACACATGGAACATAAGGCACAGACACGGGTTGGTTGGTGGTCCCTTTCCCTGAGCAGAAGAATAGTCTTGAATGGGGCCCCTGGTTATTTTAGGGGATGAGAAAAGGGTCTTGATGTGATAAGGGCTGCCACTCAAGCCCAGCCCATGGCCAGCTGTGTCACTCAGAAGTTACCTACCCAGGGGTGACCTCACACTCAAGCCTGTTCCCCAAAAGCCACTGTGCCCCAGAGTTGGGGAATCCATCTGCTGCAGCCCCAGTAAGGTCCCTCAGATGGTGGCCAGGTACCAGAGTCCTGCCTGTGGGAAGGGATAGAGGGATACATGACTCTCTGTCACCCAGCCCAGGTCTCAAAAAGTAACTGGAATTTTGGAGATGCTAATGTTGAGACACGGCATTTCTCCCCATTGGAGAAGCAATCAAGTGGCCTCCCGCCCACCAGCTGAACTTGGTGAGGGCCCACACCTCACTATAAGACTCATCCACACCCATTATGGTGAAGGTGAACTGCTCCCCTGCCACACTAATCCCCAGTGGGACCTGAGACTGACCACGGAACAACAATCTTGACATGACTCAGATTGATTCCAACCCTGGTCCAAACTAACCTCTGATAGTGGCCACAGACCCAACCTTATCCAAAGGCAACCTGACCCTGACTACAAAACTGACCCGACCCTCATCACTGACTGTCTCTGGCCTCTGATCTGTAGGTATGATGTCTCAGATCACAGGCCCACAGGTATCAGACACAGGTAGGTACACTGGAGTGACACATTCCAGAAGGATGATCTGTCCTGCAAACTCAGGGCTTAAGTAGCCATTCCCACACACGAAACTTCAGAAGCACCATCTGGAACATTTGAAAGAGGCCAAGCAGTCACCAAGAACCAGCTTATTGGCCCCCAGGCATGCCTCTCTTTTCCTTCCACTAGTTCCATCATCTCCAGTCCCACCTGCCCAGTGCCCAGTCTGATTGCTCTACTTCAGTGTTCAAAAGTCTTGAGCACATGATTCTCACTGGAAGTATCTTCAGAGAGGGTTACCAGAAAGTTCTTCTCCACAATCTTTCAACCCAAGAGTAGATATAGGTAGGACTTGCTTCCCCTCAGCAAGACTTGTGGGGGTGGGGGAGGGTGGATAGTACTGAGGGGTGTGTGTGTGTGTGTGTGTGTGTGTGTGTGTGTGTGTGTGTGTGTGTGTTTTGTTTTTTGGTTTACCTGTCCTGGGACTTGAACTCAGGGCCTGGGTATTGTCCCTGAGCTTATGTGTGCCCAAGGCTAGTGCTCTACCACTTGAGCCACAGCACCACTTCCAGCTTTTTCTGAGTAGTTTATTGGAGATAAGAGTCTCACAGACTCTTCTGCCTGGGCTAGCTCCAGACTGAGACCCTTAGATCTGGGCCTCCTGAGTAGCTAGGATTATAGCTGTGAGCCACAAGCGCCTGGCTAGTATTGAGTTTTTGAACTCAGGGTCTTGTGCTTGCTAAGTAGGCATTTTACCACATGAAACCAGTTTTTACTCTGCTTATTTTTGAGATAAGTTCTCATTCTTTGGCTCAGGCTAGCCTGGACTAAAACTCTATTTACACTTTCTTGTATAGGTAGGATAACAGGCATACACTACCATTCCAGCCTTTTCTGTTGAGATGGAGACTTGTGAACTTTTTTCTGGCTAGCCTAGAACTTCAGTCCTCTTGATCTTAGCCTCTCAAGTAGCTAGGATTCAGCTATAAGCCTTGAAAATTTCTGTCTTCTTACATGCATTATTACAGAGAGGAAGTCTGGTGTCTTTTTGATTTGCGTTCCTTTTTTGTAGGTAATGTGTTCTCCTTCTCTAAATAAATCAGGAGGAAAGAGAATATGAGCACAAGACCATATGCCTTGAAACACAGGCATGTGGATAAGTGGTGGGAGGCTGACTGAGATTTCCTCGGTCCCTCTGCCTCAATTGCTACACCTGTGCTCAAAACACCATACCCTCCCCTCTCAGCATCATGAGGCTCCCAGGACAGAGCTGGGGAGCTGTTCTCCATTCCTGTATGAATGGCTAGGGACATTGCACTTATGAGTATATAAAATATATAAAGTGGTATATAAAGTGTGTGTGTATTTGTATGCAAGTGCTTTTGTACGTATGAACTTACTGTAATTACATGTTCCTGTGTGGGTGTGTGCATGTGTTTGTACATACAGATGGAGGAATAAGTGTGCATGTAGTATCTAGATGCCAATTTGAGTGTTTGCTGGGTGTATGATTATGTATGGGGCATGTGGGTATTTGTGAATGTGTTACGTGTGTGTGTGTGTGTGTGTGTGTGTGTGTGTGTGTGTGTTTGAGGGTATGTTGCTCTTCCATCACTCACCACCAGTGATTCCTGCCTTGGGAAGGCACCCACCCTGCAGTGCCCCCTCATCTGTGATTCCTGCACACAACTTAGACTAGATGTGACCGAGTCTCAGCAAAAACTCAAGGTTTGGAACAAGTGAGGCAAAATCCCAAGCCTCCTGTATCCCTGGCCAGTAGCCTTGTCTAGAGACAGAAGCCTGTCAGCAATCCAGTGTCTATTTCTGCAGTAGTCTGGAGACATAAGGCTATAGGAGTCTTTGGGGATGACTGGCTCTGTGCTTCAAAATTGTTACCCCAGTGCCAAGTTCAAGAGTAAGTTATTGCCAGAACAAAAAAAAATCTACAACTAATAGCCTCAAGCCCCTCCACATGCAAAGCACCAGCCTCTGCTCTCAACCCACTCCCAGCCTCGCTAACTCTCAGGCTCACCTTTCGTCCCTCACCCCCTCTTTTTGGGAGACAGGAGCCTGTGTATCTCCTGCCCTCAAAATGTTCAAGTTGTCTACAGCTGAGCTTCTGAAAACACCTGAGCAGAACAAAACCAACATGTACCCAAAGGAAGGATCCTGCATCTATGGATAACACCTGCAGCCTCCATGTCAGTCATGAAGTCACCCACTCATGAAGGAACATCTGAGCCTTTCAAGACTGTTTGGGATTCTGCTCCACTCTGATGCCTTCAAAGGACTATTATAAGATGAAGTAACTTCCTTTAACTGGTTCTCCATGCCTGAAAATAGACTAGGGCCCCTAAGGCTCCCAGAACCATACACTGATTTTTGCTCCCCTTCCTTCCAGGTAGAAGGATAAACCAAAAGTAAGACATTTGGAAAAGGTCATCCTGGGAAGGGTGAGAATCCTAGGAAAGGTTATGAGGCATCTGGGAAAGGCTATAAGGCATCCTAGGAAGACCATGAGGTACCCTAGAATGGCATAAGACACCATGGGAAGAACATGAGGTATCTTCATAAGATCATTAGACAACCTTGGATGAGCATGAGACACCCTGAAAGGTCGTGAGACATTTGGGGAAGGGCATTAGATCTCCTGGGAAGGGCGTAAGGAAACTTGGGGCATTTTTGGAGGAACAGGAAACTTGGGTCAAGTTTCAGCTGAACTGCTATGACCTTTGGCAGGTTCTTTAGTTTTCTTATGTAGGATGGTAAAGTCCTTTAAAAATCTAAATTAGAACACTCTTCAGAGGGAAAGCAAGCACTATTGACTATCATATCCAGATGACAGATATGAACCCTGACTGTTTCCTGTAAACCAGGCTGTATGATCTCCTCAATCACCCTCCTCATCTATGGTAGTGATGATGATGATGATGATGAGGAGGAGGAGGAGGAGGAGGAGGAGGAGGAGGAGGAGGAGGAGGAGGAGGAGGAGGAGGAGGAGGAAGAGGAGGAGGAGGAGGAGGAAAAAGAGGAGAAAGAGGAGGAGGGAGAAGAGGAGGAGGAGGAGAATGACAATGACAAGTCAAGATTTCCAAAGGTAAAAGCCCCAGTATATTTTCAGACATTCTGTTGCAGCCTCGAAGCAGAGACCTGGGCAGCCAGTCTCTCACCCTTGCCCGGGCCTCTTGCCCTTTCCCTGCCCTACTCACCTCTGCACACCCTGCCTGGACAACCACACAGCACTGATGCTTTTAACAGTGGCTCATGTCTCTCTGTAGCAGAGCACAAGGTTCTAAGATCAGATCAATTTTCTGGCAGACACTGGCTGATGGCTGACTGCCAAAAGTCAGAAAGGCCTGGCAGGTGTGGGGTCAACAAAGTTATTTTGCCTACTCTGTGTGGGGTGAGAGAACCTTGAGAGAAAGAAAAATCTCCAGTGTGAAGAGAGAGAGAGAGAACTGCTTCTCTGGTGAGCTGGATTTGGCTTTGTCTCCCAACTTGGAATAGGAGGAGGAGAAGGAGAAACCAGGGAAGGAGCTGGAAATGCCAGAAGGAGAGGGGCCAGGGAAAATTAAACCTGAGAAGAACCTATTTTAAAAGTCACTCTTTTGGGTTCCAGCTCTCCCCACCACACCCTAAAGCCCAAGCATTGGGCCACGGGGTGTGGTGACAAGGTGCGTGTGGTCAGTGACGGGAAACCAGGGCGGCTGAGGAGGGCTGGAGGGGAGGGCAGACAGAGGTCACCTCGCCAATGCCCTGTCTCGCCAACGCACATTTTATATCACCATTCAAAACACACACAGCTCCCCTGACCTCAACATCTTTGCTCTTTTAAAAAAAAAAAAATTCTAGGGACTGGGGATATAGCCTAGTGGCAAGAGTGCCTGCCTCGGATACACAAGGCCCTAGGTTCGATTCCCCAGCACCACATATACAGAAAACGGCCAGAAGCGGCGCTGTGGCTCAAGTGGCAGAGTGCTAGCCTTGAGTGGGAAGAAGCCAGGGACAGTGCTCAGGCCCTGAGTCCAAGGCCCAGGACTGGCCAAAAAAAAAAAAAAGGAAAAAAAAATTCTATATTTCTTCTTTTGTGCCAGTACTAGGGCTTGTACTTGGGACTTTATGCTCTCACTTGGCTTTTTCACTCAGGGCTGGCACTCTGCCACTGGAGCCACAGCTCTGGCTTTTTGCTGGATAATTGGAGATAAGAGTTTCACAGTCTTTTCCGCTTGAGATGGCTTTGACTCAGATCCTCAGATCTCCACCTCCTAAAGAGCTAAAATTATACACATGAGCCACCAGCTCCCAGTGCATGCAGTATTTCTTATTATATATAATATAATATAATATAGTTTATATAATATTTATATGGTTTTTTTTAGTGGAACTCATGGTTTGTTTTCCCGCTTTCCTGTGAGTCCAATGGCCCACGGCACTGAAAATCACTGCTAGACACTAGAATTTCTCAATCCTGAATGCCACTAGTAAATCACACACAAGCTTGTTAATACAGAATCTGGTTTGGTTAGGCTGAAATGGGGCCTGAGATCCTGAGTTCCAAACAAGCTTCCAACAGATGCCCATGCTGCTGTTTCCCAGGATGTGGAGTAGCCAGACTCTGGTCTACCTTTCCTGGTAGCACTAATGTCAACAAAAATAGAGTTTACCCCATTCAGCTTCCCATCACTCAGTTTCCAGGCAAGGAATTGCTGCTTTTGGGATCTTGAATTTTCCCCAGAGGCCCACAGGCTGACACCCCAGGGTGTGGAAGTAGTGGAACCTTTGAGAAGTGGGCCTTGTGGGAAGTCCCTAGGTCACCAGAGGCTTTCCCCTCAAGGGAATTGTAGAACTCAAGCCTCCCCTACCCCCCCCCCTTTCCTGGCTCATAGCATAAGTGGTTTGATCTATCAAACATTCCTTTGCCACAGGCCAAAAACAATGAGACCAACCCAACATGGACTCCAAACTGTAAGCCAAAACTAATCTTCTTCCTTTATAAGTTTATGTCTTAGACATTTTGTTATAGTAACAAAAAAGCTGACTAATGCAGGAAACTGCTGCTGAGGAGTAGAACTGGTAACCATAGCTATACCCGAGACAATGTGATTGAACCTTCAGAATCAGATTATGGGAGACATGTGGGAAAATTTGAAGGAGCAGACTAGAATGCTGTAAGCAGAGCTTAGTGGGTGATTGTAGTAGGGGCTCAGAAAACCAGAATGCTGCTAGAAATGTGGATAGTAAAGGCTGTGCTGAGGTTTCAGATGGAAATGAAAGCTGACTAACACAGCCATGATGTCATATGATGGCAAAGAGCTCTCTCTCTCTGGAGGCCTGGGCTAACTGCTATGGTCTGGAGCCAAATGAGAATAGAGCTGCCAGTCAGCATTAGGGTCCTCATATGAAAGAAGGACAGAAAGGAAGGAAGCAAAGAGACAAAGAAGGGATAAGGAAGAGTATGTTGAATTTTCAGTGTGACTAATGACAATATTTGCATACAGAACCCCTAAGAGGAAATTTCAGTTAAGTGAGACAGCAAGATGGGCCCGACTCCAACAGGACTAGTACTAGGAGAAGTGGCGTCAGGGAGGAGCCTGGATCAGGGAGTCCCAACAGACCTATTCTGTAGTGGTAGACCACTTCCCACTCCACTATCCCCATCATCTTGCCACTAAGAATGGAAGATAGGAATGGAAGACTGGCTCTTGGTGCTGGTTGGATTTTCCCAGCCTTGACATTTGGAGCTGGTCCTGGTAGACATCTGCTAGAGAAACACAATGTGGAGTAGAGGATAAAAGGAAAACTATTAAGGGCTGGGTAGAGTGCTTGCCTCGTATACATGAAGCCCTGGGTTTGATTCTTTAGCACCACGTATATAGAAAAAGCCAGAAGGGGAGCTGTGTCTCAAGTAGTAGAGTGCTGGCCTTGAGCAAAAAGAAGCCAGGGACAGTGCTCAGGCCCTGCCTGAATTCAAGCCCCAGGACTGGCCAAAACAAAAAACAAAAAATAGGAAAACTATTGAAGGCACTTACCCCATCCACCCCACCCAGCTCTCTAGGATGGCTGCCATCCTAGAAATGAGCCATCTCTGCTCACCTTCTTTGCTCCCCATTTGCAAGAGAGCCCTAGCTTTTGTTTTCATGTGACCTCTCCAGACATCATGTGAGATACTAAGAGAGGCGTGGAGCGGACATTAGAGTGAGCATTTGGTGAACTATGCAAACTATCAGTTGCTCCTTCCTCCTCTTCATGACACCTGTGAGATCCTGTGGCTTTTCAAGATGGCTTGGGGGACATCAAGGTGCCTTGGGATGTAGATATTCAGGACTCCAGCATCAGTTCCCTCACAGCTGCCTCAGCCAACACACTTTCACGCTTTACTAAATTGGAGTAAATTTGGCATGTTTGTACATTTCCTTTAGAGAAAGGAATCTATCAAAACCTTATCCTAGGGGTGTGTGGGATGAGGGAGCAGAGGTGCTGAGTAGCAGGTGCCTATCCTGAACTACAGAACAGAAGCATGGGGAGATCCTGACCATTTCTAGTTAATGCTTGGAGTAGTTCTATGAGCTCAGCATGGTTTCCGCATTCTACACCAGGAAAGCTGAAAGAGATAAACAAGTTGCCTGGCTCTAGCCATGTTGCTGGAGTCCCCCATCCCTTCTCCAGGATGGGTGGAAATTCCTATCCCTCTTAGTTACTGGAGAAAGGCCTTAACCAGGGCCACCACTGCCCACTTTAGAGAGCAACATGGACACTTTACACTAGAGAAGCCGCAGAGAAGGACAGAGTACACAGATATCAGGGAGAGGTCAGAGGGGATAGATGACAGGGAGTAGAATCCTGTGCCACCTAACACTTACTGTCACGTTGACTTCAGCATGCTGTTCTACTGCTCCATTGCTCAGCTATGAAGTGGATTAGTATGGAGATTAGGTTAGAGTTAGTATTCAAGAAGCTATTAGTGCCTGACTGTTCTTTATAAGAATGATATGAATGAGTGTCCAATTATTTGCTTCTAAATCATCAATGTCCCCACTCCACCCCCTGAGTTGTTACAACTCACTGACTAAAAAGGGGAATTGTCACCAGGGGGAAATCTAAGTTCAAATGGGCCAAGAACTTGGACTTGACTCTGTTCTTGGAACTCATTAAATCATGATCTAGGCCGGCAAATTCTCCAGGAATTGTCCCCTGGCTTGTTAGGCTTCCTGAGCTCAAACTCTTCTCAACTCCCTATTTACTGTTCTCTTGTCTACCCAATACAGAGGGAAAAGCCTGGATCCTGAGCAAGGCTCAGTGGACCCTGCCAAAAGTGCCATAATAAGCTAGACACATGGACTTCCCTGGCCATGGCAGACAGGGGACATCTGCCCTCTTGTCTTCCATGCTGTGGCCACAAGTCATTTCCCAACCTTCCCTGCCAGGACAATATGGCAGGGGCTGGAGAGGCAGCTGTCCTGAAGTCCCCATTGTCCCTCTCTAAAGGCTCTACTTCCCTCCAGTCTGGCTGTTGGAGGCCACAGAAAGGGGCTGGAGTTTGAGGGCCCTGGCTAGAGGCTCGATGTCTTCCAGGTGTGGGGAGGCCCAGCTGGATGGGCAGGTGTGGGGAGGGCTTGAGCAGCTGTTGCCCTGTCTGGAAGGCATTTGGGCAACTAATGAGCCTTCGATCTAATTAAAATATTGGAGGAGGAATCTGGGTGCAAGCCATGTGGCGCAAGAAGTGTAGATGGGGCTGCCTGAGCCTCTGTTCAGTGGGAGGAAGGCTTGGCTGAAGAGCTAGGACCAGGGGACAATACAACTCTGTTCCTGACCCTAGCCTTCGCAATCCTGTCTCGTCCTCCAATGCCTAAGGCATAGGGATTGTGAAGTGGCAGGGCCTTGTGCAGCAGGTCATAGACCTTCTGTAGATACAACCCAATCTAAGCTGAGGGTGAGGACAGCTGGACCCAGAAGGGGGACCCAGCTCAGCAAGTCCCACAGGCCTGCCTCATTCAGCCTGTGGCTGTTTCTTCTCACACTTCACTGAACCCATGAGGACAAGAGCTGGGACTGCCTTTGATCAGCTGTGACCCCTGACTCAGTAGCTCCTAGAAAAGGTCTGCAAAATACATCCAGAGGGCTGCTGAGGTCTGGAAATGGGCTGGAAGGGGAGGTTCCCCAACATGACATCTCCCTGAATCCTACTAAAGCAGACCAATTGAGGATATCAGTCTTTACAGACATCACCTCAACACCACTGTCACACTGTCACTGTGAGCCCAGTCACCACCACTACCATCAACCCTGGGTCACTGACCAACAATGGCCTCAAGAGACTGTCGTTCTGGGGTTGGGAATATGGACTAGTGAGAGAGTGCTTGCTTCATATACGTGAAGTCCTGGGTTCAATTTCTCTGCACCACATATATAGAAAAGGCCAGAAGAGGCACTGTGGCTCAAGTGGCAGAGTGCTAGCCTTGAGCAAAAAGAAGCCAGGGACAGTGCTCAGGCCCTGAGTTCAGGCCCCAGGACTGGGGAAAAAAAAAGGAGAATGTCTCTTCTGTTGGTGCCCACTCAGTCCTTCCCCTGGCTTCATGTCCAGTTCTTTCCAGTGGACACTGGCTCCCTTGTGTACATTCTAGACCCAAACATATGCACTAGTCCTGAGAAGGTTCCTCAGACCCTGGAGGAAGAAGTGTTCAGATATGGGGGTTGGGATCTGGAAGGGTGGGATGAGGGTCAGACAGTCACTTCCCATGATGCCTAGTGCTCTTCCTCCTCCTTTCCCTGCCCACTCCTCTGACCCCTCCCATCTGCTCCCAATCACTGGAGCTTGCATCTCCCAGCATGCCCTTTCCCTCCTGGTCCCTGAGGGAGGATAGGGAGGTGTGACACCCCCATCCTGGTCCCTGATTCGAGGTGTTAACGAGGACCATCTGTGGGTTGGGCCTTGAGTTTCCTTTCTCCTGCCTTTGCCTTTATTCTTCAAATAGCCCAATTTCCCCACACATGCTGGGGAGAGGCAGGTGGGGGAAATGAAGGCTTCTTTCTGGAATGGAGGTGACAGAAGAGAGGAGAAGGTAGAGGAGAGTGCAGGTGCGCTGGCAGCCCCGATGAAAAGGGAACACTTTTCTCTAGACGTGTGAGAGGAAGGAAATAAAGCTTCTGAGAGGAGCCCCAATCCTGGGAGGAAAACAAGCAGAAGTTAGACCTACAGCCCTGGAGGGGGTTGACGTCCTAGGGAGAGCTAGATGCTGAACCCCCTCTCATATATACACACCATCCCTACACCCACTCTGCTTCTAGCCTCAGCTCCAACCTTAACAGGACCAAGACTCTCATTCTCATCCCACAGGTCTTGGGGCAGCTCAAGCCCTCTGAACCCTTCCTAGAGACCCCCTCCCTGGCCCAGAAGCAGCCTCAGCCACCTTGCAGGGCACAGGGACACCTGCTGACCCAATTTGTCTGCTTCCCCAAAGACAAGAGCAGTGCCATCTGTCTGCAACTCCCACCCTCAGCATGGCTTTCTGTGCTGGGTCTACACTCAGCATCTGTTGATTGAGTGAATAAATGAACTGATGACATTCTGGCGGGGCAGCTTAGAGACAGTAGAGTAGGAGCTCTGATTTCTGAAAGGGCTATTTCTCCCTGTCAGGGGGTTAGCAATTGGCCAGCTGAGCCACAGGTGCAGACTTGGGAGTGCCTTCAATGTCAATTTCCAGATGCCTGATGCTACAGATGCCTGGATCACTGTACAGGATGTATTGCCAGTGGGAGCATCTAGAAGTTCCTCTTGGTGTCTGCCTGCATTCCTTCTGCTGCCTAACCTGATCAGGTTTAAGCCAGAGGATCAGCTGAGAGCAGAGTATAGGAAGTTGGCCCTGTTGTTCTCCTCTGTGCTCTGCCCTCATGATTCCTATGCTATGGGCCATTGTGGGCACAATGGCTCTTCAGGAAGCCCTCTTCACTTTGGCACTCAATCTCCAACATTTACAGTGACTGTGACACCCAACAGAACCACATCTTAAGCGTAGCAGCGTCCTGCCTGGGATCCTGCCTGAGGGACCCTGCCTGCTGTGGATTCTATTCCACCTCAGGTGACATGCTTGTCCTTAGTCCCAGACTGAGCCCTCACCCTGGATCTCTCTCCCCAGTTCCTTTCCATCCCCTCTTCTCTCCTTTCTCAAGGTACCTAAGGCCCTAATGCACACTTTCAACCTCATGCCCCCACAAGCAGGAATCCAACCCCTCACCTAGGAATCCCCCTGACTTCAGGGGCCTCCCATAGGTAGAGGCTGGCCTAGGCCAATCAGAAAAGGTAACTCCTAGCCTACCCAGGACAGAGGAACAGAGCTGTGAGTGCAGCCCAAGTACCAGCCCACATGAGTGGCCTCTCTCAAGATGGTACCCAGGATTCAAGGGCAGGGGGGGTGGGTGACTGGGAATTCCCCCGGGTCTGGCTGCCTCTAGCCTAAGGTACCAGCCAGAGAAAGAGGCAAAATGCAGGGCAGCAACCCCAGCCAGGCTCTCCATGAGGGGAGGGAGGCCCTGCGGTACAGCACTGGCAGCCACACAGGGAGGACAGACTCCATGGCTCCACCTTCTCTGCCTTTGCCCATGAGCACTTTCGCTTCTCAGAGGCTGGGGAGCCCCTCAACTACCAGAGAGACCTCTCACTGTTTCCACAGTGGGCCTTTCTTGGATAGGGAAGATTCTTTTAAATAAGAAGCCTCTAGAGGAGCCAAGGCAGTTGCCCTCTGTTGGGCAGATGGAAGCATTTTCAGAGCTCCCATGTTAGTCATCCCTGTCCGTTGCTTCCTCCAGGTAGCCTCCCATCATGGAGAAATTCCTCCAGTATTCTGTGGAACACTGAGCCACAAGGGTTCAGGAACTGCTCTGCCATTCTACCCACCGTTCCTGGACCCTAATCAACAATCAACATCCTCCTCATGGAACCAAGGTTCAAGGAAAGAGTCTTCATTTTCAGGGCTCTGCCATACCCAGCCCAGCCGTGACACACAGGCCCTGGTCCCATAGGCTTCTCTACAGGAAAACCCTCAGTTTGTTGCAACTGAGTTTGACCATACTCTCTAATGTCCTTCTAAAAGTTCTCTGATCCTCCCAGAACTCCCTTTACCAGCTAGCTTCCATCCCTGTCCTTTAATTCCTTCTTTCCCATTGAGCCTGGGCCCAAGCTTTTCCTCCTTGGGAGTTTCATAGGAATCAGTGCCCACTGAGGGCCCCATACTTGCCTTGTCTAGACCCCTCTGCCCACCTGAGCACCTTTGAGTCTCAGCCAGGAGCAGCCCTGCTACTACCATTTCTATTTGGTTGTTGGATTGGTCCTGAGGGCAGATCAATGTCTCCCCCCACCCCTTAACTGTGGCCATTTCTATCTGCACCGGTGCACGTGTTTTCTAAGACCAGCAGCCTTGCCTTCTCTGATGGCCTTTCAGTTGTCCTGCTTCAGGGACTGTGGCTCCCCTCCCAGATGAAGATCCCTGACAGCAAGGATGGTATCACACACCACTTCTGGGGTCACAGGGCAAAGACTCTCATTGTTGTGTGTTCTAAGGGCCACCAAGCCTTAATCACCAACCCATGGGCTCTCCTATACAGCTTTGGGGGTTGTCTCCCATAAGACCTGGGGTTCTGGTTGGGGGCAAAATCTGTCTTCCCCACTAAGCAGACCTAGCTACATCATAATTCATGGGGCCCAATACAAAATAATAATGTGGAGTGCCACGTTCAAAGATAAAGAATTCCAAGGTGGGCCAGACGTTCCTCGCCGAGAGTCACCGCGGTTTCCTGTTTCAACAGTGCTTGAACGGAACCCGGCGCTGGACCCCCATCCTGGCCGACCGCTCAGAGCCACCAACCTCCCACCACCTCTCTCTCTCTCCACCGCGCCCTCGGACCGCCCCCGGGCCTCCGCCGCCACCGGGTCTCTCCTCACCGCCGCCATGACGACCGCATCCCCCTGGCAGGTGCGCCAGAACTACCACCAGGACTCGGAGGCCGCCATCAACCTCCAGATCAACCTGGAGCTCTACGCCTCCTACGTCTACCTGTCCATGTCTTACTACTTTGACCGAGATGATGTGGCTTTGAAGAACTTTGCCAAATATTTTCTTCACCAATCTCATGAGGAAAGGGAACATTCAGAGAAACTAATGAAGCTGCAGAACCAGCGAGGTGGCCACATCTTCCCGCAGGATATCAAGAAACCAGACCGTGATGACTGGGAAAACGGGCTGAATGCAATGGAGTGTGCATTGCACTTGGAAAAAAGTGTGAATCAGTCACTTCTGGAACTACACAAACTGGCCACTGACAAAAATGACCCCCATTTGTGTGACTTCATTGAGACTCATGACCTGAACGAGCAGGTGAAATCCATCAAGGAATTGGGCGACCACGTCACCAACTTGCGCAAGATGGGAGCCCCTGAATCTGGCATGGCAGAGTATCTCTTTGACAAGCACACTCTGGGAGACAGTAACAATGACAGCTAAGCCTCAGGCCCATCCCCCAAAGACACAGTGACTGCCCTCACCGAGGCAGTGCATGCATGCTGGTGTTACCATTACTTTTTCTATAAGTTGTACCAGAGCATCCTAAGTTCTTTTAATTTGTACCATTCCTTCAAATAAAGAAATTTGGTACCAAAAAAAAAAAAAAAGAATTCCAAGGTGATGATGGCAGGGCATTCAGTCAAGCATGGGACCCCATTGTACTACACAGGCATGTGCCCAAGAACCTGGCCCTATAAGGAGGGACTACGTCACCCTCAGACAATGAAGTAGAAGGTGAGGAAGTAAGAGACCAGACAGACACAAATCCCAAGGGAATGGAAAAGGCTGGAGATGCACAAGACTGGTCTCATGCCTGGAAGAGGGCCACCCAGGGTCACCTTCTGAACAATGAGCAGTTCATGAGCAGCCTGGCTTCCGAGTAGGGCTCTGATGCCAGGCTCCAACGCCAGGCTTAGCCCTGCAATTCACGTTGCACTCTGTGAGCCAAGCACTGGCAGGAACTCAAGTGGGAGAAAGTTGATGCTGTGGAGGTAGCCGTGGTGGAAACATCTATTTTTATCCTGGCAGGCAAGAAGGCAGGTCAGCGGTGGCTTTGAGTGAATCCCAGCGCAGTCACTACAGGGACCAATGAGCACCACGAATGGGACAGCATTGAGGAAGCATGGTGGGGAGGGGCAGCCTAGAACAGCCAAAGGCCACCAGGCAGCCTACAGAGCAGCCTCGGGTCAGACGTCTCAGGCCAAGGAGCAAGGCAGTATAACTGGGGGACAAGTCCCAGCAGTGTGGCCAAATCTACCCCCAGCTCTGGCTCCCCTCACACTCACGCTGGTCCCTGCCTACCCTGTGGATAGGGTCAGTCTAGAATAGAGCTGGAGACCTCTGTCTCACTTCTCCTAGTTAAATAGCACCTCCTGCCAGCCACAAAGTTCCTGATGATGCTCTGGGCCTTCAACATCAGGAAGAACAAGGAAGGAACATAGGGTCTCATCTACCTGACCCCAAGGAGCAGAGATCTCAGTTACTCTGTTTGAGAGTGGATGGTGGGGTAGCCTTTCAATGAGGACCTGGGAAAGGTATCAACGCTAGATAGCTAGATGCCATGGGGAAATTTTAGACCATGCCATCTGGCCCCAAGTTAGGGCGGCCCCTCCCCAGCTCCTCTGTGAAGCCAGCTTGTTCCCACCACTTGTTCCCAGCAGTCAGCATGAACGCCCACCTGTCTCCCTACAGGTGGAATACCACATGCCCAGGTGTTTGAGGTGTTGACATTACATAAACCCAACCACACTCCCCCTGAGTAATGAAAAGGCAATTGCCTCCTTGCACAGGGCCAGGCTGGGCTCCTGGCCACAAACCTGGATCTCTCTAACTCCCGGTTTCTCTGTTCTCCTGCCAGCCTGTGCCCACTCAGCTCTGCCTGCCCTGAAGGCTGCCCAGAGAAAGACGGTAAGCCACTCGCACCTCACCAGCCACTGAGATGGAGGCCAGAGGAGAGTCAGGCTCCTGCCCCTGGGACACGCCCTCTTAAGAGTCACAGGCTAGAGCAGAAGAGCACCTGCCTGGAGGGTATGCCACTCTGAAAAAGCTCCATCCAGCACCCCTGCTCCTTCAATGCACCACTGAACGTCTCTGGTTCAGCTCCTCAAGCCCTGCCTGATTCACTGGTTCCTCAATTCCTCCACAAACAGTTCCATGGGGTTCTGAGCACTTGACACTGATTAGCTCTTCTAATCCAGGTCCAATTCCCCTTCCTTCCTTCCTGTCCAGAGACCCTCCCCTGGGCAGATGGATGGAAAATCCTCCTTGCAAGTGGGAAGATGGGGGTCAGAGGCCCTGGAGGAAGAAGCTAGGCCAGAGAGAAGGGAGGCAAGCCAAAGACGATGTCTGTCCACATACAGCTGCATGGATTGTGTCCTGCAAAGCTCTGAGAGAAGCTAACATCTACCTTACTGTCCTTGCAGCTGTGCAGCACACAGCCCGAGCTACCATGTGAGGCATTCCTGCCAGCTTCTGAGGATGAAGGGCTGCCTGAGCTCCCAGGAGCATCACCCACTCTTGGGTCTTCTGAGCAGTCCAAGGCCATCCCCTAACATGTTCCATCTGTTCTAGGGGCCTTAGCCATTAGGGCCTGGTGCATAAACCACACAGTTGTGAGCTATCAGGGCGGGAAGACGGACATGGCCCAGCCCCCAGCAGGGGAGGGGAATGCAGACAAATGGTTTTGACACTTGCAGTTAATGAGGGTCAGGCAGGGGCACCCACTCTCAGGAGAGAATAAAGGAGAGGAAAAAGGGGGTGGGGAGAAGGAAGGGTGAGTGCTCCAAATGAGGAGACAAGTCCAACAGTCATAAAAACCTCTTACAGACTCACACACAGGTCAGTGCCACACAAACTTCCTGCACCTCATGGTAGGTCAGCTTGGTGCTGGAGGCTATGGAGCAATGGCCTCCAAGCCCCTACGGGTATGAAGTGTGAGCCCAGACTCACCATGACCACATTCCAAACATCTATGGACAATGTTATGAGTTAATATTTCAGAGCGTCATTCCTCAGTTTAGGGGAAGGACCATTGATTGTTACGACCAACAGATACACATTTCCTTGGTGCTTCATCTTGCCTCTCTGGCTTTTTGGCCCATGATGATAATCAGTGCCTTTAGTCTATGTTTCAACCAAAACTGTGAATTAGCAGGACACTGGCAACTCAAGCCTGTAATCCTAGATAATCAGGAGGCTAAGATCTGACTATCTCAATTCAAAGCCAGCCTGGGCAAACAAACATGACTCTTATCTCCAATTAACTAGCAAAAAAGCCAGATGTGGAAATGTGGCTCAAGTGGTAGAGCTCTTGCCTCAAGCAACAAAGCCAAGAGAGAGTAAGAGGCCCTGAGTTCAGGCCCTAGAACCAGCACAAAAACCAAAACAAAACCTATGGTCAAAAATATTTCCCCCAAAGTTGCATTTTGCTCTGAATGTGTACATTTTTTTCTCATCATTATTCCCTGAGTAATATAACAGAACAGTTACTCACATTGTTTAGGATATCATGGATAAACTACAAATCATTGAAGGTACATGGAAGTGTTACGTAATTTAGAGGCAAATACTATGCCATTTTAACAAGAGACTTGGTTTTAGTCTTGAGGGTCCTGTAACTAATCTTGCATGTATACCAAGCAACACTGTACATCCTTGTTTTTTAAACTTACTTGTTTTTATTAATAGTGCCTACTAATTGTACAAAGGGTTTTCATTGTGATATGTCCATGCTTTGATCAAGTTCACCTCCTCTATTTTTTTCTAGTGCCTGTACCAGGCTTGAACTCAAGGGCTTTCCTCCAATGGAAGAATGAAGTTATCTGAGGCTCACCAAATGGGACCTTCTTCCTTTTCCTTCCTTCATCTCTCATGTCTTTATCAGGGCAGGCTTGGAGCCCCTTGCTCTCATGTGTGTCTCTCTCAGAGCCAGTTATGATGGGGTCACGATAGCCTCCTCACATATTATCCAGTCCAGAGGCCAGGAATGGAGACCATGGCATCTAGTGGAATCTGTTACTACTGTCTTTTCCTTTCCCACTTTAGACTAAGTCTTTGAGGTTCTTATAAAGACCAGCTTCTCTACCCAGTGATGATCACCAAACCTCTGTTCCAGAGGTACACATCTGTTTTTTGGATTATAAGAAGAAAATATTTACAAAATTGAAGCAGTTACTCCTTCTTAGTACATAATACTTTGACCCTAGACTATATTTATGTCACGTGGCCAATGGTCACACATAATTTATGTATAATCACCAGATATCCTAAGGGAAGCCAGGTCATCAGGATCACCCTTGTTTATCAGCTTTTGGTATGCTTCTTTTGGTTCCTTCACTTTTGTCAGGCTCTTGGCAAATTAACAAGATTCATTCAGGTGGGACCTCAGTTCAAATCCAGCCCATGCAGAAAAGTCTATCATATTTTTATCTCCAGTTAACCAGCAAAAAGCAGGAAATTGAGCTGTGGCTCAAGTGGTACCAAAAAAGCCGAGTGAGAAGCCTTAAGCATAAGACCTAGTCCTAACATACACACACACACACACAGGCACACACACACACACACACACACACACACATTCAAGGAAACTAGGGCTGGAGATATGGCTAAGCTATAGAGCACTCACCTCACATATGAAATGCCCTGGGTCACTACCCCAGCACCACATAAACAAAGAGAAAATGGAAAGTCCATCATGAAGGCCTGGCTAAGTGAACATTGCTCCAAATGGCAGATTGTTATCCAGCTATGAAATCATGTTGTAGAGACCCACTGGGGATGGCTATTCACAGTACAGCATGACAAACCACTGTGTATTGTGAAGTCACATTTAAAAATAATGTTCACATAAATTTTATTCAGGGAAAATTCTAGAATTACCCAAGTGTCATGGTTCTTTCTGGGTAACAGGATTAGTGGCTGTTTAATAATTTTCCTTTTGCTAGCTGTTTTCTCAGATTTTTGTAATGAACATATATTACTTTTGTAATAAGACAAAACCCAATAAAAGCTATTTTTAAAAAATAAAACAAATAGTCGCCTATGCCCATCTGGAAATAGCATGTTTCCCAAATCCTTGGGGGGAGGGGTTACAGTGGGCAGTGAGGAGTGTGAACTCCAGAGCCCAGGCTGAGTTCCAGGCAGCCAACCATGGGAAACGGGATGGCCAAGGGGCAATATGCCTACCTTGCCAGCCCAGCCTAGAAGGGAATGAGAATGTCCATGTGGGTCCTGGCAAAGTCCTCTTCCCTTCTATTCTTCACAGTGGAGATGCTCCTCCAAACCTTCTCCTCACTCTCCCGGAAGCTTAAGCCTAAGTGTGAAAACCCAGCTCACTGCAGCAAGGCCCAATGTTACCTAAGAGAGACCGATGGACCCTGGCCTCAGGCCAGGGGCCTGAGGTTCTACACATGAAGCACTCTCTACTCTTGCTATAAGTCTCCCCGTGCTGGTCACCAGGGCCAATCCTTCCTCAACTCATCTTTGCAAGCCCCAGGCTCCCTGAAACTCCCTCATAATACAACTACTCCACGCTCTAAAACAATCTAATCTCCATCAATTCATCCATCCCTTCTCAAACTCAGAGTCCACTTGACCTCTGGTATCCATAGAAAATCAAACAGGCCCACTTCTCCTCATCTTTATAGACTCCATTCATGTAACTCAGCTCCCGTCATGGCTTCTTCGCCCCACTCCAATAACAGGTAGAGATGGAACCTCTGTCACGCAGAGAGCATAGTATCTCCATCTGAGGCATGCACTGCCCTCTAGCCTAGGGCAGACATGAACATAAGCCATGGAAAGGGTATCACAGGAGAAGCTAGCCTCTGTGGGGCTACTACAGGCCTTCTTACATGCTAAGACCCTGATTGGGTGGATGTGAGAACTGAAGTCCTGCTCCAAGGGCCAGGCCTTCATTATCAGAACAGAGAAGGGCATGGAACCTGTAATCCTAACTACTCAGGAAGCTGAGATCTGAGGATCAAAGCTAATCGAGGCAAAAAAAGTTCATGAGACTCTTACCTCCAATTAACCAGCAAAAACCCAGAAGTGGAGCTGTGGCTCAAGTACTAAAGCACCATTACCTTAAACAAACAAGCAAAAAGCTCAGAAACAGTTATCAAGTCTCTCAAGAAAAAAGAAAAAAGAAAGAAAGAAAGAGAGAGAGCGGGAGAGAGAGGGGGAGGGAGGGAAGAAGGGAAGGAGGGAGGGAAGGAGGGAGGGAGGGAGGGAGGGAGGGAGGGAGGGAGGGAGGGAGGGAAGAGAGAGAGAGAGAGAGAGAAAAAGGGGCATGGAAATCCACATGCCAGGGTAGGGACACACCAAATAGCTGCAGCCTGCATCTGCGTGACTTGCACACTCCCCACTATAAGCAGGTCAGCAGAAAGAAGTTTTCCAGTGAGCATGAAGGTAAAGGACAGAGTGGATGTTTCTGTTCCTTAGGAGGGTAAGATAGACCTGTCAAGGTGTCCACTACTCAAGCCTTGCTGTCCTGGACATAGTCTAAGGTGGGTGTCTACGACCCACATTTTCCTGCATAGGTAAAAGAATACATGAGCCAAGGACACTTGCCAGGCCCTGAGACCCACGGCCTAATTAATGAGCCTGTGCCTGACACTTCCCCACTCAGCTCTCAGAGGCACGGCTATTTCATGACTCCATTCCTCCTTCCCAGTCCAATGGGAACAAGGAACTCAGGAATGCAACAACTCTGTCTTTAACCTAGGACAACAGGGAAGAAGAATGTGGATGTGCATGTGGATGCAGAGTCCCCTGCCCTGCCCCATTTTCCAGGCCCAGCCACATACTTATTTGTCCCCTCATTTCAGTAGCTGGCAGAGAGTCATAATTGAATTTGCAGTAGGGCTGAGAATGAAAAAAGCAAACGCTTTACATGTCTGGAGTTAATTTATTCCTGATGATGGCCACATTCACACGCTCTTTCCTGCCTGGATTTCCAGAGCTGACAATGTGAAGCGCGTGCGCACACACGCACATAGGGGGAGAGCAAGCGAGCCCCAGCACATGCTCAGACTGCCTGCTGCTTCCTTGCCTGTGCCCAGATCTGTCGGTGACCAAGTCTGAAAGTACTAAGTGTGTCTTGGGGTAGTCTGCACGTGGCCAGGTGTGGCTACACTGTCAGCCTGGAAGGGGGGGGGGGGGGGGAAGGCGGTCTGTCTACAGGGTTGGCAACGTGTATGTGAGGGGTGATTCTGAGCCAGCTCACCAGAAGGTAGCCTATGGAATAAGGTCATGCTGTTGGCAGGGAAAGAATGGGCAGAGTGGTGAGCACTGCTTGGACATTAGATAGTGACATGGCTTCTCTCTGTTCCTTTCTCACATTCAAGCCCAGTCCTTCTTGTGCAGAGATGGAATCATCATTGCCCTACACTGGAGTCTTCCAGGGAGGGAAGCCATCCCCCTTGCTCTGTCTTCCACACTTTGTCCTCCTGCTCCAGCACCTCTTTACAGAGGCTCATCACAGGGAATCACCACATTTGGAGGGAAAAACCATCTGCATTGCTGTTTCAGACCAGAAACAGCGCAGAGGTCAAGGGACTTCCCTCAAAGTCCCCAACCTGAATGGCAACGGCAGGGCTTAGACAGCTGTGTGTCTAATTCTTTAACCACTCTCTGAGCAGTGAAGCAGAAATCAGTCTAGCTGGGAATCCGTTTTGTAGACTGAAGAAGCCTTTGGTCTTAGAAATGCATCTGCTCCACCATATGCGAGTTTGGGTCCCTATTTTTGTTTTGTTTTGTTTTATGCCAGTCCTGGGCTTGGACTCAGGGCCTGAGCACTGTCACTGGCTTCTTTTTGCTTGAGGCTAGCACTCTACCACTTGAGCCACAGCACCACTTCCAGCTTTCTCTATATATGTGGTGCTGAGGAATTGAACCCAGGGCTTCATGTATGTGAGGTAAGTACTCTACAGCTAGGCCATATTCCCAGTCCCAGGTCCCTGGTTTGGGGAGTGTTCCCAAGTTGACATTTCTGCTTCTGAGGAGGTGCCAGAGGGCTTGTCCCCTGGGTTCTGGTGGTTCTGTCCTTCCACCTCCTGTCTTCACTCCTCCTACATTTATTTGGGGCAAGCTTGGATGATAAACGTCTCCAGGTAGAGAAAAGTCAAATTACAAAGAGAGCAAATACACCATGAGATATTACTCATTGTCTATGTCAATGACTTCTTTGTGCATTTTAGGGTTTTTGTTGTGTGTGTGTGGGCGGGGGGGAGTTCCTGATGTTGTTTTCCATTTGTTCTTGAACAATTCTTTTGAAAAGATCCCAGGACATGTCTGCTGAATGTAACAGAAAAAAGGAAGAGCTCCTGGCTAGGCCGAAGCTGAGTTGAGGCACAGTGGGCTCCTGGGGGACCCTGAGCCTGTCAGGAGGAATGAGCTTGACAGGAGAATGAGGAATGTTGAGGCTGGGGAAGGAACCCTGCCCCTCTCCCCACAAGTATGCACCAGGTGGCCTTGGGAGTGTGGAGGAGCCACAGAGTCTAGCTACTGTGACCTCAGCAGAATCCAATGGCAGGCTTTCCCGGATCCATGGCAGAGTAGGGGTGGGGGTAGTCTAGAGGTTGTCATGCAGAGTGTTGTTTCTTTCTTTCCCCTAGGCTTAATGCTAAATACGAAGCTCAGGGGCCCATGGGGAGTGCAGAATGGATCTGATTCTGTCCACAGACAGACCAATACTCCAGCCATCTTGGTCTCTTTCCTGTGGCTATTGCTGCCATCTTTCTCCCTCTGTCCCTTGCTATCAAGCTGTTTTCCTCTATATCTAACTCATCTGTTGTCTCTCTTTTGCAAAAAAACACATGCCCACAATGAAGAGCTGCGACCAATACAAAGGCCACTTCCTTTGGTCTGAGCCCAAACTAGACCAAGCCTTAGGAAAAAGGACTGAAGTTACTTTCTCAAAAAGAAGAACAAAAACAAATGGATAGGAGAAATGGTGAGGAGAAAAGCTGCCATTACTTCAATACTGTTCAGGGGCAATGTAAGGACCTGCTGTGTCCCCTGAACCCTTGCTGTCCCCCAGTTCTCATTCCCAAGCCAGAAATGTGTGCTGAGCTGTCACCAGCTCCCAGGCAGGGGATGCCCACCTGTCCCCTGGAAATCTCCTAATCCTGTATTTATGAAACACATGCATAGAGGATTGAAGCAAGTTTGAGACCCCTGAGGGTGGAGGCAAAGGGGGAGGGGCATGGCCAGAGCTGCTGGGGCTGGATTCAGTAGGTAGCACGTTCTGGGTGATCCAGCTCCCTGTGGCCCTACCCTGAGCTGTCCACACGAACCCAGAAAGGAACAGAAAATGGAGTGTGTCTATGTGTATGTGTGTCTGTATATATAGTGCCCATGTGCCTCTGTGTCTGTGTAGAATTCCCTCAAAACCAACAGGGATAACAAAAACAGAAAACTGAGCATTCTAAACACAAAAGGCTTATCAAGTTTTACTGAGTCATTTTTTAACAGAGATTTATTCTCTGCCTTGCTGCCAAAAATGGTCTCAAATGTGAACTCACTGAATTTTGTAACATAAAATCCATTTGAAATGGCTCTGAGGGCCTGGCTATTCAGAGAACTTGGAGTGAAACACTTACTAAAGTCCTTTTGGTGAAAGAAGCAGACAGCTCATTAAGGACTGAGATATGGCTTCAGCTCACAAGCATAGGCTGAGGTGGGGACAGACACTTCAGTCAACTGTCTTTGCAACTATGCTAAGAAGCACAGTGATAGGAGAGGAGGAACTGGGCACTGGGAGGCCAGAGGAGAGCTAGGAGAAGGCAGAAGAAAGCTGGGATGGCAGGAGAGGTCAGCAGGGAAGGCTGGAGCCTGCACCTGTGGGTCTGGCTTCCTCCTGGGGTAGTGGAGGACCCTCAGAGGGACAATCCCCTGTGGAGGCCAGGAATCAGGAAGCAAAGCATAAAGGCAGAAAGTATGACTGACTTGCAGGACATGATCCTGAGAGGAAGTACTGACAATAGACTGAGATGCAGCCTGCTTTGCAAGATTCCAGAACCAGCATGTGGGGGCCCTGGTGAGAGTGCTAGACGCAGGACTAAAGGGTGCTTTCTGCATTGCAATCCCTGAGACTGGGGTAGAACAGTTCAAGAACTGCTTCAGTGGTGGGGGAGGGAGACTGTGATAGGAGAAAGCCCTTGGAAGTGAAGCTGCAGCTCTCGGGGTGGAGCTAGTGCCTTGAACACAGCTCAGGGACAGCCCCCTAGCCCCAAGACCAGCACCTACAGAGAGAGAGAGAGAGAGACAGACAGAGAGAGAGAGACAGACAGAGAGACAGAGACAGAGACAGAGACAGGAGAGACAGAGACAGAAAGACAGAGAGAGGAAGGAGAGAGAAGAGAGACAGACACAGAGATAGAGAGGAGGGGAAGAGTGCTTTTACGTTATAGGTAGTAGTATGGAATCATGAATAGGTAAACAGTTGGATAAAGTGCCTCAGCTCATGGGCAGAGCAAGGTTCAACTCTGAGACTAGCCAGAGATTCTGGGGTCATTCACTTCTGGGGAGCAAATAAGCAGGTGTCACTGCCTGGGAGATTTGCAATGAGAAGAACTGGGGCCGGGAAAGAGGAGACACTGGAAAGCCACAGAGAGACACAGAGAAGGCCAGGCCACAGGGAGAGAAACCCCAGTAACTAGAGAACAATGGAAATGAAAGACAAAGTCTGTCAAACAATGGAGATCCCTGCTCCAGCTGCTGGGGAGAGTCATGAAGGACCCGTGTCCAGAGACTAAACAATCAGGGCCAGATGAAGCCCCTGGGTGGATTAGGAAAAGGTGGCCCCCTTCTGCAGGTAATTTACTTCTATCAGAAAACTACTGTAACACACTGGTTTTATTAGAGCAAAACACTTTACAGCCATCTGTGGGAAAATTATTATAATAAAGAATAAGCATATGATGTCTTAGATGTGGTGGCTATGCATGGCTGCCCTGCTTTTTGGTGACAGCAATAAAACCAGGTTTCAGAGAGCAAAATGAAGTTCACCAGTGAGGTAACATATGACCAACTAAAGGTGGCTTGAACAGTCAGGGATTTATGATCCTGCATCACAAGACATGATGGAGAGGCACATGTGGCTTGGTTCTCCCGCCATCATTTTTTCTTCAGCAATGACCAGCTCTTTGTCATTCACACTGCCATTCTTTTTGTGTTGACTTTTGGGTTTTATGTGTTGACTTTCTTCCCCAGCCTTGCTCCCTCAGGATCACAAGATGGCAGCCATAGCTCCAGTTATTACATTCCCTACCCTACCCCCGCAAGTTTAAGAAGCAGAAGGTGAAAATGAATCTCCTTCTGAGTTTTTGTTGAGGACAGATCCTTCCTAGAAATGTCTCAGCTCCCTGCCACCCCTTTATACAGCCCCACCATGTTCCATTCATATCTTCTTGACCAAACCAGTGGCATGTTTCTTGTTAGACCAGCCACTGGCAAGTCACTGCAGCAACCTCAGTACATGCTCCAGGCCTGCCTCACACAGTGTGTCCTTGCCATCCACTCTCTAGTCCTCCCGAGGTTTGCATCATGACCTATAGAATCCCAGGGAACAGCTTCAAGCCCAACTTAGGAATGGGCCCACCTTTAGGCTGAAGCCAAAGCTGGATGAGGCAAAGTAGAGGGACAATACATGCCTGAATAGAGAGGAGGGAAGGCAGATGCTGGTCACCTCAAAGTCCCCCACTAGATCTTGACTGCTTCTACTGCCAAAAGGCTATTCTAGAAATGTACCCCAGTCTTCTCAAACACATCCCCACATAAGAGTCACCCTTGTAGAAGCACAAACACCAACAACTATTCTGTGGTTCAGGCTGCTTTATATGGAAATACATACAAGCTGACCCAAAGAGGTTGGGTTGCGGGAAGGAGATGATAAAAGTAGGGGTGATTCCGGGGCTCCAGAGCAGCAACTCTTGGAGCACGTGTCAGTCCCTCCATCTGCCCACCTGGCAGGACCATCAGGTCTGAAGTAAGTGGGTTAAGTGGTTGGAGGAGCAGGCCAGGCCTGAGACCAGAGGGCAGCCGGTGCCCCCCTTGTCCAGCACAGGAATGTCCTCAGCTGAAGGGCTTCACCAGCTTCATGGCAGCATAGTTCTAGGGAAGAAAGGAGGCAGGAATATGTGGTGATTCCTTCAGGGCAGGCACAGCCCAAGCAGTTATCCTGGAGCTGGAGGCTCTGAGTGCAGGCAGGGGGCTGGGAGGAGAGACTTGTGGCCCTTCTCCACCAGCCTGCTGCCAACCCCACCACCTCCTGCCCCATTTGTAGATTGAACGCTCCACCTACAGGTAGTGTCACCAATCCAATCAGGGGAACCCATGCCCTTCGGGAACTGCTCACACCTGTCCATCTTGATCAATGCTTCCTGGACTGCTCATAATTCATGGCTCACTCCCTTACCCAACCAGCTACCAAAGAGGTTGAAAGGTCACCAAGGGCCTAGCCAGGGGGTGCCTGTCCTGCCTTCTTTCAGGTATGAAGGGTCAGGCCTCCACTCCCACATCCACACATGGGCGCCCAGGACCTATGTTCACCAAGCTCCTCTCCCGAGAAAAAGAATGAGAAAGCAAGGAAGAGAAAGAGACTTGGGGGGAGAAGGTACAGGGATAATCCATGCTGTAGGCTAGCAACAGAGATGGTTCCCCCTTGATTAAACATTGCCTGCTGCAGGACTGACAGGAGTCTCCCTTCCCTCCCCATTGCTCCCTCCAAAACACCATGAAAACATACACAACACAACACAGTGCTCCTAATTGGGACAGCATGTTCCCCAGCGCCGCCGCTGGCCTGGGGAAGACAACCCTGGAAACAAAGCCGGCCTCCTTCTTCGCCAAATTGCCTCCTACCTCCCCATGCTGGCCCTGCTCCCAGCTGGCAGGGAGGGCAGAGCTGAGAGGAATCAGACAGGCTGCCCCTCTCATTTACCTTCAGTGGGTGGGGGGGGGACGAATTTCCAAGTAAGTGGGGGCACCAGGCTGACTGGAAGGGAGTAGCTCAACCTTGGGCCCCTCTGTGCTGGACCTGGCTTGGGCAGCTGGAATAGACTCCCTACCTTGGCCGGAAAGCCAGGTGATGGGACCAGTCCCCCCACACGCGCCCCACCCGCAGGTGTGGGCCAGGCCAGGTGACTGCAACACTTAAGGGGAGGGCAGCAGGATTCTCTTCCAGCCTGTGATAAGGCAAATGTACAAACGGCCTTGGGATCCATCCTCAGCATGCCCAGCCTGGGAGAAGGAACTTCAGCAGGGTCAGCATTTAGAGACAACAATTGCCAGACAACTGAGAGGAGGAACATGGGGGAGGACTCTGGCCAAGACCCCAAAGGTGCTTTTCAGCCCCTGCCCACAGGACCTAGAGCTAAGGCTACCCCAGGGGAGAAGACCACAAGTAGGAAAGGACTAGAAATCTTCCTTTTTTTTCCCAACCAATTCACAGAGGCTCCTTTCTCGGGCCTTTGAAACCTAGGCCTACCACCTACGGGCCCCCACAGGGTGGGGTCCAGCTGGCTAGGGATTGAGTCAGGTACAGCTACTCAGTGGGGGCGATGTTACACACCCTGCCTTCCCTGGGGTTCCAGAGGAGAAGGACTGACCCACAGTTGTCTAGGGCAGGTGAAGGATCAATCACAGAAGACCGAGGCTGACACAATCCAACTCTCTCTGCATGTATATGGGAAGGCCTTGCCTAGGTTACACAAGTCTCAGGTAGAATTGGCATTCCTGAGCTCAAAATTCTGTCTGGCACAAGGGTGTGAGCCCCAACATTATGAGATCCAAGGACAGATCCTTCCTCAGGAGACTGAAGCCCAGGCCAGGACTCTGCATTCTAAAAGCTCTCTGGTGATACTGATACTACTCGGCCTCAGACTACACTGAGAAGAGTGGGAATCTGTGTCTCTCCTGCTTTCCTAAGCCCCTCACTTGTGTTGATGGAATGTTTCACTGTGGCAGTCATCCCTATTCTCTGATATCAATGTCTCCCAGGAGACCTAGAGCTCTGAGGGGGTGGGCAGGGGTACCTGTTTTTACTGTAAAAATCAGCTTATCAAGGGAGTGATGACATCATTCTTCCTACTTTTATATGACTTGGAAATGCTCTTATTAGACCATTATTTCAAACCTTTACATGAAAATCTAGGTATTATCCTGAAAATACACAGACTCCTTCAAGGTCAAGAGCACCAGAGACCCTGGAGGACTGGGGTACAGTCATTCCATGGTTCCTGATGAGCTGTGAAAGGCAGGGGACCACAGGCATGGGGCAGAGGCCTGTACTCCACCTCTGTAGGCAGGACCCAATGGAGCTGTGGCTCAGCAGCTGTAGCTGGGGTGGCCCTTGAAGCCCTGCTGAGTTCTTTGCCAGATGTCTCCTGGCTCCTTACCAAGTACCTACTGTGCCAAGGAGCGGGTTGCAGCCAAACCCCTTTGGTTCTCCACACTATGAATCTCCACCTTCTCCAGACCCACTTGAGACTTAGCAAGTGTTGTCAGTAAGGCAGAGGGGCTCTCACCTCTGCTGTGCCATCTACTTCCCTTCTCTTCCACATCTAACCTTTACCCTCCCTCAAGAAGCTCCCTACACCTCAGCCCCAGGAGCCTTGCCTCTCTTTTGGTGCCAGTCCTAAGGCTTGAATTTAGGGCATGGGTGCTGTCCCTGAGCTTCTTTTACTCACAGCTATAGCTCTACCACTTGAGCTATTGCTCCACTTCTGGATTTTTGGTGGTTACTTGGAGTTAAGAGTTTCACAGGTTTTTCTGCCAGGGATGGCTTTGAACCACCATCTTCAGATCTCAGCCTCCTGAGGATTACAGGCTCATGCTACTGGTCCCTGGCTCTTTTCTCAACCCTTTGACTGCACATCTTAGGGGCTTACTGAAGATTGCTAGGTCACATGGTCAAGGTCAACAACTGTATTCCCTATGGACTAATGGTTCTAAGTGGCCAGTGTTGTCTCCTTGCCAGAGTGTGGACTCTCTGCAGCCCTGGGGGTGCTCCCCCAGGACAGAAGTTACTTCTCCATCAGACTGAGGAAGTGCCTTGAGAACAAGGAAGATGGACTCCCCCGTTAGACACGAGTTCCCCCAGTCAGCGTCAGCCTCCCCAATCAGGCCTGCTCACCGGGAAGGCATAAACAAAGATGCCCAGGAACAGCAGCAGGATGAAGAGAATGATGAAGAAGATGATGGCACACCGGAAGCGACGCCACAGGATGAACTTCATTGTCTTGTACGGAGAGGTGAACCATAGGAAGGAGGTGTCAGGACGCCTGGAAGTGACACCCCAGAGGTCAGTTAGTCTCCTTTACAAGGCTGCTTTCTCCAAACCCTGCTCTCAACATGGGACAACAAGCCAAATAGCCCTGCTCGCCACACTGCGAGCCCTTCAGGATCTTCCCAGACGCCATCTCTCGTATGCTGCTGCAAAACTCAGCCCTCTGGATCTTCATCCTCTCTCTCTCTGGAGGTTCTGCTGGGTGCCACTAGACTGTGCTGCCCACCTGGTCTCGCCGGGAAGCCCTGTGCCCAGTCATCCTCCCTTTCTGACTTCAGACTTAACCCTAAGCTACACATGGGATCCTCGAGGCTGCCCTGCTAAGTGAACAATGGCACCCTGGGTCCCCATAGGCGAGCCCCCCTGCCCAGACACACATAATAGGCCATTCTCAGGATGGATGGAGGGAAAAGAACTCAGAAAGATAACCCTTACTCCCAATCAAAAACTTCTAACCCCCCTCCTTGGTCAGCCCTACAACTCCATGAACAGCAGAACATGGTGTCTCAATCAAGGACAAGTTAACATCTGATTTCTCTCCTTGGGGTCTCAAGGCTTTCTCTTTTCTTTCCACCAATTCCCCAAATTCAGGACTAGACTACCTCACTTCCACGCCAGCCTCATGGCATGTGGACAGCACTGTAATAAAGTTAACATGGTAATACCACCAAACATAGCCTTAAACCCCCAAAGCATCTTTTCCTGACTCTTCAAGGAACTGCACTCCATGTTCTACATCCACTCCCTAAAGGTCCATGGTGTAGTGGAGACAGGGACCAGTTTCTGCATCTCATAGACAGCATTAAGGTTGAGGGGCCATTGCAAAGCCACCTTGATGGCAGCACAGAAAGTGTAGAGAAGACCTTGATCAGACTCCAGAGCAGGTGAGAGAACTTCAGCTTCCCCCTTCCATGATTAGAATGATCTTATATAACTTTCCTGAGATTGTTTCCTCATCTATAAAAGGAAGATAAGAACCACCCCTCAGGGAGGGTTCCTAAGCACCACGATATGCAATACCTTATGACAGCATGTGTGCCACAAAGCCAACAGGCACCCAACAGAGCCTGCTTGAAACAGCTGAGAAGCCCAGCATTTCCTGAAAGGGCGCCTATTGCCTGCTTCTCTCTGCGCCATGTGGGCCTTGTAATCTCCTAGTTATGCATGGGGTCAGAGGCGAAGGGCGGGAGCTAACCTTGGGTCCTCCAGTTTCGGATTCATATTGGGCTCATCCCGTCCCTGGCCAGCAGGCCGTTCATCATGTTCACTCTCTGCTACAATCTCCAAGGTCATTTCCAACTTTCCCTGTGGAGATAACATGATAAGGGCCTCTGCCCAGTAACCTGGAGAGAAGCCAGGCAAGGACAGAGCAATGAGATATAGGATTGTTCTCGTCATAAACCAATATGCCTTAGAGAACATTTAGACATGACAGAAATGTGTAAAGAAGACCACTGCCCACACTTCCACAATGTGAAGATGAACCCTACTAGCGTTTCTAGATATCATAGTTGTGTGTATGAAATGTCACACTGGATGTTTCATTCTATAGCTTGCTTTTTTTCCATTTAGGAATGTATTTCACTAGATAATTAGATATTCTTTCAAGTTATGTTTCTAATGACTGTAAAACTTTCATTCCATGGTTGGTTAGCCATAATTTATTTAGTAAATTACTTATTTTGAGTTCATTTAGGTTGATTCCAACTCTTTGATATTATAAATAGTGCTACAATAAATACCCCAGAAGCTAAATTTTTAATTTTATCTGGTTATTTCTTTAGAAGAGCATTTAGAAGTAGGGGATAGAGTCCAAGGGCATAAAAAATCTTGTTAAATCTCTCATTATATTTTACCAAATTGCCTCTCCACACAGGGAAACCACTAATGCTCCTTTGCAGAAGTAAATGAGGTCTGTCCCTCTGTATCCTCACACCACATGAATAGTTCTATTTTTTAATCTAATGTAATAGGCCACAAAAAGTTGCATTTAATTGCTAGAGGGAATACCCTCTTTTTTGCATCAAATGGGCTTTTGTACTTCTATGAATTACCTGTGTATGTCTTTTGCTTGTATTTATTTTTCTTTAGGGCATTCGTATTTCTTATTAATCTTTACAATTCTTTATAGGATAAGAATATTTTATTTCAAGGGTCACTTTAGGATTGGCTGACTACCTGCTATTTCTAAGAAAACTCTCATAAATGAACTTCCTCTCCAGGCTTCTCTGGACTGAGGAAAGGAAGTCCCTCCAGTCTCCTGAGCAGACTTCTCAGCAAGGAGAAGATAGTCCTGGGAGAGTCCTGTTCAAATGGGAATGCAAAAGCTCTGCCCAGACATGAGGAATCCCAGATCACAGGAGGACCCAGAATGGATCCCTCATCAAACTACCATTCTATTTAAATAGGCTTCTCCTGGGATGTGACCCCCAGAGAGGGGAAGGAGGGCATGGGGGAGAGGGAGAATGCTTTGGAAAGTAGGGAGATAGAGAAGGGCGGAATAGTGCATGGGCATATGCTTGCTGAATGCTATGAAAGAAACTACCCAATGCCTTCCACCAGCTCGGAGGGAGCTGACTTACCGCCAGGATCCTCTTCTCTCCCTCTTCTGCTACACAGGGCCACCAGCCCTTCACTGTCTTCTGCTCAAAGAGGGACACAAACCATTCTGGGTGGAAAGTGTCATCTAGCTGGTCCAAGGAGCACTTTTCAGCTGTCTTGGCTGGCTTGGGCATGCGGTTGAGATCCAGCTGCAGGGAGCCTGTGACACAGAGGTGTTCTTTGGCCAAGGATGCCTTAATCTCTGCCAGCCTAGGGCTACCCAGGGGCAGGAAGGTTCAAGAAAAACTCACTGCCATCTCCTCAGCTTCTAGTCATGGCTTAGCTGTGGGTCAGGTTCCACAAACTCTCCATTTCCTGTCTTCTCTACATGCTTCCCAGCCATCTACCCAGGTACCTTGTGTCCATTTACCCACCATACTCATCTCCCTGAATGAGGTTACCCACCTCTGTATACAAATCCACTCACTCCATTGTCCAGATACATCTACCTACTAATTTTAAAAATTATTTTTACAGTACCTATCATAAAATTTATCATTTTAACCATTTTGAATGTATAATTCAATGGTACCAACTACAGTCACAATGTTGTCCACTATGTCTCAAGTTTCCATTCCCAAGCAGAAACTCGATCAAGTGACAGTCCTTACCTCGCTCTCCCCTCAGCCTCTGGAAACCTGTATCCTACTTTCTAACACCATGAATTTGCCTCTTCTAAATATTTCATATGAGTCTATGGCCATACCATGCTGAACGTGCCCAATCTCATCTAAATATTTCATCTGAGTAGAATCATGTTTGTCTTCATGTATCTAGTTCATGTCACTCAGCGTAAAGTTCACCCACATTGTAAGTCAGCAACATTCCTGTCATGGCTGAATTATATTCAATCATATGTGCATAGCACATTTTATCTATCCATTCATATGTTGATGGACACTAGAGCCTTTTTTTTTTCTGATCCTGGGGTTTCTGGGTGGTATCCCTGAGCCTCTTTGTGTTGAAGGCTAGCACTCTACCACTTGAGCCACAGTGCCACTTCTGACTTTTTCTAAGCAGTTTATTGGAGATTAGAGTCTTATAGACTTTCCTGCCAGGTCTGCCTTCAAATCAGATCCTCATATCTCAGCCTGCTGAGTCAATAGGATTCTAGGTGTGAGCCACCAGCGCCTGGCTAATTTGAGTCCCTTTTTCTTCTATTGTGAATACCGCTGCAGTGATTTTTAGTGATTTGGGATAGACACCTAAAAATACAGTTTCTGGGTAATATGTTAGCTTTGTGTTCAGCTTTTGGAGGAGTCATCAAGCTGTTTACAATCACGCCAACAATGTGCATGTGTTTGAGCTCCTCCACATCTTCACCAACACTTGTTACTTTATTAGTATTGCTGTTCTACTAGGTTGAAAAATCTCCTGTATCTCCTTCATTGGCCTCTCCCATCTCCCCACTTAGTCATCCAGATATTCTATCTGTTCAACCTAAAAGCCATCATTGTTTTCCTGTCCAATTCCAGCCATTGGTTTAAAACATATGAAAATGCCTGTGCTTAATCTTTGAATCTTTGACCTACACAAAGAGAGCAATCTTAAGTGGTTTCACCTAATCCAACTACAATAATGTGGTAGAGGCAATGACTGTGGAGCACAGGCTACTGAAGGGATTAAATGAGAAAAATAAACTTTTTAAAAACGTTTTCTGTCTGAAGCCAAATTAAGGGAATCCTTGAACACTGTGGAAAGGAGACTGGAGTTCTTCAGAATACAATGCTCAGTTATTGCAGCTGAGCGTCGAACCTGTTATTTTCTAGTTTTCTTGCCTTCTATTTATGCATTCATCTTCTTCAACTTTTCCATATCGTTTCATAGCTACTAATCTTGAACATTAATAACCATTACACCTTTGATCCATTTGTTCAACTCTACATCCCCATTCATTTATCTATCCACTTACACTTCCATCTGTCCAGTGCAAAGAAATGTTAATTCTTCACTTAAACTATGATCCCAATATATTAATTAAATATGGTAGTGTACTCATTAAGAAATAATCTTTAGCGTGGCACAGGTGGCTCACACCTATAATCCTAGCTATTCTGGAGGCTGAGATCTGAAGATTGTGGTTCGAAATCAGCCAGGGCAGAAAAATCCATGAGACTCTTATCTCCAATTAACTAGAAAAGCTGGAAGTGGAGCTGTGGCTCAAGTGATACAGCACTAGCTTTAAGCAAAAAAGCTGCAAGACATTGCCCAGACCCTGAGTTTAAGCACCCAGATGGGAGGGAGGGAGGGAGGGAGGGAGGGAGGGAGGATTGCTCTTTATTCCTTTCATCCCCTAGAAACCTGTATTCTACAATCACACACAGACACATACATATATTGCACACACACAAACACATGCATATTGTCCTAGTATAATCTATATAAATACTGTATGGAAACAGAATTATATCTAGGTGGTAAGATTAGAGATTCTTAATTATTGCCTTTGAAAATCCAAAAAGCATCATATATTCAGCAGATATAAGACAATGAAAAACATAGTATAAGGGTGGAAAAGAGACATAAAAGTAGTTTTTGTTAATTTATTAAGTTTGATTCTGTGTGTGTGTACTGGTCCTCAGGCTTGAACTCAGGCCCTGGGCACTGTCCCTGAGCTTTTTTGCTCAAAGCTAGGGCTCTACTACTTGAGCCACAGCTCCACTTTTGGCTTTTTAGTGGTTAACTGGAGATGAGAGTCCCACAGACTTGCTGCTACCTTCAAATGTTCATTCTCAGGTCTCAGCCTCTGAAGTAGCTAACATTACAGGCATGAGCCATTGGTACCAGGCCTTAAGTTTGATTTTTACAAAGGATGAGCCTGTTTGTCTTTATTTTTAATATTGCTTACTCATTCAGTAAAAATGCAACTTCTTTGTTTTTCTTTAGAAAATTAGATTTATAATGCCTAATTCCATAAGGAATAGATTGATGCCAAAAATGTAAGTCCTTAAATAAAAGCATTTCATAAAAATTAGAAATTAAATAAAAAGGGGAGAAATTATTTGCAACATGTTCTCAATATATAAAATACTCTGAAAACCAATAATAAAAATGAACATCCCCAAACCATGATTTTTAAAAAGGATCACCAATAGTAAGAATGATAGATGTATATTAAGCTCTAACTGGTAAGTAATAAATACAAATTAAAAGTAAAATGAGATACGCTGGTGGAAAATTTTTTTAATGTAACAGTGATAGTAAAAGTTTAGGAAAAATGATACCCTTGTGCAAACAGCACACAGGTAGAAATGTTAACAAGTAAAATATTTCTGAAAGAAAATTGAATAAAATATTTCAAAGTTATTCAAATGCACAGACTAACTAATCTACTTCATAAAGTTAAGAAAAACTGTGGGAAATAGGTCCAAAGATGTGTACCCGTGGTGTCACCTCCAAAACCCTGAAGAGAGTTAAAGTAAGCTAAGGTCAACAGGACTTGTCTGCCCAATGGACCATCAGGCTAGCTTTAAGGGCAGAGACATAGAGGTCACAGTAGACAGGCGTCTGCAGACCAGGATGCTCGTGAAATACTAAGTTCTCCCCAAATCAGGATACGCTACAGTATGTGTAAGATAAACCCATCCACATACTAAATAATAAGTGGATTATGTCATATATACATGAAATGCCTATATGATACATATGTAAATGCCTTTATATCTTGAATAATAAACCATTGTATGTGCCAAGACGTTCCTGGAGGTTATCTCTGTGTGATAACATTAATGGGGGGAAGAAGTATTACTTTTATTTTATCCATATTTTTCTAATATTCTCCAAGAATCTTATACAGAATAATAAGTCACAACATCCAAACCTGGTGGCATCATCTTCTTGTCTGAGTCTTTTACAATGAGTCCTGCAGAAGTTCTATGTTCTGTGACAAGAGAGGGGTGGCAGGCTTGGGGACAGGGAGAGCAGCCTATGCCCTCAGAACACCCCTGCTCGACAAGGGCTCAGCAAGGACCAACTCCCTTTTCTGTTCAGCGAAGGATGGTGCAGTCATCCACCCAAAGCCATCCTGGTCCCAGGTAGCCAGGCCTCCTTACTTCCTGCAATGTCTTTCTCATGGGGTTACTTTTTTTTTTAATTGTAAAATTCATGAAACCTAGAATGCCACACTTCAGAAGTAATATTCACAGAGTTTGGTGAAGTTTGTTTCAGAAGTTTTTTGTTTGTTTTGTGTGTGTGTGTGTGTGCACGTGCATGCTTGTGCATGTGTGTGACACTCCTGGGGTTTGAACTCAAGATGTGGGCACTGTCTTGGAGCATTAGTGCTTAAGGATAGCACCCTACAACTCAAGCCATAGCTCCACTTCTAGACTAGTCACAATTATGTAGTCTTTACACCATCTATTTCCAGAACATTTTCATCATCCCCAAAACAGCCCTCCTGTGTCCATTAGCAGCTCTCCTCCCTCCCCTGCCTCATTAATGAGCTCTCCCTCTCTGTGTATTTGCCTAGTCCAAACACTTCATAGACATGGATTTGTATAACATGTGTCCTTCCGTTTTTTTAGCCCCCCTCCCCCCTACACACACACAGGATGAGACCCTCGACTTTAGAGGTTCCTTCAGCCTAGACTGGAGTGAGGTGGAAACATCCTGTCTAGCATGAGGCTGGGAAGCCATGAAAACTGGCACAGAGGTACCCTGAAAACTGTGCTCCCCTCTCTTTCTTCCCTCCCAGAGCCCCACCATCCAACCCAGCCTGCAGCTGACACCACTCAAGGCCATTCTGCCCACTCTGACACTGCTATGTTCCATGCTTCACTCAGAGGCAGGACCTGGGTTACAAAGCTCCCTACAGGCACAAGGCAGGGCCACTCCTCCTGCTGGGCTTTTCAAGCATGCACACACACAGCCCCTGATAAGCAACTCACAACTGACCAGAAAGGAGGCTCACCCAGAAAATCATCAAAGGAGAACTTGTCATTGTCCCAGATCTGGAACACCACGCGTGCTGGGATTTTGCTCTCAGTCTTGTCCAGACTCCAAAAGGCATCCTAACCCAGAGAAGGAATAGAGAATGGAGTGTGCAAGCAAAGTTAGAGGCTGGGGTCTCTTCAGCCTGGAAAAGATAATGAATGGGATATTCCCTGAGGGTCTGGCCAGAGCCAAGTCTTAGAGGGAAAGCTGGGAATCCAAGGCAAGTAGCTTGTTCAAGGTCACAGGACAGGAAGTGGTAAGCTGAGATTCAAACACACACAGTCAAGTTGCAGAGGCCTGCAGCTCTGTTCTGCACATGTGATGACCCTTGGCGACATCGCCAAGGGCTGGCTGAGAACCTGGGGGTCTCCTACTCACCTTGGAAATAACTGTGGCCCATGACTGGTAAGGAACTCGCACTAAGACAGGAACCCCAGCAACTCTGTCCCCATCACCTCTACCTCTAAGAGCCTGCGTAGGGCTAGAAGGAGAAGAGGGTACTTCTCTCCCTCACACCAGCTCCAGCAGCAGCCAGGTCTTCAGTCGCTTCCTTCAGGGGCCCCATTGAACATGAGGGGGGGTGACAGACCTGAGTCCAGCCACATTCAACCTGAAGGTCAGTCACACTGACTCATTTCTGCTCTCTCACTATGGTTTGATCTGAGCAGGTAGCAAAGACAGGAAACACTCTGGCCAGTGTAGCAGGCAGTGGAGATGAGTTTCTCTTGAGGAACAGGCTCCATAGGATGGGGGAGACCTGCTGACCACAGGTTAGTCTGGCTCTAGATGCCCAGTAAACAGTTTTGCTTTCTAACCAGGCTGTGAGGGCTACGTGGCCACCACAGTCTCCACAGCCAGTTGTGCAGATGCCACCACCATACTCCTAATCAAACACCATGAGCACTGCCAGTGAGAGGCTATAGCCACATTCTGGATGGCTGTCTAGATTGCTGAAGGCAACGCCCCCTTTCCAGGCCCAGCCTCTCTGCAGCCTCCTGCAGGTGTCTTCTTCCTCTGGCCAGCTTTTATGGCCAGCTCCAGGCCCGCCTGGCCTGCAGGGCTGCCAGCAACCTCCATTCTTCAGGCCAGCCTGGTTTATGGGCTCAGTAATGAGCCAGAGGTTCAAACAGCCCCTGGTGAGAGCAGCTGGGAGGGGGCTCCAGTTTGAGGAATGAGCCCCCTTCCCAGGTCCCAGGCGCTCATTATGCTCCTGGCCTGGGCCCTTTTACTAGCTGTTTATTTGCAGGGTGGGTGCCTGACACACAGGCAGGCCCCGGTGGGTGTGCTGGACTCCAGGTGGGGAGCCCAGCCGGGACAAGCAGCGGTGGTTCAAAGCAGCTGGATGAAAGGAAACCTTGTACTTTACAACAGTCTCGTCTGGTTAATGGGGTCCCTGGAGGGACTGCCTGCCAGAAGCCCTGAACCCCATGGCAGAGAGCTGGCTCTGCAGCAGGCCCAGTGAACCCAACAGCTGTTCAGTCCATTCATTAAGCCACCTCAGACCCATCCTCCAGTCCAGACCGGCTAATTGGTGCCCTGTGGGGATGGCTCCACCTGCTTCCCAGGGTCCCTTCTACCCCAGAGGTGTCCACTGGCTCTCTTGCCCACTTTGCTGCCTCCAGAGTCACTCTAGAACCTTCTCAGACCTTCCAGCCACCCTCTCTCCCCAGACCTGGGGTGAGGAGGAACCTGTTTTCCCAATGGTGCCTCTCCTTAACACCTTGACCTCTTCTCTTCTCCACCCCACTCCCCTGCTGACTTCTTCTCCAAGCCTAGTTATCTGTCATGGAGCCAACCAGACCTTTTCCTTTCCCTCCATCCTCAGCCCCTGAAGCTTCTCCTGTAGGTCACCAACTCCCCTCTTCTTCATCAGGGCCTTCAATACAGAGACATACTTCATAGGTGACTGAATAGTGCATGCCAATTCTGAATTAGTACCTGCAACTAGGCTGCAGAACTATCAACTAGCTTTTCTCTGTGCCTCTACTGAGTCTTCTCCTCTCCTCACTCCTCTCTCCTCTCTTCTTCTTCTTCCTTCTCTTCTCTCGTCTCTCCTCTCTCTCTCCCCCTCTCTCTCTCCCTTCATAACAGCTATTTTACCTTTTCCACTTGTCTCAAATCACCTGCCACAGTGTCAGATTCTCCTCTGACTTTATAGAATAAGGGTTGTCCTGAGTCACTTGAGCAGTCAATGTGCATCTCTCAGCCTCAATTTCCTCATCTATGCCCAGCCCCTCACAGGACTCAGTGAATTCCAGAGATGTACAGAATGCTTTGACCCTCTCCTTGGCCACTTCTGGTTCCAATTTTCCAGTCTGTGCCCACAGCAGAGGCAAGGGGGGACTTGTTTGAGGTGATATATTCTACACTCAGACAGACTCAGTGTCTTCTTTATTATGGAAACAAGCTGGCGATAGACAAACATGCCTTACAAAGGCTAAGAAGATTAAACCTACAAACAGCCTGGGTTTCCCTTGAGTTCACAGAATTTTGTTGCTAAATTCTACTTTCAAGTGAGCACTACACAGAAATTCCAGGATGAAACAAATTCCTAATCTTTGCTTATTCCACATTTTCTTTTGTTTGATAGTCTCAGAGTGTTTGGTGGAACATTCTGATTTCTCTGCTGTGCAGACGATCCTGTGTGCTGGGTTGGAAAGGATCGGGGGAGAGGAAGCAATGAATTGAGAAGGATGAGGTAGCCAAATACATATGTGTATTTCCCTTAGTGAAACCACACAGCCAATCAGAAGAAAGACATTACAGAGGCCAGGCTGGAAGTCTTAAGCCATGTTCAGATGGCTCAAGCAGAGAGGCATTTGCTCATTGAGCAGGAGAGTGCCCGCAGGTGTCAATGAATGCCAGGCAGAACAGAGGTAGCTGGAAGCTCCAACAGGTCTTTGTACCACTGTCTCCTCCATTATGCCCTGGTGGCTGCTTCCTAAGGACACACCAGGTGTCCTCAGACTCCCCCAGTTTAATGATACCAAGTTCAAGGCCCAGATGAGACCTAAGCTAGGAAAGGCCAAGATACAAACCTGAAGATCCACATATCTTCTGATCCCCACTGACTGAGGTTTACTTGTCTCTCAAGTACCTTTAGCTCAAGCAAGAATTTGGTAGAGAACAGCAGCAGTTCAGACCTCGAAGGGAAGTGTCTTACCCAGTGCCTGTCCAGACAGTGACCACCAGACACAGTTGTGGGAGTCCTCGGCAGCCAGAGGAACTTAGCCAAACTACTCCCAGTCCTATAGACAACCTAACTAGGCAGCCTTTGGGGAAGCTCCCTGACTAGGTCCAGCCCTTGGCCTAGTTTTGTGCCAGTACTGGGACTTGAACTCAGAGCACTTTCACTTGGCTTTTTGCTCAAGGCTCATATTTTACCATTTGAGCCAGGCATTTTGTCGGTTAGAGATGAGTCTCATGGACTTTTCTGCCAAGGCTAGCTTTGAATTTTGAGCCTCAGAGCGCAGGCTCGTGAGTGGCTAGCATTACAGGCCTGAACCACTAGCATCAGGCTTTCCTTTGCCTCTCACTGATGACCACAGTAGGCTCTACTTTTCCTCCTCAGGTCCAAGACCATTCTTGCTGCTTGCTTTGTCTAGGATAGGGAGGAAGACAGTGGTTATAGGATTTGGACTTACTACAGATGATGGATGTGTGGTTGTCATGACACTGGTAATGGTGATAGTGATGAAAGAGGAAGAAGAGGCTGAGTATGGAGATAATGGTGACTGTTTTTCAAGTAATGACAGCTAGGATAGGGGTTGTTGGGAGTGTCAACAATGATGGGGCAGTGCTTTCTGTGACACTGGAAGTGAGGGAACAGAGGTGGTAAGGTCTCACAGGAGAGGTAAAGTCCCAGGACCAAGTCACAAGGACTGAGGAATGCTTACCTTCTTGGCAATGGAGCAGACTTGCTCGGCTGGCAGGTAGTCGAAGGGGAACACAAACCTCCAATTGAAGTTACCCTCGCCACCCAGGGAGCGATAGTGCACATCTGTCTTCTGTTTGTGTTCTTCAAAGCCCACCATCCAACTAGACACATGGTAAAGGACATTTCTCATTACAGCTCTACCACAATGTACATCCTCCATGTGGGCCAACAAGGAATAACAAAAGTGAAGGAATTTAGTATATGCTATTGTAAACAGAATTTCCAGGAAATTTATATGAGGCACAAAATACGACATCCATCACAAAACATTCTAACTTCTCAGACACTACCCAGGGGCATCCAGGGGCATCATCCATTTTAGTCCAAAGATGAAGACAGAAGAGAAAATCTGGTGGGAGGACCATTCCCCAAAGGCAGAGAAGATACCCTAGTCAATCCTCTTTCAAAGCTTCCTGTTCTCCCTTCCCCTTCAGCAGAGTCCTGGGCTTTTCCAGCTCCCTACCCTTTCACATAAATGTCACTCATCTTCTCCCCAGTGAGGCTGAGGTCATCCAGGATCACATCTTTGGTATTCCAGACAATACAGCGCAGGAAAAACCTGAGGCAGGAGAAGAGGAGAACAACTCAAATTTGCAAGCCTTTCCCACCAAAGGGGACACTCTTGGCTGAGCAGCTGGCTAGTCCAAGAAGACCTAGTACCCACACTTGGTCAGGCCCAAACAGGCCCAAACAAATGCTGTGTCCTGAGATGCATGTGACACAAATCCTGGCCAATGGGTGACCTTCTGGCCCCACCCACATCTGGCTCAGACCCTCCTGTCTCCAGCTTAGCTTGAGCCTGTGGCTGGGCCAGTCACCTTCTGGCTTTCCGAGGAGTGATATTGAAGGGAGGTCCAGGCCGCCCCAGAGCCTTTGGAAACAGGTCGATCCACATCTGCAGCTTCCCCTAAGGAGACAGGAGTTCATTCTCATTATCCTTTCCATTCAACCCACATATACTACATGCTGCTCTATGCCAGGAAGCCAGGAAATAGAGCTGAGGAAACCCAGGCCTTCCAGAGGAGGCTCATGGCTCTGTAGCAGAGGGACCCTAAACAGGAACTGGTGGGGCTGATCACAGAAATTAAGCCCACTGTCCCACAGGCCATTGATGTATGCAGGTTTCTCAAAGATGGCAACCTGTAATCCATGCTTTAGTGTGCCTGAGGATTGGTACATGCAACTCAGTAAAGGGTTGGAGAACAGGGTTTAACTACAAGGGCTCAGAAGGTCTCTATATAGAAGCCACTCTCCCTGTCCACCTGGAACCCATCCTCCCCATCTGCATATGGTTTGAGATTACTTTCCCCATCTTAAGGATCCAGGATTGAAGTAATTTGGTGAAGTCACTCGTGCAAGGTCATAGGTTGAAGACCAAGAAGCTGGTCCTCAAATCAGCTATGTTAATTTGGGGGGCCAGTAGCCCTGCCCCCTAGCAGGGAGAGATTACTTCTCACAAGGGCATCTTCAGGGATCATGTTGGCCCTTCTCTACCTGAAACCTTTCCTCTCCTCCAAAGATCAGCTATGAGTGGTGCTCTCTAACAAGCCTTCCCTGGTCAGTCTCAAGCCTGCTATGTGCTCACACTCCCCTCTGTATGAGAGGCTTCCCCTGCCTTTCTCTATAGATCTCTGCCATTTCATCATGGGGTGCTGGGCCCATTCTCTAAACTACTGCAATCCATGGGGTAGAGGGGCAGCTGAGACAGAGCCATGGACCAATTCAAAGATGGGTATACTCTGAGTCAGGGGTGAGATAGTGATCTTCTGGAAGACAGAGGGAAGAGCTAGGCCTACATGTGGACTAAGTTCTGCTGGCCTTGTTCTCTGGCCCTGAGGGCCAGAGGTGACCATGGAGGCCAGGCTCTCAGATCCCTTCATAGGTCAGCTTTGGTGACCATCCAGACTCTGAAGATACAGGCCAAGGAGAGAATGGCCAAATCCCCAAGTCCCTAGTAGGTCCTCTAGGTGTTTATACTACTCTTGGGTAGGGCTTCCCAGGGTTCAAGGACTCTCTAGAGCCCAAAGTTCAAGATTCCACCTGCTCGATGTCTGGCTGCAGGGGGCTGTAGAGGGGCCGTGACTCCACGTGCTCAGGGACCAAGCCTTGCTGCTGAAGGACGTGCAGAGCCAGACGCTCCTCCACTGGACCCAGGTGTGGATTCGGGATCCTGCCAGCATCTGTTTCAAACCAAGAACAAAAGGCTGTGAAATGTATGAGAGATGGAAAGGTAGTCTAGTGGACAGATTAAGTGGGACTGCCTGGTGGATATGGGAAGCCCCTCTCCCCCACAGCCTCGTCGAGCCCAGATCTTTGCTCTGGTCCTGTATCTCACTTACTGTAAAGGAAATCTTATCATATACTGGCTTAAAATTACTATTTCCCCATTTCCTTTTTTTCATATCAAGCTATGGTTCCCCCCATTCAGCCATTCTCTCCTTGGCCTGTATCTTCAGAGTCTAGGTGGTCACCAAAGCTGACCTATGAAAGGATCTGAGGGCCTGGCCTCCATAGTCACCACTGGCCCTCAGTGCCAAGGAACAAGGCCAGCAGCAACTTAGTCCATATGTAGGGCCTAGCTTCTGCCTTCTATCTGTCTTCCCCTGCTCAGAGGGATTCACCACAAACTTCTCTTAGTTACTCTTACATTGGTTTATAAACCAGTAATATTTCAGCATAGTAGTAATAGAGATCTAAGGTTAGAAACCATTATTTTAAGATTTACCTAAAGTAAAACTATAGACCTATGAAGAAAAAAGAGATAATATTCAACTTAGACAACTTCTCTACTGCAACAAGTAACACATTCTTTCAGTGAGCCTGTTTCTTAGTTATCAGTCAATGGAGACACCATGGGACTCTCTGAAGTGGTCTGGATGCCTGCAAATCCTGAGGGCTAAGATTCCTAAACTGGAGGTTTCAGGTGGTTTGTGGCCATGGCAATTTTTCTAAGAGCTCCACAAATCTACATGTCCACCAACAATTGCTGTACATGGGATATGTATATGGCACCTCTGTGTGTTATTACTTTTCAAATATATGCTGGTCAAGTCAGTGCCATCGCTTCTAACAGGGCACTTCTGGAAACTTCTTCCTGTTTCTCATCACACAAATCCTCCTTGTCTACGAAGGGCTGCCCCTTCCAGGAAGTCTTCCCTGGATGCTCACAACCTTGAGCCTCAGTGATCTGTATCCCCCAGTTCTGGTGGCTTCATGTTATTAGTTCTATGCTCTGTTCATAAAAGTCATTCCAGAACTAGCCATAATAGCAGCAGTAACAGAAAACACTTCTAGAATGTTCTTCACAAGTATTCACACATCCAGTCCTCACAAGAACCCTAGAAGCTAAGTGTGGCTGATTTCCCCTTCCATGGATGTGAAACCTGAAGCATGAGAAGCCCCACACCTGGGCAGCAGGGCAGCCGCGCTCCCACGTTCACCTAGGAAATGTGTGTGACTGGCACAATCACATCTTTCTTCCCCCTCATGCCTCCTAGTGCAGTTTCTGCCTGCCAGGAAATACATTGGGGATTGATGTCATGCATGTGCAAAAGCCTAGCCTGCCAGCCAGAAACTGGAACCTGGAGTCCCCTGTGTCATTGGTTTTGACTTAGAGGTGATGATGATTTGTGTCCCATTCAGGTGGGCCAATGAACACCAGCACAGACTCACACATACACACACACACACACACACACATGCATGCACATGCACAAGTGTGCATGTGCACACACACACACATTCACCCACCAGACTTGCCTGACCACCAAAGAAAGGATAAAGAAAAGAGGGGTCCCAAAGGAAGACACGTGGCACCAAAGAGCCAGAAATATGACTCTGAGGCTCCTAGCTGGGTGATGTCTTTGGGTAGGTCATTAACCAGTTCTGAACTCAATAGCCTCATCTATAAAATCAGGCAGATGCTAAACCTTATATATTAATGGCCTGTGCCTTGGTTTCCGGACTAAAGTTGCTCACAGAGCAACAGTTGCCACCAGAGGAAATGAGACTACCACTGAAACAGATGTATGTTCCAGAGGAAAAGAGAAAGGGGGTAAGCCTAATGGTCAAGTCTGGCTCATGACCCGGGAACAGAGGAAAATAGAATGGGGAGAAGGAGGGGACTTGGGCCTGGACCATCAAAGCCATCCTTTCCCTTTCATAACCTCAACACCAGCTCTGACATCAAACATCTCTGAAACAAGCATGAGGCGAGTGGCCAGCTGGGCCTGTAAACACTTCAGGAGAGTCTGGGCTGCTCTGGGTGGGCAACACAGGCCTGTGGGCATCTCAGACACATGGAGAGCAGGTGGCAGGATTTTCAGGCACCAATAAAGAGTAGGCAGACTCTGTGGCAGGGATGGAGACGCTGCAAGGTCTCTGGCCTGCCTTTTGGATGCTTAATCAGCATCAAGCTGACAGGTTAGTGCAATTCAAGTAGAAAATCATTTAAATGTTCTCTTAACTCTGACCAAAGTCTGACCACCAACACCAGAGGACCCTGATCTTGGCTTCAAACTCATCCCAACCTTGTCCTCAGATGAGCCTAAACATGGCCTTGGATATAGTTCTGATCTGATCCCATCCTGACCTATAATTTACAAGTAATATCACACATAGTCCCTCACCCTGCTGCTGTGGGCTTTGCCACTTGGGCTTTAATGATGGAGGAGGGCCTGAGAGAGGGAAGAAAGCTTATCATGGTTTGAGGTGGGAAGTGAGGGAGATCACACAGCAACTCACCTATCTCCTCAATGGTGTACTCTTTATCCTGAAACGTCACTCGGTCTGTCCGATACACAGGGGCCTTGACTCTGTTTTGCTGGCAGAAGAGGTGGAGGAGCTGGGAAGGGCGGAGCTGATCCCTCCACTGGTTTGGTCCAGAGCTGAAGCCCAAGTGGGAAGCAAAGATGAGACATAGCACAGACACTAGTGGTGGTGAACTTTGTGCCCTCACACACAGCTTCACCCACCCTTTATCTGATCCTTCATCATCCTCATTTTTCAGATGAAGAAACTGAGGCCCACAGAAGGAAAGGTCATAATATGTGTGGAAATGGAATCTACATGCTTCCAGTTTCCAGAATTAGAGAACCAGATCCGAACAAGACTGGAGATGGTCAGAAGAGGTGCTGTGAACACCTGAATTCTCCTGAGAAACTATCACAGAATTCCTCCCAAGAATTCTTCCAGCCCAGCTGGAGCCCATGAGCCCAACTGTCTGTCTCCTTCCTTCTCTCCTTCCTTCCCACCCTCTCTTCCCAGGTGCCCAGTCCACTGCCTTACAGAGAACTGGCTTATAACAATGTGATAAAGAGCCCCAACCTTAGAGTCAGATAAGGAGGGCCAAATCTTAATCCCCCATTTACAAACCATAACCTCTCTGAGTGGACAACTTCCTCCATCCCCCCCTCTTTTCTATCCCCACCCTGACCATGGGGTTCAGGAAAGAATGTCTGGGGAGTGTTAAGTCCAGGCTGTATACAGCAGTATTCAATAGACAGAGTGGTTGGTTGTTGAGAAACAGACAGCCTTGAGCACATACACACAGTAGGTCTGTGGGAGTCCACAACGAGCCCCAAACTTAGACAGCAGCCTGTTCTCCAGGTCAATGACTGTCTCCCCAATCTTCTCATCCTTTGAGAGAAGGTCATAGTCATAGAGCGTGATCTTCAGGTCCTTCTCCAGAGGTAGCGTGCAGGTCAGCTCAAACATCCTGCAGGAGGGTAGAGGTCAGGACACTGCCAACCCCTGATGTCAATGGACCCAGCAGGAAGACAAGGGAGCACCAGAGTGAGCCACCCCAGGCGGCTACCCTCCTCAAGTCACACCACCCACAGTGCAGCTGTACTATGGGGGAGGGGGGCATGCACGCACACGTGAGTGAAGTAGAACAGAATGCTAAGACTGAAGTTTCTGTCACAGATACCAGGGACCAAGAGCTGTAAAACTCCAGATCCCAGAGCTCTGGAATTTACTTGCTGTCTAGAGTTGGACTACGCATCCACTTCTGGTGTAGAATGAACAAAGGATTTATGGAAAGATTTCTTGGGAGAGAGCACCTGTGGTGTCTGAACCCCAGCCTCCAACCTCCATAAGGATCAAGATGGAGACAAAAATGGGTTCCTAGGTGGTAGATTCATGCTGACCATCTCTACCCACTGGACCATAGGGTTTCTAGAGTGGCCCCTCCATCCCAAGACCAGGCTACTGCCCACTCACTTTCCAAACACAGGCTCCAGGGTACAGGGGATGTAGTTATCCTGGTCACTCACTGACTTCTTTCCTATGGAGATCTTGATGTAAGGGTCACACTGGAGAAGGACACAGGTACATGTGTGAAATCACTGTCCCAACATGTCTTTGGAGCTTCTTGAGTCCCTTGTAGCCCAAAAGGGTGACGTGCCAGCCATGAGGAAGCTGCAGTGTAGACTGTGTCTGGTCAGGTTGGGAGTCCATTCTGCACACCATACCATAATACTTGGCTGGACATGGGCTTTCCATCTCAGCTCCAGCAGTGAGGCTCTATCAGCACACATGCATTCCCTAGACCTTGCATATGTGTTGGTATAGCCCCAGCTCTTCTTCCCTAAGCCCTCCATACTTCTCATTGGAAGAGCTAAGTTGGACTACAGCCCTATCCTCATACGCATAATACACAGACAGTGTTCTATGTGGAACTAGTCTAAGTGAGGGGAGGGGTCCCCTGTGACCTCTGCTTATCCAGATAAAAGAGAGAAATGACCACCCTTGTCAGCTAGCCGGCCTGGGCCTGTCTCCTAGAGAATACCTATGAGTGACAGCAGCCTTCAGTCAACCTTCCAGAGCAGCTGGAGGCCAGAGAGGGTCCAGTATTAGCCTACCACTAAGAAGGCTTGAAACTCACAGACCTGCTTACTAGCTACATCCTAGCAGCCAACATATGGTATGACTTCTCAGGCTTAAAAAGCAGGGCTGTACACACACACACACACACACACACACACACACACACACACACACACACACACACAGTGTATTGGAACTAGGGAAGGGAAAGGGAATACCAAAATCGAGAGAGAAAGGATAAAAAGACAAACCAATGCAACAGCAATACTTACAAAACTAAATGGTATAAACCAACTTGTACAACTCATTGGGAGGGAGGAAAATGAGGAGGGGGGAGGCAGGGGAAAAATGAGGGAGGATGTAACAAGTTGGATAAGAAATGTACTCACTGCCTTACATATGAAACTGTAACCCCTCTTTACTTCACTTTGACATTAAAGGAAAAAGGTAAGGATGAACCTCATTCTTGTCAGTGAACTCTAGTTGCCCCCACCCCTGCACCTCTGTTTTCCTTTCTCAAACTCTCCTCCATTCCCTACCCATTACTTTTCCAAAGTGATTTCCAGAGTCCTTCCTTCACTGAATCTCCCTCCTCCACCTCTGGCCAGAACAAGGGTGAGACAGCTGTGCCTCTTGCCTCAGACACAAAATTTAAAGGAGGGCTCCAAAACCCAGTCATCAAGCCAAATCATATTTTAAAAATTAAAATCAATGTCATTAGTCCATGATGAACAAAATATCAAAATTCCAAACAAAGACAAGACGAGTCTTCCTGTTTTCTTCTGCCTCTATCTCCATATGGATGGGCATAGCAGTTACTAATCCTGCCCCTTCCCCATCTTCACTTCTCACTATTCATCACTGGAACTCTACAAAGCTCAGCCCCAACCTGCATCTTTAACCGCATTATCTTATACTTTACCCTGGGTCCACACATAAAGGAAGCAATAGTCTTTCAAAGCTTGGCCTATGCTTTGATCCCTTCATAAAATAATACTTTCATTCTCCCTCTGAGTCTATCAAAACTTGTATATTCTTAAAAATTCTATTCTTTCCAGGAAGTCTTCCCTATTTTTCCAAAGTCCTATACCAACTCTGACCTTCTCTGACTCTGTGGAATACTTGATCCCTGACAAAACTCTGTTCTTCATGTATTCATCTGGTTTCCCCAGCTTACTGACAGCTTTCTGGGGCAGATACTATGTCCAGATTTTACAAGTTTTTGTGCCTAGGTGTATTCTTCTGGGGGAACCAAAGTCTTCAGAAATATTACCTTCCCATTGGGGTCCTTGGGCTGGAGGCCAAATGCTCGGACAATATAGATTCGGACCAAGCACTCCTGGGGCCCCTGGGCAGCCAGCTGGTGGAACTGTCTTGGGGGCATGGGAATGGCTGGATCTTCTGGGAGGGGATAAATTTTGAAGAGACCCTAAAACACAGAGGGTTTAACTTTCATTTTTGTCATGATTGTCTCCACACAATAACCATGTGGCAATCAATCTCATCTCTATAAAAAGTTGTCATCATGAAGAACCATCTAGCAGAGCACCATCCCATCACCATCATCATAATCTGCAGCAGTATCACCCCCTCCATCCCTCACGTGGTCACCAATATCAATACAACCCCTCCCATTGCACATTTACTGCGGCAATGCCACCATCTTAGACACACAGGGACATGTCCTCAAAAACTCACCTTAAACTCACCAATGACAGACGGGTCTTCAGTCTCTTCCTGAGTCTTGCCTCGGTAAAGCTTGAAGGTGTTACAGAAATCAGACAAGCCTTCAAAAGCCTCCACATTCTCCAGCTGTGTGTCATAGACCTGTCACACATGGGAATAAGAAGAGGGGACAAGGGTGAGAGAGAGAGGATAGAGGGGCACCAAGGGAAGAAGAAACAGTAAAAGAAGGGAAACATGACAGTGTGCGAATACAGAAAGAAAGAGGGGGCCAGGCACTGGTAGCTCACCCCTGTAATCCTGGCTACTCGAGAGGCTGAGATCTGAGCATTGTGTTTCAAAGCCAGCCCAGGCAGGAAAGGCTCTTATCGCTAATTAACCACCAGAAAACCGGAAGTGGCACTGTGGCTCAAATGGCAGAGCACTAGCCTTGAGCTGAAGAGTTCAGGCACAGTGCCCAGGCCCAGAGTCAAAGCTCCATGACCCAGAAGGAAGGAAAGAAGGAAAGAAAGAAGGAAGGGAGGGAGGGAGGGAGGGAGGGAGGGAGGGAGGGAGGGAGAGGAGGGACGGAGGGAGGGAGGGAGGGAGGGAGGGAAGAGAATGAGTGTTGTAAGCCAAAAAGATACAAATGAACAAAACAGATTTGGAAAGGTGGAGAGCCAAGAAGGAAAAGAGAGAAAAGAAAATGGGAACTAAAGCCCAGTAGAAAGGAATAGGGAAGACATTTGCCCAGTCCATTAGGGAATAGGGTTTTTGAGTTAATTTTCTATGTATCTGAGAACCATATACAAGAGTAGTGTGCGTGTGGGAGTGTGGGGGTGTGGGGTGTGCGCGCACAGGCACGCGCATGCACACCAGTACTATGACTTGAACTCAGAGCCTCATACTCTCTCATTTAACTTGCTTGCTTATTGTTGTTGCTCTATCACTTGCGTCCTATCTCCATTTTGCTGGTTCACAAAGGATGGAGCCTCACAGACTTTTCTGCCCCAGCTGACCTCAAACCATAATCCTGTGATCTTTGCCTCTTTAGTAGATAGGATTCCAGGTATGAGCTACCAGTGTCTGGCAGAGTGATGCATTTTTTAGACACAGTGGCTCAAACTATAACCCTGGCTGCTTGGAAGGTGAAGATCAAGGGACCACAGTTCAAGACTAACCCAAGCATAAACATTTGTAACACTCCATCTTGACCAGTGGCTCATGCTTGTTATTTCAATTACAGAGGAAACACAGTGGCTGGGAGCAACTGCAAGCCCTCCTCATCCCCAGTGGCATGATGGTGTACAAGTCAGAAGATAGCAGTGCATCCTGGCCAGGACATAAAATGAGACCCTACCTCAAAAATACCAGTATAATCAGTGATTTTGAAAAAGTGGTGTGGCTCAAGTAGGAGAGCACCTACCTACCTACCTAGAAAGCACAAGGCCCTAAGTTCAAATCCCAGTATCACTAAAAAATAAAATGCACAGAAAATAACATGTCTTGAGGGTAAGAAGCGTAGTCAGAACTCTATCATTGAAACCAAATAACTTCACAGTTGACCATTCTGGGTCAATTTTTCCTCACACACAGTAAGCTCTTTCAATATGTATACTCATGCATTCAACGAAGTTTAAGTGATGATGTTCATTTGTTTTCATTGTTGGGTTGTCTTCCTCAAAGACTCCAATTATATAAATGTTGGGTCTCCTTTTCTTGCCATCTGCATCTAGCACTTTCTTACTGTTTCTTTTTAATTTTTTTTGTTTCCATTTCATTTTGTTTACTTTTATCCTTTCTTCCCTCTGTGATGAAATGATATGACCCTATGTTCCCATGGGTCTATTCCACCCCACACATGTCCCAATAACACGTGTGTGTACATATATCTATGTATATATGTTACTTATATATTTATATTTATTTATATATGACATATTATATATATATATGACTTTTTTTTGCCAGTCCTGGGGCTTAACTCAGGGCACTGTCCCTGAGCTTCTCTTGCTTAAGGCTAGCACTCTACCACTTGAGCCACAGCTCCCCTTCCAGCTTATGTTTATGTGGTACTGAGGAATCGAACCTAGGGTTTCGTGCATGCTAGGCAAGCACTCTACCACTAAGCCACACTCCTAGCCCCTATATATGACCTTTGAGTTAACACTGCATCATCTTTTTACTCTTACTTCCCTAAATGAGCTTATTTGAGCTAGACTGCTATTTCCTTCATTTCAACTCCAGAAGCAGATTGCATTCTACATACAGGGCTGTGCATGTGAGTCCTGTACAGCTCTACCTTCTCAGCTTCTCTGAAACAACCCAGGTCTAATAGACTTCTGTCATCAACTTGAACTTGTCTCCAAAGGTCTAGTTTTGTTAACAGGTGGAATAATATTCTATTTCTGGTGGAAGAACTATATTTTAAAACTATATGTTATAAAAAAAAAACTTTCAAGCACACAAAAACAAAGGAAGCTAGGTACTGTTGGTTCATGCTTGTAATCCTAGGTATTTAGGAGGTTGAGAGCTGAGGATTATGATTTGAAACCAGCCCAGGCAGAAAGTCCATGAGACTCTTACCTCCAATTAACCAACCAGTCCCCCCAAAAAGCCGGAAGTAGAACTGTGGTTCAAGTAGTAGAGCACCAGCTTTGAGTGAAAAAGCCAAGTAAGAAGCCTAAGGTCCTGGAGTTCAAGCCCTAGTAGCAGCAAAATATAAAATAAAATAAAATATAAAGAGGAGAGCTAACAAACTCTTGCAAACCCAACACCTGTCTCAAATAATTACCAGCCTTCTTCCGTTTGGAAGCCTATCGTGCTGAAGCTTTCTGAGACCTGTTCCCCTTATGCGCTTTCATCATGCTTCATGCATCCTCTCTTCATTTACTGCCTCTATCCAACCTCACTTGTCCTTGAGCAGCCCTTCCTTATATTTTGGAGACTGTGGCTTTTATTTGTTTCCAACTTTTCTGAAAAATGGATTTTGTGGGTTTGAATGATTTCCAAGAGAAAAGAGGGAAAATGCTGACTTATGCAGCCATGTTCATAACTGGAAGTCCTAATAAAATACTTTGTAAATTTCCAAATGGTTGGACTTTTTGTTTAAACTTTTGTTATTAATTTCTCATTTTATTGCATTTTAATCTGCCTGGTATGATGTCTGCTTTTGATAACTTATTGCTAAACTTATATATGATCAAATTTTGTGTGTTCTACGAAGACCAAGAAAAACAAACACTTTTGTTTATTTTTTTTCTGTATTTTAAAGCTACAACTTTACCTTGTTATTCAGCTCTTTTGTTGTCTTATTTATTGACTATTTGGCAAAAAAAAATAAAAACATATTTAAAAATCTTCCTCTTGAACCAGGCACCATTGAACCAGGCTCATATCTGTAAACCTAGCTACTCAGAAGACTGAGATCTGAGGATCATGGTTCAAAGCCAGCCAAAGCAGGAATGTCTGTGAGACTCTTGTCTCCAATTACCCACCAAAAAAAATGCAAGAAGTAGAGTTGTGACTCAAGTGATAAAGTGCTACTCTTGTGCAAAAAAGCTCTGGGACAGTGTCCAGACCCTGAGTTCGAACCCTGTGACCAACACACACACACACACACACACACACACACACACGCATGCATGCACGCACACAATCTTCATTTCAATAATGTTGTGTTTTTATTTGTGGAAGTACTAGTTTATGTACTCTCAATGATATTTTTATTTGAGGAGAATTTTATCTTTTGTATCACTTTAGTTTCTTTTTTTAACTTTTTAAAATTATCTTGTAGTTGTACAAAGGGGGCTCAATTCAACATGTCACTGTACTAGTGCAAAGTATGTTGATCAATATTGTCCCATTTATAATTCTCCCTTATCTTGCTCAATCCCATTCCTCCCCTCAATTTTCATAACCATTTTTGCTTGGATATTTCTAAGCTCTGTAAATCTGTTCACTAAGAAGCATATATTTTATTTATATAAAATCCATTTCCCTGGAAGGACTTGGAAAAAGTTATACTAAGTGAAGTGAGCCAGACCCAAAGAAACATGGACTCTATGGCCTCCCTTATTGGGAATAATTAGTACAGGTTTAGGCAAGCCATAGCAGAGCATCACAAGGCCCAATAGCTATACCCTTAGGAACACATAAGATGATGCTAAGTGAAATGAACTCCATGTTATGGAAACAAGTGATATATCACAGTTGTAACTACTTTCAACGTCCTATGTGTATGTGTAGTTTCTATTATTGATGATGTTCTTATATCACCTTCCTATGGTTGTACCTACACTATCTCTGTAATCTTATCTGAGTATATTGGAAACCGTGTTTACTGGTATTGGAAGTAGGTAATTCAAAGGGAATACCAAATTTGAGAGACACAGGGTAAAAAAAAGAGAAATAACTACAAAAGCAATACTTGCAAAACTGTTTGGTGTAAGTGAACTGAACACCTGGGGGGGAGGGGAAGGGGGGGAGGGAGGGGGGCATGAGGGACAAGGCAACAAACAGTACAAGAAATGTATCCAATGCCCAACGTATGATACTGTAACCTCTCTGTACATCAGTTTGATAATAAAAATTTGAGAAAAAAATAAATAAAATAAAATCCATTTCCCTATGCCTACACTTTAACTTGATTTTGTTTGTAAAATACTTCCAAAGCATTGCTTGCCAACATTTTAACTTTTTTAGCCATCTTAGGTTGTATTGTATTAGATGTGTCTTTTAAGGACAATACAATGAATTGTGACTTTAAGATAGCCTAAGAGTCCTGATCATTTAATAGGAAAGAAGATTAATCCATTTTTGACTATTAGGAAAAATAATACATTTTGTTTTTATACCATTGATTTTTCCTCTGATTTCTGTTTCTAATGCCTTCTTGTTGCATTGTTTACTTTCTCTATTTTGCTATTTAGACTGAGTTCCCTGCCCCTGTATACTAGTGGTTTTCCAAAAAGTGTTTTTCTCCCTAACCCTGTGTGTATTCCATTCTCTCCATTATGCTATAGGCAATTTTTTTTTTTTTTGCCAGTCCTGGGGTTTGGACTCAGGGCCTGAGCACTGTCCCTGGCTTCTTTTTGCTCAAGGCTAGCACTCTACCACTTGAGCCACAGCACCACTTCTGGCCATTTTCTGTATATGTGGTGCTGGGGAATTGAACCCAGGGCTTCATGTATACAAGGCAAGCATTCTTGCCACTAGGCCATATCCCCAGCCCCGCTATAAGCAATTTTTTAAAGACCCACAGTGTTGGGTGGCATTCTTTTATGTATTTATTTTTTTCTATTGTTAGTCTTTTTTGAAGAACATAATTTTACTGCTACTGTTAAGGTGTTATACAAAGGGGTTACCATTTCATGTGTCAGGTAATGAGTACAACTCTTTTTGGACAATGTCGTCCCTTTCTTTGCTTTCCCCAGTTTATTTTCATATTCCTCCCAGGCCTAGTTTTTCCGTAAAAAATAGTTTGAAGGTCTTTTGCTTCAAATATCCTATTTCCCCCTTGGATGCTGCTGAAGATCTCAGCGAGGTCAGGCTAGAGGGCTGGGTGCCAGTTCAGCATCCGACATCCCAGGGAACAGTGAGGGGCCATGGGCCATGGGCCACCTTGGCAGCAGTTCTCATTTTTGCTTCATTTGTCTCATTTCTTGGCAAGACCACAGTGCCACATGCCAGACCTAATGTGTCGGGCCTTCTTCCTTGTACATAAATAGTTTGTGTCTTTACCCGACCTTACACATCCAGCTTCAAAGTCAGTCAAGAACTTGCTGCCTGAAGAGTTGCTATTGGTGCCGGTGGCCTGATCTCTGAGCAGCATGGTCTCCGGGCACAATTCCCTAGGCAACTTCCAGTATTAACAGAATGGACATCTACCACCTTGTGAACCCACTCTCCAGAGTCCAGACCATAACTATCAGCCAGCAGAATCAGACAAAAGCCCAGGCCATCACACCCTCAACCAGACTCAACCCTAGCCTATCCGTGTCTCCTTGAAGGTAGCTCTGAGGCGCTTCCCGTACATCTAACAACCTCTTCCCACCCCTCTTCTCTTCAACCCAGAAGGAATTGTGGAGTTTAAAATCTCCTTTATTTATATTCCACAAGTAGCAAATGAAAATACAGGACATATAGTTATATTTGAGTCTTGAAAAATAAGAAATCATATTTAGACATATGTCCAATCATATTTAAAGCATATTTATACCAAAACATCATTCACTGTTTATTTTAACTTCAAATTAACAACCTGAATTTTATCTAGCAACCATACGCAAGGGACTGTACAACTCCTCTAACGAGCACTTTTTTAGTCACCTTTGGTTATCTTTGTTTTAATCAGTTCATTTCCTAAAAGTGCCATAATTTGGCTGTCTCATTCCTCGTTTCATCCACAAAAACAAAGTTTGTCATTTTCTTGTAGTTGCTAAGTAACTTCTATCCCAATTGTAGGAATAAAAGGTTAGAGGTACATTCTCAAGCTGGTTTTATATTTTATTTTAATACACATTTTCTTTCACAGAAAAATTCAAAGAACATCAAAAGAATAGCACCACAAATTACTAAGTACCCATTGCCAAAACTTGAAATGTCAATGATTTGCAATTTTACCGATTGCTAACATTCTGGAAATCTGACAGAGGGACACCCATACCATGTAGCTTCCTCCTTATATTTTTGGTAGGCAAGGGAGCCTTTTAAAGAAAAAAAAATCCCAAGCATCCTATAAATACTTTAGGCTTTTTCAATATTATTTTGGAAATTCTTTCTTGGTTATACTAGCCTATACTGATTTCAAAATCCAACTTGCAGGTAATTTTTCTCCCTCAATTACATCATCAGGACTCATCCCCCCTATGTATAGATCCTCAACCATCTCAGGTGGCCAGTGGCTGTGAACTGAAGACAGGCATTCTGAAGGGTGGTCTTACCTTTAGAGTGTCAAAATCTTTCTCCAAGTAGGAGCCACACTTTTCACTCTCCCCTATGGAGGCAAAGAATTTGCTCCACCAGTCAATGAACTCCTCCTCCTGAGCAGGAAGAAAGAAAGAGACCATTTAAGGAACAACTTGCCAAGCAAGGGCCTTCTGAATAACACATCTCTCAAGGTGGAGTTTATATGAACAGGGAGCTAAACCCCTCATACTCTGTAAGGAGGTCTTAGCACCTGCAGAGTGGGTAAGAGGCAGAGGCTCTGCCCCCACTTGCATGTGTTCCTTTGAGGCTCTCAGACAATCTCTTTTCTTATTGTGAAATAGGCACAATTATCATGGTACCTTTTACATCTCAGGGATAAAGTGAGGCTGAAATAAGAGGACACAGAGAGTACTCTGGGGAAGGCACCAATAACACATTTTTATGAGTAAATAAATCCGAGAAATCTCAGACCTGAGAGGCCTATCCTAGCTCTTGTTCTACTATAGAAATACTATAGAAAAAGAAATACTATAGAAGTACCTAACGTCAAATCAAGAAATCAAGACTGAGTTTCTGGAAAAAAAAAAACAAAAAACAACAAATTCTTCCTATATGCCCTTTACTCAAAATACCCTGTTAAGTGAGGGGAATGTAGTGAGTAGAAAAGAAATTACACCATCTCACTCTTGGCCCTTTCCTTCCTCCCATCATTTAAATTTGCAGGAAAAGGTGGGCCTATTGTCTGTTGTGAAAAGTGACCTCTCCACTTTTTGCATAGTGTGCAGCCACAAGCATGGTTTGCTGTTGTCCAGAATGTTACTCTAGCTGGGTCTAGGTGGCATGCCCTGTTCCCAGCCCTGCCCCCCAAACTGGTCCAGAACTGGCCATTCAGGCTGGGGCTCTTCACACCCTTGAAGCTCATCCATTCTAGTGCAGAAGGCCAATGGAGACTCTGTATGAAGAGGTAGCTAGATCTTCCAGGAGATGCACTGTGTCTGTACAGTGAACAAGCTGTCATCCATGGAGTTTCTAAAAATGCTGGCAGATCCTTTGAAGCCAAAGCTAAATCCTTTTAAGGTCTGGATTTGACCACAGTCTGGAGCCAGATCAAAAGATCTTAACAGGTACACTAGAGAAGATTGCACGAGGTGGTCTGAGTGCCCACCTTTCCCAGGAGTGTGGTCATAAGGCTTTTGGTGTGGCCAGATGTGGTCCCAGACAGAGCAGAGAACAACAGCAGAGCTGTCACTAGGGGACCCACTTACCAGGAGTATCTTCTGCAGCCAGTCAAAAGAAACAGAGATTCAGATTTATTAAGATACAGAGAAGCAGAGCTTTCTAACTGACAACTGCTCCAGGAAACACCAGCACAGAGCAAGCAGACCCAGCCCTGATGTTTAAAATTTACTTTAAAGGAAAAGACTCTACAATGAGCATACATATAAGAGACATACATATCGAACTTACACAATGACTAGCACATGGGAAAACATATTTATACAGCCATGCCCAAGGAAGAAGTGTATGCCAGATCATACATATTCTTCCACAAAAATACACAAAGACATATACATAAATGCATGGACAAGTACATAGAAAAGGTTAGAATAGAATTCAGCTTAGCTGTTTAAAACCTTCTGATTCTTTTTCTTTCCCAACCCAGATTCTTGAATTCATAAGTTAGGCACAAACCAGCAAGAACACAAGAATTATGGGGTATTGCACATCTTTCAGTCTTGAAGAATCAAGTAAACCTTAAAAAATAATAGAAGGTAGCCAGGCATCTGTAGCTCATGAACTCATGCCTATAATCATAGCAACTCAGGAGGCTGAGATCTGAGGATTATGGTTCAAAGCCAGCCCAGGCAGGAAAGTCTACGAGACTCTTATTTCTAGTTAACCACAAATAACTGGAAGTGGAGCTGTGGCTCAATTGGTACAGTTCTAGCCTCAAGCCTGAAAATTCAGGGACAATGCCTGGGCCTTGAGTTCAAGCTCCAGGACTGGCAATAACAACAACAGCAATAATAATAATAGAAGGGAACCAGGCAGGCATCAGGGACTCATGCCTGTAATCCTAGCTACTCAGGAAGCTGAGATTTGACGATAATCATTTAAAGTCAGCCTGGGAAGAAAAGTCCTTGAAACTCTTACCTCCAATTAATCACCAAAAACCTAGAAATGGAACTTGTGGCTCAAGGAGTAGAGTGCTCAAGTAAAAAAGAGCTCAGGGACAACATCCAGGCTCTAAGTTCAAGCCTCAGGACTGGAACCAAAATAATAATGATGATGATGATGATAACAATAGATAACAATAATAACAATAGAGGCCAGGAGCTGGTAGCTCATGCTTATAATCCTGTCTCTCAGGAGGCTGAGATTTGAGGAGCTCAGCTCAAAGCCAACTGAGGCAGAAAAATTCACTTGGCTCTGATTTCCAATTAACCAACAAAAAGCCAGAACTGGAGCTGTGCCATGAGTGGTGGAGCTACAGCCTTGAATGAAAAAGCCAAGTGAAAGCATGAAGTCCTGAGTTCAAGCCTATGTACTGGCACAAAAAAAGTTAATAGTCATAGAATACAAAGAATCTGAATAATACAATTAACAGAGACAACTAAATAGACAAACAGTATGTAAACTGAAAACAGAAAATATACCTTCATTTCCAGTACTCTTGCAGCACTTAGAAAAAATAAAAAGCCACAAAGCAAATTTCCATGAAATTCAAGAAATAAAACCCAGAGCAATCATATCTCTCATCATCTTGGAAAAGAAAAACTTGAAGTTAATTTTTTTAAATCTAAAATTTAAATTCCAGTCTTGGCCAGGCAATGATGGTTCACGCATGCCAGTAATCCTAGCTATTCAGGAGGCTGAAATCTGAGGATCACTGTTCAAAGCCTGCTTTGTCAGGAAAGGCCACTGAGACTCTTATATCCAATTATATCCAATTAATCACCAGAAAACCAGAAGTGGTGCTGTGGCTCAAAGTGGTAGAGCACTAGCTTTGAGTAGAAGAGCTCAGGGACAGTGCCCAGGCCCCAGGTTCAAGCCCTATGACTGATCAAAAAAAAAAAAAAATCCAAAGGCACACTCTTAACTCCAGTGAATCAAAGAGAAAAATAAAATCACAGATATTTGGAAAACACCAACAACAAAAATACCAACAACTTATAAATTGAAGACAAGCCTATATGCAAATAAAAATTCAATAAATGTTTTCATTTTTATACAAAAAGAATGAAAATAACCTGACAACTCAAGAAATTGGAAAGAATAAGAGAACCAAGGAAAATTGTAAATAGAAGTGATTACATTAGAAAGAAGAATATTACAATTGGTAGCTAATAACCTACACAGAAAGAATTCAAAAGATGAACAAAATAGATAAATATTTATTTTATCTCTTTTAAAAGTCTAATTTTTAAAAGTAGATACACAATTAGAAATAAAGAAAAACCAAATAAAAATATATTATGGGAGAGAATAAAAATAGGCATGAATCAGTAAAAAAATCTTTAAAAAGATTTATATTTATTGGGAATTTATATTTTTCTAGAAAATACAAATCAAAAGCACAATTCAAACTATGAAGATTTCAAAAACCCTGAAAGAAAGTGGAAAAGCTCTAGTATAAATAGCTTTCTCCAAAAAGATATCAGGCTAAGAAAATTTCTTTGAGAGAAATTCAGTCTTTCAAAGAGGAAATCATCCTTTGTTCTATGGCTTAAAAAAATGAAAAAAGTCCCCATTCATTTTATGAATAAAAGCCTAACAAAGACATATACATACAGATTAATCTAATTCCTGAACAAAGATATAAAGATCCTAAATATGCTGGGTGCTGGTGGTTTACACCTGTAATCCTAGCTACGCAGGAGGCTGAGACCTGAGGATCTCGGTTCAAAGCCAGCCTGGGCAGCAAAGTCTCTCCAATTAACCACCAGAAAGCCAGAAGTAGCACTTTGGCTCATAGTGGTAGAGCACTAGTCTTGAGCAAAAAATCTCAGGGACAATGCGCAGACTCTGCATTCAAGCTCCACAACTGACAAAAAATAAAAACAAAAATAAAATTTAAAACCCTAAATATAACATTATCAAATTGTAGCTGTGGCTCGGGCCTGGTCAATATGAGTTTTTCCAAAATTAGATCAAATAAACACATTCAGCAAAGTAGCAGACTATAAAAACTATCCACAAATCAGTCGCTTTTCTGTGTACGAATAATGAACTCACTGAAAAAGAACTCAGGAAAACAATCTCAATCACAATAGACTAGAAAAACAAAACCCAGACAAAAACCCAGTGACTTTCAATGGGTTAGAGACCTCCACAATGAAAAATGGATAAAGAAGACCTGGTATACTACTTGATAGTGAAAGGAACGAGGAACTGATACCTGCTGTATGAATGGACTCTGAAAACATTATGGTAAGCAAAGAGGAGCTGATCACAGGAGAGCACATACTGCATGACTCCATTTATATGAAATGAGACAATTCAATGAGTAGCTGCCAGGGGCTGAAAATGGTGAGGAGGAAATGAAGAGTGACTGCTCTGAGGCTAAGATTTCTTTTTGGAATGATGAAGATAGTCTAAAATAGATTATGGTGATGGTTGCCCAACTCTGTTAATATACTAAAAAACACCAAATTGTACACTTTAAATAGGGATGTGTGTTTATGTGGGCTATCTCCACAAAGTTGTCAAAACAAAAAGTAACAAATGATCAAATACTAGGGTAGAAGTTAAATACAGACTTAAGAATAAAAGTCAAAATCTCAAGTGTATTTTCTAAGGAAATAAGAATGGATTTTTTTTTGTTTATTTCTTTACTGGGGTTTGAACTCAGAGACCTTGCTTGGCTTTTTCACTCATGCCTGGTATTCAACTACTTGAGCTACACCTTCACTTTGGGTTTTTCACTGGTTAATTAGAGATAAGAGTCTCATGGATGTTCCTGTCCAAGCTGGCTTTGAACCACTGTTCTCAAATTTCAGCTAAAATTAGAGGCATGAGCCAAGGTGCTTGGCTTAGGAATTTAAATTCTTTTCAAAACAGAATAGCAGTTTGCCACCAAATAGGATCTATGCCTTGCTGCAGTCAGTTTACCTATGAATCTCTCTCAGGTACAATCTCCTCTTCACTCTAAGCTCCAGGAGATGGCTGATGGCTTCTGAGCAGACATGAGTGGTGAACCGCAGCACATCATGACCTTCCTAGCTCCTAGTCACATTGAGTCACCCACCCAGTAACTTCTGTCTCCATTTTCTGTCTGCATCCCACAGAGGAACACTTCTAATCAAATGCTCTCATTTTTAACACTAATTGTACATGCAGCCGAACCATACTATAGGAACTAACTTTTGTTCCTTGCCACTCCAGTCCTTTGTGACCCCTTTGACCCCTCATGCTTCATTTGCCCTAGTCTTGCTCCATTGTGTGTGTGTGTGTGTGTGTGTGTGTGTGTGTGTGTGTGTGTGTGTGGTTGTGGGGCTTGAACTTACAGCCTGGGTGCTGTCCTTGAGCTCTTTTGCTCAAGGCTAGCGTTCTAACACTTTGAGCCACAGCTCCATTTCCCTCCATTATTCTTTTACCAAGCCAGGCTGGTTGTCAGTCTAGCTCCCCTATCTTGTACATGAGCCACCTCCCTTCACCCCAAGCAGATGTGACCAGAGGAGAACCTTGAAGACCCACTGCCTACTCCTATTCCAAGATTATGTCACAACCTCAAGAGTGCCTGGTAATGGTCCATCCTAGCCTTCTCCATTCCCTGGTCCTCTTTTCTTTTTATTTCCTGATACAATCACTCCACACTTCTCCTTCTCAAACTCTAACCTAAACTCTATCAATAACTCTACCTCCTATCTAGCCTCCCTCGAGATGACCCTGATTCCTTTTACCTTCTGTACCCCACTGGCACCTGCACCACCACTGCCTTCCCTCTTGCCACTGTGGCTACTCAGTAGAACCTCATCCCAGGTCAATGCTTGAGATGTGACTAAGTCCCTTCCCCTATGGCCATTCAAGGACCTCAGTCCAGTGGTATCCCTGAGTCCATCTCCCATCATCACACTTCCTTCTACCAGATCATTCTCAAACATGGATCTTTTGTTCCTTAGCATATCTATCTATATAGATCTAAAAACTAGATGTGGATTTACATATAAATAGCTATAGATATAGATAGAAAGATATAAATTGAGATATAAATGTAGATGTAGAGACAGAGACAGGGACCAAGAAAGAGATATGGAGAAATATCTAGATAGACTGATAAACACAGAGATATAGAATGGGAGAGATGACCACGCTTTCCCTTTTGATTCTGACATCCTCTTTTTCCACATTACAGAAAAACTTCTAGAACCAGCTGCCTACACTTGTCTTTAAATTGTTACTTTTTATGCTCTCTGATCCTCTGAAACACACTAAGATTACCCATGACTCAGGCCTCAGTAATCACACTCGTGGCTGCCACTCTTCTGCCCTTGAAACAGCTCCCATTGCCCTATGAGCACCCCACTGTCCAGACACTTCAGTGTGGTCCATCTCACTGGCCACATCTTCTGGGTCTTGCTTGTCAGTCACCAACTGGCCATCTGAGCACACCAGGGCTCAATGCTTGGACCCTTTCTCCTTTCTATCGATTCTTGCTCCCTTGAGGCTCCCCATGGGCATGTATGTTGGTGAACCCCATATTGAGATCTCTCCAGCCTGGCTGACTTCCCTAAATCCCAACCACTGATTGGGCACCTGCCGTCAGATAATTGATCAGCTTCTCTGGTGTACCATGTCCAGATGCCCAACACACCCCACCCAGGTTTCTCTTGCATGATCTTCAACACATCAATACTTGGCAACTCCTTCCATCCATATGCTCAAGCCAACACCCTATTGTCACGTTTAGTCTTCTTCCTTATACCCCAGAGAAAACCCTTAGTGATTCCTGATGACTCCCTCTTCAGAGCATATTCAGAGTTACACAACTTCTCACCTGTCACTGCCACCCTAATCTAGCCCCATACCCTCCTGGCATTATGACTGTGGCCCTCTAACTGGTCTCCTGCCTTTATCCTTGCTCCCCTTCCTCCAATCCACACTAAAGCCAATGGTCACAGTGTATATCTGATTACGAGACCACAGCACTCCTTGGTGAAAATCCTTCCAATGATTTGTCAACTCACTCGAAATAAAGCTAAAGCCTTTACAACAACCTGGGAAGTCTCCCCTGATGGGAGCCCATCCCTCTCCCTGATTTACCCCCAGGTCTGCTCCTTAATTGACTTGGAGGATCTAGTAAGCAACAGCTACCCAGAAGTTGCTAGAGGAATTCTAGCATGGGGCATGAGCCAAAAGGTGGTCATATGGGTGTCATAGGAAAGAGAAAAAGCCCTTGCTATTTCCTACAGACTCCAGAGTGGCATGGGAAATCTGTTAAGTAATAACCACACGGCACAGCTGTGCTGGGTTTATATTGGGGGGTGGGAGGGGGGAGAGAGCGAGAAACAGAGAGAGAGAGAGAGAGAGAGAGAGAGAGAGAGAGAGAGAGAGAGAGAGAGAGAGAGAGAGAGAGAGAGAGACCTACCAGACCTGGCAGGATTGGGGGATTGAGAGAAGATGCTATCAGCAAATACAATATATCTGAGTGTCCTAAAATCAATGCACCAACAGATGCCAGGATAGATGCACACTGGTGACCAGTGCCCTCTCCCTGCAGAGTTGGTGACAATATGGAAGCTCAACCCCAATTCTAGCTGCCTCTCGGGTGTATGGAGGAAGAGAGGATTCCCAAACTCACTAAGTTGAAACCTAAAATGTTGAAAATGAAGAGACTTTCCTGCCATCAGGGAAAACTGATGGCAGGAAGAGATTATGTTCCCTTACAGAGAACCAGTTACATTCTTTTTTTGTTTTTCCAAAGATATTTTATTATTATTATTATATTTAAATAGCTGTACAAAGGAGTTGCCATTTGACAAAGCAGTTAATGAATATATCTCGATCACTGTTATCTAACACGAATGTGACTTAAAAATATCATTTCTGCTATAATACCAATACAGTTTCTGGTGGGGTTATTTCAAGCCTACTTCTTCCTTCCCTTGAACAAAAAGTTCAAGAACAAGTTTGCATGTTCATAAGAAATATGCACCAAAAAAACAAAAACCCAGCAGCCAGACACCAGTGTTCACACCTGTAATCCTAGCTACTCAGGAGGCTGAGATCTGGAGATCTCAGTTCAAAGTCAGCTCAGGAAGGAAACTCCATGAGACTTTTATCTCCAATTAATCACAGAAAAAAAAAAAAGTTGGAAGTGACATTGTGGCTCAAAGTGGTAGAACACTAGTTTTGAGCAAAAAAAAAGCTCAAGGATAACAGCCAGACCTAGAGTTCAAGCCCAGGACCAGCTCTTCTCCATGCCCCCCCCCCAAAACAAAGACAGCTTTTCCATCTATTAACTCAGATGTGCTGAAGCCAAGTAGGCCCTTTGTGTTAGTGGAACCCCATCCTTCTAAGATCTCAAATGGAAGTGGACCTGTGTTCTCCAATTCCACGTCGATTCTTGACCTCATTTTGCAGTAGCTAATCATCCAACCTTGGCTCATGACAAGGAGGAGAAGGAAATTAAAAAGGCTTGATTTAAAAGTGTGATCTAATGCTTAAACAAGAAGTCTGATCATTAAAACTTAGTTCTCTCGTGCCCAAGGATCAAGACTGCTCATCATTCAGTCTTCCAACCAAGTACGTCTAATCAAAGCATGGACCACACACTTCTCCAATTTCAGCTAATGGACAACATTCAGTTCTTGGGCAGACAAAGCCTTATAACAAAGCCACATTTCTCCAGGTTTGATCCAATCTAATGGGTACTCTAATCTGCCCCCAAAATACTCAAATAAGTGTGGTATATTCCAAACATTTACTCTTCCTTTATCACTCTGTGGGCCTAACACATTTCATGAATGTACATAGCAAAACTAACAACAATAAATTCCAACTCTTCCTTTCTGTGAAGTCAGAAAGTGGTGGTTGGAGGCTAGGGACAGAAGTTATGTTCTCTCCACAGAACTTTGATTCTCTTATCCCAGCTTCTGGTCACATTCATTTATCACCAAAGTGATCAATGCTGATATAGAACTATAACCCACTTCTAAATAAAACAATTTTTGTGTGCAGTACTGGCATTTTTAATTAGGGTCTTGTACTTGCTAGAATAGTGATCTATTACTTGAGTTACATCCTTAGCCCTTTTTGTTTTAGGATTCTTTTTGAGATAGGTTCTCACATTTTTCCCAGGCCAGCACTGGACCACGATCATCCTACCTATGTCTTCTGCATGCCTGAGATTACAGTTGTGCCCCACCATGCCCATCTTACTAATTGAGAGGGGATTTTACTGTCTTTTTGCTAGAATTGGCCTGAAACTGCAATCTTTGGTCTTTGCCTCCTGAGTAGCTGAGGTTACAGGTGTGAGCCACTACAGGTATGAGCATTTTTATGATTTTTTTTGGTTTCCTGACCAGGATTTTTATGATTTTTTAAGGAAGCCTTCCCTACCTATGTAAATCAGGACACAAACATCCTAGACTACATCAAAAGTAATATCTTTCTTAGAGAAGTCATAATCATCATTATCATCAGAGTTACTGTGCAGCTTCGAGTTGATACCTGTGCAGATATTCTGTGACCCATAAGTTCACCATGATAAATGTTCTTGTTGGCATTGCCCATATCATCAGTTTCAGGTCCCACTCTGCTACCCCATGGTTTAACATCTTCCCAATTAAAATAATATGATTCCTCTAATTCTTCTATTAAATTCCTTAGATTCAAAAACTATTTGCCCCTGACATATAAATGCGAACACTTCTGTAATATACAAGTATTCTTGCCTACAAACAAACCAGACAAACCTCTAGACATGCAAATACTCTGACTTCAAACCTACCCTACCCCATGCATACTAAACTACTTAACACCCCCCAAAACCACACAGACATATCTCCACATCCAGTTACACGTTGATTCAGTAAACTCTCTACACGCTCCTAGCAAAAAAAAAAAAAGAAAGAAAGAAAGAAAGAAAAAAAAAACTCATTTAATTATTTCCACAAGTGGAACACTGGGCTTTCAACCTCTTGTTGACACTCCGCATAGACCAGCCTCCTTGCCTGTTGAAGGGATCATTATTCTGTGTACCCTGACTTCAAGGGAGCAGCAGAAGGAGGAGGGAAGGAAGGACTTTAACAAAAGTGCCAAATTGCTTTCAAAGACCCTGTGAAGAAGTGCATCTGAGACCCAGCAATGTCGAGCAGATGGTTAGAGGATCTGATCACTTGACTGCTAGCCTCCTCCAGATGGGAATCTGCATGGGTGGGGACCTGGGGATGGTCTGAGCTTTCTAGCTCTTTCTCAACTTGATTGAGCCCACAACTAGTTCCTCTGAAGGCATCATGACCACATGATCTCCTGCAGGAATAGAATCCTCTCAGTAGGCTAGGAAAAGAAGATTCCATCCAAGTCATTAAGTCTAAGAAGGAAGCAATGAGGCATCCCTAATTCAGAGCTGTGGTGGTTCCTAGGGTCTGGGGAAGCAAAGCTTACCTAACCTGCATTGTGCTGATCTAGACAGATTTGCCTAACAAGAGTTCCAGCAACCTACTTAAGAGAAAAACTATTTTTGAAGGACTTCCCAAAGCATTCATCAAACTACAGACACTAATATTAGCTATCTTAAATTCAATTTAAAAAGGATTTTGGAGGAGGCTACTATTTGCCAAAGTCAACCTACTTTCTAGTTACTACGTGCATTCTCATATGTAAAACTCACGTTACTTTGCACATTTTTAACTTGTTTCCAACTCAGTTCTAATTTCCTTGTACCTCAGTTGATGTAGAGAGGCATCAAAGATACTAGGAGAATTAAGAGGCTTAGCCAAGTATCTTCAGGAGCCGTGAGCTCAAGAATAAAGATGGACACACATTCCAATTGCCTTTGACCCAGGCTAGGAGAGTAGCCACTGCATGTAGGACCAGTGGGGGACTAAGTTAAACCTAGAGAAAACTTCCTACCCTGTAGATTGCCAAGGAAAGCTGGGAATGTCCTTCTAGAAAGAAAAGAACTTTATTCTCTGGATGGGTTGGCAGGTCCCTTAGAGCCCGGGAGAAAGACCACTGAAGAGGAAGATGGTGGTGGCGTCAGAGTAGAAACCAGGATTGCTGGCGAGAGCTTGGGCTGGCCTCCTCTCTGATGGGGCCCTGGAGTTTGCCAGACAAGTTTCACCCCAGGCTGTCCCCCCCTGCAGTGTGCATCAAGGGAGGGGTGCACCCCCCGAGGAGACCACAGGAATGCCAAGCAGGGAAAAGGCGCCCCAAGCCAAGGGCTCGGGCAAAGAGGATCCAATATCGGCGGGTGACTCCAGCCCCCGTAACAGGAGAGACCGTAAAGTATGTGTTCAGCTTCCCAACCCAGCAAACACAGCAAATAACCAATTACTCCAAATAGCTAACAGATTTCGGCTCTGATTTCCCACCCCTCAACCCCCACCCCATGCCTTCACTTGTCATTTGATGGGCGATTTGTATTTGCTCTGAGAAAATGAGAGAAAGAATGAGTCACAAAGAAGGTCCAGATTACACCAGTGTCGAGAATCGAACTCCCTCATCAGAACTAATGGAACTGGAAGAGTCCAGGCTGCAGAATCAGAGATGTAGTTAGAGAAGGGCATGTCACGATTCTGGTTACACCACTATCACCAGGTTCATGTTCTTAGCAAACCTATTTGCAGAAGGAGAGAAGTATCTTCCTCATCAGCTCAACAAATATACGCAACACAGGGAAACTCCTGAATGTTCACGAAGTTAAAATGCTCCTATTCAAACTCTCCAGTTCAGAGGTGCAGCCACGAATGTGGCTCAGAGACACTTCTGGAAATGCTTCTTCAGTCGGGAGCCACACCCTGTAATTGATTCCTTTGCTCCGAAAAAAAAAAAAAAAAAGTAGCTTCTGCTTCAAAGTCTTAGGATAAATTGTCAGTACTAGTGGGCTGCAATGAGGTGCCCCTCCCCCTCAAAAAGTTTTAAACAAGGCTGCCCATGGAGAATGAGACTATGAAATAAATGCACCATGTGTCAGAGCAAGGAGAGGCAAATTTACAAGCAGGAATAATGCCTCTGCGTGAAGCCTTAGTTGTAAGGGGAAGAATGTATGAATGCAATGAGAGAAATGTCAATGAAGAGACCAGTTGACCCATCCTGGAAGAACCAGGAAAGAGTCAAGCAAAAGTTAACAATTGTCAGGGGCTGGGAATATGACCTAGTGGCAAGAGTGCTTGTCTCGCATACATGAAGCCCTGAGTTCGATTCCCCAGCACCACATATATAGAAAATGGCCAGAAGTGGCACTGTGGCTAAAGTGACAGAGTGCTAGCCTTGAGCAAAAAGAAGCCAGGGACAGTGCTCAGGCCCTGAGTTCAAGGCCCAGGACTGGCAAAAAAAAAAAAAAGTTAACGATTGTCTATACCCATATGATCAGGAGAGCAGCAGGTCTAAACTAAGGTACTAAATCTGCCTTCCTCTGCGGTTGGATACAAGCTTATCAGTCCCTCTTGATCAGCTGTTACTAAATTTCAAATCACACCCCTGTCTCTATTCCTTACCCATCTCCACTCACAATTTGACTTTCCATTGGTAAGGCAACTGAGAGACCATGAGCCAGACCAAAGTTAAATGCCCCATGTGGGCATATTTCTCATGGGTGTCCTCAATTAAAATCTTGTATAAGACAGCCGACCCTAAGAAAACTAGCGTATGGGCTGTTTGAGCCCCCAAAATTTAGAATCTACTGAGCTAAAACTGAGTAGATTCTCTAAGGTAATATGCCTGACTGTCAGTCCTGATAGGAGAGGACCAAGTCTCCTCAACCTAGAAAACTTTTACATAGGAGTCTATTGACTAGGGGATTGCAACTCCAACCTAACTAGGTGATGCCCCACTGCTACCGCAGACAGAAGAGCCAGTAATCCTAGCTATAATCACACCTGTAATCCTAGCTACTCAGGAGGCTGAGATATAGGGCTGAGCTTCAAAGCCAGCCCAAGCAGACAGATCCATGAGACTCTTATCTCCAATTAACTAGCAAAAGAAAAGCCAGAAGTGGAGCTGTGGCTCAAGTGGTAGAGTACGAACATTAAGCAAAAAATCCAAATGAGAGTTTGAGGTCTTGAGTTCAAGATGTAGTACTAGAAGCAAAAATAAATAAATAGATAGATGGATTATAGATAGATAGATAGATAGGTAAATAAATAAATAAATAAATAATGGCATCTGCAGCCCAAGAGAAAAGCTATGGATAACTCCTTCTGGTCCTAGATTCCTTCTTACTTCTCCCATTGTGTTGGATTTCTAACTGGCAAAGTCATATTCTTAGCAAATCTAAAAATTTCCTTCTTCCTTTTATGTGAATTTGATGTTACAGGGGTCCAGGTGTTGATAGACAGGAGCCACCTGAGCTCTCTGTACTTGACAAGCAAGGACTTCCTTCCATAAGGAGAAGCAGAAGACACTGAGATTAACAAGAAAAAGAGCAAATGTGAGGACTAAGCCACATATCTTTTGGGGATAAAGAGCTGCATCAAAAGCAGAAGAAAACAAATTGCTCATTTATGTCCGTAGAAAGTCTCAAGAAGACACCACAAACACGAAGCTTGGAGGACTCAAACTTGAATGAGATATATAGCCTGATGATGAAAAACATAACTGTCAAATTTAGAAATTAAACACTTTAACTTCCAGCAAAATGACAAAGCACACAACTGGAGAAATCATCCAAACAAGAACATCTGAATTGACAGATAAGATACCTTTAAAGCTATTTCTAAATGCTTGGCTGAGCTGCTGAGGATATAATGAGAAATCCCTAGGGGCAAATGAGAGAGAGGAGAAAAAAATTCAGAGAAATAAGGAGTCAAATGCATACTAATTATGGGACCTAAAAATCCGCACATGGAACATTGACTTTTAAGTGAATCTGGGTTTGTAGTGTCTCCAGGCATCTGGTAAAAGTAAACACATATCCTCGCTGGAAGAATGTGACTTCAATCCAGGCCTCAAAGAATTCTCAGATAAAGTTCCAAGGAACATGAGTTCACAATCAAAAATAGTGAAATGCATAAGAAACAACACACCATGAGCAAGAGCCAGCTAAAATCAACCAACCACAGAACCAGACCTGTTAAAATAACAGAAATCAGAGTTGTCACAAGTAACACGTTAACAAAAAGACTATTTAAAGAAACTAAAGACACTAAAAATATAGCAAAAAGACAACAGAACTTAAAAAAAAATAAGCAGATTTGGAAAAGAAAGAACTTTAGAGATAAAAATGTAATAAAACTAAAAACATTAAATGAGGTTAAATAGTAGACCAGAAATAGCTAAAGATAATGAACTAAAAGAAATGAACAAAACTGTGACACAAAGAAACAAATATAGCCATCCTTTGGTATTGTGGTACTCTTTTACAGAGACCATAATCTGAAAATTATGAATTACTTCATATGAAATGGTATCAAATTTGCATATTACCTATGCCCATCTTTTCATATACTTCAAATCATCTCTATATTACTTACATAATGTCAATGCTGAGTAAACAATTATTAAGCTACATTGTTTGGGATATAATTAAGAAAAAAGTTTACAGGTTTGGTATCAGCACTATTTTTTCAAGTATTTTCAACTTGTTGGTGTTTGCATCTGTAGATATGGCATCTAGAGACAGAGAGACAACTGAAATATGAAGGTTTGACATGGAGAATGGAAAATTATTTATCTAATCAGAATTGCAGAAGGATCAAATCAGGCACTATAATATTAGCTATTCAAGAGGCTGAGAATCACAATTTGAAGCCAGCCTGGGAAGTTCATGAGATTCTTATCTCCAATTAACCAGCAAAAAAGCTATATATGGAACTGTGGCTCATGTAGTAGAGTGCCAGCCTTGAGCAAAAAGCTAAGGGACGATACCCCAGCCCTGAGTTCAAGCACTAGTACCAGCACAAAAAAGAAAAAAAAAATTGCTAAAATGATGGAAAGAATGGAGAATATGTCATATTTAGAGAGATTTACCCAGTACTGATGAGGGAAAAAATAGTCATCCAGATTTAGGATGAGAGGACTAACGGAAAATAATGGTCAGTGAAACTAATGTTTCCAAAACAAGACTGAGATAAAAATATTTCCAAACAATTCAAAAGTGAGAACATGTATAATAAACTGACTAACTGTAGGAATTCCAATAGGTTCTACTTTAGGAAGAAGAAAAATGATCCCAGGAAAAAGAAAACTAGCATACCCCAAGAAATGGCAAATGTGAAAATTGACTACTTAATAAAAATGCTCCTAAATGTAGCTCTAAAAGAACTGAGGTACTGACAAACAGTTTATAAGATAGGCAGAAATTCATTAAAGCACTCTAAATTCTCTGTAATATTTTGAAAGAAGCTACATGTAACAATTAAGTTCAGACTTTGCTAAGTTAAATATGCATGTTAAAATGCCTATTCAAGTCACTAAAGGAATAGAAATAATGCACAGTAAAACTGAAAAGGGACGGGGCCTTGCAATGGTCTCTTTCACCCTGAATATGACTGACCTGTCTAATAAACAAGGTATTGCAAACATGAAAAAATAAAACAACCAAGGCAAAGATAAACAAACATTGAGATGTCTACCTTCCTTTCACTTGGGTTCCTTCATCTGGGAGAAACCAACTGCTCTATGGAGACTGGGAATGGGGGGGGGGGAGAAATCAGGCCTCCATCAACTAACAGCATTGGCTTTGGAGATATAAGACTGAGCTTCATTGGAAGTCCATCTACCATCCATCATCCAGTTCCATCTAACCTTCAGATGACTGCAGTCCATGTTTTTATCTGTGCTGCAACTTATAAAGACCCTGTAGAAAAACACTCAACTTCGTTGCTTCGGTTCTTGAGTCATATAAACCATGTGAAATGAGAAATATTTAATATCTAATTTTATTTTATTTTTTGCCAATCCTGGGCCTCATGTATACGAGGCGATCACTGTTGCCACTAGGCCATATTCCTAGCCCCTTAATATCTAATTTTTAAAAGGGGGAAGAAGAATGAAGAGAGATGGATTTTTCAATCCAACATGAACAGTAAAGAAAAGAAAAGAGGAAAAAAGGAAAGAAGACTGGGAATGTGGATTAGCGGTAGAGTGCTTACCTAGCATGCATGAAGCCCTGGGTTTGATTACTCAGTACCACATAAAGAGAAAAAGCCAAAAGTAGTGCTGTGGCTCAAGTGGTAGGGTGCTAGCCTTGATCAAAAGAAGCTCAGGGATACTACCCAGGCCCTGAGTTCAAGCCTCAGGACTGGCAAAAGAAAAAAAAAAAAAGGAAGGATAATGCTAATATAGATAAAATAATATGGAAGAAATAAATCCAAATATATCAGTAAAGATGGTCAGAATAATGCATAAAAAATAAAAACAGAATCCATCCTTTCTATGGTTAACAGGAGAGATATCTAAAACAGAAAAGTCTAAAGTAAAAAGAGAGTAAGATTGGGGTCAGGCACCACACCTGTAATCCTAACTACTCAGGAAGCTGAGATCTGAGGGTTGCAGTTCAAAGCCAGCCCGAGCAGGAAATTTCATGAGACTCTTATCTCCAATTAACCACCAGAAAACCAGAAGTGGCCCTGTGCCTCAAGTGGAAGAGCACTAGACTTGAGCTGAAGAGTTCAGGGACAGTGCTCAGGCCAAGAGTTCAAGCCCCACAACCGACAGAGAGAGAGAAAGAATAAGACTAAAGAAATTCTAACCAAAAGAAAGCTGGTATGTATAGATAGCAGAAAAAACAGGCTTTAAGAAAAACTTATTAACAAGATTTTAAAAGATAAAGGGACATACTGTTAAAAGATTCAGTTCTCTGGGAAGATATGAGAATCATAGACTTTGCTGGTACCTAACAAGATAGCAACTGACACATAAAGGAAAACTAAGCAGAATTACAAGTAGAAACTGATAAATGTCACATCAAAGCCAAATATTTTAACATGCCTCTCATACAAATTGACAAATGATACACAGACCAAAAAAAAAAAAAAAAAAAAAAGGGAAAACACAAATTTCACAAATCTGCCCTAAAGGGACATGTTATATGTAAATAACACATTCATTTTAAGCACAAGACCATAAAGCATGTGTCATTCTAAATTATCACCACACAGACCTATTTGCTAGGTCATAACACAGTTAAGCTAAAAACCATACAGATAACCTAACTTACAAGTTTGAAACCCCCCAAAATACATATTTTAGACAACTCAAGTGTCAAAAAGAAATAACAGAAATCAGAAAATATTCAGAATGGAGAATGACAAAAATACTACTTGTCAAATCCCATGGGAAGCATAAAGAAGTACTTAGAGGGAATTTTATAGTTTTCTGTGTTTACATAGAGGTTAAAATATAACAAACACCACCCCAATAGGAAGAAGGAAATAATAAAGAAAAAACTGATAAACTAGGAAACAAGGGAGATCAACTGAAAATTGATTCTTGGAAAAGACTAAAAAAAAACCCGACAATGTCAACAGGAATAATAAAATATAATCTGAGAAATGAAAGAAGACATAACTAGATAGAGGAGAAAATTCTTTTTAGAAGAGTATCATGAAAAATGTTACACTGGCATTTTTAGGAGGAAATGGATACATTCCTATAAAATATAAATCACTGAAAGTGACTCACCTAGAAACAGAAACTCTCAAAGGTCCTATAAATATTTTTACAAATTGCAACAGCACTTTAAAATATCCCCAAGAAGAAGGCTAAGTCTAGACAAGTGAATCTGCCAAACACTTAGCAACAGATAATGCCAGTCTTATGTCATTCTTGTAGAGACTAGAAAAGGACCATTTACACTCAAATCACTTTATAAGATTACTATTCCATAGATGCCAAAACCTGAAGAGAAAAGTATGAATGAGAGAAACTTCAAGCCATTATCACTCATAAAATTAAATGAAAACAAAAAACCAACTAAATACTTGCAAACTGAATCCAGCAATGCAGAAAAAAAGGCTAATATATCATACCAAGTTCATTTGTTTCAGAAATATGAAATTATTTTAGCACTAAAGAAATCTATTAAATGTAAGGTACCACATTGACAGATTAAAGGAGGAAAAATATTGTCTCAGTAGATACATAAAAAAGATGTTCAATAAGACTTGGCAATAGAGCTAGGTGAGGTGGCTCATGCCTGTAATCCCAGCTACTCAGGAGGTGGAAATTAGGAAAATTGAGTTTGAGGCCAGGCTGTGGAAAAGTTTAGCAAGACTCACTTCTCAAAAAATAAGCTGGGTGTCATGGTTCACATCCTTAATTCCAGGTACTTGGGTGGCCATAGGAAGGAGGATTATGGTTTAATGCCAGCCAGGCAAAAACATGAGACCCTATCCAAAACATATGCAAAGCGAAAAATAGGGCTGAGGATGTGGCTCCCGTAGAATACTAACTAGCCCACATAGCGTCACATGAATATCAGTGTTGAGGTAGTTCATCCTTTGTCCTGCTGTTTCTGTGGTTTCCTTTCCCTTCCACAGAAAACTAAGAGAAAAGAAAAAAATAACTACATACGGGGCATAATAAGAACTTCGTGTTTCCATATGAACCTTACAACTGGGGGGAGGGGTGGGGAGTAAGGAGAGGTAAGAGGGAGAAAATGTTTTCAAACAGTGTTTAAAAACAAATGTATTCATTACCTTACTTATGTAACTGCAACCCCCTGCTTATCACCTTTTCAATAAAGATTTAAAAAAATACTAGCCTAGCAAGCACAAGGTCTAGAGTTCAAATCCTAACATCTCTAAAAAAAAAAAAATGAAATAAGTGATTCATGTTAAAAATGTTAGCTAGTTAATTCACAGTCATTCTTCCTGTGAATTCAGCACTCAGTGATGAAACAAAGCATTTTTTGTTTGTTTGTTTTTTAAAAGGAGCAGGCAAAAAATGTTCTCTATAGCCAGGTACATAAAACATTCAACTAAATATTCTAGCAAGTGCTATAAAGCAAGGCAAGAAAACAACAAAAGGAGGCGGGGGAGGGGAGGGGAGGGAAGGGAAGGGAAGGAAAGGAAAGGAAAGGAAAGGGAAGGGAAGGGAAGGGAAGGGAGGGGAAGGGAAGGGAAGGGAAAGGAGCAGGCAGACAGGCAGGCATAGAATAATTAAAAGATTAATCACCAATTTTGTGTCCAACTACACAGAAAATCAAGAAGAATCCTTCAATTGGTAGAATTAATAAGACAAAGTTTCTGGATATAAGAATAGCATATGAAAATCTATTTCATTTATATATGAGCAAAAATTAATGAGAAAAAATATGCCTTTAAAGAACAACAAAGCAAAAATGGCTAAAACTACAGCAACAAAAAAAGTATGTCTTTCGAATACATTTGACGTCTCCAATCCTAGCTACTCAGGAGGCTGAACTATGAGGATCATAGTTTGAAGACAGCCTAAGCAAGAAAATCAGTGAGTCTTTATCTCTAGTCACTGGAAAGCCAGAAATAGAGCCACACCAAATAGTAGAGCATTAGCCTTGAGACAAAAGCTCAGAGACACCAACCAAGCCAAAAACAAAACAAAACAAAACAACCCTAAGTAAATAGAGAAACATGTTAATGGTTTAAAAGACAGTATTATAAAACTATTTCCCCAAATTGACTCAGAGATTCACTGTAACCCAGCCACAAATCCCAAAAGTTACACTTTTTTATAAACACCTGTCAAATTTACCAGCTGACTTTAAAACTGAAGTTGAATTTATATTATGTTATTTTCAATTTACATAAGTTAAATTCATGAAGAGTAGATCTACTGTGCTGTTGACCCTTTAAGCAACAGGAATTCTCATGCCATAGAGACTGTTCATGAACACAGAACGTAACACTGGAAAACTATTTTACAAAATGAGTATAACTCTGGTATCAAGACCTAACTGAGGACAGCCTAAAGGTAATATTAATAAAAATGCAAATGTTCTAAGTAACTGAGTGCTGATGGCTCACATCCGTATTCCTAGCCACTTAGGAGGCTGAGAGATAAAGATCAATGTTTGAAGACACCTCTGGCAGAAAAGTCTATGGGTTCATATATCCATTTAACCATCAAAAGGCTGGAAATTGAGGCTGTGGCTCAAATGGTAAAATGCCAGTCTTGAACAGACAAAAAAGGCCAAGAAAGAGCACTGGGTCCTAAGTTCAAGCCCCACTTTTGGGGGTGAAAAGTCTAAGTAATAATAAATCTTACACAAATATACACAGTAGGAGTTCTTACAAAAGCTCTCCTCAACAGGACCAATAAGCAAGATCTATTGCCTGTGAATAACATGACTAAAGTCAAAGCAGGAGCAGGCCTGAAGCTGCTCAGGCCTCAGAATCCCCCAGCAATCAGTCGTGTTTGTACCCAAACTGCTCGTGCCAGCTGCACTTATAGGGTGACTAGGAAATGTCACATAAGCACCTGGCTTAAGAAAAAAAATAAGAAGTACAAGTAAGATAGCATAATAGGTTGAGGAAAAAATCTTAAATTATAAAAGAATTCTGCACTCGTATTTTTTAACCAGTCCTAGGGCTTGAACTTGGGGCCTGGGTGCTGGGCCTGAGCTTTTGTGCTCAAGCTGGCACTCTACCACTAAGGCCACAGTTCCTCTTTCAGCTTTGTGATGGTTAATTTGAAATAAGAGTCTCACAGACCACCCTGTCTGGGATAGCTTTCAACCATAATCCTGAAGTCTCAGCTTCTTGAGTAGCTAGGATTACAAGCATGAGCCACAATGCCTGGCTTCACTCTGAATTTTTTGTGCATCATAAATTCCTATCAAACTTTATAGGCCTACAGTTAAAAAAAAAAAAAACATAGCCAGTGCATCTTGGGTGTGGTTCACAGTTCAGCATATCCAAATCAAAGAGGGATTCGCCATGTGGAAGGATGGGCAAACGAAGAAACATAGATAATGTTAAAACTCAAATATTTTTGGTAGGCATGCGTAGCTTTCAATGGATCCTAATTAATCAACATTTTCACTGGACAGGAGGGAGACAAACTGTAATCCCATGACTAAGTGACTGACTTGGGTCTACTGTAGGAATATAAGACCACTCGTTGTATGATATAAGTTCAGGGAAATATTCAAACAAAATGATCATCTTGACCAATACCACATATTGAAATCCCAACCTGTTTTTAAGCTTTTAATAAACTAAGAATGAAAGATACAATCTCAGCAGAATCAAGAATATCTATCTGAAAAACCAACCCTAATCATATTAATGGGAAATGGTAGAAGCACTCTCACTCAGAGTCTAAATAACTGTACTCTTTGATTTCTCCACTGTTGAGTATTATTCTAGAAAAGGGAATAAGATACAGAAATGAGAAAGTCATGCCAATTATTATTTGAAGAAAAGAATCTTATACATCTAGAAAACAAAGCAAAATCAACTAACAACTGCCATACTAATGAAGGGACTTAATGAAGAATTAGTTTCAAAGTATGGGTTCAAAAATATTTTTTCCTAGAGTCAAGCAGTAATGTTAGTTATAAGAAAAGAAATATTCATGAGAACCACCAGAAAAGCCCAAAATATCTAGGAATAAATTTAGGTAAGAAGTAGCTAGACTTAGCAAACTAAAATAACATCTCTAAGGCCCATAAAACAAGAACAATTTGGAGAATTAACAAATAATATGTCCAATGACAAGATATAGTTAATGCATTTATGACATGATAAAAAGATATGACTATAAAAAATTGAAGAGCTGGATTTGGTAGTGCATTCCTATAATCTTAACACTCAGCACTTGGGAGGCTGAGATGGGAGGATCTTAAGTTCAAAGTCATTCTGGGATACATAATAAGACTACCTCAAACATGAAAAATATTATACTGTGCTTTTGAATTTTAAATTGCATATTATAAAAAAGTATAATGTGATTTCAATTTTGTTTAACAAGTGTTCACATACACATAAAAGATGTCTAAACTGTGCTTATCTTTAGCTGGTAGAAATAAAGGTAGCTTCAGCAATCTGCCCTAAATTTTTTTGCTTCCCATATATTCTACAAGAGATAAATCTGAATAAAATAAAATAGGCAATGCCACTGAACATCAGTGGCTCATGCCTACAATCCTAGCTACTTAGTAGGCTGCAATTTGAGGATTGATTTGAAGCCAGCCTAGGCAGGAAAGTCCATGAGACTCTTATCTCCAATTAATTACCATAAAACTGGATGGCACTGTGGCTCAAAGTGGTAAAGCACTAGCCTTGAGCACAAAAGCTCGGGGATAGTACCCAGGCTCTGAGTTCAAACTCCAGGAGAGACGCGAAAAGCGCTCTCTCTCTCTCTCTCTCTCTCTCTCTCTCTCTCTCTCTCTCTCTCTCTCTCTCTCTCTCTCTCTCTCTCTCTCTCTCTCTCTCCACATGTCTGGGAAAAACAGAGACATCAGCCTGGTGTCATCCACAGAGCTTGAATCCCAGATTGCAGTCTACACTATAGAATGTCCTGCTTCAGCTGGCCCATGCAGCCTGGCCCAACCCCCAGTCTTCACATGGGTAAAACAAGATTGAAACAAATACCAGGATGCACCAAGAAGGAGTATAGGGGCATTTGTTTCTAAGACTCTGCCCTAGAGTGTTCCCCCTACCCCTCTATCACTGCATGCTGGATGCATACAGGTGAGCTTTTTGTTTGTTTATATTTTCAGTTTTGTTGGTTGTTGTTTTTTTGCTAAGACTCAGGAAATACCTCTTCTCTTCCCCTCCTCTGTTTCCTTCCCCAGCCCTCCAAAAGAAATCAAGGAGCCCACAGATAAGTAAGCAATACATACATGAGGACTGGTTGGAGAAGACGCCATGTTAGTGGGGGCCAAACTGGACAGACCATCCGCAAGCTACAAATTAAACATGCTGGTTAGCCACAGAATTAGAAGATCTACCTCATAGAACACAGAACAGCCAGAGGGAGTATTGCCCTCGCTCTCTCCATGCAGGCACCTCTACACCAGACATGGAAAGAATATGAGCTCCTGAGATGGACAAACCTGGCTGCGTATCCCTATAAGCTGTATGACTCCTGGCAAGCATTCTGATCTCTCAGAACTAACATTCTCATCTGGATAAACCTATTTCACAGTGCAGCAGTATGAATGAGCCAATGGTCATGCCAGTCCAGGCGTAGGTGAGGCACAGAAACAGGCTCTGTCAATGCTATCTTGTTTCTTCTTTCTCTCTTTCTTAATCCTGTCCACTTAGCTACTCTCCTTGCCTTTCCCAAATCTATATCAGGGACATTCCTACACCCCCACAATTCCTTCATGAGCTCCTTCATGAGCTAAACCACCCATCTCTGCTGAGCAGGGTTCCTAAGTGAGAGCAGATTTCTCATCCTTCTCTCCTCAAGAAGCACAGAATCTCATAGCTCCCCCCCAGACCCTTATATTGGGGAGACTCTAAGAATCTCATTGTCCAACCCACCATCCCTAGCCCACAAATGGCTGTGGGGCCAAGGAGGACCTTAGGGCTCAGGACCAGAGACAGGAAGACTGGTTGGTCCTGGAAGAAGTTGATTCTGTTCTGGGTGGAGGCAGCAGCTTCACAGTGCACAAGGCAAAGGCGTGTATTCTTGGCAGAGGAGTGGAGAGGGCAGAGGAAGAAAGCAACCCAGAGCTAAGAAGACAAACCACCCAGGCAAAGGCAGCCAAGGAGGTCCCGGAAAGGTAAGGATAGGGCCAGAAAGGATGCAGAGTTGCTAGGCTGGCCTGTCTCTCCCTTGAAACCTTGAACAGAGGACTCGGGGAGGCATCCAAAAGGCCAGGCTCCAGGCTGACCTCACACCTCCTGAGGAGGAGCACAGGGGACACCTTCCACGAGGAGGAGGAGGAAACCTTGCTGGAACCTGGAGAGGGCTGAGGGTAACAAGACCTCTTCCTGCTCAGCACAAGAAGCATCACTGAGGGGGCACCAAACCCAGAAGTCTGAGGAGGGCAGAACAGCCAATGGTACCCACCCAGGGCTGCTGGCCACACGGTGCTGGACATGGTCTCAGCCCTGGGCCAGACTAGACGAACTCCACGTACAACCCCCAGCTCAGCAGAGACTGGCCTTGCCTCTCCTGTTCACATCCTGAACCCCACAGAAGATTTATTTTTATTTTTAATACAGTTCTTTTTTAGAAATGTAAAGGGGAAACAGGCAGTTCAGCAGAGCAATAGGACAAAAAATAAGGCTAAACATAGTGCTCCAAAGATCTGATCCAGCTTCAGAAATTACACATTCCTTTTTTGGGATGTGGGCATAATTTGCTGCTCCGATTCTGGAAGTGCACTTCCACCTTCATGCTGTCCCAGAGACTATAACTAGAACAGCAAGCTCAAAATTAGGCCCAGCCTGGGGCCTGGAGACCTGGGAACCTGGAACTCTAGGGGCCTGAGGGCTTGGGGACCAGGAATTTGAGAGAGTAGGAGCCTAGAGGCCAGGGGATCTAAAGGTGAGGACCTGAGATGTGAGAGCCTAGGGGTACGGGTGTCTGAAGATCTGAGGACTGGGGTGGGGAGGGGGGGGGGGTCTGGAGGCCTGAGGACCAAGGAGTCTGAGGCCCAAAGGCCTTGGAATGAGAAGGCCTGTGGCTTGAGGGGCTTGGGCCTGAGATCCTGGAGAGCAGGGAACTACTGGGGTATAAGGGCCTACCAGTCCTTGTGCCTCAGCCCACAGGCACAGGGAGTAGGTTTATGCTACCTTTCTAATAGATCTTCCATACCAGCCTGCCAAGTGTCTTCTTGCTAACTTCCATGCTCAACACACATGCACACATACACACATTAACTCCTAACACACACATATATACATGCACCACCACCTCTAACACACACAAATGCACACATACACACACTCGCGTGCACACACACACACATGCACACCACTCCCAAGCTATCAGTCTGAAACCTACACAGCACACAGCAACACAGAGTTAATATGCAGGAGTATCTCATCCCAGCTCTCATGGCCTCCACCCACTTAGAATCTCTTTAGCCACAAGACAGGCATGAGCCTATGCAATCCAGAAGGCCAAACTGACTGATCTGCCTTATACATCCAGAAATGACCACTTTTGACACACACCAAGACACTATTAGCAGCCTGAGTTCTGCCCTGAGTGACAGCTGTGGCTGGAACATTGAGTTTCAGGTGACATTTTCCACCTGTGTGGTAGAGTCCTCTCAGGACCTGGCAGTTGGTGGGGAGAATGCTTCTTGGACAAAGAGAAGATATAACTCAGGGAAGAAAAGAAGGCAGAATCTGGCAAGAGTAGGAATTGGCAGGGAAGGAGCCTGAAGCTGGGACCACAGCCAGGACTTAGTGTACAACCAAAGGGGTGGCATCAAGTATAAGAATGAAACAGGCTGGACAAGCAGAAGCCAGGCAAAGTCCCTATCTGTCAGACTTCCTGTGCCCCCAGTGCTTAGAGGCCAGGGCCTTTCATTTTATCTACAGTGGAAGAGGAACAAGGAAAGCATACTTGGCCAAAGGAATTGGAGCCCACTGCTCCTAGATCAACCTCGGAGTCCCTGGTCCTCCACTGGACCAGGAGTTATGAAGGAGAGATGGAAGAGTGAGAGACAGAGATATGGAAAACCTGGATCCATCAAACCAGATGAATAGATGTCAGATAAAAACAGTATACAAAATCAAACTCCAGACTAGAGACCTCTCCAGACAGTCAGGGCCCAGGAAGACCAGCGCCATTCTGAATTTAAGGCTGAACCTGGGGCTCCTTGAGAATTAGACAGTAAGGGCAGGGCCCCAAAATGCTCCATCAGAACAGACTGGTCTCGCTTCCTCCTCTTCCTGTCCACCAACTAGGTGAGGTCAGGGCCTTCTCCAGTGACACACCTCCAGGAACCCACTGGTCACCCCTCTCCCCGGCCAGCAGCTCTAGCAGGAATGTCCATGTGCTCCCACAAAGAGCACAGGCCTGGATCTGGCTTAGACCCCAGTCCCAGTTCCCTTGTATCCATCTACACTGGGAGGAGGTCCAGCCTGGGCCTCCTCACTGTCTGCCTCTGGCTGTGTTTGTAGCCAGCAGGACCCAAAATAATCACTCCCCATCTGAGTCTGTAGACACTTTAAGGGCAGCACAGAGAGAACGGAAATCCTGCTGGGCAAGCACTGCACTTCCCTGCTGTCTCAGACAGGCCCACCGAGGGGGTGGAACACAGAAGCTAGGACCAGGCAGTCCAGAGTCTGGGGCTAATTCAGCTATACACACTCAACCAAGCAAGAGACACAGTGTGGAGTTTAGCTACAGTTCATGCAGAAACATCTGAAATTTCCACTCGGGCTTTCCAGACGAGAGAGTTTTGTTCTCAGACCCATCCTGACAGTGGACATGTCATCCTTCCACCCATCCCCCATTCGTCTGCCTATCCATTTGCCCATCCAGACAGCCGCATTAAACACCTTCTCTAAGCCAGGCCCTGTGCTGGACAATAAGAGTATAAAGAGGATGACAATCCAGTTGTGTTCTGAACTCTGTCCAGGGAAGAAGCTGAGACTCAGGGAGACACAGGATCTGGGGTCTAGATCCTTCCAGAGAAGGGTGGGAGCCAGGGGAGACTCCTTAAAAGAGGTGGTCACACCTACATTGAGTCTTAAAGAATGAGAAGCCAGGCCACAGAGCAGGACAAAGGTTTCCTCAGCAGAAGGAAGGAAGGCTAGAGCCCTGAAAGCCATGCATGGGAGCTGAGAGATGAAGCTCAGTGCTTTCTTATATTCTCAGTAAAACTAAAGAACAAGATCGCCAGCCTCGGCAATCACGAGGCTCCAGAACTGAACACTGAAGATGCTCTCTTGGCAATTGATAGAAAGATGGGAGAGTGAGCAAGAGGCAGAAAACATCCTAAATGTCAGAGGGAAGCCCTTCATACACATGGCTCGGGGGGAGTTTCACAAGTGAGGCCTCAGGTCCTGAAGCCAACCTAGCAGCCAGGTTTGTTCTCTCCCTCTCCAGACTCAGGATGGATCAATGGCATGAAGAACATAGACTACTCCAGATGTGCCACCATCCTGGGTATATCAGCAGGTGGTAGCCTGAAGACATAGTGCTGCCTACTAGGCTGGGAGGAGGTGCTGCCCCCGGAGGGCCAGGAAGTGCTGGGAATCTGAGAGAGCAGAATGTGGAGCTCGCCATGTGAAAAGGAGGGTGCAAGCTTGGGCAGTGAGCTCAATGCTGGTGCTCCTTTCTGTATCTCTACCATAGGAAGGGCCAGGTGGACACAGCCCTATGGGATCCAGAGCCCTTCTTGGGCTCAAAATGGAGACCGTGCTGTCCCTGGGGAGAACATGCTGCAGACATCCTGCCACAGCCTCTGTCACTGTAGCTAGGTCAGCAGTGGAATAACTTCCCTCAGGACTGGAGGCTTTTCATGTCCTTCCTCCTGTTCCTCTCCCTTCTTTTTCCTAAAGGTGAGGGCATAGGGCAAGATGCACCAGTGGCCTGGACTTCCTCTTTCTAAACTTCCTGCAAGGTGCTATCAAATACAAACCCATGGAAAATCTCCCCCTACCCACTCCAAGAAGGGAACTGCCCAGATTAGGCTAATGGGGGAATAGGGGGCTGGAACCCCCCCCCCCAAGACTCCAATACTCCCTCTCATCTCCCTTCTCTTTCATTTGTTCCCCCATACACACCCTGATTTACTGAGCAAAAGCCCTCAACATAACCCTAAAATAAAGAGACCCAAGATAAAAAGGTTGGTAATCTTACCCTGAAGACCACTCAGCTCCTCTTTCAAGTGGACTGAATCTAGTCCCCAGCCAGATTCTTCCACATGTGGTACCTACCCACCCCACTCCAGAGTGTGAAGGGAGATGTTTCATAATGGCCACACAGTAGTGAAAGCAGAATGAGATGTGGAGTCGAAAAGGGGAGATTGAAGGAGTCTCTCCCATGGGACCCAGCAGTCATCATACCTGGATGGGGATGAGGGGTTCCTTGTCATCAATGTCAATGAGCACATCTTCTCCCGGGCTGAGTAAACTCACGTCATCTGCAGGAAGACGGTGTCCAGGCCTGTGGTGAGCTTGTTTAGGATGCTGCCATAGGACCCCTCAGGATCTCCACACTTCTCTCAAGTGTCCACTTCTTCTCCCACCCAATCCTTCCCTCTCCTGTTTCTTTCTACCCCATACTTCCCTACACTCCCCACCTCCCAAATTATCTCTTCCTCTCCTCACAAATCTCACTTCCTCCCATTGCCTCCTTAACATTTCCTTCCCCTTACTTCTTCCCACTATCCCCCATTTCCAGCCACTGCTCCTCAACTCCCCCAAATAGAAGTCACCTGCTCCAGGTATCCACTCCTGAGGAAGGGAAGGACCTACCTCTGGTGTAGCTGAACAGAAGCCACTGCTCACTCCCTACCTGGGCCACCATGAGGGGATGGACTCTGGGCTGAATAGGGGTCACACAGGAAGCTCTCCAGGGAGCGGATGGTACACTGGCCCACCACAGGCCGGCGGCCAAACTGGCGGTTATCGATGACCTTGACCACGATGGGGGGACAGTAGAGTTCCTCCCTGGGCAGCATCTAGAGGAGGATAAAGGGTGCTGTTCTGTAAACCAGCCTGAGCCCATCTCTGGGAAGTCTCAGGATGGAAGTAAAGAGAGCTCTTCATTGTAGGATCAAGGAGCAGAAAATGCCTGTAAACCAAGACACCACCAAGAGCCAGAAATGCAAAAAGGCTGTTGGCCGAGCCTAGGAACAGAAGGTACACACCTTTCTGCTGGCTTTTTCATGCTCCATGCAGAGGCTGGCACCCCCCTAGCCAAACAAACTCTGCTCAGCCTGAAGTCTGAGCAAAGCGACTTTCACTGAACCCTCACTGGCTGAGGAGGGGGGAAAGGGGAGTTGGCCCAGGACTCAACATTTCTTGCAGACAGTCCCCCCCAAGTGGATACTCAGGAGTTGGCTTACAGACCCAGATTTTTCTCCCCCCCACCCAAAAAGCACTTTGAACACAACTTGAAATAATTTATATGCTCTCCTTCAGTGGCGGCTTTGGCTCAGCCAAGAGGAGGCTCCTGTTGACAGCCACTGGGCCTGGAATTTCTATAGAGCTTTCATCTTGCAAACCGTTTTCCTTTCTTTAGACCTGCCTCACACTGGCCACTAGGCCCAGGCAACCCAGAGAGTTGGAAAGGGCAGGCGGGAGGGGGGGGAGAGGGGGGGAGGGGGCGTGGGGAGGGAGACAGGAGTTGAGGAGTGGGCTCCTCTACAAGGCCTAGGCTGGGAGTCCCTAAAAGGCCAGAGTCTGCAGGGTCCCTTGGGGGAGCCCCAGGGATCAAATCTACCCTGGAAAGAAAAACAGCCTTGGAATGGTCGGGGGTGGGGGTTCTACTGAGCCAGAGTTGGGCAGAAGAGAGTTAGCTGACTCCATGTGTGCTGCTCATAGGAAAGCACGAGCATTTCCTCCTGTTGTCATAGGAAAATGATGTGCTGGGGAGCCTATAGGTAATTGAAGCTTAGCCCCCAGGATGCCCAGGCCATGAAAACATCTAGCCCTCTGGACTCCAGAAGGGGACAGAAAGTAGGGAGATGGGGCTCACCACTTCCATGAAGAGAGTACAGATGTCAAAGTTGGGGTTCTTCCGGAGGTTCCTGATGACACAGGACTGAACTGTCTGGCCCCCACACTCCACTACAAGGCTGGGGGATGAAATACTGGCCAGCTGGTAGCTCTTCATATTCCGTAAGCCCCATGCCAGGATCTGAGGACATGGGATGAGGACAGTGTCTGGGACAGGAAGGGAAATGGACAGACTGTCCCAAAGCCACCCCAGCCCAGGGCCAGGCTCACCTCAATGGCAGTGCGCTGGAGAGCTGGCTTGATGTTCTGGGGAACCATGTAGATGTTGGCCTCCCTCTGAGGTGGCGGGTAGGGCAGGTCTGTGTCATCTGACTGTAGCAAGCGACCAAAAGACAAAGGCAGCAGGAAGATCAAGCAAAGAGGTAAGAAAGGCGAGACATATAGGATGGAAAGTGATAACATGCATTGAGAGACATAGGAACAGAAAGATGCAGACCCAGGAGTGGGCACAGGCAAACAGGAGGGTACAAAGTCAGCTTTTTCCATGAATCAATCTTCAGGATCAGAATTTACAACTCCCTCACACAGAGTCAGTCATCCCTCCTCCCATAGTTCAGGCTCTTGAGTACCTGCTGCTCAGAGTCTCTTTCTCATATTCTCTCTCTCTCTCTCTTTCTCTCTCTCTCTCTCTCTCTCTCTCTCACACACACACACACACACACACACACACACACACTCCACTTCAGCCTCTCTTACCCACTGCCTCGCCTTTCCCTTGACTTTGACTCAACTGGATTATCACTCCCTTGCCCAGATATTTCCAGCCCAAACCCCACCTCTCACGTCTGTGTTCTGTGAGGACAGAACATGCACACTGGGAAAAACAGAGAAGTGGAGAAATGAGATGAAACATTGCCACAGCTCCAGAGAGGCTTCCTCGAGAGCCACCTGTCAACTCGGCCTACAAACAATTTCCCAGAAGGTCTTGAGCAGGAACCCCTCTACCCTCCTCCCATAGTCACAAAGAGCTACCTAGGGGAGAGAGGGTAAGGGAGGTGGTGCTACCTCAAGTAGTTAACTATGACTGTGGAACTTAGAAGCAAAGGCTGTGTAGGAATCATACCTCTACCAGTTATGAGGTTCAGTGATTTTCCCTTTCTTGAACTCCAGTTTTTCATCTATAAAATGGTTACTAAAAGTTACCTATCTCTAGCCATTAGTGTGAGAGTCGAAGGAGTAAATGCCTATACATTTAGAAGAGTGTCTGAACCATAAAACTCACACAAGATTATCTGTGACAATTAGAGCCAAATATCCTTTTCTTTGAAGACTCTACTTCCATGTCAGAATAGACTCGTATTTTACGAGTTTAATAGGATAAGACCCTTGACTGCCACCTACTGGAAAATTTTTATAACAATACAAATATATTGGATCTATGCTAGACATTGCACCCCCCTTTGGCCCAGTGCCTTTGTGTAATGCTCAACTTGCTCCATCTTCATACATGGAGCCCTTGACATTGAGGAAAAGCATTATAATTAAAGGGACTGTTCTGGATATTTTACAGAGATGGCTGACTGTAATCTTATTTAATAAACAATGGAATCATTGGATTCATTCTCTAAGTGACTTGCTTTGGGCTTCTTCGGAAAGAATGGTAAATATATGTTCAAGTGCTCTGACATAAAGGATGGGCAGGAGGTGGGTTTAGACCAAAAAAGAATACTGCTTTCTCCTGTCTTCATGAGATTTCAACCATCTCTCCTGTACACTGGCCTCCCAATGACAGATATGTTTCCTTCACCTATAACAAGGAGCAGCTCCATTCTAGAATTAGACAGACTGGACTCCAGAGCCAGCTCCACCACTTCCTAGCTAGGTGATGCTAGGCAGGTTACTCAACCTGTGACTCAGCACCATCAAAGAGATGGAGGATAACGAGATGCATGAAGGTGCTTTGAGAACACAATGAGAGAAGGAACGTAAAGTGTACCTAAAACAGCAGACAGATGGCGTTTAATAATTGGCTATAGCTGTAATTACTGTCAGTGCCATTGTTTTTGCCATTGGCGTTGGTGTTGCTCTTCCCAGGGTGACTTAAGGAGAACACCACCCAGAACAATGCTGGCTTTATAACTATCCCTAGTCATCAGGACACAAGGTTGGAACGGGTCACTTTCCTCCAGGCCCAGGCTCACACTGACATGACATAAGAAGCACCTATATTTTTGACTGACCAGGCAGGGTTATGGACAGGACTGCGAGGATGCATACTTCCAGGGGTTGCCTTGCTTCAGTCATCATGGTCCCCAGGAAAGTTTCCAGAGCACAGAAACAGGACCTACACACCTGCAGCAGTGGCCTGGCTGCTAAAGGGACCCCTAGTTCCATGTGCCCCCCTAGCACTCTAAGGCTACCAGCATCAGATGGCTGTGCAGAGCTATACTTCAAGGACTGTTTGTGGCCTGTTCGTGGACTCTAGTGGCGCCCAGCCCACTGTGGAACCAAGCCCAAAAGGAGCAAATACAGGAACAAGGGAAGGAATACGTTCCCCTCAGGGGAAGCAGGAAGTCTGATCCCTTTCACGGGGTTGTGACATTCTTTGAAAGTCACTAAGGAAACTTCATTAATATATTGCCCCCAGAACATATTTATCCTTCTTTCCTAGCTCCCTCAAGCTCTGTGATGATGAGGTCCTCTCTGGATGCTAAGGATCAAGTTCCCCACGGCCTTTCCTTGAACCCTCACCCTGAAGACAGAACAAAGCCCTGTAGCAAGATAAGTGCTAGTACCGTCTGCAGAAGGCCCTGGAGGAAGAAGGCAGGAGCACACAGCTGTGGAAGGCCAAATCCACGGAGGCCGAAGGAAGAGAAGCAGAGACAGAGGTTAGAGGTGTGTCCTCAGCACAAGGCCACCATGCTCATTCCACAGCCGTCTCTGTCCACCATGCTGTTCCCAGGACATACCTGCCTTGTGCCATTTGGTGTTAACTGCTTGGGATCCCCATCTGTGTGACCCCTAGATTCCCAATGCCCACCATGAAAACTCACCACAGTCCTCTGCCCCTGGTGTCTGCAGCTACTGCTGCACATGTGCTCCTGCATGCTCTCCCTGAATCCCATCTCTCCCAGTCCTTTCCATCATTCATGTTGTTGCCTGATCTTTCCTTCCCAACACATGGTTAGCCACTTCATCCACACCATTTCCTCTGGGCTGTCTATAGGAGCCATCCCTCTCTTCTCTTTCTCCCTGTCTTCTCTCATTACCTCCTGCACTCCCTCCCAGCAAAGCCTTCTCTCCAAAGGCAACAATGACCTCCTTGTAGCTCAGCCCAAAGGATACTCTTGATCCTCAGCAGCATTTTCCTGTATTCTATACTGCAGGGCCACTGTTACTCCTGCCCTCTAGGGCTGAGTCTCACTGGCAACCTCCTTCTCTTCCTCCATTCAGCCCTAGAAAGCCAGGGCTCCTTCGCTCTTATAGCCTTTCACTCCTGATTCTCCTAAACTCAGATCCCAGCCCCCACCCCACCCTAGCGTCTTTATTCTCGGTTCATCCATGTGTCCTACTAGCTTCTCATATTGAACTTACCCCCAAATGTATTCTTGATCTCCACTACCCCATTAAAAATAAAATTGCTTCCTTCAAATGTCATCTCAAAGCCTAGCCCTACCTAGACAACCAGTCCACAAACAAACCAAAACAAAACCCCATGCCATACCACCCTTGTTTTCTCCTCTCCTCACTGCTATGTTTGCTTGACCACCAACATTGGAGATTTTGTCCTTAAGAAAGACTCTCTGTCTCTCTCCTTCTCCCTCCCCTCCCCCTCTCCTATTTACCTGTTTTCTTTCCTTGGTTCCAAGTGAGCACTGGACTGGCCAGAATCATCTCTCACTGGCCTCCTGACACCTGATTTCGCACACTCCATCCCAGCTCCCAATGCACACTGTGTTCTGCAGCCAGGGTGACCTTTCTAAAGCTGTCACTCCCCACTTAAGGCCCTGTAAGTCTCCCCACCTCCACAGGACATATGCACTCTTCAACATGGCCTTGAGGACCACTCATCTTCTTCTAGCTCCTTTAGACTTCTCCAACTACAACTCTCACCACATAACTTTCCTTCCCAGGGCCCTGAACATTGACAAGCCACCTCCCCAGAGAGTCTCAATCTCAGAGCACTCTAGCAAGTGGCAGGCAGCTCTGTGCTCTCATTCACTTTGAGGCTTGCAGTTCACTGTCACTCCACATGGAGTACAGTTTTATCTCACTTCACTGCCTCCTGCCTGGGTGTCAGATGCCCACTTACATCTTCCCTGGTGCCTTGAGCTCAAATGTAAGCACCCCCACCCATGAGTCTCATAGCTACTATTCTTTGTCCCATTGAAAAGACACATCAGAAACCCTGTGCCATCTCTGTGTGCCCTTGACTGTGTTCCTGGTTAAATCAGCAGTTCTGTACACTGGGGTCACATATAAATCCATCAAATAAAAAAATAGAATGGGTAACTTAAGGAAGGGACAGAGGAGGGGAGGAGGAAAGGCAGGGAAAAGAGAAGGAGAGAGGGTAGCCAATGGGTGAGTGGGGGGTAAAATGATACCTCAAGAAATGAATCTTGCTGGGGAATGGCTCCAGTGGCAGAGCACTTGCTTAGCAAGGGTAAGCCCTGAGTTTAAACCTCAGGAAAAGAAGGAAGGGAGGGAGGGAAGGAAAGAGGGAGGGAGGGAAGGAAAAATGGAGGGAGTTTTTGCTCCCACTTGCTTCAGCCAGTCTTTGGTCCTCACCATGCCTGCTTGCTGGTCCCTTTGTGAAAAACTTCCTCCACTGCCTTTATGAATCTAGCAGTTTTCATAGAGAGTTCGAGAGGATTCAAGGTCAAGATGGCTTTCCATCTGCCAGGAAATTTCCTCAAAGGCTCCAGAAACTTCTCAAAATGCTTCTCTCTGATATCTTTGATATATTTTAACCTAAGTGACCCTGCACCCTTCCTACTGTGATCCAATTCCTATGGTCCTAGCGTGTTCAGTCATCTCCCACATGGGAAGAAGTCCAGAAATACTGAGCAGATCGCAAGCTCTCCAGCCTTTCTCTCCACTCTCCTTTCTCTCAACTGAACCCTGAGGGGTTCAGCACACTCCCTCCAGGATAGTAGTCCTCAGTGGAGTTGATGTGACCCAAAGAGGGGAGAGGTGCAGGCTGCAGGTGCAAGGGGGACACCTGATTCTGTCCTTTGGGTGATGGGGGCTCTGAGGATCATAGCCCTCAAGGCCAGCCATACCATAGAAGCCTAGTTAGTGGAAAACGCATTTGACTAGCCCCTTGCTCACCTGCTCTGAACACAGGGCAGACCTGAGTTTTCCACACAGACTGCATCTACGGGTGGGCAAGGTGTTTCATCAAGCCAGCTCCAACCAAGGCCACCAAGAACAATAGAGGCCATCTGCTCTTCATCAGAGCAGATGCCACCTGTAAGTCCCCTTTTTCTACCTGCCCTATGGCCAGTCCAGCACAGGGAGCTGAGGCCCTGAATCATGAGGAGAGCACCCCCTCTGCCTAGTGACACCGCTCCCCGCCCCCCTCACTAGACAGCTACTTGTTTCCAGGACAGGGGAAGTGTTGACAAGCCTCTCCAGCCATCTAGACTGCCCTGTCACCAGTAGCCCACGGACCCCCCACCTCATGTGGCAGGAGACAGCACGGAGACCCTCTGGACATACACATCCCAGTTCCTCAGGGAGCTCCAGGCAGGGGGCAGCCAGGCAGGCTGGGAGGGCTCCATTGTCTGCCTGCCCCACCCAGCTTGTTAGGAACAACATGTTGCTCTAATTACACTTCCCAGGAAAAATAGTGTTTCAAATTAAGGCCTTGGGGGGAGGAGTAGGGGGATGGGAGGACCACTGAGCTTATTTTCCTGATTGCAAAACAGTGAATTTTTTTTTCCTTCTAGTGGTTGTAAGGGTGCAAGGAGACTACCTCCGGTGTATCACAGAACAAAAGATATACAACCTGTCATGCCGATTAGGAAGGATGGCTAGGGTGGCAGCTGGTTGGCGCTTAAGTGGCAGTGAAGCCAGGCAGGAAGTGTGCAAACCCTTCCACCAGGGCATCCCTGCTATGGAGCAGGAAAGGACAGAATTGCACCCCCTAGATGGTGGGACCTCAAAGTCCTGGGGGGTCTTAATCTACACGAGTTTCATTTCACAGGGGCCCTTGTTTGTAAGGAGCTCACTAGCACCTCCCCTGCCATGTGTGCATGCGCCTGTGTTCTCAAGAGTGTACGTGCACGCACAATGCACTCACACGTGCATGCACACACCCTCCATTACTCAGGAAATCTAACATTGCAGTTTGTTTGAACTCATTCCCCCTTGGCAGCGTGGACTGCCTTTGTTCTCCAGACAAAAAGGAAAAAGAAGGAGACAAGGACTCAGAAGAGGCAGGGAAGGAGGGAGATAGGCCAGGGAGCACAGAGGAAGGGTGAGCCGTGACGAGGAGAGTGGGAAGAGATTCAGAAAAAGAGAAAGACAAAGGCAAAAAGAGCAACAGGTCTGGAGAGCAGGAAGTAGCCGCTCCCTCCATCCAATCCCCAATAAAATGTCCACTTCCCCAAAAGCCGCCAGGAGGAACTTTCAGGATGGACACAGAGCCTAAGAGATGGGTACTCTTGTTCACCAAGCTGACCTGAGGTTGAAATGTACCCCCAACTCAAGGAGCCTCAAGTGCTTGGAGCCCCTCCCTAACCCTTTCTGCCAATCTCTGCTTCAGAAGCCAGTTCAGTGTCTCCTCTTCCAGGAAGCCCACCCACAAGCCCTCTGCCTGGGCAGCCAGCATTATATCGCACTGATGGCATTTAGCTTCTGCACAGACACGTGTGAATCTCTACACCTGGCTGAGATAGAGGAGAGTCACTCCCCAGTAGAGGGGCCATCCTTAAACTAGTATTCAGATTGCTGATCCCAGCTGTTTCTCCTGCCTCCCCTGCTGGAGGCTGGGCCTCCATCACTGCAACTGTCTCTATCGCCTTTGCGCTAGTCTCTCAATAACCTCCTAATCCCTTACCTGTCCCCACCCCAGACCTCCCAGAGCTCCGAGAAGGCTGGCAGGCTGGGCATCTTTGAGAGGCTGAATGGCAATATAAGGCAGGAACTTAGCTACAGCCAAAAAGATAGAAAAACCCTACCAGGGTGTCAGGCCTTCCTGCAGAATCGACTGGCCTCCACCCTGCTCTTTGAGAATCTTAAAGCCAAACAGCACCCAGAGTCTTGACTTGGACTCAGCCTTCTAGTGAGGGAGAAGTAGGCTAAGCCACTGGCCGTAGCTAGATTGAGGAACCCTGAGGGATGAAGGCAGTGACGAATCATTTTGTGGGGTTGTCCCCTGAATCAGATGATACTCCTCTCATCGCCTACTAGGCCTCAGACCTTTGGAACCTGCTGGCTCAGACCAACCCTGTGTCCAGGAGACCCCCAGGGCTGGTTCTCTCCCATGCCTGCTGACCACACAAGGCCTCAGTTTGTGGCCTGGCTGGCCCTAGCAGGACACTTGGCTTTCTTCAGGGTCTGGCCCCAAACTGCAATTCTGATTTGCTTCCTGACAACCAGACCACAGCCAGATCCCTGCTCTCAGAATCGGAGTCTTTGCTGTTATATATGACAAATCCAGTTATTAAGAATTTTAGCTTCTTTTCTTGTTGTTGTTTAATAACTCATCCCTGGGCTGGGTCTTCCTTAGAGCAGGCTGTGGGTTTTGGCCACAGAGCACTCTCAATCAAGAGTGAGGGCTCCGTGCTGCTTCCCTGGACCAGACTCTGCCTCCCTTTCCAAACGGCAGTCTTTCGCAACTGCAGCCAGAAGCAGGAGGCTGCCTGTCAGGCGCAATTATGGCCAGCTCACTTGGCAGACCCCACCTTGGTCTGGGAGCAAAAGGAAGTGAGGTAAGAGGTGCAGGGCCTGCAGATCCCACATCCTGATCCTGAGCTTCAAGTCCAAATTGTACTGAAAATGTCAAATGGTGTCCACTCCCAGGCTGGGGATTCCCTGATGGCAGGAAGTGGCTGCCCTTTCCCAGTTTGCCCAGGGCTCTCCCTGTCTGTCTCCATGTCCCCCCCTCCCCCACCCCCAGCTCACCCATGACCAGTCTCCTTACAGATGCACAGGAAATCATAAGAGAACGTGCTTCTCATCCTCAGGGATGTGGTCTGTTTTGATAAGATGCAAACTCCAAACTTCTTCAGCTCCTAAGGAAGGACCCTCAGCACTCCCCTGCTGGGACCCTGTATTGTGTCTTAGCCCCATGAGCCAACCACACATTTCCCATCTTCTTCCTAAGTGCTACAACAATGTCCAACTAATGCTGCCTTCACCAGAAGGGTTCCTTGGCTACTCTTGCCTCTACTGAACATTTTATTCATGAAAACATGTCACCTACTATTCAACTAGATATCCTCATCTGAGTAGTGTAGGTGAGTTTGGCCTCTTAAGAGTCTGGAGCTAGAATAACCCCCGGGATACACCTTAGATAGTCATGGATCCACACAGAGCAGAGGGAACAAAATAAACAGGTCTCCCTGGGACTCATGCCTTTGGGCACTGGGAACCTGAAAGGCTCTAGGCACATGCTAGAGTGGGTCTGTACCTCCATCTGTGTCTGCTACTCCCATCTCCCCAGCCACAGGTTCAGCTCACCTCATCCAGGATCCTTGATGTGTCTTGTACCTAGATCACAACCACAAGATGTTCCAGGCAATGGTGGGGGAACAAAGATGGGTCAAAGTTCTCCATTAGTAATCAGGAGCATAGCTGGGCAATACCAGACATCAGCAGGTCACTCGTGTGGTGATACCCTCACCCATACCCCCTAAGGTGATCTCAGAGCCAGAGGGACCAATGAGTGCCAAGCAGAAGAATCTACACAGCTCCAGAAATGGCAGGAGGAAGGAGAATAATGGACAAAGGGTGGGAAGGACCTGGGACCCCAGAAAAAGTCAGGCCCCTAGAGCTGTTGCTCTTTCAGAAGCATGTAGACTTGGGGAGCCAAGGGGAACAATAACCTAGTGTCTACAGGCCTAAAAGAACTTAAATCTAAAGCTCAGATGGGCTAGGAGTTTGGGAAAAAAGTAGAGAACAAGAGAGATAGGGGTGGTAAAGAAGGGACTGTGCGGCAAGAATTGTCTAGACCTTGAATGGGCTGCCTCATGAAGGCTGAGCCTGTTTTGGCCTAGGAATCACATAGAGCTGGTACCACAGGTCTATACCATCCAGGTGGAATGGGGTCAGGATGTTCTGTCTGCCCTGCCTAGCCTGAGAGATGGTGAACAGGGAAGCTGGCAACCCGCTCAAACATAAAAAACAAGACTTACCTCAAAACCAGGAATATGGTGGATGGCCGGCTAGCAAAAGGAGAAGGGACTTTGGTCATGTACTTGTCACCCAAGGCCCCAGCCCCCTCATCTCTGTTCTGGCCAGGCAAACACATCAATGACAGCAGTAGAATATGTCCCTGATTCGACAGAGCAGAGGTTTGTAAACTATTTTCCTGGGAGAATGGATAGTGCAGGAGGAAGCTGAGCTGGCAGTGCACTATAGCACCCAGGACAGCCCCCTCCTATCAGTTTACATGTGGGGGTTCACTTGAGGGCAGTTTCTTTCCTAGCAGGTATTTGGCTTCCAAAGCCACATAGCCACATAGTCAGGCCATGGCAGAACTGTCACTGCACCCTGGATCTTGTCCTTACTATCACTAGAGTTTTCTCATTGCTGCAGCGGAGGCTCCTCCTCCAGGACTCAGGGCCCCCACCCCAAAAAAACCGTGTGAGGATATGGCCCAGGCAGAATAAACCCAGTGACCAGAAGACTGACAATCCAGATTCCTGCATTCTACTGCAGTGATCTACTGTGTCCCAACCTGGAAAGATACACAAAGCAGGTCTCCACGGGAGATCTAAGGGAGAGCACGCCACCCAGGCTCCCACTGAGTGCTGGCCCTTGAGGGGAAGAAGAGTGCACCAAAGTAGCAGTCCTATCCCACTGTGTTCCACCAAGCCCTTGCCCTATGTCCCAGCTGGGCCTCCTGGGTCTGAATATGAAACAGGCTCACCTTTTCTCTCTGGATAAGCTCAAAAGATGCCAGCAGCTCTCCCGCCGTCTGGCTGCCCCTCATCAGTGGGAACCAGGCCAGCCGGGGTATCCGTTCCAGACTTGGCTGACAGATGCAGCGGCCCATAAACTCATCTGCACCCTAAAGCAGGTATAGAGGAAGAGAAGTCAATGCCCCCTACCCAACCCACCCACCCACCCAGCACAGGACTGGGAGTGGCCTCCAAGAGAACCAGACCTGCCTCTTACCTCCTGGACTGGACTAGAAAGGACCTCAAAAGGTAGGACAGCCCCTTTGTGCAGAATGGACAAGGACAATTTGCCAGAATCCTCTGGCCACTGTGCTACGTTTAAATTCCCTCCATGGCTAGGAAATCCCTCTGAATATCCAACTACTGTCCTTCCTGAGCCCACTAGAAGCAGAAGAACAACCTCTGGCATTTCTCTAATGCCCTCAACCAAAGTCTGTGTTTGACATTTCTGAGGACCACATCTCCTGACTATTCATTTCACCCTTAAATCCCCCCATTTTCAAATGGGAAAGCTGTGACCTCACTTATCAATTTAAGTGAGTCTTGCTAAATTGCTATTTGCACCTGATCAATTCCTTTGCCTAGGTACCTTCTCCTGGCTCCTGGCCACTCAGAGTTCAGCGTCCACACGCTCCTCTGGCACCAGAACCCTCACACTGTAGCCTGCACACGTCTCCTTCTCTGCCTCACTTCCTGACCACACATCCTCCACTCCAGCCTGCCAGCTTCAGCTGCCCTGGCATGGCTATTTCCTCCAGTGGTGCTGGCCTCTCCCTTCTCTACCTCCTACACAGACACTTCCCTGCCCAAGCTCAGCAAACCTCTGTCTCAGCCAGATGATGTCGTGGCCCTCACAAATTCTCAGGCTTTGCCCAGCACACAGAGACCCAAAATATTCTCTGGGAAGCAACCCTGCCTGTAGTCATGGCACTGCAGGAGACCTCCATAACCCAAAAGCCATCATGAGACAGCCACCAGCTCCTGAATATGTGCCTACACCAGTGACAATCCAGCACAAATGGCTCAGATTGGACAGTAGCTGCAGCACTGGAAATAGTCCTGGGTCCCTCTGGGCCAATAGTCACCTCTCTAGCTTGCTGGGTCTTGGAGAGGAGTGGGACTAGCAGAGTGCCTGTGCAGGCAGGCCGCATTGCTTGAGCAAGGATCATCTGCCAGCAGGTACAAAACGAACAATGGGTACACCTCAGCGCATCCTTAGGATCCCAGGGAGAAAACATAAACAGAGTTCTCCCCCTGGGTCCCTCTTGCCCCCTGGCCTTCAGGGGAATGACAAGTTCAGAGCAATATTCTAAGAAGAGGAGGTTGGGTGCTTTGTAAGACAGTCTGTGTTGGCCAGCCAGGCATGTTACCAAAGAGACTTGGCCTGAATTGGGGGTAGTTAGGTGCCAGGCCCTCAACTCTTATGTCCTAACTGGACTCCTCCCTTCAGTTTCTTCCTGTGGCCCCAACTTTTCCCTTGACCTTCATAACCCAAGCCCATCTTGCCCTCTGCTGGCTTCCCCAGCCCCACGTGGTTAGTGCTCTGAACATTACCCTTCCCACGCTCTCCCGGGGCACCTGACATACAGTAGTGGCAGCTCTTACTAGAAATATCTTCTACCCCTCTGCCACCTGCTGCCCAGGCCCAGCCTCTTTGCCCAGTCATCTTTTCCAGTAGTATCCATGCTCACAACTTCTTACAATATTGGGCTGATCTCATCACCCAATCCCCCCAGCTTCATCCTGCTTTCTCCTTCCCAGCCTGCCCACCCCTCTCCTTATAATCTCCCACTCAGCTCTCTCAGAGTCCCCAACACCCCACCTCAGTCTTCCTTGTCTTCTTTACCACTTTCCCTGCCATTCCAACCTAGTGCAAATGTTTCCTCCTGGGAACCTTTTTTAAATTTTTTTGCCAATCCTGGGCCTTGGACTTAGTGCCTGAGCACTGTCCCTGGCTTCTTTTTGCTCAAGGCTAGCACTCTGCCAACTTGAGCCATCTCTGGCCATTTTCTATATATGTGGTGCAGAGGAATCAAACCCAGGGCTTCATGTATATGAGGCGAGCACTCTTGCCACTAGGCCATATTCCCAGCCCGCTCGGGGAACCTTTTAGAGCTATACTATCTAACAGTGCAGTATTGGCTACTTACAGCTATTTAAATTCGCATTTTAATTTCTTAAAACTCAATGAAATTTTGGGGATGTGCTAGCACTGGAGCTTGAACTCAAGGCCTCACACTTTTGCCCAATTTTTTCACTCAAGGTTGGTACTGTACTGCTTGAGCCATACTTCCACTTTCCGCTTTTTGCTACTTAATTAGAGACAAGAAGCTCTCAAGTTCATCCACCTGGGCTGACTTTAAACTATGCTACTCAGAACTCAGCCCCCTGAATAGCCACCAGCATCTGCCACCAGCATCTGACTAAAACTCAGTAACATTTTAAACTTACTTAGTTCGTGCAAGCCACATTTCAAGTATTCTTAGCCACATGAGGCTACCAGCTTTCATCCTAGACAGCATAATCATAAAGAATGCCTATCAGCACAGGAGGGGAGGCAGTACTGGGGTTTGAACTCAAGGTCTTGTGCTTGCCTAGCTAGTGCTCTAATATTTGAACCATGTCTCATGTAGAGGATTCTCCTCTCTGTGGATGAGTCTTAGCTCCCACCCAGATGGAAAACTGCAAGCAAGGAGCCACTCAGCTGCTCAGTAAAGCAAGTATCTGATAATTTTTTGTGCAACCAACGTAATAGGATAAGGGCTGGCCTAGGATCACATAAGTAAGGTAAAAACAGAGAAAATCTAGGCTCTCAACCCACAGCCAAGCCTCCTTTCCAGATCTGCCTCCTCTCTGCTGCATTTACCTAGCAATGCCTGCCATGGAGCACAGCACATATGCTAGCAATCCATTTTTAATTCCTCTAAAATAGTATCAATTACTCTACAGCCTGAGGGGTCAAGAAAGAGGCCACCATACACGGTCTAGGGAACAACAGCTAGATAGGGAACCAAACATCTATGGAGATCCAGCATTCACAGTATGGCTTCCCTGGGTTCCTGAAGCAGGAGGGTGGCAAGGCATAAGAAACAAGACAAGGGTACTTACATAGGTGTCATGGTCGTAGAGTTCTACTACAATGCTGGGTGGCTGCTCTGCAATGCTGGCCGGCTCGCCAAAAATTTCAATCTCATAGAAAATCAGTGTCTGGTCCCAGGTGGGGTTCAGAGTATTCTTCACCACCACTGTCTTCTGGCTCTGGTGTAAGAAGGAGACGATTGCGTAGGGATCTGTATGGATTGGGAAGAGAGAAAGGACACAGCCAGATCCATGAGAGTCACCTGAACCACAAAACTGGAGCGGGGCTGTGGTTGTCCCTCTGGAGAAATAGCATTCAAGCTGGAACTTGTTTCCCCCCAAGGAACTCTCCTAGCCCTTCTATGAAGCCTCTCTATGGCAGGCCCCCACGGGGAAATGGAATATGGTCTCAGCATGAGCATGAGAGTCCCAGAACTTCTGCCAGCAAGGGTTCTAACAAAGCCTAATCACCAAGGCTGGTCACTAGATGTTGGGAGCTGGGAACAGATTTTGAGGAGAATGTAAAGTATCTGCACAGACAAATATAAAATTACAATTCTGATCAGAATCTTGAGGAATAAAATAAATAAGTAGGTTTGTGGCAAGGATGAAGGATGTTCTGGCTTCCTTAAGAAAGAAGAGCAGAGAGAAATGTTGGGCTCTGGGAACTCTGAAATGCCATCAGAATAATATGACCAGGACTTTGTGTCAGCAAGGTACTTCTCACAGAACAGACTAGACAGGACAGAAGTAGGCATAGGGAGATCAGTTATGAGTTTACTACAGTGGTCCAGGCAGAGATGGTACTGGCTTAACTGGATGTAGACTCAGTTTTGAAGCAGCAGGTGGTGTGAGCTCCTTGCCAACCCACTCCTTTGCAGCCTGGGATCCAACTACAAGTCATTCTTTCTGCCTAGTCCCAAAGCAAATGATATCATTCGCAGATTTGGGAATGGTGGCTCTCAAATGCACACACAGAGATTGCTGGGTTGCAGCCCACACCTTGATGCAGCCAGTGCAGGTGGGGCCCCTGGAGTTCTAAGAAGTTCCCAGGTGATGCTGATGCTGCCATTGGGGATGCACTTGGGAACCAGTGCAAGAGAAGGAAGGTTCTGTGGCACTGAGTGTGTGGGGTTGGGAGGGAGGAAGAGATCTTGGAGGAAGTTCTTCTACCTGCTCCTAACAGAACATCAGCTTGCAGACAGGGTCCAATGTGATGTCATTTAGTAAGACTCAAATGATGAAGGTGCTTGGATAGGAAATTCCGAGGATACAGGAAGCTGCCAATTGGGTGTTGAATGGGGAGGACAAAAGCAATGCCCTAACACAACCTGTTAGCTTCACCTTGTCCCATCCTGCAGTAGCTTGCAGGCTCTGAGCCCACAGGCCAGCTCCAGCACTACCAGTGACTCCCCAGGTAACTTCAAGAGGACCTGGGTGACCTTGTTGGCCTCAGAGGGATTCAGAAATATTTAGTATAAACCCAGCTTCCCCAAAAAGGGGAAGCAGGATTTCCTGGCCAGAAGAAGTGTAAGGGGCAAGCCTTGGCTACTGCAAGCAGAGAGAGGGGCTGGCAGGAGTGACAGTAGAAGCCATAGGGAGATAGGAGGGTTACCAGCCAGACTCCCATTAAGGAATGGAGACACAGGAGTTTGAGAGTGTGCCTGTTACCCAACTAGCTGGTTATAAGGTTGAAGAGTCTCTGCATTAAGAGTAGAAGCCTTGGGCACCTGCTGGATGAGAGTGCTGAGTTGGCTATTAATGGAGGTTGCCCTGAGGCTGAGGCCAGCCTGCCAGCACAGGCACAAATGCATTAGTGGGGTCAAATTATAGAGGGCCTCTACAGGAAATTGGTTTTGAACCTGATGCCAATAGAAGGCCCCTGGAGGAAGAAAGGGCAGGGAGAGACCAGCATGGCTCACCACCCCTACCTGGAGGGAAGCTCCCTGGCATGAGGCTCCCCTTTCCATGCACCAGCCCTGGTGGGGCTGGCCCTAAGCCCTTTCCCTCCTGCCCCTGGCAGGGCCCAGCGGCGTCTGTGCATTTAATGAAACCGTCTGGCTGTGATACCATCAGCTTCAAGCTCGGCAGAGGACCTCTCCCAGTTCCAGTAAGGAAAGGAGGGTGTGTTCCGATAAATAAAACCATATTAGAAAGCCAGTGAAAAAGCCCCTTTTGTTCCCGCCCCCCTGTGCTTCCCAATGCTTTATTTTTATAAGCATGCGGGCCTCAGACTGACCGCGTTTACACAAAGATCACAATTGCACATTGTAGCGGCTGTGCACACTGTATTGGTGTTGGCAGCACCCCCCACGCTGGCCCCGGAGCAGGCTGACTCCTTCCAGAAGCCCCATCAGCTCAGGCAATGAGCTCAACACTGGAGGGGGACAGGCTTTCAAACAAAACTCACCCAGACCCACACAGGAGTGCCCCACCCGCCCATGGGAGGGAAACACACAACAAAGGCATTGTAAAGAGCAAGCCTGGAGGCCTGGGGCCTCAGACACTAAGCTACTGTGTGCTGAGGCCTGGCCTTGCCCCCAACAGGGCCAGCCCCTCCTCCCAGAAAAGAAACAAGGAAGGGGGGCCTTGTTGCTACAGCAAGGTGGTGAGATAGACTCCGACACACCCACTTGTGGGGATGCAAAGAGGAGGGAAGGCTGCTTCACAAAGAGGGGTGAAGTACTGGGTGCTCCAAGTCCATCACAGCCTTGGACTGGGTCCTGACTGCCAGGCCATGTGAAGCACCCCTTGGGCTGAAGAATACGTTTGGGTGGGATCTCTCCGGACATGGACACACAAGGGTTCCAGCAGAGTCCCTCATCACAAGAGAGCCAAGGACCCCTGTCACCAAGTCCCCAAAAAGGCAATTCTTTGGCTCGATCCAGAGCCTTGTTGCTCTGACTTTCCTACAGCAGCGCTAGGCTTCCTCCACGGGCCTTCTCATCAGCCAGTCTAGACCTCCAGCATGGAGGCAGGGCAGTGTTACCCCTTGGTCAGAAAAGGAGGCTTTGCCCCAGAAAGACTGTCACTAGCCCATGATCACAGAATCAGATTCCCCACTCCTGGACTAATGCTTCTTTGGCCACACCGAGCTCCTAAGAAGGAGAAGGTGGGGTAAACTGCTAACAATGGAGGCAATGCAAATTAAAACTATCCTACAGCAATATTTTTCCTGTAAAATTAAGAAAAACTGTTAAAAAAATTATAAAACTCAGTGTTGGCAAAGACTGCAAAATAAGTATTCCCCTTTATTGCCGGAAGCAATTCTGTAACCTTTTAGAAAAGTAATTGAGCATGAGTAGTTTGCCCTGGAAACATAAAAGGGTTTATACTCATTTTCCTATATTCTTGGGAATTATCCAAATTAGCCAAGAGCTAAAGATGTGCACTCTGACATAATTTGTAATACATCATTTATTTGTTATACAAAGTACTGATTGACTATAATGTGGTAGGTTAACACAGGTGCTAGAAATAAGAACCACAGTTCAACCTCTTGTCATCATAACTATGGGGTGAAATGGCAACTGAACAACAATTACTATGCAAGGCGAAGTGCAACTGAACATTGGACCATACCTGCGAGGGGTGGGAGAATCCCTGTGTAGCCTGTTGGAATCTAGCCAAGCTTCCCAAAACAGATTTCCTACCTGGAGTCGAGAACAAGGAAAATAGAGCATTCATTTCCAAGCACCTAGTGTGGCACTAGCAAAGACACCACAGAGCACAGAGGCTTGGGAAACAGTAGTTAGCCTGGGTGAAAAGATGAAGGAAAGAAATATCAAGGACTGGACGTGGGTCATGGTAGAAGAGGAGGTGGACAGATCTCGCAGTCCTGAACTGATGATAAGCACTGTGGATGAGTCCTGCTAATGGGTGGTTCCCAGTTCTCTGGGGGAGCTAGGGTTTACTCAGGTTAGCAGCTTGTCCCCTCGAAGCTGCACACAGGCCTGGTATACCACTGGGCTATAAATCTAGAAGCTCTTTCCCAGTTTCTCTCACTCAAGAACCCTTTTATTTTGTCTTTCTTCTTTTGTTTTGCCTCCCTTACCCTCCCCAAAACAGATAAACAAGACCAAAAAGAAAACAACAAAGAAAAAAAAACTTCATTTCCATTTCCTGGAGTTCATTTTGATAAATATTATTGCATATGATCAGAGGCACAGAGGCATTGCGCCTTTGTTTTCCTCCCTTGAGACTATCCTCCTTTAGTATCACTTTACATGAATGTCTAGAGTCCCGCATAATTTATCCAGTCCCAGTGTATTTTTAGATCTAGCTTCAGAATATGAGCAAGTTTACTTTAAAAAATATTGTTATTGTAAAGGTGATGTACAGAGGGTTACAGTTACATATATTAGGTAAAGAGTACATTTCTTTTTGAACAGTGTCACCCTTTCCCTCACTTTCTCCAAGTTTTCCCTTCCCCTCCCCCCCCCACAATTGTATAGTTCATTTTCAACATAGTGTCTAAGGAGTATTTGAAGTAGAGCATTTCACAAGCCTCCAGTGCATACTGGAAAATCTCTCCTTAAGCTTGTCAGGTGGATTACCCCAGCCAGTGCCTACTTGAGCAAAACGCTGTGATTGGAACAGGGAGGAAATATGATTGGGACAGTGTCCAGACAGCAGAAGCCTCAAAGCAAGAACTTCCCAGGACAGAGTCCAGATCTGGGAGAAAACTAGAGCACTGGTCACCAAGATGTGGCTCCGGCTGTGCAGCAGCTGTGGTTCATCAGACCATACAGTGTCCTGGCATGGTAGGAACATCTCCCAGGACAACCTACCTGACATACCACTTCACCCTCCCAGGATCCAGAGACCAGCAAAGAACCATCTGCTTTCTTGACAAACGTGCTCTGTAGATTAATAAATAATGTGATGCTGCTCTACAAGCCATCTATCACTAGCTTGGTTAGGCTGAGCCTACCAATCCATGAGACCTTCAAAGAAATATCTCTACGCCCTGCCCCACAAAGCTAAGGGTGTTCCCCCGGAATGTGGTGACATCATGACAGTGTTACCCAAAAATCCTCTATCTGAGATAGCTATTCCATCTGCAGAGCTATGGCTCCACCCAACAAACACAGCAGCAGTTGTCAGCCAGGGACAGGGCAGAGCAGAGCTCCAGGGAAACAACTGAGCAAAGGAAACGGCTTCTACCTGCTGACTTCCCTTCAGACGATCAGTCAACAATGAGGAATATTCCAGCTCATACTGTGCTCAGGGAGAAACAGCTGTCACTTCCTGGGGCGGCAGGGCTAGGAACTGCACTGACTTGTGATTTCTAAGTCCTCTCAAATGACAGCAAAGCCAGCATGCTTAGCAAATGCTCACAGGGTGGTGGCAACCCCATCTCAACAGCAAAGGGAAGCCACTGAAATTAGCCAGCATCCTACATTTTGTCTGCTTAAGTCTAGGCAGGCCACACGTTCCAAAACACAAGCACACATGCCACAGACACCCTCACATGGACCCATGCTTGTCAAATTCAAAAGTCCCACCAAGTTGCAATCCTCGGTCTGCCTGTACAGCAATGTTCCCACAAGAGCCTCTTTCTCTCAAGTTTAGTGTTGCTCAATAAGGCACCTCTAGATGTGCACTCTGTTCCTTAGCCAGGAAGGAGTAGATATGGCCCCAGCATCTGAGCAGTCTCAAAGGCCACCATAAGGAGACAAGCAGAATCCACAGGAGCAAAGAGTCCAGGAAACATGAGTTAGAAGCAGGATTGTGTCCTAAGGACGGTCCCCTCTGCCTGAAACACAGGCAGACAGCTGGAAAGTGCTCCCCGCAGCAGAAGGATCTAGACCCTTCCCTGGCCCCAGACATTCTGAATTCACACATGAGTTTCCTCAGAGAAATGCCAGCCGGTGGCCATGCACAGCCTCAAGCAGCCAGCCACCCTGGGGTCAGTTCCAGGGGAGAAATTGCTTTGGTTTAGGGTTTGGGAGTGAAAATAAACACTCTGGGTTTTATAGGTTCCCCCGTGTTGGCTGCTGTTTTCCTTTCCAACAGCTGCTCAATCAGGCCTTTCATTCAGAAGCTGGTGGCCTCTGAGGAAGCCCTGGGCAGTGCCCTCAAAGCTCAAGGGATGTTTATCTGAGGGGTGCGGGAGGGAGCCAGAATGGAAAGTGTGACGTCTTTGCAGACCTATGCCAAGCTGACCCTGTAGCCTGGGGTCCCCAGACTGAGCACTGGTTCCCCACATTGGTCCCTTGGTAGGAGTCCCTGCTCCTCCCCTGCCCCCCACAGGAGTCCTCAGCCAGCTAGGCCCACAGAGGACAAGGGCTCTTCCATCTGAGCCCCATCTGGTCACCTGCCCCACACAAACCTGCTGCCTGTACCCATCACCTCTCAGGAGGTGGAAGCGAGGCTGTGAGTTAGTCCATTTCTTTGTTCTCAAGGTCAAGTCCAATGCCAGAGTCTTAGACTCACTTCCCCAGAAGTCATCACTTGCAAGCATTTACCTGCTGCCAGACTGCTAATGGTAATACACTCACTGGCTTTGCAATGCTGCACAGAGGGTATGCTCAGGCCCCAGACCCCAAAGTCCAGAAGAGAAGGCAATTCACCCATGCCTGTCTGTATGCAGAGGGCTACGGAGTCGGTCACTGAGAGCAAAGGAAAACAGCCACAGCTGGGGGTGCAGAGATGGGGGCTACAGTAGGCCCCACTTGGGGAGAATGGGCCAGAAGGAACACAGGCATATGGTAGTCAACTACAGAGCCTTTCTGTGACCAGGAGGCCACTCTCCTGAAACTCAGTCCTACTCAGCCAAACAGCAGGTTATGGATGGTGATAGCTTGTCTCTAATTCCTAGCTCTGTCTCTTGCCAGTTAGTTTTTAACTCAAGCAAGTTAGTAAACCTCTTCTCTCCCTTTCTTCACCTGTAAAAAGGGATGTTGGAGGTCTACCTCATAGAGTAGTAGAAAGGTCACATGAAATAGACTCAGCAGCTGCTTGGGTAGAGAGTGACACTCTGTAAGTATCATTCTTTTGGTGCCTGGTGCTTCAGGGTCAGAAGGTAGACAAGGTACTTTCCAGAGAAGTTCACAGCCGAAGAGGGGAGGTTGTGGCAGATAAAAAGCAAGTGATCTGGAGAGATCTAGAAAGATGCTGGCCAAGAGCTGAGGAAGCAGCAACCAGCTTTGTTTGGGGGAGAGTCAGATGCATCAGGGCTGGGAATGACAGATTGACTATGGGGGTCACTAGGCTAAAATTGAGGAGAAAATACATTCTAGACAGACAGGATGCTTGATGAAAAGGCCAGACGTGGAAAAGATGCTAGCAAAACATACAAAACTGGAGCTAATGTGAAAGGGCACAAACACAAGGTGGAATGGGTGAGGTTCACAGGAGATGCCTCTCAAAGGACTTATATGCCAGGCTGAAGAGTAGCAGATTAATTTCAAAATAACTATGCTTGAAAGTAGGATGGCAACTTGCCCAGGCATGTCTTGGCAGGGAAAGCAGAAAGACACCAAGTGACCTGGATAAGAAGGGCAGCATGAGATGGCAGTGTGACATGAAAGAGGAAGGAACAGATCTGAGACATTCAGAGGAGTTTCCCAGACCAAGACAGAAGGCATAGAGGAGCTGGGGTGAGAGGATCACGGAGCTGAGTTTGGATGGGGTGAATTGCTCAGATAAATTGCTATTTGTGCCATGAAGCAGGTAGAGAAGGTAAAGGAGGCTGCTAGAGAGCCAGAGGAGAATGGTAGCTTATGAGCCAAGACCAGAGGAGCTTTCAGGAAAGAGTCAATCAAGCCAGACCCTGCTGAGGAGTCAAGTGAGCCATGGAGGAGGGTCATGTGACCTTAGGAGGCCACAGGACCCTCACAATAGCATCCAGCAATGACTGCACTCCACCCAGGAGAAGATATGCTGGGCCCCATTCCCTAGATGTTGGCCTTCAGGCCCAACATCTGTGCTGTCAACTCTCTGAGGATGATCCTCTGCTCTGCCACCTACCAGAGAATGAGTCCTTGTCCATCGCAGGCAGGTCCCGGGCCTGGTACATGTAGCAGCGTAAGTGGTAGCGGTTCCCATCTTGAAGGAAGAAACAAAGATGCTAAGGTGAAGAGCTGATGGTGGCTAAGGGCTGGAGCTACAGGGTGGGGACTGCCCCTAGTGAGGGCAGCAAAAGACACAAAAACCCTGTGGGAGTGAGTCTCTCCAGGTCAGGAGGAAAGGTCAGAGCTCAAAGGCAGACACTTGACTGCTGAGTACTTAAGCCAGGTTAGAGCTGAGGAAGAAGGGCAGAGGAAGGGGAAGGAGGAAAGGCCAGACCTATGACAGGACAGTACAATGCACAGGGCCAAGGATGTCCAATCTCAAACACATCACACACATAGACATGCACAAACAGACGTACATATACAGACACACCAAATAACACTGACTGTAAAAACATGCAGACTCAATTCTTCCCACACAAACACCTGACCACATAATTCCATACACTCAGAGGTATAAGGCTACCCACCCTTCATACCTCTGAGCATCACTTACAATCAAAGATGCAGGAGATTGTGGGTCTGTTTACACCGAAGCTCAGGGTAGACACAGACATGGAATCTTCACTCCTGTCATCCACCACACCACCCTGGAGACACAAAGGTGGTGTCATGGGCATATTCTCACCCCCTGGGACTGAGAGTTGGCAGACAGTATCCCAGAGAGCTAGGTCCCCAAGGTCATGAAATTCCCCATACAGCAGTGCTGAAAGCAGGGCCATTAGCCTTGGATTTCACTCTGGAGAGCACATCTTCACCTGCAGCGTCATTATATGCCAATGTCAAAGCCCCAGAGGACTATGGGAAACTCCTCTGCCCCTTCAGAGAAGACCAAGCATCCAGAATGGAATCCTGAGCTATTCCTCTCTCTCTCAGGTCAGGGCTTGGGAGAGTCCAGAGGTATGGACAGAGACAAGATCAGGAGATAGGGTGGGTCTATAGTCTGGCTCAATTTGTCAGATTACTATGCACAAATTCAGAGGGCCAGCCTGTTGCCTTGTGCTCATCAGCACTAGGTTCTAATATTTAACCACAAGTCAGTTGAGGGTGGAGGACACCAAGATCAGGACACTACACACACACACACACACACACACACACACTTCTCTGGGGGCATTCTCTCAGGCTCATCTGTCTCTCTCCCAGGGCCAGAAGCTCCAACCACACCTGCAGCCAGACTGGAGAGAATGGCCCTACTTCTCAGATGCCTGGTGCTGCCCGCTCCCTTTGCATTCTCTGGGATTTCTCCAACCCTCTTTTGTCTTTTTGTGCTCCATCTCAGGGATGACAGGGTATAGTAACAAGGAGTCTCTGCTCTAATTCCTTTTCCCAGTAGCTCTCCTAACCCCACAGATGCACATATACCTTCTATGAAAGCCCTAGCTTCCTCATCCCACCAGACCCAGATTGGTCAGGCCCCAGGACCTCCTTAACTTTTGTCCTGGCTGGAGCCATTTCCAGAGAATCCCCTCAGACCTTGGAGCTCCAAGGTCCCCATACTCCAGACTCATGCTTCCAAATATGTGACACTACTGCTACTTCTGTGTCCTCCTCTCCAAATCATGCTTACCTGAATTCCTAGTCTCAGAAACCCACTAGATGCCTGTCCTCCCACTTCCAGCCTGCCCATCTTCAAGCCAAAACAAACTTTGTGACCCAGTGGCTCCAGGTTTGAATCCTTCAGTGGCTCTTACACCTGTAGTGTCAGAGTTCTGATGCTTTAATCCTGGCGACCGGTCGGTCCGGTCTCCCCATCCAACACCAAGGCTTGCTATTCCCAGGTCCAGTCCTCTGCTGCAGGTAGGCCACTCTCCCATCCCATGCTCTACCTTAGCCAGTGGCCCTCAGCACTCCAGCCCCTGTGCAACAGCAGATACCCTCGGTGCCTAAGTAAAGCCCACTCAGATGGGGGGGGGTGTCCCTCCATGTCCTTCCAGTCTCCCTGTAAAGGGTACACACATAGCACACATGCAGATGTGATATGAGGGGTCCTGCTGTAGCTGAGTGGGCTCTGGCCCCTCCCACTGGGCATTCTCCTTTCTTATAGGGAGAATACAGTCACACACACACACACACACACACACACACACACACACACAGCCTTCCTTTGGCCACAATTTTATTTTATTTGTTTTTATTGTCAAACTGATGTACAGAGAGGTTAAGTTTCATACGTTAGGCATTGGATACATTTCTTGTACTGCTTGTTACCTCCTCCCTCATTCCCCCTTCCCCCTCCCCCTTTCCCTCTCCCCCCATGAGTTGTTCAGTTGGTTTACACCAGTTTTGCAAGTATTGCTTTGGTAGTCATTGTCTTCTTATCCTGTGTCTCTCGATTTTGCTATTCCCTTTCACTTTCCTAGTTCTAATACCAGTATACACGGTTTCCAATGAACTCAGATAAGATACAGTGATAGTTCAGGTACAACCACAGGAAGGGGATACAAGAGGATCATCAACAATAGAAGCTATGGTTTCACATGGCATGTTGAAAGTAATTACAACAGTGATATAGCAGTTGTTTCCATAACATGGAGTTCATGTCACTTAGTATTATCTTATGTGTTCATAAGGGCATAGCTATTGGGCTCTTGTGGTCCTCTGCTGTGACTAGCCTAAACCTGTGCTAATTATTCCTTATGAGGGAGACCATAGAGTCCATGTTTCTTTGGGTCTGGCTTACTTCACTTAGTATAATTTTTTCCAAGTCCTTCCATTTCCTTACGAATGGGGCAATGTCATTATTTCTGATAGAGGCATAAAATTCCATTGTGTATGTGTACCACATTTTCCTGATCCATTCGTCTACTGAGGGGCATCTGGGTTAGTTCCATATTTTAGCTATGACAAATTGTGCTGCGATGAACATTGTTGTGCTGGTGTCGGCCACAATTTTAATATGGCTCTAAAACCAGATCACTTGGGCTCTGATGCTGATCCTGTCATTAACTGTGTGACTTTTGGCAAATTACTAAACTTCCCTGAATGGATCTTTTTGTAAATGTGAGATAATTGCATAGTATCCTTCAGAACATTGCAGTGGTTGTGAAAGAAGCAAAGAACAGCCAGACGCGGGTGACTCACGTCTGTTCTCCTAGCTACTCTGGAGGCTGAAATCTGAAGATCATGGTTCGAAGACAGCCAGGGTAGAAACTCTTATCTTCAATTAATCACCCCCCCAAAAAAAGCCAGAAGTGGAGTTGTGGGGAGCTCAGGTATTGCTGAGGCAGGAGTACCTCCTTAACTACCTGCTTTCCTCAGAAATCCCTCCTCCTTCCCCCAGCTTCTCTCCTGCATCCACCCACCAGGCATGTCAGCAAGGTATGCCCAGTTCTTTAGAACCAGCCTCCAGCACAATTTGGCACTAAACAGGCTTCAGTGAAGACTTACCACATGAAAGAAACCATCCCTATGCCCTGAGCCACATGGACAGTGAGAGGACTAAAGGTCCCAGGATGGGAGCCAGGAAAGAGTGTATCAGGCAGCCCCATCCAAGCCTTAAGAGTCAGAGTCTGACATGGCCACACAAGGAAGAATTTGAGGAACACATTTAGACCTAGGAGAAACCCTATATGGGTGAAAGGTCACAGGTAGGCCTTGGAAAACCCCATTCAACCTCCTCCTCCTGAGGGGCTTTACGGCACTGCACAGAGACAACAGCCACTACCGCAGCCCAGGGACACTGTTCAGCTGGCAGCAGACCACAGGGCCAGGGCTCCCACTAGTCTGTGCAGAGCCAGGCCACAGGGGAGGCTGCTACTCAAGTCTCCACCTGCCCACCCACTCCTCACACACGTGCACATACTCTTGCCCAGCCCCTGGGCCAGGCCCAGGGCATACGGTTTCCCACAGTCACATTCCTGCCTCCATAGCTCATGCCTTCTACTCCTGGGCTGGGGCTGGCAGCCACGTGGTCTGTGGCCATGCACTGTGTCCTGGGGCTAGCCCTGTAAGGAATTTTGCTGCGTGCTGAGGGACTGGATAGTGTCCAACCCACTGCTACCCAGCATGAGGCCACAGTTCCAGCCTGAGGTAGGAGCAAGGAGGTCTCGGCCTTCTGGACACAATGGGCTCACAAAAGGCCCCAGGCCAAAGCCGAACCCATCTGAGTCTTCCCAGGACTGACCTCTGAAAACCTTAGCTGGGAGGAGGTTGGCAGATTCTGAGGAAATACACAGACTATGAAGGGGACCCCTCTTCCATTTAAACTGACAAAGCCAAGAAGAGCCGGGCAGCATGCTTCAGATTCCTTCCACCCCACACGTGGTCTGCCACATGTGCTGCTGCTCCCTGGAGCAAGGGTGCCTGCCCTGAACAGGGCCAGGAGGTCTAGATGAGGATCTCCTAGCAGAAGACAAAGATACATACCATGTAGATTCAGCAGACAGGGACAACATTTCAGCAGCCAGGGGACAATTTCTCAGCAGCCATTCCACATAGTTTGCAGGAACTAACAGGACCTCAGAAACTTGTCAGGGGACCACAACGAACTCCAAAAACCTTCCTTGCCCTAGCCAGGCCAAGCAAAAGGGCATGGCCCAGCATGGGTGGAGGGCTGCAATCCTTCCAGTTACAAAAGGATTACTTCCTACACAGGAAGGGCATGAGAACACACATGACAGGCCTGTTGAAAAGGACACTACCATTGGGAGAAACCATCCCTCAACTGTTTGCTCATGCAAGCAGGACCAGAGAAACCTCTGAGAGCAGTAAATACGGGGCTCCCATGGCTCCCAAGAACAGATTTGATTCTCAGGAACTTTATAGGCCACTTGTTACACACACCACTAGTAGAAAATAGCTTGTATAAATTTAGAACTCAAGAAATTGTATTTCAAAACAAAAATATTCAACCCATCCTAATTAGGTTCCTCTCCTCAGCTACATGAGGCATATCTGTGTGATGACATACCACAGTGTCTTAACAGTGGGCGTTGCAGTGACTCTATCCATGCTGTAGCTTGATATCAGCCACAGCAGAGGTCACGGAAATCAACACATGCTGAAAACGAGGTGGCATTGTTGTTTTGTTGTTCTAGAGAACTAGTTGTTGAGCACTGACCGGCACAAACGGAAAGTGACCTTCCAAGAATTCACTACCATCAGTGGCTCTTCCCAATGGCCCTTGCCTGGATGGCAAGATAAGGTGGTGGTGTGGGATGGGCCCTGAAAATGCTGCTCATCCTGCCATCACTTGGAAGACTTTTCATGATACGTATGAGAGAAAGCCCAACTAAAACAATTCTTCCTTGTCTTCTCTATGCCTCAGTTAGCTGATCTGTGAGGTAGGATTTCTAGGAGAACCTACCTTCTAAGATTGGTTAAATAAGATAATGCATAAACAGAGAAGAACCTCGTACCTGCCCTAATCAGGGCACTGATCAGGCCGGTTAATACTTACACTGTTGTGGGTTGTAGTGACCCTGTCAAAACTACTCGGCTGCTACTGTGGCACAAAGGCAGTCCCAAACCATATAAAAGTGACTGAGCATTGGCTGAATGCCAAAAAAAGAAAGAAAAAGAAAAGAAAAGAAAGAAAAGGCAGAAGACTTATTTACAAAAGCAGGCAGAGGGCCAGCTTTGGACCAGGGGCCATAGTTTTCCAGCCCCTGCTCTGTAATGGCAGGTTATTATTTTGGCTGTGCCATTATCATCCACAGATGATAAGTGAAAAAACTGGATCCCAGATCTGTAAATGTCTTCCCTGGGGATAGACAGTGAATTAGCTGATGGAACTAGGGATCTCCCTGCCTCCCCTCAGGGGTCTTCCCAGCCTCCTCTGCCCCATCAGAGGTCATAGCACCTAAGCAGAGCTCTCGAACTACAGAGGATTAAGTGCCAAATGGGGCTCTGGGGAGCCCCAGACCCATTTCACCACCCTGGCTTGTAAGAATTAGAGGAAAACCCCATACAGGCCAGCAGACCCAGCCAAAGGAGAACCCTTTAAAAGAGGTAATGGAAGGCCCAAACACATAGAGCTCCCTTCCCAATCAGGGCTGATTGCAAGCTTAAGTGAAATAGCAGGCAAGGGTGCAACCCACTTAATTTACAGCTGGAGCCAGGGCCTGGAAGCAGTTGCTAGATTCCTTGCAAAACTACCAGCTGGGCCCTGGGGAGCTGGGAGTGGCCTCAGGAAACCTGGAGAGTCCCCAGTGCCACGTGTGGGCTGGCCCAAGCGTATGCGTGTGTCCCTCTAGGGTTTCCACATCTCCACATGTGCAGGTTGCAGAGAACTCTGGAGCAGGTTTTATCCCACGCCAGCTGCCTTGGTAATTAAAACAACCATATGTCCCATTTGCCTAGAATAGGCCTGCTTATGCCTATAGTCTCAGCATGATTATCTCCCAGACTAGATAATAAAGTATACAATTGTTCTGGCATAGACCCTTGTGTACAATCCTAGGGGCACTAACACATCTACCAAACAAGAAGTCTGTGTTACACAGACAGACACACAGTCAGAGCCTCCACATGTATTGGCATCCAGATGGAAACCAGATAGACTCAGGGTCTACACATTTAGATTTTCCCAAATTATCCTTCTGTGTGAGGAAGCAGGAGAGACAGAGAGGCCTCTACTTGACTGGGAGATAGACTCTTCACACACACATACACACACACACACACACACACACACACACACACACACATGCCAGCATGAGGCCAGAAATGGAACAGATGCACAGTTCATGTATTTAAAAACACAAGGGAGCCAGGCACCGTTGGCTCATGTCTATAATCCTAAGCTACTCAGGAGGCTGAAATCTGAGGATCACAGTTCAAAGCCAGTCTGAGCAAGAAAGTCTATGAGATTCATATCTCCAGTTAACCACTAAAAAGGCCAGAAGTGGGGCTGTGGCTTAAGTGGTAGAGCATCAGCCCTAAATTTAAAAAGCTTAGGGACAGCGCCCAGACCCAAGCTCAGACTCTGAGTTCATGCCCCAATACTGGCACAAATTAAAAACAGGGATTCCCATAGTCACTCTCAGCCCCAGCTCCAGCCCTGTCCCCAGCCATGAGTCTTGGTTACTAACAAGGCATGGCCCACCACTCCCAGGTCTGCCCTTAGTGTACTAACTCTGTGAACAGAGCCTGGGGCTGGGCATACAGCGTGGCTGTCCAGAAATGGACCCTCCCCTGCCAACCCACATCTTACCTCCTTTTCAGCCAGCTCAAATCTCAAGTTACTCTGCTCTGGCACCCGCCTCTCCCTGACCCCTTTCCCAGCACTTCCAACTCCCAGCTGCTCTTCCCTGCCCTTGGTCCAGGTTGAGACGCTTGTCTCTGCAGGTCTTCTCTGCTCCAGGTCAGAAATGAGGCCTCTGCCAACTGACTGGAGGCTTCCTGGATGGGAGCTGTCCTCAGTTAGGGGCAGAGTCCTCTTTAGCCACCTGCCTGGAATGCTGTCCAAGAGAACTTTTTTCAATGACATAACGGTCCTATAGTTGCTTTGTCCTACATGGGAGCCAGCATCAGCCATGAGTACTAGTGTGTGTGCACGCATGCACGCACACGCATGCCCGCGCACAAGCCGGTACTGGAACATGAACTTAGGGCCTGGATGCTGTCCTTCAGCATTCATTTTTATCTCAATGCCGATGCTCTGTCACATGAGCCACGGCCCCACTTCCAGCTTTTTGGTGGGTAACTGGAGGAGATCAGAGTCTCACAAACTTTCCTACCCAGACTGGCTTGAAAGTACAATCCCCAGATCTCAGCCTCCTGAGTAGCTGGGATTACAGGCGTGAGCCACAGGTACCTGGCTCCAGGTGTGACTACTGAGTATTTGAGATGTGGCTTATCTAACTGGGAATTACATTTTCTTATTTTGATTACTTTAGATGGAAATTTTAAAGGCCATGCGTAGCTAGTAGCTACTATATTACACAACTCAGGTCTAGAGCCTATTCTCCCCAGCTGTAAAATGAGGCTTAATAATAGAATAGCACCCAGCTTTCTGGGTACAAAATAAAATAAAGCAATGCATATGAATCCTTTGGCCTGGTTTTTGGCACATGGTTAAATAAATCCTAGTAATTCTTATCCTCTTTGTGGACCTTGATCTGTTGGACAGATGAATAAAACCAAGAACCTTGTGCCAGAATTTATCCATCACAAACACACACACAAAAGCATACATACACATTATACATATGCACATACACAGATCAGATGCACATACATACACATGCACACACACACATACACACACACACACACACACACACACACACACACACACACACACACGTTTTCCATCCAATTTCAAGACTCCTGCACCCAGCTTCTATAGAACGTGCAAGTTCCTCCCTGTCGAAAATTCTCCAAGGCCACGAGCACACGGTGCCGACCTGTTTCCTCTCTCCCTGCCAGGCTCAGGCAGCTCAGGAAACCCTTCCCAACAGGAGGACACTCTGGGCCAAGCACAGAGGCAGGGCTTGGAAAAATCCTTGCGCCTGGAGGGTAGGCCTAGGGCAAGGGCAACAGCACGGATTCCGTGAGCTCATCCCAGCAGCCGTCACTGAGTTCCCAGAGAGGCCAGTGGCGTCAGGAGGGGGTGACTGGGTGGGAGCCGCAGTGGTGGCTGCGGCGGCAGCTAGGGGTGTGGGGCGAAGAGAGGGAAGCTAGATGGAACACGCTATAATAGCGGCTTTGTGCTCCGCTTCCCAAGCTCCCTGGGAACGCCAGGAAGATTATGAAACCCGGTGTCTTTGGGAATGCCAGGATATTAGCTGGAAAAAGAATAATATGAAAATAAAATAATGCTCGGGATGGAGACAGCAGACGATTAGCAGACGGAGCCAGGGCTTCCCGCTCCATGAAGGGAGCCAGGCTTGGCCCCAACAGAAGGCTTCAGGGAAAGGCTGCCCGTGCTAATGAGCAGACAGGGCCTGCCTTCCAAAGAGACTTCTTCCAAAGGGAGCTAGCAAGCAAGGCCCAGACTGCCGTAGATGCACAGGCCAGGGAGGGGGTAGCAGGAGACAAGGAGTGCCCAGGCCTGGTCCTCACTGACTAAATATTCAAAATCATCATCACCAGGAAGGCTACCTGAACTCTACCCACTGATCTTCCCTCCCCTCCCTCACTAGCTATTCTGGAATGACTTACTCTCTGTCCAGCACTCCAAAGATACAGACTTCTACAGGTTTATTTGGACTCTCTCATCCTGAAGTCCACATGGGCCGAGGAGGCCTCCACCATCAGACTGGGCCATGAGAAGATCATTTCTTGCCTCACTTCCCTATCAGGACTCTGACTATACATGTCCCTTCAACTAAGTACAGATGCCAGCCTCTCTCAGAAAAGCATCCAACAGGTGGGACAATGTGAGTCTACAAGTCTTGGTATACAAGATGCACTATGTCCTTCGCATCCTCATTATCAGAACATGGCCCTCAGGCCAGCAGCATCAGCATTACCTAGAAGCTTGTTAGACAGTGAGACTGTAGGGCCCCACCCTGACACTGAATCAGAGTCTACGTCTTAACAAGATCCCAACTGGCTCCTTTGCTCATTAAGTCTGAAGAGCCATTCTTTACAAGTGTCACTATTAATCCTTCCAATGATGCTAAGATGAATGAGGAACAGAGTCTGAAAGGTGAGAGGGCCTGGCCTCTGCTAGAAAGCACAAGGCATGGAGTCCAGAGCTTAGATTCTGCACACTCAGAAGCCTTGCCATTCCACCACATCCCACCAGGTGCACCCACAGACATCACGAATGGTACTTGTTCAACAGCAAGCTCCTAGACCCAGAAAACACAGCCTTCTCTCCCAAGATGCAGAAGACCTGAGCCCCAATCCCTGAGATACTGAGGCATCAGTATGTCCAGAACAAGATCACAGGGACCCACGCTGTCCTTTGTCCAGCAGGAAGCTTGTGAAGCTCACCACAGAAGGAGGCAGGGGAAGCTTGTGGAGTATGTGACTATGTCTGCATTAGAACTGATGGGGGGATCTAGACAGAATGGTCTAGACAGTGATGATCAAATGGGCTTGTGGCTCTGTACAAATGCTGGATACCTAAGGATTTTCTGAAACTGTGGTCTCAGATTCCAAATCTATGAGACCCACCATCTCAAACCACTGTCTGTCACCCTTGGATTCTCTGTGTCAGCCAAGTTCTTGGGAGACACAGAGATCTCCCCTGGGAGGTCTCTGCTGGGTGTCATAGTCACATCTGAACTGTCATCCATCATCACCTTTGCATGTCTGTTGACTTGGCACTTGATTTCAGTGATCCCTCATGACTCTTTCTCCCATGTAAAGAATAACTTAGTTGGTTTCTCTCTTCTGGGAAATGTTTCCCCATTCTCCAAGTCACCACATCATGGAAGCTTGGCAGTGGGTTCCTCAGGCTTGCTCACCTTCCTCCTCCAGCCAGAGCAGCACCACCACCAAGTCAGCCTTGGCAGAAATGAAGACCAGCAGGAACATGTCCGGCAGCCACATTGTAAACCACCTTCCTCAGTGTCTGCCAGCCTCAGTGTCTGTCCACATGTTTCCAGGACCCTCTGCCCTTGCTTTCCCCTTACCAACCCCCTGCCCTGCCCTGCCTGGCAGGCAGCCACCAGATCTGCCTTCCTCACACAGCACTACACCATGTGTCAGATTTGCCAGGGCCAACAGTGAACTCATTACAGCCCCAGGCCCACCCAGCAACCTAGCACTGTCAGTGGCCCCTCTATTGCCCTTTCCCTCATCATGCCCTGCCATCAGATCTCCCTCAACCTTGGCCCCACATCTCTCACCCTAAAAGTCACCTCGTCCTTGGATTTCTATCCCAAACTCCTGATGTTCTGAAGACAGGAAGTTCTTCCTCTCAACTCTCTTCCATGGCTACTTGATTACAGGCCCTAATGCTTCCCACTTCCAACCAGAGCATTCTTCTGCACAACAACCCACAAGGAGTGCCTACTGTTTATTGAATAGAATCCAGGGCATGCCATCTGGCACTCTTTACCTGGCATGGTTTTCAGTTTCTTTTCCATTTCAGAAGCTCCTCTCCTCAGCTTAGTGATATCGTCAATCACAGAGCTGGCACATGGCCTGGGATGGCCAATCAGGACCCTCCATATCTCCCCAACACAGAGCCTGACCAGGCGCATGACCAGGCAACGGCAGGTCCTGCTTATGCTGGGGCTGTTGGGAAAGTGGCACTCTGGAACATGGGTTGCATCCTTTAATCTAGCAGGGCTTAGTGGACTGTGAAGATGATGCCGGCACCATCTTTCCTGGCTGTCATGAGAAAGCCACTGTGAGATGAGGCCAAGACAGAGAAGTGAGTCTCAGGGACACTCAATTTCCTGCCATTCTAACACCTGGCCTCCCTCCAGGCCAACTTTCCAGAAGCCCCCTTTTCCCATCAGCCCATTTGGGTGTCTCTTCTGTCTGACAGAAACACGTCCTGGCTACTCAGTCCTGGCCTTCCTCAGTAGAGCTACTCAACAATCCCAAAGCCCAAAAAATACCCCTTCTGACTGAAAATGAAGGCAGTCATCAAGCACCAGCCTTTCTCCTATCTAGTCCACAGCTGCACCCAGTTGTTCCTGTCTGGCTGAGGACACGTTAACAACCCAAGGTCCAGAACTCTGCTTCTCCCCACAAGGTCCCCCAGGTATGGCCCAGGACTAGAGAGGACTCTTCTTTAGCCTGACACAACTGTTCTGACAGCTCCTGGCCACCAGAGATTGCCTCTTCTACACTGCCACCACAGGGCCTAACTTCTATGGGATCTGAGACTAACAGGACCCTCTGTGTTCCCCACTCCCTCTTTCAATGTCTTCTCTTGCTTCCATCCCATCAGACCCTGGGCCTGCCCTGTTGGGTCCCAGAGCTCACATGGCTGGCTTGTCCCATGGACGGATACATCCTTGGTCTAGACTAAATACACATATGCACACACATGTCTAGCTGCATGTGAACAGCTTCAAGTCCCATCAAGAAGTACAGCTGGTAGAACTAGCCCCCCCAAGATCACAGCCCAGAGTTTCCACAGGGGATACTCAGTTCTGGCCAGATTTCAGAGGGAATGTCTCATTGGGGCCTCTCATTTCTACCTCCAGCAGTTCCTAGGCCAGCAAAGCAAGCAAGAAGCTGGCTGTATGCCTAACCATCGCTTTTGGGAAGCCCATCGCCCAAATCCTGGATAACCTGCAGCAGACCCCAAGACCACCCACTATAGAAAGTATTCACAAGGTTAGGATAGCCATCCTGGTTCCTAAGGTACACCTCTCCCCCAAATCCTGGGTGGGGGGAAGTCCATGAGACAACTATCTCATGAAGATGCATGTCCCACCCAGGACTTTCCAAGGGCGCCAGACTTTTGTGGATACAACTATGAGTAAGAGTGTGGCCTCCCTCCCCTCCGACCTCCATGTCAGGCTGCCTCTGCAGGAAGCACTGGGTGCCTTGGTCCCAGTGCTGGGTCAGACACTTAGATGCCAAAACTGTCTCCCTCCCTCTCTGCTTCCATCTTGACCATTCCAAGAAGCAGTGGGTCTTCCAGTGCCAAGAAGAAAGCTGTTTTGTTTTACAAGGACACCCAGACTGCTGCTCACTTTTCCCACTTGCCACCCCACAGGGACCAAAGCCAGGACAACCGGCCAACATCTGTCCAAAGGCCCTAACCCCGGGGCTCTGTGCCTGCTCCACATCAGCCCAGATCAGCCTTGGGAAAGGAAGCCACACCCCACACAACCCAACAGGCACAGCCATACATACCAGGGCCCCCTCGAGGGCAAACACGGCAGCAGGCCCTGTCTTCTCCAGGGGCTCCATGCGACGGCGCCAACGGCGGCGGCGAAAGGCGTCAGTCTTGCGGTACTCCAGGTGAAACTTCCAGCCAAAGAGAGAGGCATACTCCCAGCCCTCGCCCTCTGCCTCTGCCTGCCTGTGCTGCACAGGAGAAAGGGCAGACTCAGAGGATGATTGGCAGGTCCTGGGATGTCCTGGACCCATTCCAGGTGTGCCTTCCTATCCTTCACAACTCCCCACCAGCTCTCACACCAGCCGCCTCCAGGAGGCGGAGAAACCTGGGAGAACCATGGGGAGGAGAGGGCTGGGAGTAGCCTAAGACCCCTAGATAGAAAAATCAAGCGGGGAGAAGAGGCTGTGTAGGCTGAGGGGAAATTGCAATTGCTGAGAAGGCAGGAAGGGAAGGTGGACTGCCGTAGCGAAGGAAATTAGGCATTGGGGCTGCCTGTTTATTTGAATTAGAGGTGGATTACATGAATCCAAGGTTTTCTTGTCATTTCCGTTTTCGTCTTCACATCCCGGTTTATAAAAATGGAAAGAGGTCTGCAGTTCAGAGGCAAAACAAAGATCTTGCTTCTCAAACTCAGGCTATTCCTCCCCAGGAAGGGGCACTTGGCTGGCTGTGGAGGGATCTCTGATATGCTCTTGGAGGATACCCTTTCCCAAACTTAGAGGGTCACCACAAGCCTCTGGCCCCAACCCCTAGGAAAGAGTAGCTTGGGTACACTCAGTCTGGGCCACTAGTATAGTGACAAAGTCCTGGAAGCCAGCTATTTCAGTTCCATGGAAGATGCTGATGGTAAGGAAGAGGGTGAGGCACTCATGCTCGGCTAGGCTCCACCTCTACCAATTGAGTGCCCCTCTGAGGGGGAACTGTCTGCCTGGCCCATGGCATCTGAACAGATTGGTTATCAAAAACACTTTGCCTCAGGCTGAATGCTGGTAGCTCACAACTATAATCTTAGCTACTCAGGAGGATGATATCTGAAGATAGCAGTTCAAACCCAGCCTGGGCACCAAAATCCATAGGACTCTAATCTCCAATAAACTACCCAGAAAATGCTGGAAGTAGTGCTGTGGTTCAAGTGGTAGAATGCTACCCTTGAGCAAAAGAAGCTCAGGAATAGCATCTAGGCCCTGAGTTCAAGTACCAGGACCAGGGGGGAAAAAAAGAAAAACCTTACCTCTGCCCAGACCCAGAGACATTACTCTTTAGGTCTCTACTCAAAGTGAAAAAAGGAAACCTATTTCATGCCAAATGCTAAGCTTAGCCTAGAAAAATGCCTGGCTCTTAGCCCAAAGATCATCTGTATACTTGGGAGGAAAGGATGTAGACCAAGAGGGCCCAGGCAGATAGACACTGAGGCTGTATGGAACATGAGCACCTGTGGAGCCTAGAGCAATTAGATGTTCATGCATAGGCACTTTGGGCCAGTCTATTCTGTGATGTCTGTGCATGTCCTAAGGTAAACATTAGTGGAGTCCAGCCCAGCCCCCTACACCAGCCGACACACTCTCATGTGTACCATCTCCAATTTTCAGGGGCTGCCTGTTCCAGGGAGCTGTCCACTGCTCAAGGACCAACCTCACTGGGTAGGAATGTGCCCCAGCACACTCTAGTAGCCCTCAACCAATGACAGACAGCCAAGAAAGTGTAAGTCCCACCCCCTTTCCTCTAGGTAAGGAGAAAGATGCTGTGCCCCCATAGGCCACATCCTTGTCTCTCACCTTCCTGAGAGCACAGACCCAATATCATGAAGCCAAAATCATGCTACATATTCTCCCCCTAGGAATCCAGGCCTAAGGTACTTCCAGTCATATCTCTGTACTTTCTGGTGCTATACAAACTAGCCTTCTGCATGTGTCATACAACAGTATGTGGGTATCTGTGTGTGCGTATTTGCTATCTGTGTATGCTGGGTATGAGCTGTGGGAGGATGATATGCAAGTGTTCCAAGTGTGATCTGTGTGTGTATGTGTTGGATGTAAAGTACAGACATATGCATACCTGCATGTATTTGTACTACACTTGTCTGCACCTGTGCCCGCGGGTCTCCCTCCCATCCACCACTGGATGCTCACTCTCTTCAGTGCTTCCATCTGGCTGAGGTCCCTCCTGCGCAGGCGGACCCAGCGCCTTCGTCGGTGAGTATAGTACATCTTCTCAGCGGGGACCCAGTGCCTTGGCTTCCGGTCTGGGGGAATGGTGATGCTGTACTCCCAGCCTGGGGAAGAGGCAAGCATCACTCGGTGCCCAACAACTCCCTTCTGGACCAACTCTCCTAGGCCAACATGCACACAGTCTCGGGGGCATATGCATGGTTTTAGAAGCCAGTGACTAATTCCTAACTGAGGGTCACCTACCTGAAGTAGGGTCACATTCAGGAAGTCCTCCAGATTAGTGAAGGCCAGCAGCCCAGGCCAAGGAGCTGGCCAGAGATGCTTCTTACCTTGCTCATCGACAGCCCGATTGAGGTCTGTGGACCATTCTTCATCTTCCCACTTCCAGCCCACTGGGCACTCAATGTCATCCTTGGGAAGCACCTTCTCCCCATTCTCGGGACAAAATAGAATAGGTAAGTGTGAGAAGATGCCAATAGACTTTTACAGGGTCCCAGGAAAGAAGCTCCAGGCAGAGGGTGGAGCCTGTGTGACTAAGAATCATCATCCTTCTGGAAACTAGGGCATGGAGGCTAAGTAGGTAGGGTCAGGGCTGAAAATCTCCCAGACTTCCTTTAGCCCTCTTGGGACCAATGTTCAAGATTCCAGGGAAAGCTAATTCTACTCCACCCCAACCCTCCCTCCCCTTTGACATTTCCCCTTACAACATCAGTGTAGTTATCACTCATGTAGATCCACTGGCCTCCAGGGAGTCGGGTCTGGTTCTCAAACACCTCCTCCACAAAGCTCAGATGACCAGCATCAGCATCATGAAGCAGGCTGCAGGAGAGGACCCATCAGAGCCATGCTAAGGACCCCTACCCATCTACTACCCCAGAGCAGTGCACAGGCCTGATCTGCATGTGACTCACTACAAGAGGTGGAGGAGAGGGGACAAAGAACAAAAGGGAGACCCAGGGGCACCTAGAGACAGCCAGGGGTAAAAGATCATGTTGCTAGAGATAAAGAAAAAGAAACCAACCAAAGGCCCCAAAGCTGGGAAGATAGTTGAATCTCAACAGATACTTATAGAAATGTAAAGTGTTATCAAGCTATGCATTTAAGCTTTGAATGTTTTGCTGTATATGTTACACTTTGTATCATTTTTAAGTTGTTGACTCTTGGCTAAATAGAGAGAGGAGAAAGTGATAGAGCTAGCAAAAGTGGAGGGGAAGCCAGTATGAATCTAGGAAGGGCTGAGAGAAAGAACCCAGGGGGTGGGTAAGCTACCAGGAACACAAAGGGTCACCTGTGCAGGGTGCAAGAGTCTTAGTCATGGTATCATGGAAGATAAGAACACATAATTGGAAACAAAATTCAAGGGAGGCTTAATAATGAAGGACTTTCTGAGTGTTAAGACCCTTCCAGAAAGAATGCTGTCTAGTGATCCCCAGTCCTTGTTAAGTCAAAGTGGCAGTTTCCATGACCAGTGCAGGAGCAAACAGAGGGATTGACAGAGCAGGAAGTGCCAGGGCAGAGAAGGTGGCCACTGGTGGTGGGGCAGCCTTGCCCATGACTCACGTCTTCTCCGGACACACGAACCAATCTCCTGCCCAGGCCCATCCAGTTGAGGGACGGAAGCTGTCCTTGGGTAGCTTGATCTTGCCCGTAACATCAGAAAACTTGGGGTATGTAAGGCCCGTTGTGCCCCAGTTCCCAACCAAGGCCAGCTTGGTCTGGTTCTCATACTGTAAGGGAGAAGGAGAAGTAAGAGGGACTGCAGAAGCTCCAGAAGCTCCTAGAGGGAAGGGGAGGTGGGCGCTTAGCAGGCACTCACAGTTTCAGCAAAGACGGAGAGCTTCCCCTCAGCAAACTGGTTGAACTCCTTCTCATCCACAGAGAGCCCAAACCAGAGCTTGACTCGTATCTGCACTGGCATCCGGGCTCCAGGCACTGCCTCCATTGGATACTGGGTGTCAGAGAAGCGTAGAAACCCAGGTCCTTCTTCAGGATCAGACTACCCAAGGCCTGGGCTTACCAGACCAAAACCCCATCCATGACCCCTCTGCAAAGAAGCCCATATATAGACCAGAATCCTTCCTCTTCCCTCTCCTACCATTCCACTTCTATTCTTTTCTAGAACCTGTTCAGTCGCACTTTGGGCTACAAGGGAAATGGTTATTTATCTTTTTTGCCCAATATAGTAGACTCAAGCCCTGTGTGGCCACTGAGCACTTAAAATGTAGCAGTGTGACTGAGGACCTGAACTCTTTTCTTTGATTAATTTAAATGCAAATAACTATATATGGCTTCCATGTTGGACAACACAATTCTAAAATTTGTCTCTAAAGGAGAAACCATGATACAGATCTAGAAGAGAAAGAAATGCAAACCATTTCATTTCATTCTCAGCATATTATATTTTGTCTAGACGCTTGTAGATCATCTAATACCCCTATGTTTTCAAGTGCTATCAGCCTGATAACCACTAGTCACTGTTGCTTCAACTGCTTTTTATCCTGAAATGTTCAGAAGTGCTGCCAAAATGACATAACCACAACAACCCAACATTTAAAATAATAATAATTCTCTACAATTAAGTTCACCCATTTGACTGAAAACAAAGATCAGATGTGGCCTAAAGAAGAGAAGTTTCTCACTCTTAGAATAACAACACACTGGCCCCCAGAGGTGGTAACACCTAAATTACCCAGGCCTGGTATGCAAGGGCTCAGTAGAGTGTGCCTGAGGACAAGGAGCTGAGGGTGTGGAGAAGTGAGTTTGAGAGGGTTCAGAGGAGGAAAGTGGGGTGGGGGGGTCACAGTAAGAGGTCCAGGGCTGATGAGGAAGGAGAGAATTTCTGAAGGGAGACCCCAGACAGGAAAAGTTTAGGAGGAAGTGCGGCCATTTCCCAGGTCGTCTTCTTTCTCCATGAAGCCTTAAGGGGCCCCTGATCCCAGGTAACATCCATGGAAGTTCACTTCAGCTCTCCTCTCCCAGGGGTTAGCTGCCTCCCCCCACCCCCAACAAGCCACCAGCCCCAGCCACGGCAAGAATGCCTGAACCCCCCCTTCCTCATCCACCCCAGATCTCTCTCCCTGCCCTCCCCCAGACAAGGCCAGCCTGCCTGACCCAAAATAGCAACAGCAAATAAAGAAATGTCTAGTTTGGGGCTTCTCTCCCTTTCTGCTGGTGCTCATTTTTTCCAACTTTGGTTTAAGTTAAGAAACACCAATGTTTTCTTGGTCTCTGCTTGCTGCCAACATTTTTGTAGAGCTTGCTCAGGAGCTACTGGCGGGGCTCATAAACTCAGTGGGGAAGACTTCGAGAAACAATTCTATATCTTTTTTTTTCTTTTTCTTTTTGCTTGGAATCAGGGAAATATTTCAGTTTACATTTCCCTGAGGCTGCAAGGTCAAGAGGTCAGAGCCAGAGAGCAATAGTTGCAGTGCAGGGCATCCCCACCTCTGTCTGCTCCCACCTCCCTGTCCAGCCAGTTAGAGGGAGCCTCTCTTTGACTTCCCTTTCCATCCTTATGCGAAGAGGTTACACTTTGGAGGGAGATTTGTGGTCAGGATTCAAGGTTAGAGTCCCATGGGGGAAGTACCCCAGATAGCAGGTGAGTAGATAAGATAGAGAAGTCTGCTGACCAGCATACACGGCAGGGAGTGGGGGGAGCTTCCTGTATGCGAATATATCCACAGTTCATTCATGGCCTTGAGTTAGCCTCCAGTGATAGCACTTGGAGGACAAGGAGCTCCCCAAAAGAAAGACAAGAGAAGCTGATACATAAAATAATATATTTTGAGCACTTAGTTCAAGACCATTCATTACCTGTGTTATCTAATTCAGTTCTCAAAATCTACAAAGTGGGCAGCTTCATCCCCATTTTACAGGTAAGAAGAGAGCAGGCAGTTCAAAAAGCTTAGGCTACCTGTCCACAGCCGCATAGAGTTCCAGCCAACCTTGGACACCTGTCCACACAGGCTGTGCCACTGAAATCCGTCCTCTCCACCCTAGCCCAGGGGGCAACATAATGGCTGAACAATGTAGGAACAGGTCAACCAGCAGTCAACAGCTCTACCCAGTTGGCTGCAGACTACATTTGGCCAGCAATGACTTCCTGGAAGAAGAGCGATGGGAGGGAAGATGTGGAGAAGGAGAAGATTGGAGCAAAGATTGGAGCTTTGGGGAGATGGAACCGGCTGGGATGAATGGCAGCCTTCAGGAAAGGACCTTCCCATCAGCCTAAGTAGCTGCATCATCTTCACACTATGTGCTGACCACCAACCACAGCCCTGACCAAAGCATTCCTGGCTTCCTATCCCCACATTAGCCCAGAGAGGAGAGTGAGGGTTCCCTTCCCAAGCACCCACTCACTTGCACGCAGCCTCACCCAAAGTCTAGTCAATGCCAGTGAAGAAATCAGAGAGGGGACAGGGGAAGTGTGGGAGGAGAAGAGCGGGTAGGAGGGCCACTGGGTGGAACAAGGGACGAGTACTTGCTCTCAGACCCCTGAGGATGGGTCCAAGTCACAAGCATAAGTGGTCTTGACCCCAGACCCCAGTCTTCCCAACATAAAGCTCAGTCATGGCTCCAGTTTGGAGTCAGTGCACTGGGGCAGGTGTGGATGACTACTCTGTGTCAGGACTGTTAGCAGCTGGGGGCTGGTCCTCCCTACAAGGGCCTTGCCCTGATGGACAGGCCTATGGTGCCACCCAGCCCTACTCCTGCAGATGACCTGGTGCCACACATCCCTCCTCATTTATTGCTAGCACTATGATTCCAACTCCAACCCACTAACCTTGGAAACTGTGCATGGAGACTGGAGATTGTATGCATGGAGGGATGATCCTATCCAAAGGCCCTGTCCCCTTCCAAGAGCAGAGCCCAAGGATTCTACAACAGGCCCAGAACTGGAAGAAATCAAAGATAGGCCTTGCATTGAGAAAATATGATCATAACTCACCTTTAGAAAGATTGTCTGCAGCTTCCCACAATTCCTGCCACAATAGTTGGCACCACGCCGGGAGAAGATGATTTCATGCGCGGGTACCCGCTGGTAGGCCACACGCTTGTCTCCCTGCAGCATCCAGATGACAATGTCCGGCAGGCTGTTCTGGGGCTGGAGAGAATGGCAGTGACATATCCAGGCACACACCTCATAGTGGTACCAGGAGCTGACGCTGACTCAGATACTGCAAGATCTCACCTTCCGAGGCCTCCATCCACAGACTGCCTACTCCTGGCCCTCCCCTTGGCTGCATGGGTGTTTGTCTTGAGGCAGTTTGGAGCCCCCAAAGGAGGAGACATGAGACATGAGGTTACACACACACAACACACACACACACACACACACACACACACACACACACACACACAAACACACACACGCTCTGCCAAAACTTACTGAGTGGGCATGGGATTCTGGGAAAAGACCGCAGTTTGGTTCATAACTCCCCTCTACTCAGTAAATATTACAGGGTAACCTTTCCACCTAAGATGCCAGCCCCTAAGGTCAAAAAGGACCCTTCCCAGAGGACCCTCAGCCTTCCTCCTGGTAAGTGTAGGGCCTTAGGGACTCCAGGCTATGAAAATGTAGAAAAGCCCAGGACAGAACTACAAAGCCTCTGAGCCCTTGGGGCTGTCGCAGTGAGTGGCAGCTGCCTCTACTGCACACACTGGGGAAAGCTGTTTGGGGAAGCATCCTCCACCCAACCCTGTTGTTGGACTCACACTTCCAGATCACTCACTGATGCATGGCAGTACCCACTTGACAAGGCTTAGAGAGAGAAGGAGCCAACTTAATTTTTCCTGACTCTCACCCACTGTACTAGGCTTTGCAAACTGAGGACCCTGAAGCAGCAGCAGCTCCTGAGAGCCCAGGCCTGGGGATTATGAACACTGGACATTCTGGCACATGCACGTGTATGAGTGGTACTCTTTCAGTTCCATTATAGTCATCGCCCTGCTTGGCCTTATCTCCTACCAGCCTTATTAGTACCTGGGCTAAGAGGTCAAGGAAATCAGTCTACAGCAAAATTAGAGAGGTATCCAGAGACAAGTTTGAGGGTGTTTCCTGTAACTGTGAGGGGTTGTATGCAGCTGAGACCCATGAGGAATTGGCCATATGCCTATAGCGCTATACACGGAGTATACATGGCCATCACCCCTTCTTAAGTACCCTTTCTACTTCCATCTGCCACCTGCAACCAGAGGCTACCTCCCAGCCATCCCTTTCTGTATCCTCCTAGGGACAGCCTTCCTCACTGCCTGCACCTGTTTCCTGGGGGTCCCACGTGGCTCAATGAGAGTGGTCAGAAGCTGTGTCTGTGAATAGACCTTTCTCCTCATTCTGAACCAACCTGTAGCCTTCCTGCCTCCTGGGAAATGGGGTGAGCTTTCCTGGCCAGGTGCAGGAAAAGTACCCCAAAGACACCCTGAAGCAGTTTTCCATTCGACTACAACAAAGATTAGGGTAAAAGCAAATTCAGCCTTGGTGGCCTGGGACCCAAAGGCATCCAGGAGATCAGAAAGCCCAGGCTTGGAGGAAGCAAGCTGTAGCCAGCCTCCACTATGCAGGAGTGACACCCAGAGGAAGCGGTTCCCAACATAGGACCTGGAGCTAGGCACCCTGGATTCTGGTCCCAACACTGGCTATAACATCCTCTGATAGGCTAGGTGCATTTATTGAGCACCTTCTGACTACCAGGTTCTGTGTTAGGCCCCATAACTCCCACTATCCTCTTTCTTCCTTCTACAAATGAGGATCTTAAGGCCCAGGCTAAGTCACCTACCCAAGGTCATCCATCAATAGGCCCGGGGTGAATCATGGTCCAGACAATACCCACATGCCTTCCAGGCAACAGGTAGGCAAAGGAAGGCTAGCACCATTCAGGTCAATTACCTCCTCTGCCAGGGCACGGAGCCTTAGGAGCCAGTCCTCAGCCTGCTCTAGAATAGCAGGGAGCTCACTGTGGCCGAGCTTCAAAGCCAGGGCAGCCTCAGTGATCTGGCTCAGATGACGGGTACGTAGCCGGAACAGGTACTGGTCCAGGTGAGTAGCAGAAGGTATCTCCTGGACGTTACCCAGGGGCTGGCTGTGAAAGACAATTGCAGTGTGCCTGATGAGCAGGGGCCCACACACACCCCTGAGTGCAAGCACACATACATGTGCACACACCGCATAGTATGCCTGGGCATGGGCCCCACATCCTCAGCCTGCCTACCAAGTGCCTTTTCTAGCCTGGTCCCCATGCCCAGCCTTCTCCCTGTGACAGGCTCCATCCATCCCACCTCCTCCAAGAAGGCTTCCCTGCCCACAGGGCCCTCATACATGCCTCCCACTCAGAAGACTCCTTTATTCTGAGTCTCCCTTTGGAAACTTATCCTAAAGCTCCAATCTGATGATTTCTTCTGCAAAGGTGTCCCTCTCCCCCCAGCAAGCTCTCAGAGAGCCCGGCACCTCTCTGTCTTCCTGTATCCTGTATCTTCCTGCTCCCTGTACCATCCTGGAGCAGAGGCTTGGGCTCAGTTGCCCTACACTGAAATAACTTTTCTGTGCTGTGTGCACACATTCTCTGAGAAGGAAATGTATGGACCCCTGATGAGCCCCTGCAGCCCATGTGCCATGGGGAGGCCAGCAGCCTCATACAGATACATGCATCCAGGCAGCCCCACAGCACCCCCCCCCCAATCCACTGCTTTCCACAACCTTGAAGAGGAGGTAGGGGCTACATGCAGACCACAAAACACAACCCTGAGCCCCAAATGAGGAGTTCGTTTGGAGCTAAGAACTTCCACCCATCCTACAGGAGCTCCCTAAAAACCCTTCCTCCAAGTGACCGTCCTTCACCATTCCAAGTATGGGGCCATCCACAAGCAAGGGTCCTGCAGGATGAGGTGTCTTGCTATCCCCCTCTGGGTAGGACCCCCTCCAGACTGTCTCTGATTGAGCTGCTGGAGGTCACCCCACCCCCAGGCTAACAGAGCCCTCAACTCTCCAACAGGACATTAGTCAAACCCACTCGCTCAGGTCTGCTCTCACTACTTGCAACCCCCCTTCCCGCTGCCCCCCCCCTCCACAACTCCCCTCCCCACAGCGTCTCGACTCCCGGCTCCCGGCTGATTTATTTTTCTGCCAATTTCCCCGAGCTATGCAGAACCAATTACCGCCGGAGCGCAGCGGCACCGCTGCCGCCAGATACACCACTCTGGCAGGCCCTGGGCGCACTACATTTTTCCTGTTATTTTTTTTAATTGAATTTTTAGGGTGGGGGGAGCAGTCCATGAACTCCATCTCGGGGAAACTTAAGCCCCGGGGCCTGTCTCAGGTCACGTACTGCACACCCTGTAGTAATATAATATTTACTGCCCCGAGGGTGCCGCGGACAGCCGCCCCAGGCCAGCAGCAGGCAGCCTGCGGGGCTTGCCGAAGCTGAGACCAGGGTGGGTGAGGGGGGTCTGGGCGGACTGGGGCCTGAGGGCGGGCTGGGCGGGGGTAGAGAAGGCTGGGAAGAATAGAGAGCTGGGCCAACTGGGGTGATTTATGCGCCCCAGCCTGGTTAGGAAGCTGGGAGGGACCAGGATGTAGACCACCAAAAGGAGATTTTCATGGAGACACAAGCTAAAGCCAAGACTTCCCCCAAATACAGCCAGGACCTGTGAGTGCCGCTGACAACACGTCTCAGCCCTACCCCTCCTCCCCCATACACACACTACAAGAGCCCAAGACAGGGGGACAGAAACATGGGGAGACTGGGTGATGCTGTGCTCCCAGCCTACCCTGTATATCCTTAGCTGACTTGGAAATTGGTGGTGGGTCACACAGGCCGAGAGCCAAGACCTGGTTGCTCACCAAGTTGCTGCCTGGCTCTGTGGGAGCAAGCAGGTGACTCCTGGGGGCAGCCACCAGGAGGGAAGGGCCTCCAGAGCCTCCAGCCTGACAGATGAGCTGGGTTCTAGTGGTTCATTTCAGTCCTTGTTAGCAGCAGCTCTGCTGGGCCTGTGCTGAGCTGGGGGCTGGGTCCAGAGATGAGATCCAGCCCTGCTTATCTCTGGGAGAGACACACAAGAGGATGTCCATCATTCCCACTGGGCATCCTGAGAGTCCTTCCTGGAGGAAGTAGCCCAAGCTGCACCTGCAGAGCTGCCAGGAGTTGGTCAGGCTCAGGACAGGGGGAAGGACCTGTATGCACACAGAAGCAAATGCACATGGGCAAAGGGAGCATGTGTGGAATGAAGTGGAGTGGGGTGAGCAGAGCCAGATAATACAGCTATCTAGAAGGGAAAGCGGTATGTGAGGCAGGTAGCAGGGAACAGAAGCCTGCTCACTGTACCAGATGTGAGAGCCACCCAGGACTGAAGGGGAGACCCCATTTTAGGGAGACAATGTGGACAGAAAAGGCAGGGAGCTGGAGAGGAGGATGAAGCAAGGACACAACCAACAAGTCTGAGGAAAGAGCCCCTCTTTCCATTGTGGGCTCTGGGATTGGTAGATCTAAGCAGAGGTGCAAAGGAAGGTGATGAAACCTGCCGAGGGCTTATGCCACCCGTATGTGCTGGCAAGGCAGCCACATGGAGAGGCCCAACAGGCAGCTGGGACCATGGATCCAGAGATCAGAGTTGACTGCTGGGCTGGAAGAGCACAGTGGATGTCTTTGGCCAAGGGCAAGATGAGCTAGAAAAAAGGTTTGGGCTTGAACAAGAGATGCTGATGCTGGAGAAGTAGCAGGGAAGACAGGAAGAACAAGTGAGCAGCCATGGTCAGGCATGGTATCATCAACTGTCAAGACACTCAGTGCCACAGTTGAGGTGGAGGACTCCCTCTTGCTGGGGCCCCCAGCTGCTCAGGGCCTCAGGGCCTCAGATGGTAACTGAAGGTATCAGTTCTTAAGCCTGGAATTCTGCTCTTGGAGAACCATCCATGTGCTTCTCTCAAGAAAACGCAGCTTCCTCCCAGGCTGGAACCAAAGCCCCTGAGAGGCCTGGGAAACCTTCTACTCTCAAGGCAGTTACTCAAGGAGCCAAGCTTAACAGAAGTGGTTTTACCCAGCTCCTCAGAGCAGAGTGCTGAGGAGGGCACTGAGGGCATCCCAGGGCTGGATCCTACCCATCTGCGATGTTCCAGGCACCACACACCTACCAAGGTCCAGCACACACATGAGTCACAAGCAGTGGTATGGGGAAAACTTGAACCCTGCCTGCACCACTGCACACAGCCAACCGCTCAGCAGGTGTGGCCTAGGGTGCAGAGACCCCTGAGAATGCACCTCATAGCTACAGCTCCCAATACTGATGGTGCCCCATGTGGGTCCTTCTAGCCCCACAGGTCCTGCAACCTCCAGACCTCTGGGCCAGCTTCCTCACAGATGCCCTGCTATCAAGTGTGGCTCCTCACCTCTCCTAGCCTGCTTCCCCCACAGAAAATGGCCCTAACTACTCCTCAGCTACCCTGCCCAGAGCCAGGAGGCCATTCTAGACCTTTCTTTGGCCCCTAGCTCCAACCCATCATCAAGTTTCACATTTTAGAGCATTATAACAAGGGGGTTCTGCCACCTAGTTATCATATGAATCTGGGCACCTCTCTGTGCCTGTTTCCTCATTTGTAAAATGGGGATGATTCTACTTTTACCTCATGATTAGTTAATATACATCAAGTTCTTAGGGCAGTGCCTGGTACAGTAGGTTGTTGGCATAATACATCCTGAAGTGTCCATCCTGGTCTCTGCACCACTGCCTTAGCTGCCTTTGTCCCAAGTCACCTGCAGAGCTAGTGTTAAGTCTCCCTTTGCCAGGCCTCCTACTACCTGTGGCCTCACCATCACCAATCCAGCAGCAAACCCAGGTTGCATTGCCCCTCACCAGCCCCAGGCCTAAGCTCTGCTTGGCATAGCCTCCAAGGCCTGGCACTTGGGCAGCTTCTTCCCTCTCCTTTTGCCTGGGCAGTGCCTTCTTTGAAGACCAACTCTCTTCTCCTCTAAGTTCCTATCAGACATCCTTCCCTCCCCCTCTGCCCAAAAAACTTCCCTGGATTCCATTTGTTTGGAGTATTATACCTTCCCTGAATTCACATATGCCTCTAATTCTGAGCACACTTTACTTTGGGTGCTGGATTTGTGCATCCATCACCCGCTAGAGGGCTGAAGTTGTACCCTGGTCAGTAAGCCTGGCACTGCCAAGCTTTGAGAAGGCCTTGGGAATGGCCTGTCTACAGCTCCGCCACTGGGGATAGAGAGTAGAGGAGACAGTTCCTTGGGGAACATTTGATCAGAATGCACTTCCTAACTAACTGCAGCATTAAGGGCTGGAAGGGGGCTGTGTCTGGCAGCAGCGTGGTTACTCATTTCTCAGCAGGGAGTCATTTCTTTCTCTGCTAAGCTCAACAATGGGCTCTATGACCAGGCTGACAGAGGGAGTGATGAGAGGCAAAAGAAGGCAGAGAACGCATTTGCATATATTCACACTTAATCCCCTGGGAAGCAGAATTCTTATTAAGTCCATGTAACAGTGGAGAAACTGAGGTCCATGGAAAGGAAGCTGTGTAAATCCACAAAGCTGGTGAACAGGGCTAGTACCTAAGACTCGACATTTCATCCTAACAATAACTACAGTTCCCATTGATTAAACCCTTCCTAAGGTCCCAGCACTTCATTACATAGTCTAAAGTAGTTACTCCTCGTGCCAAGTTGAAGTTCAAAGCGTTCTTAGGAAGTGTCTCTCCAGAACCACTCAGCAGTGGAAGAGATGCTGAGATGAGCCCCCTCTGCTGGACCTCTGCATCCCCACTTTCTATCACCCCAAGAGGACCCCCTTTTTCCTGAAATTGACAATCAGCCATGTCAATAGAAGACTAAGCAGAAACCATGGTCCCTGACATGGCTTTGGAGAAAGAGGGGCGCCACCCCCACCTCCAGTCAGCTTCTCCTGGAGATTCCATCAGGGAAATAAGAGGTCGGGGATCAGAGACACAATGCTCCCCATTCAGGTGAGCAGGGCTGCGCAGGCCCACAGCTGCTGCTGCTTCAGGGAGATTTATGACCTGCTCTAAATGTCACCTTTTCAACTCCCTGTGCTGGCTCCACCACCTTTGGACTCAGCCCGGGCTGGACTGCTGGCCAAGCGTGGCTGGGAGACGTGCCGCCGCTCACTGCCACACACGAACACTCGCAGGGAAGCAGCCGCACAGGCGCCAGGTACCCCCTACCTGCAGTCTGCAATGAGCTCATCCATCAGCTGAGCCACCAGAGAGTCTGTGTCCTCCGTGGAACACTGTGCCTTCGAGGCCAGGTGGATCTGCTCCAAGCCAGCTTCCTGTGGAACAGGCAGACCAAGGTCAGGAGAGTCACCATGATGCAGAAGGTTAAACACACACACACACACACACACACACACACACACACACACACACACACACACCTGCCATCATAGCCCAATCTATGAACCAACAAAGAATGAGCAGGGAGAGACACAGCCCAGAGCCAGCCAACCAGCGCTGACCTGGCTCAAGAACCTTCCAGGGCTCCCCACACTAAATGCCCAAGCTCGGCACTCCACCTTCACACAGGCAAAAGGAATCCATAAGCTATGTGCCAGCTCCACTGGAAGCTGAATGCATCCTATCATCCACCATCTTCAAGCCAGGTCTGACTCCCCACAGGTGAGCACAGGGGAATGGCCCTTCTGGAGCCTGTTGTCACTCCCCATTGGAACCCCCTCTCTCCTTTCCAGATTCTACGACACACCCAGGCTCAGGCCAAGCCTACCTTCTACCACCCGCTGCCCAGCACCACCACCATCACCACAGTCACTTGGACTTCCTTGTCCCCATGTCAGCTCTCTCGTTGCCAGCATCTGGCCTCCTCTACTGAACCCTACCCAGCCCTGTCCCCTGCCCCGCAGTCCCCTGGAATCCCTCTCCCTGCCCAATCAGCTTTCCCAAGCATGTGACAAATATGTCACAGTGGGACTGCCAGTCTAGAAACAGACCCTACCAAGGAAACACAGTCCCTGCTCCCTCGGAGTCTGGGGTCTTGTAAAATAATGAGTGGCCCAGAGGACAGGCCAAACTGCCCAGCCCTGCCTCCCAGTTCTCAGGCCCTGAGTGTCTGCTGGTCTTCTCCCCACCTCAGAGCTCCAGATCTCAAGGTAGCCAGGGACGACAATGTTCCCCACTTGCGCCTGTATTCCTTCCAGCCACACCAAGACTCCCACTTTTCCCTTCCATTTCCATCTGTCTTTTGAACATGCTCACCCACAGACTTGTCCAGGCCATTCATCTCCCTTCCTCACCCTGTTGCCTCTTTCTTGCTTCACCAGCACAGCTACACTTGCCTCCTCCACTTTCCCATATGTCATGCAACTCAGGAAGAAGCCTACACACACACACACACATACACACACTCCACAGAAGTGCCTGGAAAACACCACCTGGACCGTCAGCTTCCCACCTCCCTTGACCTTTACACCCATCCTTGTGCTTCTCCTCTACTCCCTGGCCAAGCACCAGACCCGCATAGGGAGATGAGTCTCCAGAAGCCTTTTTCACCTCTCAAACACAACTCACCAGCCACACTTGCACCCCTCTGCTCTTCTCCCCAGAGTCCTTTCCACCACGAGAGCCATTTCTCACAGACCTTCCTTTTCCCAGCTCCAATGGGCCTCCAAGGCCTACAAGCTGAAGTCTTGCAGTTCCCCTCAAAGGTCATCTCCTTCCAGGCCATGTCACCCTCCCTGGGCCCCAGAGATGGCAACCTAGTTAAGCCCTCACCCCCTGTGTCTTCCCCCTACTGGATATGGACCCCTTGTTGTTCCCATGCTACTTTCCTGATGTTCCTTGCCATCCTCCTCCCTCTGCACCCCACCTCTCTCTCTTGACACCCCAAGTGTCACCTGAAGAGCTCTGGGTAAGGAAGGCAGGAGAACCCTCCATGGACTGATCATCGATTACTTCCAGCTGACTTCTAGATGCAGGTAAGAGTCAAGAGATATCTAGCACTCATGCCAGCCACTGTCCGGAAGCTCAAAGTCTCTCTCTCTCTCTCTCTCTCTCTCTCTCTCTCTCTCTCTCTCTCTCTCTCTCTCTCTCTCTCTCTCTCTCTCTCTCTCTCTCTCACCACTGCATCTGTTATAGGCTCTCCCAGTGCTCTCCTCACCCCTCTTCTGGGCATTAAATAGGACACAGAAGACAGAGGGCATCAGCCCACAAAAGCCACTGGACACAGTCACCTATCAAGTGAGCAGAGGCTGGGGGGGGGGGGCCCTGCTTCTACTCACCAACCGGTCAGCAATCCTGAGCAGCTGGTTCCGAGTCTCAATCCTATGGCTAATGTCCTCCCAGTAGGAGGACAGCACCACGACCGGCTTCACATTGCCCCAGGGTAAGTAGTAGTAGTGGCACCCTGCATGGGGAGAGGGGCTTGGTTACTGGGCAAGGGAAGAGGGGCCTGGGTATGGGGTAGGAGCTGAGGGTGAGAAGGCAGAGCCCAGGCCCCCGGTCACTAAGACCTGGAACTAGCCAAGGTGGGAAGGGGCCTGGGGTTGGAGGCAGAGTGGTGCCTTCTCCCCCTTCCCATCTTAGAACCCCCTGAACTCTTCAGTGCCCACACAAGTGGGGGATCAGACAGCTCCACCTCTCACTGGGGTTCCTTAGCACATCAAAAGAGAAAGGTGACTAGAATGACCCGCAAATCAAGACCATACTCCCCAATGTCTCTAAGCTACCTAGATACTACGTAATGACCCAGGTGGGTCAACATGAGTACAGATCACTGCACTTTCAAGACTCCAACCCAGGGCTGGGGATATAGCCTAGTGGCAAGAGTGCCTGCCTCATATACACGAGGCCCTAGGTTCGATTCCCCAGCACCACATATACAGAAAACGGCCAGAAGCGGCGCTGTGGCTCAAGTGGCAGAGTGCTAGCCTTGAGCGGGAAGAAGCCAGGGACAGTGCTCAGGCCCTGAGTCCAAGGCCCAGGACTGGCCAAAAAAAAAAAAAAAAAAACAACAACAAGACTCCAACCCATAGGAAATGGGGAGCTAGCAGTGGGCGGGGGCGGGTAGCCTCTACCTAGAGCAGTGGGGGAGGGCTCCGGGAGCACAGCAGGCCCCCAGCAGCTTCCCATAGGAGGTAGAATTTAGGGTTCAGCCCCTCCCCCTCTGTGACTCAGGGCCTCACCATCAAAGACTGCCCGGCTGTACTGGGTGGTGGAGGCCAGCGGCAGACAGGTTGTGTCGAACTTGTTGCCGTAGTTCCCAATGCTGACCTCAAACTGGATGGCATCGTCCACGTCCTGCAGCATGGAGGCCGAGTAGAAGGCCGCAAAGAGGGAGTATTTGCGCCTCCGGAGGTACTTCTGTGGGCAGAGAGGGCAGGCCAGAGGGCGTGAGGAGAAGCCAAGGAGACAGGTGTGCACAGTGGGTCACTTGTCTGACAGGCCTTTACCATGACCTGCACCAGGAACCCCTGGCTAGGCTGCCCAGTGGCAAAGAGTCCAGCAAAGAAACAACCTCCAGATTCGATTACACACTGAACAGATGAATTCTAGGTCTCTGTGTGCTTGGCCACATCTCCTAATAAGATCTGCTCTTCCACAGCCATGTGGCTTCCAACCTGCGGCAAGGTCTCACACGGTGCCCCTCAGGGCAGCCCATCTCATCCACCATGCTAAATCACCAGGCCCCACCCAGAACTCCCACCCACCCTGCAGAGGTGTCCGCACGCCAGCCCTGCTGCTGTACACATGCCACCTCTGCCATGCACTTGGGATATGTGAAGCACCTTGCTCCCTTTGGGCATGGGCACAGAGGACACGTTCAACAACTCCTTCGTATGTCCTGATTTGAACCAACATGATTTTATGGTTCCTTCCATTGGGAGGCACAAAGAAGCAGGATTAAGCAATTGGGGTTTAAGAGAATGTAAATAGTAATGACAGCTAACACTTAATGAGTACTTACTGCATACATATCTTAATTCACTTCTCACCACAATCTTATGAGGTAAGTATAATTATTACACCCACTTTACAGGCAGGGAAATAGCCAGTAAGTGGTGGAGCCAGGATCCAAGCCACAGCTCTATGACTACAGTGTCTGAATGCTTCTAGAGACAAGGCCTGGCTCTACCATTTATTGCTCTAATTTATCTGGGCTTCCCTGTCCCCGTCTATAAAATGGAGATCGTAACCACAGCGATCTCACTGGGGTACTGTGAAGATTCAGTAATGTCAGGGGCATCACTAGCAGTGTCAAACACCTGCTAAGTGTTTAGTTGACCTAGTAGACCCCCATTCTTATATGACTGTTAGAAAACAGTCTCGTATTGCACTGAACTCTAAACTGTCAAAATGCTTCCATTTATCTTCTTTATTCCTCTGTGCATTCCAAGTGGGATACATGTTACATTCTTCCCACCTCTCAGAGGAACTGTCAGTAACCCAAAGAAGTGAAGTCATAGTAAGTGTGGAACAGGACTATGTCCCTTCTCAACCGTGATGCTTGCTTGGCCACCTCTCTCTCTCTCCCATCCCTAAGAGGACTCCACCTCCTTCCCAGGGCAGTGTTCCTCACCTCCACCCGGAGGATGTCATCCGCAGGGAGGTCCTCCACCTTCTGCTCACTGTGCTCCACCAGCTTGGTCTCCAAGGACAGCAGAAGCCGGCCTCGGTAGGCCACACCTTCCCCCTGCACCACGACGATGACGACAATGACGACAACAACGAGGACAACGACAGGTCACCAGCCAGAGCAGATGAGGGAGAAGAAAGAAGCATGGTTTGGCTCTAAGGCAGTTCATCTCCCAGGCAGCCAAGAAGCTGAGCCAACCCACCATTCTTCCGATGAGGATGTCATGGCCCAGAGAGTTCCAGGGACACGCTGAGCCACCCAGGGAGATAACCAGTGCCACCTCCATCCAGCCCAGACTCAGGAAATGAAACCTGGCAAACATGGGCCTGGGTGTCTTGGGGACTGAGGTCCCAGTGTCCCTAAGAAGGAGGCAGGGGGGAACAGAGAAGAAAAGGAGCCAGGAGGAGGCCAGGTAGAATTAGAATTATGATACTCTGATGGGTCCAGCCTGCCCAGGCCTCGTGCACCCCATGAAGTGTCAGCTGGGCCCGAAAGCCACCAAGCCAGTTGGGAGATTGCCAGAGGATCTCTTGGCATGTGGCACTCACCTTGCCTATGTTGAGCTCTGCATAGGGGTCTGGGAAGCCCGTGAACTCCCGGGGACTGCCGTACAGGTTCACATAGCAGGGACCAAAGGTGGGGAGGAAGCCTAGATTGTCGTCCACTGAAGACACAAGCAGGAGTCAAGAGAGGCCCCCCAGTGGGGCTTTCTAGAACTCAACCCAGCTCCTCCAGACCTGAGACCCCCAGCCCTCAGTTTCCCCCACATGCATCAGAGATAATCTTTGTCAACAATAATGACACTGATTTGTCATTATGTCCCATAAATCCATTGAGTCCTTGCCACTATTAGTCTCATTTTACACAGGAGGAAATAGAGGCTCAGAAATACATAGCAACACATGATGACAAAGTGGCCAGACCCAGAATGGTGTTCCCTCAAAGCTCATGCAATCAGCAGGCATGCACACACTGGAGATCAGGGCTCTCCCATCCCCACGCCCATGCCATCCACACCCTGCCCACCCCGCCCCCTTCCAGTCTGCAGGTGTATTACATCCAGACATGAGGAGGCATAAAGGAACACCCAGAGCCCCATGACCAGAAAAGCTGTCTCTCAGGGGGGCAGAAAGAGGCTCAGCCTCCATGCCCCTCCCCCACAGTCAAAACCCAGGAACATGTCCCAGTGTCCTGATGGCTCTGACTCATTTCAGCGCACACACACACACACACACACACACACACACACACACACATATTACAGAATGAGTGTTTTAATGGAGCAGATTGGAGGAGAGTTAGAGAATGAATGAATGAGCCTCCTTTGGGGAGGCTCTCTTTTGTTAATTTGTCATTTGGGGGGTTCATGGATGTATTTCCCAGGACGACACTTCTGTATACTCTGAAAACTCTGCAAACCCTTTTGGAGGAAAGGGGAAAGAGGACATTTCCAGAATGCCAAAGATGGGAGGCAGGGCTAAGACCACCTGGGATGACCCTATCCACATAGGATGGGCCAAACAAGCACAAGACCAATCATCACAGCAGAGGGGTGCTAGGGCTGGACCCAAGGTGCATGCTGGGAACTGCTCCTAGGGAGCTCGTAGGTGAGGGGTCACAGGGACTGGCTGGGCCATGCCTGCCCTCCAGTCAGGAGTGCCCTGAACCCTTCCACATGGTCCTTCTTCCAGACCCCAGCACAGGCAAAACTCTGGCTTTAGGAACAGAAGAAGGCCTTGGAACACGTGAACATTACTCATCTGTGCTAATCATCTTGGTTATGATTTACCTCCTGAATTTCCACCTGAAGAGTTTTTCACTCCTGTTGACCTCCTCCTGGCCCCTCAGATACCCCACATTTCCCCAGGTTGCCCAGGGCTCCCCTGCCTGCCCCAATTCATCCTTTTAGCTTCACCACAAGCTTGGGAAGCATCTGGGAGAAAGGAAGGAAACTGTCCTCGAGACATTCCGAATGACTTCAGTGCTCAACCAGGTGCAGAAAGGAAACTAATCAAGGTAAACTCAGGGGCTGGGTGCAACCATACTTCATGCAGATCAGGAAACCCCATCTCCAGCATTCATACCCCTCCAATATAATCCCCCAAACCCATCCCCTCAGACCCCTAGGTGACAGTAACATACGGTCTGTGGCTTGTTGAGGCTTGGCCACACCTGCAGGCTCCTCTGAAGCATAAAGAAATGGAAAAGGTGTTAGGATGGACATGGCTGGATGGAGGAATGGTTATGTGACCAGGAGCTGCCAGATGAATGGAAAGACAGCTCCTGTGTGGGAAGCAAACATAGCCCCAGGCCCCACCCCCAGCCCAGCCCTGAATGTGTCACAAAAGCTAAGGCATCACCACCCCTGTCCTGGCCAGACAACAGCCCCTAGTACCACAATCACTTGAAACTTGATTCAAGATATTCAAGAAATACCAGAAAAGAAAATGTGTTTTTCTCTGTAATAGCCAGATCAGTGAGGAAAATAAAATACAGACCTAAGAAAAGGGTGAGTAAAACACAAAAGAGCCCGGAGCAAGGCAGCGAACACTCAGTGCTCGGAACCCAACTGGGCAGAGCTAAGCAAGGGCATTTCAAAGCACAACATCTCCACCTAGTGGTCAATTCTATTACTGCCATGGAAAAACAACATGTTGCGTTTTCACAACAGCTGGCACCTGGAACTGGCTCTAACACCTGCTGCTTCCAGTAAAGTATGGTGACAGATCCTGTCCATTAGATAAAGATTCTGCACACCTGAGTCTGCTCCTAATTTCTGGTGAAGGATATCTAAAAATAATAGATGCAAAGAAAATATGTTCTGGCCACTGTGGGGCTCTTGGTATCCATCATTCATTTCTAAGCTGGTAGATGACTCGAGAGGGGAGCACCTACGGTCTCTTTCCTCTGTCTCTATGATGTTTGTCTCTTTCTGCCCTTCATACATTTTAGATAGAAAGTATAATCATTTTGAGGTCATGGATGACCTGGGAATGGCATTAGATTGTTTTTGTCCACTATTCACCTTTACCTATTACCTCCAAAAAAAAAAATCCCAAATCCCATTGCAGTCTTTCCATAATTATACTTATGAGCCAGCAGTCAGGAAAATGTCACGAAGGAAGAATGAGCAAAGAGGAATATGGAAGTAGGGATGAGAACAGAGAAGACAAGGCCCTGGGCTGGCCCCCAATCTCTGCTGCCAGGCCTCAGCTACAGCTGTTGCCCAGGTAGCCATTTTCACATGCACAGGAATCAACTTTGACCAAAGGGAGAGTCAGGCCCCTGGCTATCAGAGAATGTGCTTTCTCAACAATCTGACCTATGTGGGCACGGATGTGATTCCAAGGAAGGCAGTGGCCAGGGACTACAAAAAAAAAAAAAAGTTTCCACTTAAGGTCCTTCCAAATGATTAGCAAGAGGCCTGGCCTGTTATCTATCTCAGGCTAAAGAAGCTAAAATCATAGTTCCAACCCCCATGTGCTTCTTGCAAAGGCAAACTTGGCTTCTCATCCACAACCTGACTTTAAATCCTGGCTGCACACTGATACGCAGACAGACACACAGGGTTCCCTCATCCTGCCAGCCATCTGAGCAGCACACAGGCCTCAGATGACTAGGAGGAGTGTGCACGCCTTTGCACTCATTTGTTCATTCAGCAACCCTCGCCGGGCACAATACTAGGCACTGGGGGTGGGTAATGGTCCTCCTGACAACTTCTGCCAGGGATTCCCACCTTGAGGGAAAGTCATAGGTCTCATGGAACATCAGTACCCACCCCCCAAGTTCTCTCCCCTGTGTCTGCTGACAGCTCATAAAGTCAAGGGCAGGGCAACCAAAGGGCCACCCAAGACAAAGCCTCTATTTAGTCCGCATCATCCTTCTGCCAAAACACAAGTGTTTTAGTGTGCTTTCCCTGAGCCCAGAGATCCAGAAGTGTGGACGCCCCAAGTCACAGATGAATGCTCCCCATTTCCCCAGCTCCCTCACCTGGGGAAACTGGAAGGAATTGAGAACAGGCCTCCTGGCCCCATGAGCCACAAGTCTCAGCCCCGCAGACAGTCCTCAGGGACGTGCATGTGCCTTGTAGGAGCCCAGGGTGTTACCTGCAGCCATTTTTGCCAGCACCCCGCCCCGCCCCCCCCCCCTCCCCCCCGCCACCACCGCCTCTCGGCACATCCCCAACCCCATGGCATTTGGCTGCCTGACATAGCCTGAGCCAGGCAGGGGAAGAAACCAAAAACTGCTGGGAAATCATCTTCAGCTACGTTCCGAAGACAGAAAGATGAACTTTGGGTTTCTTGGCCATGGAAAAAAACTGTTGGGTACAAGTACTATTTCTGTAACATGACTGTCATGTGTATAAAGTTATCAAAGACTCTGGGTGGTTTTCACGGCTCTCATGTATCTGAGAACAGACCTTTAAAAAAAAAATCTTTCCTTAATATATTGGTGGTGCTCAGGGTCCAAAAAATACTTCACTGTGCCCAGGCCAACCCATGGGCAGAAGTGCTTAAGTGGTTACTGTTGGGTCTTGTCCTCCCCGGAAACAAAAACAAGACACAAAACCAAAAACACTTGGTCAAAACAAACCATCAAGGGACCTGCGGGGAGGGGTGTGGAGAACATACCGATTTTCACAATTCACTTTTGCTGGGGTTGAGAGATGACAGAGGTATGCTAGATCCCATGTGAGGAGAAAAGAAATTTTTAAAAAAAGAAAGGAATATGCTGTAAACCAACTGTACATCTCAGGGGAGGGCGGGGAGGGGACCTGGAAGGGAAGATGGTAGGAAAATGAAGGAGGAGGTAAAAAGTTTTAAGAAATGTACTCATTGCCTTATGTAACTGTAACCCCTCTGTACATTACTTTGACAATAAAAATGATCATTTTTAAATGAAAGAAAAATGTGAGGGAACAACATGTTCTACGGGCTTTGGGATGGGTGAGGAAAGCTTAAGGGACCTACCTGTATAGGGAGGAATGTCAGAGAACCTGTGAAGTCTTAAAGAATAAACCCAGTTTTGTCCAAATATTTAACTCTTTTATGGTCACACAGATCAAGCTATTTAACTTCATATCCAAAAATTAGTTAGCTGATTGCAGAAAAAATATTCTCATTTATTTCCAAAACAATGGTGGCGGGTTGGGGGGGGGGTCCTACTTAGGCTGCCTTCCTGAAGCACAGGAGGTTGCCCATGACTTGACCGCCATCTACTGGTCACATAAACACTGGCAGATCAAAAGAATCATGATTCCAGAAAAAGAGGAAGGCGAACATTATTACCTCCAGAAATGGGAACTACGGAGGACCTAAACTCTCCACCAGGTGGCTGATGGCAGGCACGGGTGTAGCCTCATGGATCAACAGCCATCATAAATCAGTCAGAAATGTCACATTGTGCCTCCACCAGTCTCTGTCTCAGGGTTGAGAAGGGCTTCCTTCCATTCCAATAGTCACGGCCTGTGAAGCAGCCAGAAGGCCTTCCGCACCACCCCCTGAAGCACTGCCCCATCTCCGCGCTCTTTCTGTACCTGCAGGCCAGCCTTTGGCAGAACTTCTGACCAGCTAGAAGGGAACTCTGACCTGGACCAAACAGTGCCTGGAGCTAGTAGGGGAAGGGCTGGGAAGACAGGGTTCTTAATAAAAGTGCCATTTTTGTGAATTCTACCAATGAGATCCAGATGGCAGAGAGCCTCTAGGTGTTGAAGCTGAGTGGGGATGCCTAGGAGATGATCATACAACTCTTAACTTCCATGTGTACTTGGAACTTTCAAATAATTCAAGCTGTTTATTGTAAGAGGTTCCAGAGAGCCTACAAGCTCACTGGATGAATGTGTACCAGGAAGGAAGCACGTTACCCTCTCCTACAGGCAAAGATCTGCAGAGACACATAATGAAGATCTCCTGTCTGTGGAAAACTGTCAAGCTGAACAGATCTTCCTAAACAGCAGATGCGGGAAAGAACTTTTAGACCGCACTGGGAATGTGGCTTAGTGGTAGAGTGTTTGCCTAGTATGCATGAAGTCCTGGGTTCGATTCCTCAGCACCACATATGCAGTAAAGGCCAGAAGTGGTGCTGTGGCTCAAGAGGTAAAGAGCTAGCCTTGAGCAAAAGAAGAAGAAGAAGAAGAAGAAGAAGAAGAAGAAGAAGAAGAAGAAGAAGAAGAAGAAGAAGAAGAAGAAGAAGAAGAAGAAGAAGAAGAAGAAGAAGTGGGAAACAGAGGAGCCACATGAGAATGTTGAGGAAGTAGTTTGAGATCCTCAATAGTGTTGTGACAACAAAAAACTTCTGGGAGAGGACAGAAAGGAAGAAAAGGCAGGTGCAAAAAACAGTGTCTAGGGAGAGAGAAAAAGGCTTGACAAGGACTGAAATGTGCAATAGCCAAGGTTCAACCACACCACAAAGAAAGCAGAAATGGTTCAGAGAAATCATACTGGTGATACCAAAAAGCCAAGAATGACAGAAACAGCCAGGATTGACTTGGGGTTTATCCTGTGCCAGAACTTCACATTTATGATTTATCATCAGACTGGATCCTTCCAAGCAATCACAGGAGTTGGAGTTCATAAGAACCCCATTTTATGGATGGAAAGCTGGAGCAACTCTCTAGGTTACAAAGAAGGAGAGTTGACAGAATCTAAGCCTCAAATGGGCAGCTCCAGAACTAGAGCGCTCACCACTACCCCAACTTGCCTTCAGCTCTCTACACATAGGTTAGAATGCAAAATATTCCTTACCTCAAGCTTAGAAATTCACCATTCTCAGACAAAATTCAGTGAAAAAAATCCTAGGTGAGTCACCTGGATATAGTAGCATAAGATAGGAGCAACGAGTGGCATTGTAATCGTCTTTATTTGTGTAAGAATACTCTCTGGTGCCTGAACAACAACTCAGTCACTCAGCAAAACATTCAGAGCTCATTCCCATAAGCAAGCATTATATAACTGGTATTTTCTAAACTTCAAAAGAAAAAAATATACATGAATCCCTAAAAGCAGTGTCTAATCAGTAAAAAGGAATATGACTCACTCCATGCCGTTCTCAGAAAATATGTCAAAATAGATTAAATATTTAAATGTGAAAAAATTAAATGTTTTAAATAGAGTTAAAGCTGGGCACCAGTGACTCACGCCTGTAATACTAGCTACTCAAAAGGCTGACATCTGAGGAACGCAGTTCAAAGCCATCTGGGGTGGGAAAATCCTTGAGACTCTTATCTCCAGTTAACTATCAAAAAGTCAGGAGCAGAAATGTGGGCTCTGGTGGTAGAGTGCTAGTCTTGAGTGAAATAGCTAAGGGACAGCACATAGGCTCTGAATTTAATTAAGCCCTAGAACTAGCACACACACAGACAAAAAAGTTAAAACGTAGGCATTTGCCAAAGACCTTTTAAACATGACACATAATGCAGAAACTATAATTATTTAAATACAAATTTTTAAAATAAACCTAAATTAGTTTAAACATTTTGAAAGGAAACAGTAAAATAAGTCTAAAGAGAGTTAAAAGTATACCAATGAAAATTCCAATAACGTTTAAATAGAAAAAACTAATGAGTCTAATTGAGAAAATAGAAAAAAGAAAATTCAAACACAATAGCAATAACAAAAAAAGGAAAGCACCAGGTAGAACGAATTGTCTTAAGTATAAAAGGTTACTCTGCAAAACACTACATAAATAAATTTGAAAACCTCAATGTAATGGATGTTTTTCTAGGAAATATAAATTATCAAAATTGACTAGAGTAAAAGTAACAAACTAAAAATAACAATGATCACAGGAGGAATTGAAAAGTTTTTAAAGAGCCATTACTACACCCACTCAGAAAGGGCACCCAGCCCATATGGTTTTATGGGTGAATTATTTCAAACCCTCAAAAGACTATATTCTTATGTTATATAAACTGTTCCAGATGTTTGAGAAGACTTTAAATCTTTCCAATTAATTTTACAGAGCCAGCATAACCCAGATACAAAAACCAAAGAAATAATAAGCAGACATACCAATTGAAGATAATAGAAAATCAAGAAACAGGCCCAAGAACACATTAAGGAATTTAGTAGGTGACAAGTCAGCATTGCAAAATATAGGGAACAGATTATTCAACAAGCAGCATTGGTATCACCAGTGAACAATTATGTTTTTTTTAAGTGATGTTAGATCCCTTCCTTATTCACTAAGGAAAATATGAACAGATTTGGCTACATACAAATTTAAGTTTCTTTAAGTCAAAAACTATAAAGATAAAGCAGAATTATTTGCCACATGTATGATAGGAAAAAGTTAGTGCCTATATAAGCATAGAACTCTTACGAAGCACATATAATAAAAATACAAACATGTATCAGAAATACGAACCAGGAGAATGCATTTGAAATAATTATAAAATGCATAAGAATATATTATATACAAATTTACGATACTTTGAAATTTATGTTGTTCCATTAACCAGATGTCAATGAAATGAAAATTAAGACAACAAAGAGGTATCATTTTTATCCATCCAATTCACAGATATATATACCAGAATTTGATATTCAGTGTTCAAGTCCTCGTGCTTGCTTGGCTTTCTTACTCATGGATGGTGCTCAACCACTTGAACCACGACTCCAGTTTAAGCCTTTTGCTGATTATTCTGGAGATGTCTCACAGACTTTTCTGCCCTAGCTGGCTTTAAACCATGATCCTCTAGATCTCATCCTTCTGAGTAGCTAGGATTATAAGCATGAGCCCCAGATATCAGGCTCAAAATTGTTTTCTGATATTATTTTAGCCTATGTGGATGACAGCATAATACATGAAGCCTATGGAAGTGACTGGAGAAAAAAATAACCCTGGATTTTGTAGGGCAACTTGGGCCTTAAAGAAGTTATGGTCCCCTGGTCTACCAATTCCCCCTTTAGATATTCAGCTTGAGGAAACCCATTGGTCTGGGGGTGGGGCACTTGACTAGCCCCTGTGAGCCCTGGATGCAATACGCAATAGCACAGATTTAGAATTTGTTTCATCTTACATCTTGAAAAAGACAACTTGTGAATGCATAAAATTCTTCTACAAAAAAATCCATTGCAAAATTAATTGTTCTTCATGTAGAAAAATTAGAAAAGCCCTAACTATTCAACATTCCCTAAAGGGATAGTGGTATATTTACACAGTGAAAGTCTTATTCATTTAGAAGGGCATTTAAACAGGTGAAAAGACATCTACACAGGACTGCCAAGTGGTTAAAAGCAAGTTCCCAAACAATTTCCTTTTAATGTATGTATGCATATATCTGTGTATACGTATACATCTAGGAACATGCATATACATTCATACACACAGAAGGGTCTCTGGAAATTCATAGTTCTTGTCTGGGATGATACAGCTATGGGTTATTGCAGAGGGTGCATTTTATATTCTTTGTTTCTTTGTTTAAAAATTTACAAATGAGGGGCTGGGGATATGGCTTAGTGGCAAGAGTGCTTGCCTCCAACACATGAAGCTCTTGGTTCGATTCCCCAGCACCACATATACAGAAAACAGCCAGAAGTGGCGCTGTGGCTCAAGTGCAAGAGTGCTAGCCTTGAGCAAAAAGAAGCCAGGGACAGTGCTCAGGCCCTGAGTCCAAGCCCCAGGACTAGCCAAAAAAGAAAAAAAAAATTTACAAATGAACATGAACAATTTTTTAACAGACCTATAAAAGCTATTTCAAAAGAAAACCTGCTGGAAACCACATTAGACAATGTAGAACCCAGTAGATGATGAAACCACAGCCACCAATATTATCTGCAAGAGTGAATTACCCGCTGTGTTCATGCCTGTAGCTACTCAGGAAGCTGGGATATGAGAATGGTAGTTAGAAGCCAGCCAGGACAGATACAGCCAAGAGCATTTATCCCCAATTAACAAAAGCTGAAACTAAAGATCTGGCTCAAGTGGTAGAGTACCCACTAAGAGAACATGAAGCTCTCAGTTCAAGTCTTGGTACTGACATAAATAAGTCAGTAAGTAAATAACCCACAGGTATATGATAGAGGCAGGATAGGAGAGAGCATGCTGGGCCAAGGGCAGAGCACAAGTGAACCATACCTTCTATTTCTCCTCCAGGAGCAGAGATTTTTGACATACCCAGGTAGGTGGTGGACACAACGTCATTGTGAGTGAGGCGGTCCCTAGAACAAGGAAGCAGAATGGGCCTGAACATGGGACAGAGACGAAGGCCACAGCCCACACAAGGACAAACTGCCTCAGTTTACCTCATGGAGGCAAGGGTCTCAGTCAACATCTTGTATGTTACTGAGGCCTAGTGATCCCAGGGAGGAAGAGACTGGAAGAAAAGCTTGCTCAAAACAACTCATAGAGGGACCTAGTCCATTTCCCCAACCATCACTGGGCCACCAGTCTGGCTCTCGGAAGGCAGACCACAGGTTGACAGGGAGGAGGCCTGAAGCAAGCAGGATAAGGAGCAGAAGGGTGTTTGGGAAACCCAGTTCCCAGAACAGGACAGCTGAGGTGTCCAGGAGCTAAGAGATGAGCAAGATCAAGGAGGAGCTCAGATGACCAGATCAAAACCATCTCCAGAGCCACAGTCTTGAATTAGCCAGTGCTACTGAATTCCTTTCTGTATGTGCCTTTGAATGTGACAAAGCACTTGAACTTCCATCCTGCAGGAGTTTTACCACAGTCTTGAGCAACAAGTACTATTCTTATCATCTCTGCTCTCCAAGCAAAGAAGATGAAACCCAGAGACAGGCAGGCATTTCTTCACAGTCAGACAAGGGAGGAAGGAACAGAGCTAGGACTGCTGATCCCATTCCTGGTCTTGTCCTGTGTCATCATACATACTGACATAGTTCAGGACCACCCTGCTTCTCTGAAGAAAGACTTCTTCCCTTCCCCACCATTGTAGGGGCCTGTGAGTGGGAGACAGGGACTAATAATCTTTTAGCCACTAATCTCCCATGCAGACCCTTCTTGTGGACCCCATACCAGCCTTCCTTGATAATAATAAATATTAATAGCTAGCACTGACCTACTAAAACAAGCACTGCAGTAAAAACATCACACAACTTAGCTCTCTTTACCAGGAGAGCCCTACAACTAGCCCCAGTTTAGATGATGCTGAGAAATTTAATTCATTTGCAAAGGTCAGATTAGGCCTGACATGGAAACCAGAGTTTTGATTCCAGAGCAGCCACCTGCTGCTCCTGGGCAGGCTCAGACTTGTGGTTCTTGGTCTAGTAGTTCTGATTTCCCAGAAAATATGTGTCTACATCTGAAGACAGATGTGGTATGAGAAGGGGGTCGTGCCAGTAGCTGGTGGGCACAGAAGAGGACCCACAACAAAGCCCAAGGCTACCGACCCTGGGGTGGAGACTGAGGAACCTTGCATTGGGACAGCCCCATGCAGGAAGGGGCAGTCTCAGACATCCCGTCACGCGTTCCGTGTCTCTTCCCTGCTACGTGGTCAGCCATAGACAACCTTCAGAAGATGCAGCCAGCCCCATTCCAAAAGACTCACCAGAATGGGTGATTTTATTTTTCTTATTTTTCTTTAACTCCTAGCGCTATGAGAGACCCTCAGTCTCTGTCACTCCCTTCCTTCCTCTTTGAATTTTCCAGCATGATGATTGAGCCCTGGTTTTGAATTTTTCACCAGGACAGGCAGGGGCTGCATGAGGCAGTCAGCACAAATCTGTATCCCTGTTCTTGGTAAGGAATGTTAACCAGAACTAGAAAAAGGAAATTTCCTTGAGATTATCAACACTGATAGCTGTCAGTGGATGGCTGGGAGCAGGGAGGAGGGGAGAGAAGACGAAGGGGGTAGAGAAAATGCCGGTCCTGGGGTTTGAACTCAGAGCCTGGGCACGGCACTGTCCCTGAGCTTTTTTTACTCAAGGCTAGCACTCTACCGCTTAAGCCACAGCTCCACTTCTGGCTTTTTGGTGGTTAATTGGAGATAAGCGTCTCAAGGACTTTTCCTGCCCAGGCTGCTGTCCTCAGGTCTCGGTCTCTTGAGTGGTTAGGATCACAGGCGTGAGCCAGCTGATGACATTTTTAAACTGTCTTCTTGCTGAAAAGACCAGGACTGGAAGAGGGTTTGCTCAGCAGCTGCTCTCTGATCTTGTCTGAATTGGAAAAGGAGGTGTAGTGAATGGAAGAAGAGGCGTTGTTTTTATGGATATATGGGGTGTGGGGGGGGGGGAACTTGGACAATTTTTTTTGTCTTTTAATGAAAAAGGAATTTTTAAACAATTTGAGAGGAAGATTAAGTTACAGGGAGGAAAAGGGGCCATAAGGAGTATATCATATTTCCAGGATTCAGGTAATAACAAAGTTTATCTGTATTTTCTGGGAAGAAAGCTCTTTGGGGATAGGAACTTGCAGCAACAGAATACTTTCTGGCCAAGAACTAGGTTTTGGGGCTTGGGGTTGCTTTTGGAAAATACAGCGAGTCTGAAAATAGACTCACAATAAAAATGCCACTTCAACCCAAACCAGAGATTCAACCAACAGATTCGGTAATGTGTTTAGATTGTACAGTATGCTGATGCCTCTGACACAGCTTCAGAGGGAGCCAGGCCAGGCCCATCCACAGCCCAAACACACGTGCGCGTGCACACACACACATGCACACACACACAACCGTGCCTGTTCTCTCTCTCTCTCTCTCTCACACACACACACACACACACACACACACACACTCACTCACTCACTGCAAGCTCAAATGCAGAGATCACCCAGGGGGTGTCAAGTGTATCTCTTCCCCAAACCGCTTCCCCTGGGGCGCACATACCCGTGGTCACGGCCCTCAAGGCCTCTCCCTTGGCCCCCACCCCCTACCCCCGCCTGCTCCCTTCCCTCTAATTCTCACAAGCTGTTTTCTTTAGGCCTGGGGAACTGGCACACACTTTAATGGCTCTGCGGCCTGGGGTTTTTCCCCTAGTCTCTCATTAGCCTCCCGGTTGGGGGTGCCATGGGCCTGAGACCAAAGAACATGCCAGGGAACCACACGGCCAAGACTTTGGGGGCAGAGAAAGGACAACTCTCTCTCTCTTTGGAAAACCTAGTGTCCTAAAGGTCACCATTGTGGAGTCCCATGCTCATGTCCACCTCAGGTGTCAGAGGGGTCTCCTGGCTATGGACTGCAGGAGGCAGTGGCACCTGGTGACAAAGGTCACAAGTTGAGGTTCACACCTGGCCTCTGCGACTTTCTAGATGTCACTCAGACCAGTCACTGGATTCTCCCAACTTTTCTGTGAAGTAGAACCATGAAGTCGAGGGAAGTGTGGGATGGAGTCAGTCATGGGAGGTGGCAGTAGGTGGTCAACGAATGCTAGTCACTATGATTTTTAAGTGCCTGGGGGGTGGGTATTATCTTCACCTGCTCCACACCTGCTGGTCCACTTTCTCCGTTCTGGGGTACCCCTCTGTTCTACCCCACAAGGGTGTCACAGACCCTGCTCCCAAGAAGCAGGCCAAAGGGGCAGCTGGGCATGCTTCCCAGAGCTGCCTGCAGCCGCGGAGGACCACCTCGCCAGCCGTACATCCTTCCTCCCCCTGACTGGCCCAGCAAGCCCTCTTCATGGCCACCTCCACACGCACGCGCAGAACTCACCAGTCCATGATGCGAATCCTCATTTTCTCACACATGGAGGGAAACTGAGGAGGGGAAGGAAGAAGGTTGAGAATGGGCCTTTTAAAGAAAATGGCACCCCACCTTAGACAAGCCCAAGATTCTGGCAGGATGCTAGGGAGACAAGGGGCCCAGAATACACACACACACACACACACACACACACACACACACACACACACACACACACACTCTCCCATACCCACAGGGTCTCCTGGGGTGGAGCTGAGGGTGGGGGAGTTGAGGCTCACCATGGCGGGTAGCGTGATGTTCTGGTTCCACTGGGGGTTGGCTGTCTTCTCCAAGATCTTGCTGCAGAGCTAGGAGACATGGAAAGGGGGGATGGAACTCCATGAGGACTTGGGGCTCCACTGTACAGCCAACGACCATTCTTCGCCCTGCTGGCTGCCCTTTGGGCTCAGACACAGAGTCTTTGTGGACCCAAAGAAAGCGGAAACAGGGTGTCGTCAGAGAGCCCAGCCCTTCTGCCTTGAGCTCATAAATGGCCTCAAGTGCTCTTCCCTACCTCCCTTACAGCCATGCCTGACTGTCTTTCCCAGAGGCCTCCCAGCCTAGCACCCTTCCCTCTCTCCATCAGCCCATATCACCTGCTGGTTTAGAAGACTAGGAGCCCCGGACTGTCAGAGAGGGAGGGGGAAAGGCAGCAGGAGGGGGCAGCTAAGAAAGAAGCCAAATTCAATGAAGATACAAACTCTATAACCCACAGCCCATCTTACAGCAGTCTTGCACTAAAGACCAAACTTGTCATAAACAAGAAACTGAGCAAGAGTAGAAATAGATCCCAGCCAGGGACTAATGAGTTGACTATGTCCTTGGAGTCCGTGGGGAACGCCAGGCACCCCAGGGCGAACGTACCCACACGTGGGGACTGCAGATTCCATCTCTATTACATAGATTCTAGTGGGCTGGCACGTTCTTTTGCAGTGTTCTTCCTGTCAACCCTGTATTGTGCCACACGCAGCATGTTGTGTGTGTTGTCTCATTTAACAAGCATCTGAGTTAGATCAGGGACTTCAGGTCCCCAGGGGTGAGGCTGGAGTCGCTGTTTCCCCTGTCTGCAGCCGCTGAGCTCCCAGCACCAACTCCTGTTCCCTTTTCTCCCTCCACCCTGGAAAAGAAGCCCAGGCACAGGCTGACAAGGGGTTAGCAGAGAGCAAGAAGGAAGTAAGGAGAGGAGCAATCAAACAATGGGCAAAGGACAGAAGACAGCTTACAGGAATGGTGACACCAGGAATGGTAAAACCTAGAAAAGGATACTTGATCTCACTAATAATAAAAAGGTCCATGAGTAAAACTAATAAGACACTATCTCTCATACATCAGATTTGTAAACATCCCCATAGGCCCATGATCCACTGTTGTCCAAGGCTGTGGGGAACCTGCTTTCATATTTTGTGTGAGAAAATGAAATCATTTTATTCCCCTATGGGGCAATTGGCAACTATTAAAATTACAAACACATTTCCGTGACCCATCCATCTACCTCTAGACATTTATCCTACACAAATGCCTGTACCTAGACACAGTGATGTGTGTGAGCTTACTTACTGTGCTACAGACAAGTCAGGTGTCCACCAGTAGAGGGCAGGTTGTGTAGATGTGGTCCATCCACAAAACGGTATACTACGCAGCTCAGAAAAAGAATGTGAGCTACTATATACACAGAGATGAAACAACCTCCAAGTGGTAAAAAGTAGAGTAAAAAATCCAAAGTACAAACCAGGTGGATGAAATTTTCAACTCCGTGTGTGTGCACACACGTGTGAGTGCACATGATGATACTTGAAAACTTAAGGCCTGAGCACTGTTCCTCAGCATTTTTGTTCAATGCTGGTACTCTACCACTTGAGCCACAGCTCCACTTGCAGCTTTTTGCTGGTTAATTGGAGATAAGAATCTCATAGACTTTCCTACTGAGGATTGTCTTTGAGTCATGATTCTCACATCTCAGCCTCCTTAGTAGCTAAGATTACAAGTGTGAGGTACCAGCACCATGGCCCAACTATTTGTATTAAGAAAATAAAAGATAACAATCTATAGTCACATTTCTTGCATAGACATAATGAAAGCAAAATGCTACCAAAGAAACCAAATGCAATGGATGCCTTTGCAAAGGAGGAAGTGAATAAGTAGACTATTAGATGGGGCACAAAGCAAGAAGGAGAGGATGATCAGACAGACTGATGGATGGATGGATGGATGGATGAATGGATGGATGGATGGATGGATGGATGATAAAGAAAGATTGCCAGGCGCTGATGGCTCACACCTATAATCCTAGCTACTCAGAAGGCTGAAATATAAGGACTGTAGTTCAAAGCCAGCCGAGGCAGGAAAGTCTATGAGACTCTTATCGCCATTAACCACCAGAAAACTGGAAGTGGTGCAGTGGCTCAAAATGGTAGAGCAAGTGCCTTGAGCAAAGGAGCTCAGGGACAGCACTTAGGCCCTGAGTACAAGCTGCACAACTGACGAAACAAAAGAGAGATGACAGATTCGATGATGATGAAGATAAATAGAAGATTAGATAGATAGATAGATAGATAGACTAAATGTATTTGGTAGATCTATGATATCTAATCCAAGACACATAACAATTTTTTAATTCTTTAGACACAATGAGAGACCTTCCCAACACTGTCCTCCTTATGTACAGGGCCATTTAGACTTCCACCCCAAGAAATCTGGGGTCTCTTCCACAACAAGCACTTGAACCCAGCCCCTGGGGCTCCCTCTGAAAGAGCCACTGGGGTGTGAGCTTGGAGACTGAACAACAGCTTGTCCATCTGCCATGGCCCAGGTCAGCACTGCCTCTGGACCAGAGGTCCCTGCCTGCTCCTCACCCCCTGCTTCACATATATTTAGCCAGGTGAACACCCTGCTTCCTCTCCTTCTTCTATTCTCCCCCCACCTTCACCCTTCTCTTTACCCTTCTTCACTTCCCAAGGGAGTATAATTAGAACAGCCTTTCTGTAGGGACCTTTGACCATCTATATCAAACATCTAAAAATAAGCATGTCCTTCATCTGATAATCCCAGTTCTGGAAGGTTCCCTATGGGAAAGTAGAGGGTGGACAAATATTCCTGTGTGTTGATAGTTGTCCCAGAGTTGTTTATAAAAGAGGAAAGCTGAAAACTGGGCATAGTGGTACATGCCTATAATCCCAGTACTCAGAATGAAATGAGGCAGGAAGATCATAATTAAAGTTTATCCTGAGATATATAATAAGACACAAATAACAAAAAAGAATATTGAAACTATGTATACATATATGTATGCATATAAATATGTACACATGCACATGTTTAGAATATTCATCTAATGGAATATTATGCAACTATCAAAAATTTCAGACCTTGACATGGTGGCTCACATTTGTAATCCCTACTACTGCTGAGGCACAGGTAGGAGAATCATGATCTGAAGCTGGCCCTGAGCAAAAGACACAAGAGTATCTGGGGGAAAAACAGAGCGGGGCTGGAGGCATAGTTTAAGTGATAGAGCTCTTGCCTAGCAATTTTGAGACTTGGATTCCAAAGACTATTTAATCACCCAAGAAAATATTTGGTGTTAAAAGCAGTTTATAAACTGCATAAACAATTAATTCTCATTACTCAAAGTAGTTAGACTCTACAAGGTCATCATGAAAAATGGTGTTACACCAACCTTGGTCACATTCTCTGGTCAGCTGGTCAACACATAACCTTGTTTTATGTCTGTTTCTGCTGGAGAGCCCAGGAGTTCATATTATTGATTCATTCGCATGAAACTCTCGGTGTGAGTTCTATGCCATGCACCTGAAGGAAGCTAAACCTGTACCTATTTTCTCTGTAAGAGAAAATCACCAGATAGCACCTCAGTGCTAGTCTCTGAAGGCCTTTTAAACAGTGAGATTATCAATGAAAAGCAAGGGAGGCAAAAGAAATGTAGCACTAGACAGGTCAAGAAAAGAAAAAGACACCTTCATCAAATTTCTAACTGAGACATCAGGAAGGATACTGCCTGTGGGGAGGCGGGGGGCAGAAATAAAAAACAAAACAAGGCAGAAGGAAAGCCACATGCTAACAAGCAGGAGTTGTGTCTGGGATAATGTGAACACAGAAATGTTTCATTTTCCTTTGCTTTGATTTTTTTCAATTCCATAACAATGTGTTTTATTCTTACACTCAGGAAAAGAAGAGTTTGTTAAAAAAAAAAAAAAACATTTTTACTGCAGATTTTGTTGTACAAAGGAGTTTCTTTGTAATAGTTCTGTAAGTGCACCCCACAGAAAAGTTTTAAAGCTTCACAAAACAGAAAAAAAAGTTTAAGGCCTCCTGTCCTGTCCTACCTCCCCTCCCTTCTTCCAGATACGAAAACATGCGTGAACACAGACACAGACACACACACACACACACACACACACACACACACATACACACACGTGCTAGTAACTTGGCTAAATTATGTTTGTTTTATATCTTAGATAACAGTGCCACCAAGTGTGCAGAAGAGGAAATGCAAAGACATGCAAGTAGTATGGGTAGACAAACCATGAGGCTTTTTAGAATATAATGAGTTCATTGACTGTGGTTTATACCTGAAATCCTGTCTACTCAGGTGGCTGGGATCTGAGGATCCTGAAGTCAGCTCAGGCAGGAAATACCAGGAAACTCTTATTGCTACATCATCACTAAAAAGCCAAAGGTGGAGCTGCGGCGCAACTGATAGAATGCTAACCTTGAGCAAAAAAGCCCAGGAACAGTGCCCAGGCTCTGATTTCGGGCCCCAAAACTGAAGGAGGGGAGGGGGCTGGGGGAGAAGTGACATGAAATCCAGACAGAAGGACACACTGAATAAGACAAGGAAGAAAGGCAGCTGGGTGGTCGGTCACAAGGAAATGGCAAGGCAGAGAAAAGGCCTGAAGATCAGAGATGACTAAGCAGGCTGAAGCTATTCGGGAGGTTCATGCTGTTGCTTTTCTACCAGCTCCTTCTCCAGCCACCCCTGCCTCTGAGCCCCTCCACAGGGACCAGGGCACTTCTTGCCTAAGCCTGAGCACCCATTAGCTCTAGCTCACTCCTTGCCCATCTAGACACCTTCTCCTTGCTAGAGACATCTCTAAGTCCAGACTGGACACTGCAGAACTGAAGGCCCAGGGAGGCCAAGGACGCTGCAAAGGACCTAGGGGCAAGGGGAACATCAGAGTGAGGAGACACAGCTCAGACAAAGAATAAATGCTTGAGGCAAGTCACCCTTGGGTCCAGCCACTGCCACAGCCTCCTATGATGCTGGGAATGCAGAACTAAGCAATCATTTTTCCAAGCTGATATGATCTTCTGCTTCTGGGAAACGTGTTCCTCATCCTTGGAATAAAAACTGTCCAGGAAAACTTTCCACTTCCTTTCTGCCTTCATGAACTCTGACCCACCTGAAACCAGGTACAGAGCAGACCCCAAACAACAAGTCAAAACCTGACAGGGTAAGGATCTGAAGAGCACATTTACAGCGCAGTGTGAAGGAGCTGAACACCAACTTACCAGGCTTGGAAGTCATTTTCATGAGACCCTGTGCTAGGCTCTGGGGAGGGGGAGCTCTCTAGAAAAGGGTCCTGAAGGCCAGCCTTAAAATCATGTGACAGGGAAACACACAATGATTGACTTCAATAGGCTGAAATAAAAAATGCTGAGGCCCATAAGAATAAAAGGACGGGGCAAAAATGTTGTTTACATAAAAATGCCAGTTAGTAAAGAAAACTAGGATGGTAGTGAGAAAATTGCCCTCTTATTGAGGGAGAGGTCCACGGATGCCTAGAGTATCTGTTAGAAATTGCTAAAAGATGACATTGTCCAAAAAGAAATGTACTCTTTACCTGACTTACATAACAGTAACCCCTCTGTACATCACCTTTATAATAATAATTTTAAAAATACAGAAAAGAAAGTGCTAAGAAGTAGACATTCTCCTTCAGCCAAGGTATCATCCCCAAGGATTTTTGCATTACAAAGGAGGGATGTTCACTTCTGCAGGGTGAGGGGGGATTTGGAGACACTCCTTTAGCCAAGGGACTAGATGATGATCACACTGACAGACACCTGACAGTTTGCTTCATTGCAATATGCCATACAGAACACCACCTGTGACAAATTCTTGTCAAAATATCACATCAGGGGCTGGGGATATGGCCTAGTGACAAGAGTGCTTGCCTCCTACACATGAAGCTCTCGGTTCAATTTCCCAGCATCACATATATGGAAAACGGCCAGAAGGGGCGCTGTGGCTCAGGTGGCAGAGTGCTAGCCTTGAGCGGGAAGAAGGCAGGGACCGTGATCAGGCCCTGAGTCCAAGGCCCAGGACTGGCAAAAAAAAAAAAAAAGTATACAAAATACCACATCAGAATCTAATTGAGTTTAAAGCCCTCACTTCAGTGGACAGGAAATACAGGAGCCACAGATTCATGTTAGATAATGCCAAACAGAAACAAGCAGAGAATTCAGACCTTGGATGAATGCCATGGACTCTCCAAAACAATAAGTGTCATGTGATAAGAAAGATGGCAGCGAGGAGCTGCTGGGTGGTCATGAGAAGAGACGCCCATGGCTATAGGGAGACAGGGAAAGGCTGGGTCTGGAGGTGGGCATGTCTGAAGTCAAGAGCTCTGTATGGTATATTTGATGTGAAAAGAAGAAAAGAGGGAGAAGTCCAAACAGGTGCATTCATTCTGCCTTTATAGTGATACCCCATTAAAGACAGAGGTTCCTGGAGTGGGGAAGTTGGGGTCAGGAAAGATGTCTCTGGTGAGCCACTGGTTGCTCACACCTGTAATCCTAGCTATTCAGGAAGCTAGCACCTCTGCTGTGTGGGGCCTGTTCACCGGACCCCCAGCGATCGCACTGCCATGGGTAGCTCCTTACCATTCTCCCCGCGAAGCTGACCTCCACAAAGGGGTCCACCAAGTTCTTCTTGTTACTGTCAAAGCCAAAGATCTGTTTCACGTTGTCCATCACAGCGTCATCCACTGAGGAGAAAGACTAACTGGTCACTGCCCACCGACAGCCCGCTCCAAGCCCCTCCGCTTTCACCCATCTGTCTCCAAGCAGTCTGGAACTTCCTGGGTGAGACACTGGGCGTGGCCCTCAGAGTGGGCTCAACCCAGGCACTCTCAGAACAGTAGCTCCAGAGTACACTGAGTAGCAGAAGTGTCTCACACCTATAACCCAGATACTCAGGAGACTGAGGTAGGAGAACCTCAGTCCTACGCTGGCTCCAGGAGCCATGGCTTAAGTGGAAGAGCACCACCTAAGAAACATTAAGTTCAAAACCCTCAGCACCACACATACACTCTAAAAAAACTCATTATTTCATTTATTGATGTCATAAAACACACTCAAACACCTTTATAAAAACTTGTACACAGGAACCCAAGTGGCAGATGTTCTCCCCAGCCCTACTGATGGCATTATGATGGCTGGCTGGCACATACTAGCGCTGCTCCAAAATAGTGGCTTACAAAGGAATTCCCCAGGGAACATTTAAACACGGCCACCTTGTGAGCCCTCCCCCATCCCAAGTTAATCTGGCCAAAGGCAAGATCCTGGCATCTGATTTTTTTAAAGCCCTTTCCAGATATTTCTGTGAGGCTAGTAATGTCTCCCATGGCTCTAAGATATTCAGTATAACTGTGTGTTTAGTAAACACCACTCTGGCTTTCCTTTGAGGATAAGGAGAAAAATCACAAGTCAGGTGACCTGTCATCCACTGACAAGTTTCTTGGGACATGGAACTTTGGGTGCCAAAACCAGAGCGGTCCTAGGTCAATAGGGTTGGTGGGCCACCTAGCAAAGCTGTGTTTATCATTCGTGCAATGATCTCACGAGTTCTTCATGCAAATCCTCCCAAGGTTGCAGCCAGTGCTCCCTGCCAGGGTGTGCGCACAGGGGCTTTTCAGAGGGAAAGGAAATCAGTGAGCTCCATCCTGACAGCAGATGGCACTGCCTCCCCCAGTGAGACCCAGGAAAATAGTCCTCCAAGTGGCTCGAAGGGCCTGATAAGGCCAGAGGACACTGGAGTGGAGGCCAGGGAGCACTAGAACTCAGTGCTTGTGCCTAGATACTTGTATCTAACTCTATCAGTGTGTGTTTCTTTCCAGCAATTTCTGATTGCTAGGTTGGGAGTGTAGCTCAGTGGTAGAGAACATCTTTAGTGATTGTGAAGTCCTAGAAATGCTGATTGCTTAACTATCAAAACAGAAAAAGAACAAACAAACAAATAAAAACCCTAGGAAACTTAAGGAGGATCTAAAGCATTGTCTAGACAGCAGGTAGGAAAGCTAGCCATCACTGGTCTCCACCAGACTCCCCTTCTAGAGGATGCTAGGCCAAGCAAAGGCAAGGAGGAAGCAGAGGGTAACTGTTTGGGAGAGGGCTCCAGGAAAGGGCTCAGGGACTGAGCAAGCCCTGAGCTGGAGGCCTCTCCTCCCCCAAAGGAGCAGACTATAGCCTGGTTTGGGTCCACCTCCACAATGGCCCACAGAAGCCTCTGGCAGGCCTGCACGCCAGAGGGCGCCACACTCACTCTGCGGTAAATCCTCAGCCCTGAAGAGCTTCAGGCAGAAGTGGGCTCCTCGAAGGGCCACGCCTGTTGGTCTGAGAAGGTTGCCTTCGATGTCCTCCTTGTCTTCAGAGGGGTCTTTTCTATCCAGCTACAATGCAAAACAAACATAGCTCCTTTGTGCTCTCTTTATTTTATTTTATTGTCTTTGAGTAGTTGTACAAAGGAGTCTCAATTCAACATGTCAGTTTATGAGTATAATGCAACTTGATCAATGTCACCCTTTCATCCTTCTCTCCCATCTCCCCCAACCCCACCCATTCTCTCAAGTTACCTAGCTCCATATTTATATATGTATACTGAATAGTATAGTATTCAGCCATCCTTCCCCTCTCTATCCTTCCACTGGACCGTCCCCCCTACCCCCAACAGCACATTTCAGCTTCCTGGTGTTCATTCTGTTGAACTGTAAGTTAGTTGTTTGAAGGCATTGCACTACTACAATCCTCCCCTGCATTCACCATACTTTTGTGTTTTTGTTTGTTTGTTTGCCAGTACTGGGGCTTGGACTCAGGGCCTGAGCACTGTCCCTGGCTTCTTTTTGCTCAAGTCTAGCACTCTGCCACTTGAGCCACAGCATTACTTCCAGCTTTTTTCTATATATGTGGTGCTGAGGAATCAAACCCAGGGCTTCGCCACCATACTTAAGTCATATGACCCTGTATATGTTTCCATATGCATTCATAATTTAGATCTACCTTCCATATGTGAGAGAAAACATGAACACTTTATCTCTCTGAAGCTGAGTCTTCATGCACTTTTGAACACAATGCTTTATGTTTCTCTGCTAAGGTATCACTTATCACTCTTAAATAATGCTTATAGTGGATTGTGGCCCTTCATGTGACCCAGCTCTCATCAGCACAGTGGGGACAGTACTGCGGACCTCCCAGCTGCTGGCAGAATCATCTGCAATGGTGATGTAACTGCACGCAGCAGCCTTCCAACCAACCCCAGTCCCCTCCCTGCACTCCCCAGTTATGAAATGACACAGCAGCAACAGCAGTCTAAGCTAGCCACTACATGTCCAGGAACATCTGTTCACTCGCACAAGCCTTTACCCAATGACCACAGGTGTTAGCCTAGTGCAGAGGAAAGTGGACAGAAGTCCTGGCCTTGGAGATGCAGGGATAACACCCCTTTGTAAATGAAAGCAATAACATATGCTGTGCATTCTGATGGGAACATTAATAATAAACACAACCTCCAACATTTATTGATTTTTCTATGCCTTCTCATTGTACCCTCACATCACCCTCTTTAAGAACTTGAATGGGGGGCTGGGGATATGGCCTAGTGGCAAGAGTGCCTGCCTCATATACATGAGGCCCTGGGTTCGATTCCCCAGCAACACATATACGGAAAATGGCCAGAAGAGGCGCTGTGGCTCGGGTGGCAGAGTGCTAGCCTTGAGCAAAAAGAAGCCAAGCCCCAGGACTGGCCAAAAAAAAAAGAAACTTGAATGGTCTTCAGCATGAATGGACAGATGCTCAAAATGCTGGTCCATACAATACAAAACCCTAGAATGTTCCTACTCGGCAGACCAGCAAAGTGAAGCCTAGTACAGGCTGGGAGAGCACAGAGCAGGGGGTGGGGTGTACCACCTAGAGGGAAGGGCCAGGGCATCAGAAAGCCCTGCTCATCCCAGCTTGAGACCCAGGCATCCAGAGGGAGGAGGCATCCATCCCCAGCCGGCAGTTAGAGAACCCAAGATCCAGGCAGCTGTACTTGGGCAGCTGGGCAGTGAAGGGACAGGAGAGCAGTGAAGTCAGGCTGGCCGTACAGACTTGCTCCACTTCTCCTGATGCATTGAAACCCACTTCAGCATCATTGCTGCAAAACACTCAATCCCAGCATGCTCAGAGGGCCTAAGTAGTCCAGCACCTGGACCTTTTCCTCCAGTTACTTCAAACCTTCTCATCACTCACACCTCCCACTGCAAACATTTCATAGTTACCACCTCCCATTTATAACCTCACCTACTGAGGTTATAGATGATCATGATGTATTTCAAGCAATGGAAGTTGGGCTGCAATATGATATTGGAAGGATGATCACATTCTTACAGAAGGAGAACTACACATGAAAGAAAGCTGTGTGATGCTAATATTGGCTCTCTTCTAGTGATAGGATTATGAATGATTCATTCTTCGTGTCTATTTTTTTCTACATATCTTACTTCTACAGTTTGCACAATTATCATGTGTTCTTTTGTTTTGTTTTGGTGTTTTTGCCAGTCCTGGGGCTTGTACACAGCGCCTGAGCACTGTCCCTGGCTGCTTTTTTGCTCAAGGCTAGCACTCAACCACTTGAGCCACAGTGCCACTTGCGGCTTTGTCTATATATGTGGTGCTAAAGGAATCGAACATTGAGCTTCATGTATATGAGGCGAGCACTTTACCACTAGGCCATATTCCCAGCCCTCATGTGTTCTTTTAACTCAGAAAACAATAACTGAAAGATTTGGGATTCTGTGTCATGGCACCACCAGGTGCTCTGTGAGGCACTGTGAGCATGGCTCAGGAAAAGGTACTCACGGGAGCTTCATCGCCAGGCCCCAGCACACACAGACTAGCTTTCAAGTAGCCTCTGGCCCCAGCCGAGAAATCATCAGGGTCAGAAAGCAGCAGCCATTTCCTGAAATAGGTGTGCCCTAAAGGAGACAGTATATATTAGGTGACCCCAGAATACAAAGACCCCGTCAGCAGCCAGGACCAGGAACCCCGGATGAATCATATATGGTAAGATACAGGACTTGGCCACTGGAGAAAAGGTAGGATTCAAACTCTTATGATCCATGGAGCTATGAAACCAAGAGCTCAAAACACTGACCAAAGACTAGATAGGATGCCACAGTCACTCAATAAGGGCCTGAGGAATGGATTTAGCTACTCAGGATCATGATATAATCCATGCCTGGTGATACTGGAAAGGAAGTGTATACCTCAAACTTTTTAAAATTAAAATCTAGATACTTGGAGTAGTTATGCAGGTCAAAGTCAGAACTAGTAACAGAACATCTACAGTGGCTATAAAATCTGAGCAAATGGACATTCTCCACTTTCTCACAAAATGAGCAGATCAGAGAAAAACTAAAATAAGGTTTAAAAAAATCTGGACTTATCACCCAAGGGCCCATCCCTGTCAGATGAGCCTAGGCTCCAGCAACCTTTCCAGACGGATTATCCTTAGACAAGCTAACTGAAACACCGTTGAGGATTTGATTCTTCTGAGGGCTGGCTTTATATGATGATGAATTCCTTTCTTCTCTTCCCTACAACCCCCAGGGAGGAAAGTGAGCTCCCCAAATGAATGCCCCCAAGAAACAATATGCAAGGATACAGCCAAAGGGATGAGCACTCACGGGGCTCTCTGTAAATGGTGCCCACGTCCATCTGAAATCAGAGAAGAAACACAGTTCAAACTCCTGCCACTGAAGTGCTAAGCCAAGTGCCAAGCATTAGATGAGCCCGTTGAAAGCCATGCTTTTGAAGCATTTGGAAACAACTCGCATCATTTGGTACCACATGGAATATATTTTGGTCCATGGTTTGGTAAAGTACGCTTGTTCAAGAAAAAGGGATAAAATACATCAAAATGGTAATTGGGCTCCCTGTGGGTGGTAGATTTAGGTGAGGTGTTTTTTTTAATTCTTTTTTTGTATTTTCAAATATTCAGTTAAAAAGCAGAGGTTTCTAGGGAGCTGGTGGTTCATGCCTATAAATCTAGCCACTGAGGAGGCTGAGATCTGAGGATTGTGGTTCAAAGCCAGTACAGCAAGAAAGTCCATGGACTCTTATCTCCAATTAACCACTAAAAAGTTGGAGATGGAGGTATTGCTCAAGAAAGCTAAGGGACAGCTCACTGGCACAAGGGAGAAAGAGAGGGAAGGTGAAAGGGAGAGAGGGAGGATGGAAAGGAGGGAGGATGGCAATCTGAGGTCACCCTAGGCAAAATTCATGAGATCCTCTCTGAAAAATACCTAAAGCAAAAAGGGTTATGGATATAACTCAAGTGGTAGAGCAATTGCCTAATTAGTGCAAGGCCCTGAGTTCAAAGCCAAGTACCACTTCATAGACCACAGAATCTCTGGAGTACCCATCCTTAATATTGGCTATCGAGCCTCCAGGAACACAGAGATAGATATATGAGGACTGATTGTTGCAGGAAGAGGACAGTTACCCGGAACTCCCCGATGAGAGCATCTGTCCTGAGGGAACGGGAGTCCACCACCTGGAGGGAGAGATCATGGACCAATGAAAGTATAGCCAGGCTGTCCAACCCCACAGCTCTTCCTTCCCAAATACCAACAGCCAACAGTTGACACCTATTCCAGTCCAGAGTCCGTTCTAAACACATTTTGTCCTTACAAGTTCCCCGTGGGTAAGTATTATGATTACCCCCACTTCACAAATGAAGGTACAGAGGTACAGAGGGATTACAGGATATGCCCAGTGTGATGGTTTGTCTTAATTGCCAACTTGGTTGGATTGAGAAGCACCTAAGAGATTCATAAAGTACTCCTATGGGTGTCTGTGAGGATGTTTCCAGAGATTAGCTCATAAGGTCTCTGACATAGTGAATTAATGTTTTGAGAGACTCATAATTTGATAGCATTATTGGCAGATGGTGAAAAAGTAAGAGGTGGGGCCTGGTTAAAGGAAGTAGGCTACTTGGGTGGGGGTGATTCTTGGGGTTGTATCTTTGTCTGGTTTCTTCCTATATGTCCTTTCTCTGCTTCCTGGATGCCATGATATCGGCTGCTCTGCTCCCAATTATGGACCAAACCCTCTGAAACTGGAAGCCAAAATAAATCCTTCCTCCTTTAAAGTGTTCTGTTGCCACTATGCAAAAATATCTAACACAGCATCTCATATCCACACAGACAAGACTAGAATCTACACAGTCACAACCCACGTTTAACCACTAGGTCACACTACCTTCCTGACAGGAATGGGAGGAAACTAAGGTCCAGAGAAAGAAGATGTTGGCTGAAAGCAGACAGATGAATAGATGAAATAAGATGAAACTCAAAGCATCCACTACAACAAGGGGTTTCATGCTTCTGGCCCAAGGCCTCAGCTGAGCTGCAGCGGACATTTCTGGAGCCAGCAGATCTTAGCTGAGTTGTTCACTTATGCAAATACCAGGATTTAACACATCTCTCTAACATACATACACACACTCATACACACTGACAAGCAATGCACACTACCACGCACACAAATACAGAGACAGTGGCACAAGTGTGTATCTACATAGCCCATGGAGAACACTGTGACTGCTGAGACATACCGTGATAAAGATGGGCTCATCGAACAGCTCCACGGGCGAGTCAAACATGTTGAAGAAAAGAGTCTGTTGGTGAAAAGCAAAAGGAAGACAAATGAGTATCCTTGACCCCTCAGTCCAGGAAGAGGGGTGACCACCACCCACAAGCCTTCAAGAGCAAGTCCATACAGAAAATGATGACTGAGCTCCGAGGATTTCACAAATTGTAGTGTGTTCCATCCCTGACTCAAAAGGATGTCATTTCAAGGCAGTTTTGCGGAATGCCAGGGTTGGGGACCAACAGGATCCCTGAGCAAGAATGAGTTGGAGTTCTTCTCCAACTCTTCAGACACGCTGTTCAAACCCCGGCACATCTTCTGACCAAAGTTGAACACCACACAGAAACACCCTGAGTGTCTGCTCTTGACTCCCAGTTTGAGGCCCCTCCAAAGTTCTGGCCTTAATGCCAGTGTCTCCCACCTCGTTGAAGAGAGGGCTGTTTCCCTTTTGAATCCGAGTCCTTTTGGTCTGTCCAGCAGCCGTGACCTTGACTACAGGCTTGATGTTCACCCCTGGCAGCTGGCGCCCCTCGATCACCTGGACTCTGATCTGAAAGCCAGGAGGGGCCATGAGCAGGAGGAAGGGGAAGGGAAAAGAACAAGGCAGGCAAAAATGGGAGATACTCAGGAGTCACTAATGTCAGGGATTATCTCACTGCTGGCTTTGTGAAAAGGTTTTAAAATGGCACTAGGACAAGCATTTTAAGTTCAATCATGGGGCTGGAGATGTAGCCATGTAGAGTAGGGAAGAAGGGTAGAGTGCTTGCCCAGTGTGTTCAAGGCCCTGGGTTCAATCCCCAGCATAGGACGGGGTGGGGGGAGTATATATACATGTGTACATACATACATAATTCCCACCATCCCTTGTGTCTATAAAATTCCACATCTCCAGAGCAGAGCCGTCAGCTGGCCCTAAAGAAACAACCTGCATTAAACCACAGGGGTGGGCAGGGTAGGCAGGGGTGGGCAGACCCAGCCCTTGGGTCCTTTCATTCATCACAAGCTCCACTGGTATTTTGAAGTGGCTTGAACACTCTTTACTGACAATCCCCTCAGAAGTGAAATTTACTCACCCAAGTGACCCAAAAAGTAGACTTTATTTCTGATTTGTAATGCTGGGGACCCAACCCAGGTCTCCTACATAATGAGCATGCTGAGAAAGTACTCTACTACTGAGCAACACCCTCAATCTTCAGTAGTTTTGTGGTAGCAGCGGTGGTTGTTATTTTAGTTGAATGTTTGTTAAAGTAGAGATTGAATTCAGGACCTCAGTCCCTCAATTGCTTGAGTTATGCATGCTTTGGTTCTTTTTGCTTTTCGTTGTTGGTTTTCCAGATAGGGCCTCACATATTTGCCCAAGGTCAGCTTGTGACCATGACCTTCTTGTCTCCATCTCTCAAGTCACCACACTCAACCCCATCCTTTTTGCTTTATATTATTAGATATAATGCTTTTTTATATCCTGAGAAATAAATTAAGAATTTCATCATTGAACTTTGAGTAAATCCAAACATTACAGCACCAGTGACTCACTCCTTTAATCATTCCTGTAATCCTGTAGCTACTTGGAAACTGGCATATGATGATAACAGTTCAAAACTAGCTCTAGCAGGAAAGTCTTTGAGGCTCTTATCTTCTATTAATCACAGAAAAAGCCAGAAATGAAGCTGTGGCTCCAGTGGGATAGTGCTAGCCTTGAGCAAACGAGTTCAGGGGCAGCACCCGGGCCCAGAGTTCAAGGCCCAGAGCCAGTTTTTTAAAAATTGAAATAATTTTCATGGAAAAAATAAGACATTTACTTCTTTCACCTTCTATTCAACTGTTACTTATTGACCAACTGTCTTTTGAAAAACAGCACATTATAGGACATATTTCTTAATAATGATAGGAAAGTGGATGAGCAATTTTTACTCTCTTCATTTTGTTGTATTTTCCAAATGGTCTGTGATAAACATCCACTCGCTTTTTAAAGACAATAAGAACATATCCTGGAAATAATATTTTGGTTCTCTTGAGGTAAACATAGTGGTCATACCCAGGATTTTGCCTTGTAGAGCCCAAGTAAAAGTGTGTGATTTGTTGCACCTAATATTTAAGTTCCGGTTTTTAACTTTCAAAGTAATTCTGAAGACTTAAATACCACCCAATGTAACAAAATGGAAAATTGTGTAAAATAATAATAAGCAAAGGACCAAAATTAAAAGGCAGTAAAATGGAATGGCAATATAATGTCTCAAAGTGTTAGTATTACTAGTCTTTATTCTGTGAAGAACTTTAACAAATTCAGATTCTATAGGACTTCAGAAAGATCCCTAGTTATAAGTTGGGGAGACATAAAGAGAGAAGTGACATGCTGGACAGAGCACCTCAAGATTTAGACTTCTTGCAAGAAGCAGGTCCTGATTCAGCAGGCCCTGAGTGGGACACACACCTGCCTCTCTGGGCTGTACCATCGTGAGGCTGCTGGGAATAGCAAGGTGCTAGCCTGTAAGATGATCCCTGGTAAGAGAGAGAGAGAGAGAGAGAGAGAGAGAGAGAGAGAGAGAGAGAGAGAGAGAGAGAGAGAGAGAGAGAGAGAAAGAAAAGAGCAGAGCAGAGGAGAGGGAGGGAGGGAGGGAGGGAAGGAGGGAAGAAGGAAGGAAAAAAGAAGGAAGGAAGGAAGGAAGGAAGGAAGGAAGGAAGGAAGGAAGGAAGGAAGGAAGGAAGGAAGAGAGGGAGGGAGGGGGGAGAGAGAGAGGAGAGGAGAGGAGAGGAGAGGAGAGGAGGGAGGGAGGGAGGGAAAGAAAATAGAAATAGAGGGAGGGAAAGGAGAGAAAGAAAACAGAAAGGAAATGCAAGATGAAATGGATCTCTGCAAGGACTCTAAACTTTTGATTTATTTGTTTACTCTGTGTGTGTGCACATACATGCACAGGCACACATGTGTGTGCCAGTCCTGGGGCTTGAATTCAGGGTGTGGAGACTGTCCCTGTGCTTTTGGGTTGAAGACTAGTGCACTATCACTTGAGTCACAGCTCCATTTCCAACTTTTTGGAAGTCTAATGGACTTCCCTTCCCTAGGGTGGCTTCAAACCATGATCCTCAGATCTCAGCCTCCTGAGTAGCTAGGATTACAGGCTTGAACCACCAGTGCCCAGCATTTATTTGCTCTTAAGAACAAAACCTTAGAACTGGCCAAAGGCTTGTTCTGAGACCCCAAGATACCAACTCCTTGTTCAGCTGCTGACTAAGCAAACAGCAAGGGAAAGCACAGCTTCCTTCTAGAAGCTATCTAGGATTGCAGCACATCCTCCCTGAAGCTGGACAAGCCAGTGAGGTACAGGGTACCAGCAGCTACTGATGGGTACCAGAGTCAGAGGCGACCCACACATCACCTGGAAGTCCTGAGGCTTGTCTGACAGCAGCTTTCTGGATGTGGGCACACTTCTCTTTCTTTTGCTTCCAGGGTGGTAGGGGGGAGGATGGGAAGGTGGTTTCTTGGGGGTGGTAGGAGCTCCAGGGCCTGGAGCTCCACTCTGATCCAGGAACGGCTCTGCCTCATCTCCCGTGAGCCCCTGGTCCTCAGTGTCTTCCTCTCCTGCTGTGTCTGGGAGAGAGGACAGGGCCCTCATGAGTGCTGCATCCCTCTGTTACTGCCTTCAGACTCAGTCTTACCCAAGGAGGCCCGCCCTCCCATCTTCTCCCTCCCGCACCTCCCCCCCCCCCCCGCCCCAGTGAGCCAGGATGGATGAAGCAAAGAGAAGGGCAGCTCTGGCCGCTGGCACTTGAAGATAGTCAGTCCAGTTAGTCAGGAAGAAGACAGAATGGCCCTGGCCCTCCCACTGCCAGCCCTGCAGGATGAATCCTTCTAGCCACCAAGTGACATGGCGGCAAGTGAGACGGTTACAGATAAGGTCAGGGATCATGTCGGTCCTGGACGTGTCTCACCCGTGGGAGCTGGCCACTTCTTTCCAGAGTATCTCGTGTCCACGGTGCTGTCACTGAGCAAGGACCAAGTCTCGGCCCGGCTCTGTCCCCCACCTGGCATGTGAGCAGGGCACAGCCCCAGGAGGAGGGACAGGAGGCAGCTGGAGTGAAGGATGTCCACCCACTGCACCCTCACTCTCAACTCCTGCTTCCCCTGCCCATTCAGCCTGGTGCGAAGCTTAGAACTAGCTGCCATGTCTAAAGGTGAAAGGGTGGTCTCACCAGTGCCCAGGCAGGACTGGGCGCCTCCCCTGATTGGCCCATCCCTAACTCTATCAGACTCACCTCACGGTAGACCCAGAGTACTTGTGACTGGTCTTCCATCCTCCCTTCTTCCTCCTCTGAGCTTAGTTAGCCAAGATAGGCAAGGGACACACTCAAGGCAGGGGCTTCTCAGGGCTTCCTGTCATGTTACTTCTAGCCTTTCTTCACCATGGGAGAAACTCTAGAACTTCCTCTACAGGCAAACACTCACTGCCTCATTTGTGTAGCTTTCTCCTTCACCCAGCAGACTGGACCGCACAGAGGTCATACCATCTTCCACACCGAGGTCACTACTGGCAAGCCAGACACCCTGACCATCCTAACTTCCCAAATCAATAGTTGTAAGTGAAGGGTGGGGCAGACACTGGATTTAGCTAATTCAGTACAAATCACTTCACACAGGCCCAGAGAAGGAGGCTGGCTAGCCCAAAGGCACACAGCTACCCAATGACAACGGCCAGACTGGAATTCATGTTTCGTAATTTTAGCCCAGGGTTCTTTCAAAGAAAACCTAGCTCTCTTGTCACAAAGGAAGGCTTAAGTGATGCTGGGTAGCAGGACAGGGAAGTGGGCGGGGCCTCGGGTATCACCTAAGGCAACCTCATGCTGTCATTTCTGTTATACCCATCTTAGAGCTGTGTAGCCAAGAGCCCAGACCCTCGATGAGCTGATAGGTCTAAAGAGCATCCTCCACACCATTTCGCAAAGAAAGTATGCCCACATGGCAGAAGCGGCTCTCAGAACTCTCCATCCACCCAAATCCTCTCCTCTCCCTGCTTGGACAGACTCCAACAGTGAGGCTAGAGGCCTCCCTACAGCCCCGGCCCCTGCCATGCTAGAGGTGGGTTCCTCACCAGCCACCAAGTCCATGTCAGGCAATGTGGGAGAGGGCTCCAGAGGAACAGAGGGTGGAAACAGGGGCACAGCTCCGGGGAGTGGTGTGTAGGACACCTGCAGGACCAGCGAGGCCTGGAAGAGATGAGGGTGGGCAGTTGGTTAGTATGCTGGCCGGACCACAGCCTCCAGCATCCTTCCATTTCTTGCCTATTTCCCCCTGAAAAATACAGCTCTGACAAAAGTCTTGTATACAGGAGGCTGTAGCAAAGTCAACGTGGGGACCCACGCTCATAGTGAGGAAGTTATGGGCAGAATCTGGGGTCAAGTTCCACCACTCAGGAACAGTGTGACCTTGTGCAAGATCTGGAACCTCCCTGTGGCTCAGTTTCCTCATCTGTAAAATGACAACAGTGCCAGGCACCAATGGCTCACACCTATAATCCTAGTTACCAATAGACTAAGATCAGAGAATTAAGGTTTGGAGCGAGCCTGGGCAGATAAATCCATGAGACTCTATCCGCAAAGTGGATGTGTCACTCAAGTAGTAGAGAGCTAGCCTTGAGAGAAAAAGTCAAGCAAGGGTGTGAGGCCCTGAGTTCAAGCCCTTGCAGGGACTCCTGGGAGGCCTAGTCACACCATTCACATGGGCTCAGGAAGGCTGCTTGGGCTCCCATATTAAACTTCACCCTGAGCCTCTCCAGTTCACAGAAGTCCCTAAACCCAAGAAAAGACAGCCGCTCATGCCTCACAGTCCCCGCCCAGCAGGGGTCTGGCTGGGCCTCTCTCTGGGCCATGGGACCCATAGGCCTTTTCTCATCCAAATAGTAAATACTCTATTTAAGAAAGTATTTTGGTACTTTTTTCTTTCTTTTTCTGTTTTTTGTTTGTCGTGGGGCTTGAACTCTGGGCCTGGGCGCTGTCCCTGAGCTCTTCAGCTCAAGGCTAGTGCTCTGCTCTACGCCACTTTCAGTTTTCTGGTGGTTAATTAGAAATAAGAGTCTCTCGGACTTTCCTGCCAGAGCTGGCTTTAAACCTCAATTCTCAGAACTCAGCCTCCTGAGTAGTTAGGATTACTGGCATGAGCCACCAGCGCCCAGAACTTTTGGTACTTTTAAGGATATGCTTTTGGTCAAAGTATATGCACATCTGGATATACATATACATTGTACAATTAATATATGTGAAAACAAAATAAAAATTAATAAAGTTTTGAAAGTATTAAACCCTAAGAAAGAAAAATAATGAAAAAGAAAAGACATTGCTCAAATCCCTCTACTCTTCACAGCCTCTCGGATCTTTTAGAACAATAGCAACAACTCTACAGATGCTTTTTTTCTACTTAGTGTAAAATAACAAGCATTCTTTCGGTCTGTTTTTTGTTTGTTCGTTTTGCCAGTCCTGGGGTTTGGACTCAGGGCCTGAATATTGTCCTGGCTTCTTTTTTCTCAAGGCTAGCATCCTACCTCTTGAGCCACAGCGCCACTTCTGGCTTTTTCTATATATGTGGTGCTGAGGAATTGAACCCAGGGCTTCATGAATGCAAGGCAAGCGCTCTACCACTAAGCCATATTCCCAGATCCCTGAAATGTCTTTTATAAATGTTTAATAATGTGTTTACTCTCAGTGGTTTTAACACAGAACACTGGACATCCCTACTGAGGAATAGTAAAAATATCTAGAGACTCCAGGGCAAGACTGAATGAAGGTTACCACTCTCATGGTTGCACTCTCCAAAATGGGGTCTGGGAAGGAACATCCAGGATAACAGAGGGGAGGAGCAGTGGCAAAGAGGACTCAGAACACTGAAGACAGAGACCAGAGACAAGTGACAGATTTAGAATCCCTCATCCAAGGCATGATGGGAACCAGTCCTGCAGCTGTGGGAACTACCACCAGGTGTCGCCACTTGAACAGCTAGGGTTGATCCTGTCCAGTCCTCTAAAGCCGAGAGGCCACTCCAGTGAGTCTGAAGCAAGCCTGGTTGTCCATATATTTATGTACTCATTCATTTTTATTTATTGCATGTCCTGGGGCTGGAACTCTGGGCCTGGGAGCTGTCCTTGAGCTTCTTTTGCCCAAGGCAAGTGCTCTACCACTTGAGCCACCACACCACTTCTGGCCTTTTTGAGTAGTTTGTTGGAAATAAGAGTCTCATGGAGTTTCCTTGTCCTGGCTGGCTTTGAACACGATCCTCAGACCTCAGCCTCCTGAGTAGTTAAGATTACTGGCACCCAGCAGTGTCTGTATTTTTTTTTTCCCAGTCCTGGCCCTTGGACTCAGGGCCTGAGCACTGTCCCTGGCTTCCTTTTGCTCAAGGATAGCACTCTGCCACTTGAGCTACAGCACCACTTCTGGCCATTTTCTATATATGTGGTACTTGGGAATTGAACCCAGGGCTTCATATATACGAAGCAAGCACTCTTGCCACTAGGCCATATTCCCAGCCCAGTGTCTGTATTTTTAACCACTGTTCTGGGTCGTTCCCTCACTTCTACAAAAGGCAAGTTGACCTCTTTGGAGAAATAAAGATTTGGTACAAGGTGAGTTTGGTTCATCTTCTTGTGCCAAATAGCAAGAAAGTGGTTGAGAAATAATAGAAATATCGGAAAGAATAAGAAACCAGTTTCCAGGGGCTCTGGCTGGACAAATGTGGGGCAATGTAAACATGAAAACTGATCATGACAATACAGATTAAAATAAAATAGAGCCAGGCACTGGTGGTTCATACCTATAATCAATCCTAGCTACTCAGAAGGCTGAGATCTGAGGATAACAGTTCAAAGCCAGCGAGGGTGGGAAAAAAGTTCATGAGACTCTTATCACCAATAAACTACCAAAATAATGCCAGATGTGGAGCTGTGGCTCAAGTGGTAGAGCACTAGCGTTAAACGAAAGCAAGAAAGCAAGCAAGCAAGAAAGAAAGAAAGAAAGAAAGAAAGAAAGAAAGAAAGAAAGAAAGAAAGAAAGAAAGAAAGAAAGAAAGAAAGAAAGAGTTCAGGGACAGCACCCAGGGCCTGAGTGCAAGCCCCAGGACAAGCACAAAATAAAATAAGACAAAACAGGATAAAATAGAAATAACTGAATTCATAATAAAGAGATGAGAAAGCTTACAGCTAAAAGTGGCCAACTGAATGCTAGCTGATTAATGCAAAAAATAAATATACAATGTCACCACTTAGAAACCATTAAAGTAGTAATCAATTCAATCAGCAAACAACAATGGATATTAAAACTTGTGGGAAAAGGTTGGATGAGGAACAGGATATTTACAGATATATGATGTGATTTCCCATAAGATCTTATTAGAAAAAGGGGTGAGCCAGGTAGGCATGATGGTGAGCTCCTGTAATCCCAGAATTCAGAAGGTTGAGGCAGGAAGATTGTGAATTTAAGTCCAGCTTGGGCTACAGAGTGAGACTCTGTCTCAACAATAAATAAATATGTAAATAAGTAAAAGAAAGTGAGATGGACATTGTTGTTGTTATATTCAACGGACTATGTGAAATTATGCCATTTTCTTTTGTCTTTCTTCCCCATGGTTTTACCCTTGAAGTCACTGTAACTGATTTTGGTGCCCTGGGTATATATGTTTTTTGTTGTTGTTGTTGTTTCGGTTTGGGGTTTTTGTTTTTTTTTTGCCAGTCCTGGGGGCATGGACTCAGGGCCTGAGCACTCACTGTCCCTGGCTTCTTTTTGCTCAAGGCTAACACTCTCTACCTCTTGAGCCACAGCACCACTTCTGGCTTTTTCTGTTTATGTGGTGCTCAGGAATCGAACCTGGGGCTTCATGCATGCTAGGCAAGCACTCTACCACTAAGCCACATTCCCAGCCCCTTGTATATATGTTTATCATAAGTAGGGAAAGGAAGGGGAACATCAAATGGAGAGACAAAGGGTAAAAGGCAAATCAATGCAACAGCAATACTTATAAAACTATATGCTGTAAACCAACTGTACAACTCAGGGAGGAGGGAGTTGGGGAAGAGGAAGGTGGGAGAAAAACGAGGGAGGAGGTAACACATTTGATAAGAAATGTACTCACTGCCTTACATATGAAACTGTAACCCCTCTGTACATTGCTTTGACAATAAATCAATTTTTTAAGAAGTGAGATGGAAGGCTGGGAATATGGCCTAGTGGAAGAGTGCCTCATATACATGAAGCCCTGGGTTCAATTCCTCAGCACCACATATATGGAAAAAGCCAGAAGTGGCGCTGTGGCTCAAGTGGTAGAGTGCTAGCCTTCAGCAAAAAGAAGCCAGGGACAGTGCTCAGGCCCTGAGTTCAAACTCCACGACTGGAAAAAAAAAAAAAAAAGCAAAAAAAGGGAGATGGATAAAGGATCACTGAGGAAATGCAGCAAATGCTAGTTGCGCCCCTGGTGGGTAAAATGTGAACAACCCATCACTTGTTAACCATTGGTTACATTCACACCAAAGATGCATAATCTAGACCTAAACACAAAGAAATATCAAACAAGCACAACTGAAAGCCATTCTATAAAATTACTGGCCCACATTTGCCAAAGTGACAATATTACAAGGTTATAAAGGTAAAAAAATAACCTGTACTATAAAGACACTGAAGAGACAGAACTATCTCAGCATGTGGTCCTTGCCCAACTCCTTTTGCAATAAGTAACACTCAAAAAAACTCGATGACTTGGATCAGAAGAAATTTATGCCATGTGCTTTCCTCATTTTGGAGTTCTTATGTGAGGGAACATCGTGTGTGTGTGTGTGTGTGTGTGTGTGTGTGCGTGTGCGTGCCCATGCACGCACTCACATGCACCAGTACTAGTGTACTGGACCCTGATCTCAGCACCTCTCTCTTTTTTGCTCAAGTTTTTTTTTGCTCAAAGCTGGCATTCTACCACTCCAGCCATACCTCCTTAAGACTTTAATTATTTTTGCCTAAAAAATTTAAAACAATTTTACAAATATAAAAAACTAAAATAAAATGCAGTATGTAATTCATCAGGAGATGAATAACATACTGTACATAATAGAAATGCAGTATGCCACTACCACTTGCACCAGTTCACCAATGTGAGATTGTACACAACACACTATTGACTGATGGAATGGAAGTTGACCAATCACAGCACTGTGTTATGTGTCCTGGGGACTGATTGGCTCAGTGACCATAGCATCCATCTGTTTGCTCTCCTGCACTGTGCCCATATGTTCAGCATCTCTCCTTGTCCACTCCACATCAATGTCGACTTTCTTCCTACAGAATGTGAACCATATGCTCAGGACCTTGGCCTAGAATCTCCAGCGGGATCCTCCTCAGGCCATCAAACTAGATACGCAGTCCCTCAAGTCTCCAGACCTTGCAACACTACGCAATTATTCTATAACATGACAATTATCAATCAACCATGTGTCCAATAAAACACATTGCCCAGAACATGGGTCACTTCAATAACCAAAATCAGCCATCTTGGGAGTCCACAGCTCCCAGGCTGAGAGGACTCGGAAAACAAAGGCAGAAGGAGAGAGCTACCAATTATGCAGCCAGGTTATGCAGTCAGTCTCAGGCCACATGTTATCTATCTGTCCATACTCAGCCCCAGCTCTTCAACACTGGCTTGACAAGCTCACGGTTGGAAAGCTGCAGTCCAGGAGGTAAGTGGCAAGCAGTAGGGCCCAACATGGACAGATAACATGTGGCCTGAGGCCTGGTTGCAGTTCCACATCCCACAACACACACCTTAGGAGTTCGTGGGCAAATGGCTACTGTGTTCCTGGATCCTTCACTTCTCCCTCAGATGCCTACCGCGGCTGCTGTAGGGTAGGATGGGATCCTCCATGCTAGAGCACTGGTTAGGTGAATCTTTGAAAGAAGCTCAGGGATTTTCCAGAGCAGTGTGCCTGCCATCCTCTGATCCCTATGTCCAATGTGCAGTGCCCTTGGCTCTCCCAACTCTCCATGTGTTCTTGTCACCTGGAGATTCCCTTTTTGATCTGACTCTGCCTTTTAAGGCTGAGGTGATATGACATAGTTTTGCCATGTGTTCAGTACTTAGCAAGCTGCTTTTAATATGCATTTTTATGTTTTTTCCTACATGTGTGCCCAGCACCCCTATTGACCTGGGGCACACAGCCCAGTGAGCCATAAATAAATAAGATATAAGTAAGCACATGTACCCTGAAGTCTAGCCTGAAGCAGAGCCTCCCGGACTCTCCCTATATCTTTTCCTCCACTCAGTCCTTTCTAGGTTTCTAAAAATCTCACAAACACCACCCCCCTCTCCCCTCTTCGCGGAGACCATGGCGCTCAACAAGAATCACTTGGAAGGCGGCGGAGTGATTGTCAACAACACTTAGAGCATCCTGATGTCCTATGACCACGTGGAACTAACATTCAATGAATGACATGAAGAACATACCAGAGGCTTTCAAAGGGACCAAGAAAGGCACCATCTACCTTACTCCTTACTGGATCATCTTTCTGTCCAAGGGGAAGGATGCCATGCAGCCCTTCATGATGCCGTTTTATCTGACGAAGGACTGTGAGATCAAGCAGCCTGTGTTTGGTGCAAACTACATCAAGGGAATGGTGAAGGCCGAAGCAGGAGGTGGCTGGGAAGGCTCCGCTTCCTACAAGTTGACCTTTACAACAGGGGGCGCCATCGAGTTTGGACAGCGGACGCTTTAGATGGCCTCTCAAGCTTCCCGAGGCGAAGCCCCCAATGGAGCCTATGGGTACCCTTACATGCCCAGCGGGGCCTATGTCCTTCCCCCACCAGTCGCCAATGGAATGTACCCCTGCCCTCCTGGCTACCCCTATCCACCGCCCCCACCTGAGTTCTACCCAGGGCCTCCCATGATGGATGGAGCCAGGGGCTACGTGCAGCCCCCGCCGCCGCCCTACCCCGGGCCCATGGAGCTTCCGGTCAGCGGCCCTGAGGTCCCCTCCACCCCGGCAGCCGAGGCCAAGGCCGCGGAAGCAGCTGCCAGCGCCTATTACAACCCCGGCAACCCACACAATGTCTACATGCCCACGAGCCAGCCTCCACCACCACCCTACTACCCCCCAGAAGATAAGAAAACGCAGTAGACCCCACCTGCCTCCCTGCCTCTCCCCCTGGGGCGGGGCGGAAAGGGGGCGTATGTAGGGTCTTGTTCTTCCCCCACCTAATCATAAACAGTTACCAGGAATGAGTGAGGTGGGAAGGGCGTGGCCCCCTGAACTCTAGAGGCGCACCCCAGCTTCCCAGGCTAGCTCGGCCCCTAGTGCTGCTTCCCCCTCGCTGTCTCGGGGGCTCCCGGGAGCAAGCGCTGTCCCCCAGTTCCTCTTTCACTCTGATAATCACAGCTCCACTAGCGCCTTCCCACGGAGGGACTCTCTGGCCACCTCCTCCACTGCAGTCCAACCCCTGGTGCCTCCCAGGCGACACGCGGCCAGCACTGACCCCCCAGACCCCGCCCCTCCTCCAGCCGGGCCCGGGCCTTCCTGCCTCCCGCGTGGATGGATTTGGGGAGCATCACCATGAGCTTCTGTGTGAGGAAGCCCTTTTGCCCCCCACCCCCACCCCTTGGAATGTCTCTAATTTGTTACCCCCCTTGGGTCTTCCCACGTCGAGGGGCTCCCTGAGGGGAGCTGTTCAGTGCATGTCTGGCCCACTATGCCAGTCAGACACTATGGGTGGGCTGTGAACAAGGGCTCTGGCCCTCGCGTCTCCAGAATCTGCTGCCAGCCCCTTGCCTGCCCTTCCTCAAAGCTTCATGCCCCCTGGATGCAGTGAGATCTGTTCCTGGACTGGCCACCAAATGAGGAGATGGTTATTTAAAGAGAATTCCCTATTTATTTGACAAAATCCAGTTAATATATTAATGTGAAATTAAAAATAAATAAATAAATAAATAAAAATCTCACAAGACCTATTCCTTCAGCAGGTTCCTTGGGTCCTTAGAAGCAATTTGAGCTACAGTCAAATGGAAGGTGACTGGCCATGTTCTGCTCAGTAGGCTCAGAAATTGGGGTATGAAAGTATCCAGTGGGAATCCTCAGATTTTTGTGGCTCTCTATCCCTTCCACACACAGGTGGGCTCTCAGTGCCATTCACTGTAACACAGTGGCCCAGGTCCCAGGCAGGAAGCTCCAGGCCAGCGGGTCTTAGATATGCCTGGGGCTGTGCTATGTCTTCAGTAGAAACTTAAAAAGATCTCTAGTCTCTGGACTAGAGTCTGGACCTGGACCTTCTCCACATCCTAGGCAGCAAGAGAGAAGAGCCTTGCATCTCCCCACCTTCCCCAGCACATGCTTGGCTCTCCCAGCAGGACCCGTCCCTTCTCTTCCACCCACCACCTCCTGACTCTCACCCACCCATTTTGGAGTCACATAAAGGATTGTCATGTACTGTAGGCACCCCAGGGCCCCAGGCCAGGCAGACAAGACAGTAGGCTCTTGGCTGATGAGCACGCAGCCAAGAGAGCTTGAGAGCATGGGAACAGGAGCAAGAAGAGGAGAGGTGACAGTAGCCAGCCTGCCACAGTCTTTTGAACAGCACCAAGGGGTGGAAAGATGGATGAGACTCTGAGCTTGGAGAAGAGCAGATGCAGGAAACACTAGTGTCACAGATGTGAAGTGGCAGACTTTGAAGTCAGGCCCCACTTTACCACGTGAACCCCACTTTACCACGTGAACCTGAGATAAGCAGGCCCTGTGAGCAAACCCAGGACAAGCTTATTAGGGCCCAGTCGGTCAAGAACTCTAACCACTGGGAATGCTTAACTCTTACTGCCCCCAGAATGCCTCGAGCCCTGAGCCAATCAGATTTGTACCTGTGTCCTAATCTTGCTTGCTTGAACACCTGATTGCTGTAACTTTGTTTTCTGCCTTTATAAGTCCTGTGTAATCACAGCTCGGGGCTTCCTCCTAACCTCTGCTGTGTCGGTGGGTAGGACGAGGCCCGAGTTGCAGCTCGCTTGAATAAAGCCTTGCCTTGCTTTTGCATTTCGGAACGTCTGAGTCTTGGTGGCCTTCTTGGTGGTCGTTTTGTGACTTGGCATAACAGATGCAAAGAGGGTGACAGCGGAGAGACATTGAGGTGTCACTCAACACAGAAGAACCCCTAATTTGGGCTTGGAGACCCTATACACTGCACAGAAGGCAGCCATATCCTGAAGGGCAATTAAAAAGCTCCAGGCAGATCCCAGCCCACAAGAGCCTCTCTCAGTGAATGCCTTCATGCCTATGGTTCTCTGTGGTGCTACTGGGGACCCACCTCAGAATCCCCACAGGGAGAGGGGGAGTTCCAGAAGCTCCTAGAAGCTGGGCACTGGAGGTTCATGCCTGTAATCCTAGCTATGCAGGAAGCTGAGAACTGAAGATCACAGTTCAAAGCCAGCCCAAGCAGAAAAGTTCATAGGACTCTTATCTACAATTAACCACCAGAAAACTGGAAGTGAGCTGTGGCTCAAAGTGGTAGAGTGCTAGCCTTAAGCAAAAAAGCTTAGAGACAGTGCCCAGGTCCTGAGTTCAAGGCCCACAGCCCAAAATAAAAAGCCCCTGGAATTCCCATAGTCTATAGGTAGTGTGAGAGACTGGAGAGTTCATAAAAGGGACCAGAAGCCAGGCGCCCATGGTTAACGCCTGTAATCCTAGCTACTCAGGTAGATGAGATCTGAGGATCATGATTCGAAGACAACCCACGTAGGAAAGTCTGTAAGATTCTTATCTCCAATAAACTACTCAGAAAAAGAAAAACAGAAGTGGTTTGGTGGTTCAAGTGGTAAAACACTAGCCTTGAGCAAAAGAAGCTCAGGGACAACACCTAGGCACTGAGTTCCAGCCCCAGGACTAGCACAAAAAAAGGGAGTGGGGACCAGAGGGGACTCAGGAGATGACAAAGACAGGTTCAGAGAGCACTGCATTGAATCAGATTGTTCCACTTACATAGGCACTGTAAGGCTACAGGGATTCTGCTAGGAAATACTATTCCTATTCAAGGAAGCCATTGGCCATCACTGGCCTAAGTTGCCTTGGGAACAAATTCCAACATCCCAAGGGTAGCAGGCCAGGAGTGAAGTGAGCCAGAAGCCTATGTGATACCTTCAACCCCAAGAGTATAAAGATGTCCCACTGACTGGTGTCTCCATTTTGGAACCCTGCTTGTTGTGACCCCAGATGTTCTTAATGCCCAGTGTGGTCCTAAACTGGCCACTTACTGACTCTCACAGACATCCCAGGGCCTAAACACACACATACACACACACACACACACACACACACACACACACACACACACACACAATCACCCTGAAAGATTTCAAGGCCTAGCACTGCCCTCCCTCCCTCAAGCCAGGCCTCACTGGGAGGAAGCATTTCCAGATCAATTGTCTCCAATGCATCCTGGGAGGTGGAGCAGAGCCAGAGGGAAGGTCAGGAATTCTGGTGACCAGGAAGAGAGAGCCCTGCAGAGTATATTTAGTCCACTAAAAATAACAAGAGGCCAGAGATGAGGGCCAGGAACTCACTGCTTAGACCAGAACAGCCCTGAGCAGGCAGGGGGTGGGGCAGAAAGGACAATGGAGGAAAAGGAAGGGTGTCTGCTCAGTCCTGGTTGACAGAGGAGGGCTGTTTGTCTTTCCCTCCATGTGATCTGTCACCCAGATGACTCAGACGTTCCAAATCTGGAGAATGGGGCTGGGTGGTGGGGAAGGGAGGTCTGCCAGATTACCACCATTGACTGGAAAACTTGGGACAGAACATGACAAGACCCAGAGGCAGCCAAACTGGCATGAGGTACAGCTGACTGGATATGCATAGGTGGGGGCAGGGCTATCTTGCTTCCCAGTCCAGTGTCCATCCTGGTATCCAAATCCCTGGCCAGGCAAGGCCATGCTTAGCTTCTAGGAGCTGGATTCTGACACATCAATGGAGTTAAAAATGTCAAGGCCCAGGGAAGGAGACATCAGGTAAAGCCTCAGACCAGAAACTAGAGCCTGTTCAGGGTCAATGGGCACTTACCCCAGTGGGATGCTGCTTGGTATCCAGCAGGGGAGCATTGAAACTGGCAGATAGACTGGGGGTGGACAGGACTTCCCGGAGTGGGACCTTGGCTTCCCCCAGGAACCTGAAAAAACAGAAAAGTCACATGTAGAGACCTGTGAAACTGGGCCCTGGTGGCTCATACCTATAATCCTAGCTACTCAGGAGGCTAAGATCTAAGGAGCCCAGTTTGAAGCCAGCCCAAGTAGAAAAGTCCATGAGACTCTTATCTCCAATTAACCACCAGAAAACCATTGGTCGCACTGTGGCTCAAAGTGGTAGAGCACTAGCCTTGAGCGAAAGAGCCTAGGGATAGTGCCCAGGCCCTGAGTTCATGCCCTACAATGAACAACAACCCCCCCAAAAAAAACAAAAAGAGGCAAAGAGACAGAAGAAAGGAAAGAAGGAAGGAAGGAAGGAAGGAAGGAAGGAAGGAAGGAAGGAAGGAAGGAAGGGAGAGAGAAAGAAAGACTAGCCTGTGTCTTGACTTCTCCCAACACCTACCACCACCACCAAGCCAGTTGAGCTAATCTGCTCACATCTCCCTCTGCATCCCTACCACAGCCTCCCCCAGGCACCATCCCTGGAAGACCAGGACACTCCAGAGACACCTGCACAAGTGAGAAAGGAAACAGACAAAGCTGCCCTTTCCCAAGTGGTTAACCGGAGTTAAGAGTCTCACGGTGACTTTTCTGCTTGGGCAGGCTTCAAACCATGATCATCAGATCTCAGCCTCCTGAGTAGCTAGGATTGCTGGTGTGAGCCACCAGTGCCTAGCTTACATTTCTTTAAATAAAGATTAGAGTGGTGTTCACTCCAGGGTCCTAAGGCCCCATGTGATGCTGGGATTATATTGTCTACAATGTGGATTGCTTTGTTTTCTTCCCTTGAAACTTGGAGTTGGTTTTGTACTACAGCTTATTAAGCAGAGGCCCCTGGACTGTCAGAATGGAGGAGGCACCTGTCACTAGTGTGTTAACTTGAGTATCCTCAGCACCCAAGCAACATCAGAAAGACCAGACAGTAGGTATAGAGGACCCTGGAATCCATGTATCATCAGAGATCAAGACTCTCTTGTCCTTCATGGGGAAATGGGCAGCTGATCAGAGTAGCTCATTCAAGCAGGTAGATGGGTCAGCCAGCCCCAAGACTCTGCAGATTTCCTGGGCAATCACTACAGTTCTTGGGAAGCAATTCTCAGGAAGAAGAGGACAGACAGGACAAATGAGCAGAAAGGACAAGCAGCAGTCCAGTTGTCCCAACAGCTCTATAGCAGCTAGAACTCTACCTGGGAAGCTCAGGCCAGAAGCCTAGAGAAAACCAGACCTCCTCAGCCTCCGTTGCCTGCAGCCCAGCCCTGCTGATCCAGACACTGAGAATTCCCAGAATTCCCGGAAGTAGGATGGGGAACAATGGGGGGAAATGCAGAAGGAAATGCTGGCCCCACTCCTGCCAGCCCAGGAGTTCCAGGCTGCCCTAGACACAGTGGGCAGGGTTGACTGCAATTTTATTTTATTTTGTTTGTTTTTTCTTATACTAATAGGGGCTTAAATTCAGGGCTTCATACTTGCTAGGATGTCACTCTACCTGGGAGGTAGGCTTCCGGCACTTCTATTTGGCCATGAATTGTGCTTTCTGAAGTCTGTCATTTTGGGTTGCCAAATGGCTTCACAAACCCTGCTCCCCTGGGAGGAAGGGCTTAAGGCTGTCTATCCCAAAGCCTTAGGAGCTGAATGTGGGGACCAAATATAAAAATTCAAGGAGCTACAGAGCCTCCCATCCCTGGTAATACAGGTACATGACTCAGGAAGGAAGAGCTGGGGTATGGAGGAGGGGCTCCCTGGGAAAGTTGAAAGAGTTTGAGACAACCGTACAGAACACTGTGAGGCAGTTTCTCCTTCATCCATCTATTGCACAAGGAAGATGGGAGTATAAGCTCCTCTAAAATATAGTCAGGGAATCCTAGCTTTGGAAGGCCTACACCCTGATCTGCCCACCTGGAGATGGATCCAGGCTCCTTCAGTGTATCAAGATGCTGCACACTCTAACCAGTGGCCTGGCAAAAGTCCAAGGGGATTGCTAGGAGTCAAACAAGACAAGGAGAGGCCTGGAGCCCTGCATCCCAAGGCCACTAAAATTATTCAAACGGTTCTCCCCTGACCCTGCTTACCCTGCTTAGCCCATTCCTTCCTATGAAAACACCATAAAGACTCTTACCTAGACCTCTCATGCTCCTCTACCTCCTGACTGACTGGCACTTCCTCATATACCCTCTGTCATGTGGCACTACCCTCCTTGAGAATGGTGGTCATCAACAGCGGTCATCTCCTGATCTGTCTGCCCTCCATACCCAAATAATAATAAAATGTACATCTTAAAACACAAGCTGCTAAGTGTTTGTTGGGGAGATTAAGAGTAACTGGACATTTTAAAAGCTCATTAAAGTATGACTCCTCTAACTATAACTCCTCTGTACATCATCTTTATAATAACAATTTTTTAAAAATTAAATACAAATGGATGGTCTGGGAATGTGGTTCAGTGGTAGAGTGCTTGCCTGATATGCACAAAGCCCTGGTTTGATTCCTCTGTACATAAACAGATAAAGCCAGTAGTAGTGCTGTGGCTCAAACAGTAGAGTGCTAATAAAATCTCAGGGATAGTGCCCAGGCCCTGAGTTCAAGCCCCACAACTTGCAAAAAAAAAAAAAAGTTCCTACACACACACACACACACACACACACACACACACACACACACACTTTAAAAAATAAAAAGCTCATTGAAAGCTGACAATATAGCTCAAGTGGTAGATCACTGGCTCTAACAAGCACAGGCTCTGGGTTTAATTGCCCACTACAAGGTTCAGAGAGCTATTAAATATACTGTTTTTGTTGTTATTTGATGTGTGTGTGTGTGTGTGTGTGTGTGTGTGTGTGTGTGTGTGTGTGTTAATCCAGGGCTTGAACTCAGGGCCTAAGCACTGTCCCTGAGTTTTTGTGTTCAAGGCTAGTGGTCAACCAGTTGAGTCACAGCTCCACTTCTGGATTTCTGGTGGTTAATTGAGGATAAGGGTCTCATAGATTTTTTTTGGTCTGGGCTGGCTTTGAACCACGATCCCCAGATCTCAGCCTCCTGAGTAGCTATGACTGTAGACATGAGCCACCAGCAACCAGCTTGAATGTACTTTTCAGATGAGTTAAATAATCACATGAAGAGGAGTTTGAAGATTCAGTAGTCAAGAGTTTGCAGAGGTAGCATTTGGAGTTTTCACAGGAATGGCTTAAAGACTGGGAGATGAGGAGAGGTGGAAGAGAAGGATCATGAATGCAGGAGAGAGCACATGTAACTTGATGACTTACATGAGTTCTCTAACTCCAGAAAATTGGTCTTGAGCCAGGGATGAGCTCAAGGGAAAACATGGTTAGCGAGAGTCCAGGGCAACACTTAGATGAATGTGTGACATGGTGGGTTGGCAGGGGTACACCAATCCCACTATGACTATAGGAGCCTAGACAGACTGGAAAAATTCATTAGACCCAGACAGGTACCTGTGGAAACAGTGCTGGACACAGGAAATCAGCTCACAGTCATCATAATAGATCCTGGCTAGACAAGAATCATCTGTGAATGCTGTCTTAATTTCTCCTACATTTCTAGGGAAAAACTGAACAATGAATCCATGCAGGAAAACTCAGACCTGGACCAGGTGATAGAAATTCACGCCTAGTAAGAAAGACCATGTGCTCCCAGATTGTGAGATGGATAATGCCTTCTAGCCAGAAAAGCAGTAACCCTATCTAACCAAGAGTCTAAGCATGGGAACACTTCGGAGAAATTCACATGAGAAGTAGCCAATTTTAAAAGGAGTAGGATATTATCTATTCATTATATATAACTTGTCATAAAAGCCAAAAATGGTAGAAATGTTCCAGATTAAAGAAGACTATGGAAGTATGACAAACATGGCTATGTTCAGTACAAGACCCTAGACTGGATTCTGCTCTGGGAGGAGGAGAAAGGGGGGAATTGTTATAAAAAACATTATTTGGTTCTTTTGACAAGATTTAATACATCCACGTTAAATTTGCTGTCATTAACAACTGTACAATACTTACATAAATGAATAACTCTATTCTTAAGAAATACAGTATATACAAAATTGTAGTAATAAAAACAGCTTGATATTGCCACAAGAACAGGCCTGAGTACCAATGAAATAGAACTGAAGACCCAGAAATGTACCCACAGACCTAATCTTTGATAATGGAGCCAGAAAAACAGGTTTGAAGAAGGACAGCCTCTTCAACAAATGGTGATGGTAGAATTAGCTATACACGTGTAGAAAACTGAAGTTAGATCCTTATATAGTACCCTGCACCAGAATCAATTCCAAATGGATCAAAGACCTCGAGGTAAAAACAGATGCCCTGAAAACACTACAAGAAGGAATAGGAGGAACACTAGGGCTTTTTGGCACAGGCAGAAACTTTCTTAATAAAGACCCAGCAACAGGACAAATCAAAGAGAGATTGGATAAATGTAACTGCATTAAATTGCAGAGCTTCTGCATGGCAAAGGACATAGCTAGCAAGATATATAGAACACCCACATACTGGAAGAAGATCCTCACCAGCCATACAACAGCCAAAGGCCTCTAAAATATATATCTAAAAATATATATCTAAAATATACTTAGAGCTCAAAAAATTAAATCCCCCCAAATCAAATCCTCAAAGAAACAACCACCCCATTAACCATTCATTAGTAAGGAAATAGAAATACCTGGAAAAAAATTAAGTGAAGCAAGGTAGGCCCAGATTGAAATACAGGTTGCATAATTTCCCTCATTTTTAATAATACAATATGTCTATGACATTCTTAGCAAGGGAATCACAGTAGCCCAATCACTAAGTGCATAGGACTATATGTAATGAAGCTTATCAAAATGAACTCCAAGAATTGGAAACAGGAGGTTCTTATTATATCCTGCATGCTGTTATTTTTTTCCTTCTGTTTTAGTTTTCTGTACCCTCTGTCTTATATATAAACTTACCTGATCCATCTAAAGGAAAATGAATCACAGAAATAGCACGACAAAGGATGAACTAAGGTAACAATGATACTCACTAGACACTATGTTGGAAATGAACTTTACAACTTGGGTGGGGGGGTGGAATTGGAAGTGGTAGGTGGGAGAAAATGAAGGAGAGGGTAACAGTGTTTAAAAAGAAATGTATTCATTACCTTACTTTTATAACTATAACCCTCCTGTTCATCACCTTTACAATAATTTTTTGTTTTGTTTTGTTTTGTTTTTGCCAGTCCTGGGGCTTGAATTCAGGGCCTGAGCACTGTCCCTGGCTTCTTTTTGCTCAAGGCTAGCACTCTACCATTTGAGCCATGGCGCCACTTCTGGCTTTTTCTGTTTATGTGGTGCTGAGGAATTGAACCCAGGGTTTCAAGTATATGAGGCAAGCACTTTACCACTAGGCCATATTCCCAGCCCTACAATAATTTTTTTTAAATACAGTATATACTTTAGTATTTAGGTATATATGGCCATGATAAAGCCAGGAACTGATGGCTCACACCTGTAATCTTAACTATTCAGAAGGCTGAGATTGTGGATTGTGGTTCAAAGACAGGCTCAGCAGAAAAGTCTATGAAGCTCTTATTTCCAACTAACCACCAAAAAGCTGGAAGTAGAGATGTGTCTCAAGTGGTATAGTGCCAACCTTGAGCAAAAAAACTCAGAGACCATGCTGAGACCCTGAGTTCAAGCCCCAGTACTAATTCACTCACACATACAAATACACTAGCACGCGCACAAGCACACACACACACACACAGGCACAATGAATATAACTTACTCATATGGAAGCATGAGGAAGAAGGCAAGAAGGGAGAGAAACTATGATCAAACAAATGTAAGTCAGGTGCCAGTGGCTAACACCTGTAATCCTAACATTCAAGAAGCTAATAGCTAAGAATCATGGTTCAAAGTCAGCCAGTGTAGAAAACTGTGAGACTCTTGTCTCAAATTCACTACTAAAAAGCCAGAAGTGGAGCTATGGCTCAAGTGGTAGAGTGTTAGACTTGAGCAAAAGAAGCTCAGGAACAGCACCCAGGCCCTGAGTTCAGATTCCACAATTGGCACACACACACACACACACACACACACACACACACACACACACAGAGAGAGAACAAAATATTACCATGGCGTGTATCTGAATTAAAGAATATGAACAGTTTCTTCTATTTTTTCAACTTCTCTGCAAGTTTGAATTTGTTTAATGCCCTGGAAGGTCACCATGTGTCCGTTTTTCATCCATTACTTTTGAAATTAAGGAAAAGGCATGTCACTTTAAACTACAAGTCAACTCCTCCCTGACTCAGCTGCATCTTGCCCTCACTAATCAGACTGGACAAGGAAGTCAGAGCCCCTGTTATGGAAAGCCTCACACGTACTCCGGGGAGGAACTGCTCTGCCAGGGAGGAAATACCCACGAGCTGAGGGCCTCCGGCCCTCAGTGTGTGCCTGGCAGTGAAGGACAGGAAGTGAGGGACAGCAGGACATTCCACAGCCCCTGAGACCACCTGGCCTGTGGTAGCCTTCCTTCCAGTATGGCATTTCCCTGGGGGCCACCCAAGGGCAATTCTAAATAGTTTTCCACTTCTGTCCTGAGAAAAACAAAAGAAATATTATTCTAACACTCAAGGATGTCCTGGATAGACGCAAGGGCAAAATACAGCTATAAAAAATCCTTGAAATTAAGGACATGGCCATTGCTTTTGAGCTTGCTAAGAACAATGGCATAGCATACTATAAACTGTAAATAGTTCCTGTTCCACACAGCCTTCCAGGGATTCCAGAAAGGAGAGACAATGAGGCTCAGCATACGTCCTATTTTTCCCAACTCAACAGGAGCAAGCACATCTGTGTGTGCACGCACACACACGCACACACACACGCGCGCGCGCGCAACTGGGTAAGTGCCAGTTCTTGTGTGAGGAAAAAGTATGACAGAGTCACTGATGAGCAGAGAAAAAATATCCTCCACATACAAAACAAACCCAGCATTCATATGCCTTAAAAAGATCTCAAATATATAAATTAATAAGACAAAGCAACTCAAAACATATGGAGGGGAAATTCATGGAGTGGAAAACAAAGGGACAATAAACATACAGAGAGATGCTCAAATTCACAAGAAAGTCAAGAAACACAAATTACAAAATACTTTCCTTTTCCCATTACACTAGCAAAAACAGGCAGACAATTGTTGGTGGACATAAAGTAGGACATTTTTTTACTTATTTTTTATTTTATTTATTTATTTTTTTTTTTTTTTGGCCAGTCCTGGGCCTTGAACTCAGGGCTGAGCACTGTCCCTGGCTTCTTCCCGCTCAAGGCTAGCACTCTGCCACTTGAGTCATAGCGCCGCTTCTGGCCGTTTTCTGTATATGTGGTGCTGGGGAATCGAACCTAGGGCCTCGTGTATCCGAGGCAGGCACTCTTGCCACTAGGCTATATCCCCAGCCCAAAGTAGGACATTTTTGAAAAGTCATTTAGCTGCATCTATAAAACTTTTATATGCTCATGATCTTTGATTCAGTAATGCCACTTCTAAGGACCTGTCCTAAAGAAAAAAAGATTGTAAGAACATAAAGACGTTTGAATATATTGTCAGTAGGTAATCATTTGTGTGCAATAAATTGGAGGGAAATTAAATGCCAGTCCCTAAGGGGATAGACTTGGTATGACCTAATTGGAATACCACCTGACCATCTAAAAATGACAATGACATAATGTCCAGTGACATGCTGAACTACGAAAGAGGCAATGTTACGTGACAAAAAGAAGTACAGGCCAGTGGTATGTACAGCATAATTACATTTTTGGATAAGTGAGTGAGTCTATGTGAGTGTCTGTGAGTGTCTGTGAGTGTGTGTGTGTGTGTGTGTGTGTGAGCAGATGTAAGGATATGCTTAGCAAAACTTGAGGCCAATGTCTACATTGTTAACAATGGACACATCTGAAGGAAAAAGAGAAAATGGATAAATAAAAGTTGGGACACTACACTTTTCCCTTACAAATGGAGCTTACAAAAGTAAGAGGGAACTGAGCTAACAAGGAAGATGAACGATGTCTAATGCTATGGAATTTGCAACTATGAAACTAGAACAATGAAACCTGTTGAAATTGCTCTGGGAAGGGGGAAATAGAGGCAGGGAGGGTGATAGAGGGGGTGAGATGCATTGGAATTCACTGTAAATGTAACAATATTACTAAGTAAGCTAATTTTTTAAAGAATAGAGTTATTTATAATTTTTGTGAGTGCTTTTAACTTCTACAAAGAAAGAATAAATATGTATACACAGCTCACTGTCATGTGTCCCCATGAGCTTACAGATAATGTATACATGCATATGTGAGTTTTGTATGTGCATCTATATGGATCTTGCTCCTACCAACTGTCCCCTTAACTCGAACACCTTCAGTGTTCCATACTCTGAGTAGGCCTTTAACACACCATACTTCATTAAAAGTCCACATCAACCGTTGTCACATAGGTACTAGAATTGCCATTGTCCTGATAAGGAAACAGAACTTCTGAGGAGTCCAGGCCACACACAGTGCTGGGTTGGGACTCCCTAAGCAGAGCTCCTGACTCTCATTCTCAGACCACCAGGCTCTGAATAGCCCAGGAGGTCTAGACCATATGCTCCTCCAGGAAGAGAGCTCCTTGACCATATCAGTACCCTGTCACCTCAAAGGGCCAGGCCCATCCCCCAGGCACCTCTGCCATCTCCTGAGCATTCCTGCCCTAGCGGGGAGGACTGAGATGTGAGGTTAGCTCCTTCCTACAAGCCCCATATTGCCTCAATCCATGCATGAAGAGCCTCGTAGGAGGCACCAAGTCACTCTCACCACCTTGCGGGCATCTACAGTAAGTCCAATGGATCATTATCTCTGGGAGGAAGACCAGCCTTTCCCAAGACAGTTCTTGTAACCTAGTGCACTTCCCTCTTAGCACTTCCCCTTCCTGTCCAAGCAAGGCTGGCTGTAAAGAAGCATCCTCCAGCCCTCACTCCTAAGGAAGAGCAGAACCTTAAGCCATGGCTGCCACCTATAGACTAGTACAATTTAGTTCCCCTCCAAACCACAGCTTGCTGACACAAAGTGGGCGGGGTTAGCAGAATTTGAGGCAGCTGAGAACTGTGCAAGGGCGTAAAGAGAGGGATATGCCCCATAGAACTGCCATATCTAGAGCACCCCTTTGCAACAGGTACCTTCAATATGCTGTTTGGCATTTTGCTTAATGGTCTCTAACAAGGGAAGAAACAGAGGCTTGGGGAGATTAGACCACACAACTGTGGGATCTTGATCCAATTTCTTCTCCAAGACCATGTTCTGCACAGGACTGTGAGCTTTCCACCCTGGAAGCAGAATGGCCTCCTCTGGGCAGTTTCAAAAACTGCTCCCTGAGGCCCACCACAGGATTTCCCACTTGATCCAACAGGTGTGGAGATCAGATGTTGTCATCTTTTAAGTTCTTGGGTCACGATAAGAAGCACACAGGACTGGAACATTGTCTAAAGATTTAGTTTCCCAGACCAGTACCATAGCCATTAGCTATATGGAGCTACTGAAGTCATTAAGATCAAGATGCATTGTATTCATAGACTGACATGCTAAACTGAAATCCCTCTGTACAGCCACTTTAAGATAATTTTTAAATAATAAAAATAAAATAAATGGATAAAAAGACTGTGTGGTGGTTCATGTCTGAAATCCCAGCACTCAGGAGCCTGCGGCAGAATTATAAAGAGTTTAAGGTCAGCTGAGACAACTTAATGACACCCTGTCTTGAGAGAGAGACAGAGAGATAGGAGAGGGAAGAAGGAGGAAGAGGGGAAGAGGAGGAAGAGGAGGAAAAAAGCAAGTAGAGGAAAAAAGAGGGGAAGGAGAGGGGAGGGGACAGGAGGGGAAAGGAGGGGAAGGGAAAGGAAGGGAGGAAAAGAGGAGGGGAGAGACAAGGGAGAAAGAAGAGAGGAGAGGAGAAGAAAGGGGAGGAAAGAAGACAGGAAAGGAGAGGAAAGGAAGGAAAAGGAGAGGAGAGGAAATGGGGAAGGGAAAGGAGGAGAGGAGAGGACAAAGGAAGGGAGAAGAAGAGTGGAAGAGAAGAGGAAAAGAGGGGAGAGGAGGGAAGGAAAGGGGAGGAGAGGAAGGGGAGGGTTGAGGAGGGAAGAAGAGATTTGTGGACAGAGGTGCAGAGAGAGAGAGACTGTGGGGAATGAGGAAAGCCTGGAGGGGAATTCTAGCTGCAGAGGAAAGGAAGAAGAAATGGAGGTCTGGAAGAGACAGGAGGGGAGAAGAAGCACGAGAGAGGGCTTTCAGGCTGTGAGCCACCTGCTTGGACAAAGGCCCAGGAAACACAGTGCTGAGCTCACAGAAGACAGCCAAGGAATCTCAGACATGAAGCAGAAGCCCCGTGGTCCTCAGTGAAACCACAGAGAAGAGAGTTGGATACCATAGCCGCCATCACTTCCTGACCAGATGGGGGTAACTTGAGGGCAGTAAGTAATCATTTAGTGGAAAATGTTCACTGGATTGAATTCAATGAACTTCCTCCTTCCCTTTCAAAATTCAAATGTTACAGGGTTGCTCTTGTGGCTTCCTAGATATATTTTTAAATTTTAGAGTCTTAGAATTTTCAGTGCTTCTGGTCTTGAGTTTTGTCCCCCACTTTTCACAAATAGGGTGAAAGTATTTTACAGTCTGTTCATGGAGCTTTACAGAACTACTGTTTGGGGACTGTGCCCTGCCACAGTCCCCCCGCCACCAAGCATCACGAAATTGCTGTAGATAGCAGAGCACTGGTGGCTCCCACCTATCATCCTAGCTACTCAGGAGGTTGAGACCTGGGGGTCTGAGTTCAAAGTCAGCCCAGGCAGGAAAGTCCACGAGACTCTAATCTCCAATTAACCACCAAAAAACTGCAAGTTGAGCTGTTCAACTGGTAGAGCACTAGCCTTGAGTGAAAATGCTAAGGAACAGCACGTAGGCCATGAGTTCAAGTCCTAGTCCTGGCAAAAAAAAAAAAAAAGAAAGAAAGAAAAAGAGAGAAAGAAAGAAGGCAAGAAAGGAGAAACTGCAGTTCAGGCTTCAGACCCCATTGGCTTCAATCATTTCCTCAAAGGCAGTGTTGTTTTTCTCCAAGTATTTATGAATATACATTTCATTTTTTAACTTGATTTAGCTACATTTTAATTTTTAATTGCTAGAAATGCAAAATTAAGATAGCTGTTCAGAAAAAAAATCATATCCAAATATTTATAAGAAAGAAGTTTCTTTCCTTAACAAAGACCCAGAAAGGCTACAAATCAAAGAAAGGTTGGACAAATGGGACTGCATCAAACTGCAGAGCTTCTACACGGCAAAGGACATAGCTCGCAAGATAAACAAAGCCCACAGACTGGGAGAAGATCTTTACCGGCCATTCAACGGACAAAGGCCTCATATCTAAAATATATGCAGAACTAAAAAAATTACCCTCTTCCAAAACAAAACCACAAAGAACCAATAGCCCCCTCATCAAGTGGGCTAAAGACTTACAAAGAGACTTCTCTGATGAGGAAATGAGAATGGCCAGGAGACATATGAAAAAATGCTCTACATCACTGGCCATAAAAGAAATGCAAATCAAAACACCCCAGTAAGAATGTCATATATCAAGAAAACTAACAATAACAATTGTTGGAGGGGATGTGGCCAAAAGGGAACCCTACTTCATTGTTGGTGGGAATGTAATCTGGTTCAGCCACTCTGGCAAGCAGTATGGAGATTCCTCAGAAGGCTAAATATAGAACTCCCCTATGACCCAGAATCCCCACTTTTGGGTATCTATCCAAAAGACCACAAACAAAATCACAGTAATGCCACTAGCACAACAATGTTCATCGCAGCACAATTTGTCATAGCAAGAATCTGGAACCAACCCAGATGCCCCTCAGTAGACGAATGGATCAGGAAAATGTGGTACATATACACAATGGAATTTTATGCCTCTATCAGAAAGAATGGCATTGTCCCATTTGTAAGGAAATGGAAGGACTTGGAAAAAATTATACTAAGTGAAGTGAGCCAGACCCAAAGAAACATGGACTCTATGGTCTCCCTTATTGGGAATAATTAGTACAGGTTTAGGCAAGTCATAGCAGAGCATCACAAGGCCCAACAGCTATACCCTTATGAACACCTAAGATGATGCTAAGTGAAATAAACTCCATGTTATGGAGACAATTGTTATATCACAGTTGTAACTACTTTCAACGTCCCATGTGTATCTGTAGCTTCTATTATTGATGATATTCTTGTATCACCTTCCTGTGGTTGTACCTACAGTATCTCTGTAATCTTATCTGAGTATATTGGAAACTGTGTATACTGGTATTGGAACTAGGAAATTGAAAGGGAATACCAAAATTGAGAGACACAGGGTAAAAAAAGAGAAACAACTACAAAAGCAATACTTGCAAAACTGTTTGGTGTAAGTGAACTGAACACCTCAGGGGAGGAAAGGGTAAGGGGGAGGGGGGTATGAGGGACAAGGTAACAAACAGTACAAGAAATGTGTCCAATGCCTAACGTATGAAACTGTAACCTCTCTGTACATCAGTTTGATAATAAATATTTGAAAAAAAAAAGAAAAAGAAAATCTAGTAAACCAGGAAAAAAAAGAAAGAAGTTTCTGGCAAATTATTAAGGTTAGAAAATTAGCTATTCTGCAAATGAATGAGGAATTGATTTCCAGAAAATTGGCATGCAGTGAAATAATCACGTGGGAACTAGTTCTCAGGTAACAGGCTTCCACTGGGAACTAAAGGTGCCCGTGGAGGTCAGCAGGAGGACCCCAAGATTCTATGCACCAGTCCCTCCATGGATGTATGACCTTCAGGGCCAAGTGTCTCCCTGCCAGTCCAGCCTGATCCTTGAATTGATCAAAATAGATTCTAGCTCCTGCTGTCATGTTGCTTTTGTGGCCTCAGAAACCCCATTGTGCCTGAAAAATGCTGGCATATGATAATGAAGATGAAACATGCATTTCCTCTGTGCAGCTTGCAGTAATCAGACTGCCTATCTTTGCCTCACTGATGTCTCCCAACTCCAGTGTCATTAGGGAAACTGAATTCTCCAAAGACCTCTGCCATCAACAATGGGGGCAGGGGACTTAAGAATGTGTCCCAAAGGTGTCCTGTTCTCCAATCACAACTCCACCACCAGCCTTGGAGAAAAGTTCCCCAATATCTCAGAACCTCTGGTTCCCCATCTTTAAGGATGATAATTATAATAATAGCATCTAACTGAAAGAAAGAAATCTCATTTATAAGGTTCAGCACAGGTCCTGAACTCAGCTAAGCTTTTGGTATGAGTCGGCTGCATGGCTTCACTATTTCTATTTCCAGCCGGGCACTGGTGAACTGCTCTCAATCCAGGCCCACTCTTCTGTTCTCATGAGACTCTTGCAGGGCTGAACATCATGACACTGAGTCCTTCTGTAAGACTTGGGCCCAATACCCTACACACCTCCACCCTAAAATGCTCTCCCTTTCTCACCTCACTAAGGCCTGTCCCTGCCTTCCAGTGAGGAAGAAGCCCCCTCTAGGAAGCCTTCAGAGTCTTCCCAGTGCCCAGAGATATCCCTGTCCTCCCCCCACTCCCCACCACTTGCTCACTTCTCGGGCTTCTTAAAGGCTTCCTTGTCTTCTGCAAAGCACCTGTGTGGTAGCTTAGCCTGAATGGATTCTGCCCCTGACCCCTGTGTGGTGGGGGTGGCTGATGTCAAGAGCTGGACAAGCAATATCGATGAGACCCTCAGGAGCAGGCTGGGCCCATATCACCTCCACTGTCCACCTCTGAGGGCTCAGTAAGCATTCCTTCACCCTCCCTGGAAACATTCCACTCTGCAGTCATGGCCAGCAGAATCACAGAGACAGCGATCATTGGATTTTAATTCCCCTTTTAAGATTTCAAGCTTTCCAGTTGTTTTGTTTCCTGACACTTACCTTTTGAGCCTTCCTCCTTCTACTCCCTCCACCTGCCCCAATATCACACAGCCAGTTCCCCTGGCCTCAGGGAACACACCAGCTGACCCAGTTCCCAAACAAAGGCTCCCCTGTGCACCAGACAGCAGAGCAATCTCAGGCTTGATCCTTGGGCTCAGACTTAAGTAAACAGCCTACGGTGCATGAGCCCACCCTTGCTGCCACCTAACCCAGCGATGTCCCAACATGCCCATCAAGGACCATTGACCCCAATCTGACAGTCAAGGCTGATCACCATAGATCACCATATATCTTTGCATTCCTCTACACCCACCTGTCGGCTAATCAATCTCAAGCTGGGTCGTGGTGCCTTCCCCCCATCCTCACCAGCAATAAGTACACGGTTCATGAGCCCAATGGCAAGAGAAGACATTATCACCTGACTGGAGGGAGCTGGCTTTGCCTGACAACTCTCCCTGCTATGCATATGAACTCACAGAATAGAAATCCTGCCACAGAGAGATCTAGTCCATACAATCCCATATTACTCCTCTGGCCTCTACACCATGAATCTCACCTTGAGACCTAAGTCTTCCTCATAGTACTTCTGGATAGTTAGCTTCCCGCTAGCTGCAGATTTACCTGCCTGCCTCCAGAAGTGTGTGTGCTGCTCTGCTGCCTTCAGCAGCCAGATTGGGCTGGAAGGGAGCCCCGCCCTACCTCGTAAACCTCTGGGCTGGATCACGAGACAGGGAAGTTTCTCCTCCTCCCTGGGGCACAGGCAGGTACAAACCATGGACACCTGATCCTGGCCTGCCTTCCTTCTCCAGCCATCTGGGAAGCTCTCAGCTGTAACCATGGCTGAGTTCCTGAAGCTTCAGCCAGATTTCTCCCCAGCATCTACCTCTGGACCAGTTCCAGTAGAGGAAATTCTTAGTAAAGAAATGATTACTTGAAAAAACAATCCTCTGGGGCCCAGATCCAGGGCCACAAACCTACCTATATCTTCAATCCACAGAGAATCTCTTCTGAGCCACCTTACCTGTTCCTTCCCATTGTCTCATGATCCTTGACCACCACATGAAGCTCAGAGCTCTGGTCCAAGGGAATGCCCTTGAGGTCCCACTCAAAGCCCTAAAAGAAAAGAGAAAATGCATCTGAATCAGTGGTACCCAGGAGAAAAGACTAGCCTGAGTTTTCCCTCATTCCTCAGCACTAAAGCATCTGTGAATAAGTCTAGTAGGTGAATAGATATAGGTGGATGGATGGATGGATACTCTGGTTACAGAGTTTCAGAGGTGACTGTGAGAGCTGATGGAAAAGAGGAAGTTACTCTCTCATGATCTCTTCTCTCAACCCAATTTCAATCCATCCCCAGGTAATTAATTAAGGAGTAGACTTAAGCTAGAAAAATGCCAGGTGAGGCTGAGAATATGGCCTAGTAGCAAGAGTGCTCGCCTCGTATACATGAAGCCCTAGGTTTGATTCCCCAGCACTACATACATAGAAAAGGCCAGAAGTGGCGCTGTGGCTGAAGTGGCAGAGTGCTAGCCTTGAACAAAAGGAAGCCAAGCACAGTGCTCAAGCCCTGAGTCCAAGCCCCAGGACTGGCCAAAAACAAAAGAAAGAAAGAAAAATGTCAGGTGAGCCAGGCATTCGTAGCCCATACCTGTAATCCTAGCTACTCAAGAGGCTGAGATCTAAAGATCAAAGTTCATAGCTAGCCTGGGCAAGAAACTCTGTGAGACTCTGATCTCCAATTAACCAACCAAAAACCATGTACATCTCACCCTGTCACTGTAAATCACATATCTGTAGATGGATGAACAAGAAGCCATACACCAGAGGCAGCCACTGAATGGCCTGGCTAATGAGGGAGGGCTGAAGAGGTGATAGCTTCAGGCAAGGGCAATCCAGTGTGAAGAAAAAAGGTAGGCCAGGGAGCTGTTAGATATTCTCTACCTGGCTAGCCAGAGCTTGTGAGACAAGTTCTGATGTCCATGCCAGAGCTACCACTGGAGAACATCTCCATTTCCCAACCCTCCACCCAAGGTGCTAAGGGTCAGAAGGACTTGGTTGATTCTCTGGACCACCAGCTCCTCTCCTCCTTGAGGACAGCACAAGAAAGCCACTCTCCTATGAGCCCTCTAACTTGTCCTGCAGGGACAGAGAGAGAGAGAGAAAAAAAATTCATATACCTCATTCCACACGGGGTTCACACTGTTCTTGATGACTTTGGTTCTCTTCTTTACCCCTGCAGAAGATACAAAATGGAAAATGGAGTGACATATCCCATCCTGAACCATTATCCACCCAGTTAGGTTCAGCTCTTGAGACCTATGCTTTGATTGAGTGGCCAAAGGAAATCTCACAAAACCAGCATCCCCTGGGAATCCCACCAAGGAATATCCAATCTCACAACTTCTCTCTTTCAGTTCTGGGACCGCCAAACAGAAGCCTGACCAGAAGGATGCTTTTTTCAAAAATTGTCCAAGCTAGCCAGGCATGGTGGATCACACCTGTAATCCCAGCTTCTCCATAGGTGGAGACCAGGAAAAGCTCAGCACAAGGCCATCTCGGCAAAAAAAAAAAAAAAAAAAAGAAGAAGAAGAAGATAGCAAGATCCCATTCAAATCAATAAACCAAGGAGGTATAAAGCTGACTCAGAGTGAAAACAAGAGACCATACCTGAAAAGCAACTAATGCTTAAGAAAGGGTTGAGGTTATAACTCAAGTGGTAGCGTACCTGCTTTGTAAGCATGGGGCCCTGAGTTCAAATCCCAGTACTGCTAAAAGGAAAAGTAAAGAAGAAAATGCCCAACTGAGTTTGTTATTGTCATTTCTGACTTCTCCCCAACAGTGCTGGGGAATCAAAGCCAAAGCCTCAAACAGGCTAGGTAAGCATTCCACCACTGAGCTACAACCACCATCCCTGACTTTTTAAATTGTTAGTCCTAGTTGTAAGTTTTAGATTCTACAAATGAACCTTCTTCCTAGAAAATGCTCCATTTCTCTTTTTTCTTATTGTTCATTTCTTTAAAAAAAAAAAAGCCATGCCGTGTTTTTGCAGTTATGCAAAATGTCCAGAATAAAACTAATACCTCTTTGTGCAACTACTTGAGGTATTAGAAATTAAAAATGTCCAGAATAGTCAAACCCATAGAGGCATGAAGCAGATTTTGTGTCCAGGAATGGATGAGGGGCAGAGGGAGTAGGGAATAATTGATCAGTGGACATCACATTTCTTTTCTGGGCTAATGAAAATTATCTGGAATTGATAACGGCTGCATACAAAATTATAAACTAAAAGTCATCTAAATCGTTCACTTTTAAATGGTTAAGATGGTGAATCCTGTGGTATGTGAATTTCATCTCTATTAAAACAAAATCACTCATTGTACCCCTATATATTTTGTATCTTTAGACATTAGTTACTATTTTTCTATTCTTTTCTACTTTACAATCAGTATTTTTAAACTTTTACATGTAAAAGATATGTGATATTTGTCTTTATGTGTCTGGCTTATTTCACATAATATTTTGTCAACCAGTTAAATATATTTTGTTACAGATGACAAGATTATACTCATTTTATGACTGAATACTACTCCACTATATACATATATGTATATGTATATATTTATATATTCTGTATTTTTTATGAATTCATGACTGATAGACACCGTTGTTGATTCCTTGTCTTTTCTATTTTGAGTAGTATAGCAATAAATATTGGTGTCTGGTAACCCCTTAATCATGTTGACTTAATTTCCCCAATAATACTTATTTTCTGCCATTTTGATTATAAGTATTTTCTCTTGGGTAAGAAAATAGCTTAGTGGGTTTAAATTCACATTTTGCTAATAGCTAGAAATGTTGAGCATAATTTTTCGTATCAGAAAAATATGTGACAGTACCATCAGTTGTCTGCATATGAGCAGAAAGGCATCTGTAAATATTACTTCCTAATTTTCTAGCTACTGTATTTATTTTATTGTTGGTATTTTGAGTTCTCACATACTCTGAGTATTAATATTTATAGAGCCATTTGTCAAAATTTACTTATTTTGTTACTCTACTTTTTTTCTTTCCATAGTCATTAAAAAGCATCTAAGTTGCATTTATTTCCATTTGTCTATTTTTTCTTTTGTTTGTTTGTATTTGGCCTTATAATAAAATCATTGCTATAAAAAAATAAAACAAAATCACCCTCCCACCGACAGCCTTGTAAAGCAAGCAAAGTAGCTCTATTGGCTCATGAGGGCTGAGAGAATGCAGCATGGCTTTTGGGTAGGCAACACGAGCTAACACTGTGAAGATCTGACTCATATGATAGACCCCATATAACAGAGGCGCATGTTTTGTGGATGCCTGTCCCAGTGCAGTGGAGCAGGTGGGCCTTGGAGGAAAAATGGTACAGAATGGGCACAGGGAGACCCTCTAATGCTAGGCTGTCTGATGCTGTGTGAGAAGATTGTTATAAAAGAGACTAGAGCTAGGGGAAAGGGGCCTGGGCTGCAGCCCCTGGTGCGTAGCTTGGCCAAACAGTGCATTCCCTTCTCTGGGTAATCCACAAAGAATTGGTAGAGATTCTGGCCTCCCACCTTGAGGAGCCACAGGCAGGATTGACTGGATCACAGTAAAGAAGGTCCCATTGAGTCCTCTAAGAGACAAACCCCTTTTTCTGCAAAGATGAACTAATCCACAGAGAGGCTCAGAAAACATCTACTGAAGCTTGGTCTGATATGCTTTTCATCCACAGGGGCACAAAATGGGCTACACATGTCCAATTTTCCCAGTAAGCATCAGGAACAGAAATACCTGAGCACTCAACAGATGGTAGAAAGTGTTAGGCCAAATGCAGAAGTTCACATTGGAGTGGGACTTAAAGACCTCCCCATATAAGCTCATCTGAAGATTGCCCAATGAGGCACCCTTGGTCTCCTCCGTTAGACTGCCCAGCTTTCATTAAGTTCAGCTTGAACCATGAAAGCCCCGAAACATCTGAAAAGATCTCCCAAGAGCCCCAAGTCCCCTAAAGTTGAGAATTGTCCATACTTATCCATTGCGAGAGAGGGCGACCTCCTCAGTCATCCCTGCCTGCCAGGTTCAGAGTGGGGAAGGGAAAGCAGAGAAAGGTAGAGGATGTGGGCCAGGTGTATGAAAGGACTTAGAGAAAAACAACACAAAGAGAGACATGCGAGGGGGTGGGGGGAGAGGAGGGAAGAGGAAAGAGGAGAGAAGAGACAAGTAGTAGATTTAGAGGAGAAAAGCAACAGAGAGATGCAGGCAGAGAGAGAGAGATAAGGGAAGAGAGAAGAGAGGAGAGGAGAGAAAAGCAGTGGTGGGCTTGATAGAATCTAAAACAAGTATCTTGAAAACATCTGCTCTACCTGCTTGAATCCTCCCAGAGATTCTGACAACCAACCCCCGACCAACATGTGAAAAGGTAAGGAAATCACTGATATTGAACAGACTGATAGACTCTGGAATAACACAAACCATCATAAAACATTTTGTGTGTGTGTGATTCGCTAGAGAAGCAATTCTCAAACTTTTTTGGTCCCAGGACCAAAAACCTATTGTGGACCTTAAAAAGCTTTTATTTAGGTGGCTTTTGTCTGTAGAATTTCACCACATTCAAAATTAAAACTGAATCATTTAAAATATATAGAAATTAATTTAAAATAATAAGGACAATACATTCAACATAAGTGACACATTCTTATGAAATAGAACTGTTATTTCCAAAACAAAAGAAAAAGGAAAGCAACACATTTCACAAATCTTTTTAATGCTTGGCTAGATTATCATACTTGCATCTGCATTCAATCTGTTCACATTTCTCTTTTTAGTTTCCAGCCAGATATATTATAGGAAGGGGGATATAATTTAATGAACTTTGAAATCATATCAAAACTCAACAAGTAGAGAGCGAGGGAAAGAGTGACATTGTCCAAAAAGAAATGTACTCTTTACCTGACTTATGTAACTGTAATCCCTCTGTACATTACCTTTATAATAACAAGTACTAAGTCTTAAATAAGCATCTTAAAGGTAAGCTGCAATTTATAGTCTGAAACTAAATCAGCGGACATTTTGTACTCGGTTAGTTAAATTAAAACTGATTATCTTATACTTGAGCCTTTTACTCATTGATAAATCTGTAACACCAGCATTAGTCACTTGCAAAATTTTGGTTCAATGAGTTATATAGTTCTTCCAAATACTAACATTTTTCATTAAACAATACAAAAGAATCCTACTCTTTAGTATCATCAGTAGTCCCATCAGAAAAGGCACCATTCTAGGAGGCTGGAAATAACAAGTTCTCTAAAACTTTGTGATTGGCAAAAAAGATACGCATTAGCCTCACTTGTCCATTCTCAAGAAAATAAATGCCAAATGCTCAATCCTAAATAACCATACTTTGTCAGTCATTCCGAGAGAGATAAATTACACAATGAAAGCAAACCAGTGGCTAATCCAGCTCATAACTCAGGCAAACACATACATGCTTTGTTTTTCAATGATCACCATATTTTCTGGGTGCAGAGGGGCCCTGAACATACTTCCTACTTCATCTCACTCTATGTTACTGTTGCAGTATCACATGTGAAATGTTATCACAATATTACATGTGATACTGCATATTATGTATATACAAGGATTAAAATTAGTAATTGTTAGGCCCCCTCAAGGACATTCCTAAACAAAACTGGCTTTTTAAAAACTTGAGTATCTGGGATGTAGGCAGAAAACCTGAACCATTCTGAGGCATCTAGTAAACATCTCCTGACTCCCCAGTGCCCACCATGTTCAGTTGCCTGAGTTTGGGTAGGCCTCTCTGACTTCCCCAGAGACAGCTGCTCTCTGGTTCTCCTCAAACCACTTGGGATCCCATGTCCTGTACAGCAAGGTAATTTTGGGTTGCTATGCTAGTCCCTTGAACTGGGCTGTGTTTCATAGGACATGCCTCCCTTCTGTGAACAACAAAGCCAAGCGATGGATCCTTTTCTTTCTGAAGAAGTTGGCTGCAAGTTCCTTCTTCACCAGGAGAAAACCATAAGACTTCATTACTGATGTGGCTCATTGCCCGTGGATGGAGAGATGGCAGGAGCCACATTAAAGTTAGGAGGGATTCTGGAAAAATCACTCATTATCTTCTTAATGCTACTATAGGCTCACTCTGGATGTAGCACTTCTTGTGACCCAAGGTTTGTTTGTTTTTTAATTTTACTTATTTCTTCATTGTCAAAGCAATGTACAGAGGGGTTACAGTTTCATACGTAAGGTAGTGTGTACATTTCTTATCCAACTTATTACCTCCTCCCTCATTTATTCCCCCCTGCCACTCTCCCCATTTCCCTCCCCTCCCCATGAATTGTACAGTTGGTTTACAGCATATAGTTTTGTAAGTATTATTGTTGCATTGGTTTGTCTTTTATCCTTCGTCTCTCCATTTTTATATTCCCCTTCCCTTCCCTAGTTCCAATACACATATATACAATACTCAGGGTACCAAAATCATTTACAGTGACATCAGAGGTAAAACAATGGGGAAGAAAGACAAAAGAAAAAGGCAAAATTTCACATGGCATGTTGAAAATAACAACAACAATGATAAACCACTTGCTTCCATAACTTGGAGTTCATTTCGCTTAGCATCATCTTATGTGCTAATATGTACATAGCTGTTGAGCTATTGTGATCTTCTGCTAGGATTATCCTAGACATGTACTAATAATTTCCTACAAGGGAAACCATAGAGTCTATGTTTCTTTGGGTTGTGACCCATGTTTTAAGTCCCAGCAGGACTTGGACACGTGGCTTTGGAGTTAGTCAATAGCCACTACTATGTGACCTCACTACCTTTCTAGGTCTTGGCTCCCCCAGCACAACTGACAATGAGTGTCTGCTGTAGATTTTAGGGAACAGAGATGCAAGCTAAGTGTCTGCTTCCTTCCTCAAGTACATATTGGTTTCCTGTGGCCTGTAGGAGTACTGTGGAAAATTCCATGTGCAGACTCTCTCTTGTTGTCCACTTGAAAACTCATTTCCTGGCGCTCCCAGCTAGTATCATGAAGTAATTTATGTCCCAAGCCCTGAGCTAAGTATCTTTTAACCACTTGCCATTTCTGCCTTCCCTGAAGATAAGGAGAAGAAAGGTCTTAAATAGTTTTTGCTAAGTTCTGGTTAGAGAGCCAGCTCTCAAAACTTTGGGATGACACTAGAGAATAGCCACAAATGGGTGCTACAGTCCCAAAGAGGAACAAAAAAGGAAGGAAGGAAGGAAGGAAGGAAGGAAGGAAGGAAGGAAGGAAGGAAGGAAGGAAGGAAGGAAGGAAGGAAGGAAGGGAAGAAGGAAGGAAGGAAGGAAGGAGAGAGGGGAAGGATGGAAGGAATGCAGGAAGAAAGAGAGAAAGAAAGAAAGAAAGAAAGAAAGAAAGAAAGAAAGAAAGAAAGAAAGAAAGAAGAGAAAGAAAGAAAGAAAGAAAGAAAGAAAGAAGGAAGGAAGGAAGGAAGGAAGGAAGGAAAAGAAAGAAAGAAAGAAAGGAAGGAAGGAAGGAAGAAAGAAAGAAAGAAAGAAAGACATTAACCCATTTGGGACGCGATGGCAGCGGGGGAGGCGGTTCATCCTGGGGCTTGAACTCAGGACCTAGCGCTTGAGCCACAGCACCACTTCTGGCTTTTTCGGAGTAGTTTATTGGAGATAAGCATCTCAGGGACTTTCCTGCCTGGGCTGGCTTTGAACCACAATCCTCAGAGCTCAGTTTCCTGAGTAGCTAGAATTACAGGTGTGGGGCTGAGAACGTGGCTTAGTGGTAGAGTGCTTGCCTGGCATGTATGAAGCCCTGAGTTCAATTCCTCAGCACCACATAAATAGAAAAGGCCAGAAGTGTCACTGTGGTTCAAGTGATAGAGAGCTAGCCTTGAACAAAAAAAAAAAAAAAGAAGCCAAGGACTGTTCAGGCCCTGAGTGCAAGCTCTAGGACTGGCAAAAAAAAAAAAAAAATAGAATTACAGGTGTGAGCCACCAGTGCCCAGTACATGAAATAATTTATAGACACCAAAGAAAGGGAAGGCATAATTGCTAATTAGGAAACAGTTCCATCCTCATCATGAATTTGGCCCTATCCTGTACCTAATACTTACTGCTGACCTTGAGAGCTGTGACTTTACATGTGGCATTTATCAGATCACAACTGTTTGTGTATAGAGAGAGTGAAGAGCCCCACACCCTCTCCACAGACTGCTGTGGAGAATTGGGGACCAGTAAACATCCTCGAGAATTATGGTGAAACCCTGAATGTTTCTCCAGACTGAATGATTCAGTCATTCATTCTCTCTCTCTCTCTCTCTCTCTCTCTCTCTCTCTCACACACACACACACACACACACACACACACACACAAATATGTGTTATTTCCAGATGCATGAACATGAAGTACCTAGATCAGTTTAAATCACAGAGACAGAATAGGATGGTAGTTGTCAGGATTGTCAAGACTGTCAGCACTGGAGGTCTGAGGATGAGAAATCAATGTTCATATAAGGCATGAGTATCCTTGGGAGACAATGGAGAGTTCTGGAGATGGATGGTGGTGACGGGTGGGTTGTTGATTGCGAGGGGAGGTAGTTCTCAGGGTCTCATGCATGTTAACTAAGCCCATGCACTACCACTGAGCTCCACCTTAGCCCCAAGAATATATTCGATTCCACTGAACTATATACACTTACAAATGGTAAAGGTGATAAATTTTCCATCTTGTATATTTTACTATAGTATTTCTTTGTGGTTTTATTTATCTTTTCTGTCATACAGCTTAAACTCAGAGCCTGAATGCTGTCCCTGAACTCATTTTGCTCAAGGCGAGTGCTCTACCAGTTTGAGCCACAGCTCCAACTTCCAGTTTTCTGGTGGTTAATTGGAGATCAGAGTCTTAGCACTTTCCTGCATGGGCTGGCTTTGAGCCATGATCCTCAGATCTGAGGTCCTCAGATCTCAGCTTCCTGAGTAGCTAGGATTACAAGTGTGAGTCACCAGTGCCCAGTTTACTACAGTATTTTTTTAAGTCTAAATGGAAAATGGTGGGGACATAGGCTGTAAGCCTGTGATCCATTGATCAGTGTCTGTGTGGGGTAAGAAATGTAAGGGACAGAGGATAGTTTCAAGGTTCTCATAGAACATATGTGTCTACTGGTGCCCACCTACAAATAGGGCAGGAGGGAAGGTGCAATGTTTTGACTCTGAGAGAGAAAAAAATGGACAGACAGACAGATAGAGCTTTTCATCAGGTGACAACTTGGTGCTCAGAAGCTGCAGAAGACCTTCAGATCCTGCAGGTGGCCTCAAAGTAGCTTCTTATCTACCCCACAGATATTTCTGAGGGCTTTCCCTGCATGGAACACTCTCTTGACACCACTGGAGTACCCACAACATAAAGGAAGTTACAGGAATTCAAGTACAGACAGACAACCAGAACACAGCAGCAGCTGAAAGGAGGAAAGATGGGCCTAGCTCCTGTGGAGGGACAGTCTACTTTACTTCATGGAGCAAAAGGGTGGGTAGAGTCTGATCACCCAGATACCTGATTACCATCTGTGCACTCAAACTGCAATCCAAGACGTAGGTGACTGACCTTCCCCATTCACCTTCAACAAATGGGTAAGAAAACTGAACATTTCTCATAAGAAGAAATAGAAATGGCTAATAGATACAAGAAGAAATGTTTGGCACCCATCATTCTAAAGGAAAGGCAAATCAAAATCACTCTATGATGTTAATCTTACTCCAGTCAGAGAGCAGCCATCAAGAAAACTAACAACAAATACTGGTGAGGATATGGGGGAAGATGATTGATTACCTCATACACTGTTGGTGAGAATGTAAACTAGTACAGCCTGTGTGGAGGTCTCTCAAAAACTTAATAGTAGGGGCTGGGAATATGACCTAGTGTTAGAATGCTTGCCTAGCATTCATGAAGCCCTGGGTTCAACTCCTCAGCACCACATATACAGAAAAAGCCAGAAGTGGCACTGTGGCTCAAGAGGTAGAATGCTAACCTTGAGCAAAAAGAAGCCAGGGACAATGCTCATGCCCTGAGTCCAAGCCCCAGGACTGGCAAAAAAAGCAAAAAAATTCATAGTAGATCTTATGACCCCTGAAATACTACTATTGGGCATATATTCAGAGGAGTGCAAATCAGTGTACCAGAAAGACACCTGTACCAATAGACACTATATCTATTGTAAGTCTGCTCACCGTAGCCAAATGATGGAATCAACCCAGTGCTCAAAAGGTAAATAGACAGGGGCTGGGGATATAGCCTAGTGGCAAGAGTGCCTGCCTCGGATACACGAGGCCCTAGGTTCGATTCCCCAGCACCACATATACAGAAAAAACGGCCAAAAGCGGCACTGTGGCTCAAGTGGCAGAGTGCTAGCCTTGAGCAAGAAGAAGCCAGGGACAGTGCTCAGGCCCTGAGTCCAAGGCCCAGGACTGGCCAAAAAAAAAAAAAAGGTAAATAGACAAAGGAGATATGATATATGTATACTATACATAATATAGTATATAATGATGGATAAATGGATAAATATAATTATTGGTAAGTAGATAAAGAAGACATTGTGTATATATACACAATATATAATATACATATATTATATACAGTTGTATATAATTCAATTTATATAATTATATATAATTTATACATATATCATATAATATACATATACATGCATGTATATATGCTATAAATACATATATAATATACATTTATTACATCCATATATATAATATATATACTGTAAGCAGTGATAAATTAAAGAAAGAAATGAGGTAAAAGAAAAGAGCTCCAAAATCTTGCCATTTGATATGATATATACATATACATACATATATGTGTGTATATATAAATATAAAACCATGGGACATTACACAGCCAAAGAAAAATGAGCTCCAAAGGAAGATGAAATTACCTTATTTGCAGGAAAATGGATCAACTAGAGGACATAATATTAAGCCAGACAAGACAAGCTCAAAAAAACCACAAAATATTGTATGTTTTCACTTTTATGTGGAAGTTGGACTAAAATACATACATATTCATAGTCATGTACATAAAAATATCTATATCCATATACATAAATACTTATATGGTAAAAATAGAGCATGAAGCAAGATAACAGACTATTCATGAGGAGAGGATGGAAAAGGAAAGAGGGTGAAAACTGTTCATACATTGCAAGCATGTTTGAAGGCAACATAGAGAAACTCAATGAAAACTAGTGGTCAAGGGGGGGGCATGTGTAGACTATGTAGGTGGGCCGGGACCATTGGGAGTGGGTTGGGCTAGTGGGAAGGATAAAAAGAGGTTGAATACTGTCGAAATAGATAATTTGAAACTATGAAAATGAAACAAGGAAGCTCACTGGAAATGCTAATTTGTGGAGAAAGGGGTATGGAGTATGACAGAGGGAATGAGATTGGCTGGAATACATCGTGAATATGTGTAGAAGTATAACAATGAGTATTCCCCTGTATAACTACTACAGCTAATAAAATGTATAACTGAAATGTCTTTTTATAAAAGGATCTTAAAGTTAGGCACTAGTGGCTCATGCTTGCAATCCTGTCTATTCAAGGGGCCAAGATCTGAGCATCGAGGCTTGAAGCCAGTCTAGGCAAGAAAGCTCATGAGAGTCCTATCTCTAATTAGCTAGCAAAAGAAAAGCCAGAAGTAGATCTGTGGCTCAACTGGTAGAGCACTAGCCTTGATTAAAAATAAAATAAAATAAAAAACCTTGAGTTGAATCCCTGGACTGGCACAAAAAACAAATGGGGGGTGGGGGGAGGAGAAATTTTAGCTAAAAGGCATCAGATTGTTAGTTAACAAGTTAATTCCAGTGGCAGGATTTTGAGGCCCTTTACTTTTACCTCATTTCTTTCTTTAATTTATCACTGAGTACAGTGTATATATGTTTATAGAAAGAAAGCAGAACCCCATTTTCAATGCATTAGGTTACTTCTAGTGTTTAAAAAGCTTGGTTCAAAGAAGCCAGTGGCTCTACAGCCCATCTTCCCTGAGAGGTGAGCCAGGAGTGTCCCCTGAGGAAATCAAATCCTGGAAGACACTCATGGGACAGAGGAAAGGTGGAGGAAGAATGTGGAGGGACATGGAGAGGATAGAGGACCTGAGCAATGAAGAGATAAGAGAAGGAATGGTGAGTTAATGATTCTTGAGTTACTGGCTGAGACTCTGGGGGATCCTGGCAGGAATTTACTACCTAGAGGACATCACAGGTCTAGCCTTCAAGGAAATAAAACACTTGAGCTTCAAATCATCATCATTCTGGAGCTTGAGCATCCAAAGCATCTGGGGTCTGATTTTGCCCTTGGATTATCCCAGAATCTTGCACAGCCCCAAGAGTGTAGTAGATGTGCAACAAATATTTGTCTGATGAACCAAATACATCAATAAAGGGATATAAATAATTGTATTACAGGATGAGCAAGGGTAAGGACAGAAGAGGAGGTAAAGATTATCTAATGTTACAGGAAATTAATCTTAAATGCTCATTCACATAAATGATGCATCAAAAAGATCTACCAATGCCTGTTTTAAAAAATGTATTATGTAGTCACTGTAACAATGACAAGGACAAGCATGAGGCAAAATTACAGTAGACTCTAAATCCTGCCATTTGTATGAACTTATTAACAATCTGATGTCTTTCCTCTAAGATCCTTTTACTCCTATTATTTGGAAATAAAAATAGTCCTTACTTAATTTAACGCATAAGCACATATAAACATAAATGTATGAAGGAACATGCTGGTTCTCAATTGGGAGTGCTTTTCTTCCTCAGGGGACAACTTACTGATAATCACATAAAATCTTTAGTTAATTAACTAATGAGTACAAGAACAATGCCATGGCCAGCACTCATTATTAGCTTTATCCTGAGGTCCTTAAATGGGGAAGCCAAAAAGTAGCCTTAGAATCCAGAGGCTCTCAAAGCTCATCATAGTCTATTTTGGGTGGCAGGTCCTGAAATTTCATCTGTGGCTGGAATGCCCAGGAACAACTGCAAGGAGAGTGAGGCCAGCCCAGGCCCATGCATTTCAGGCAACAATCTGGAAGCAAACACACAGTGTGGCCTGGCTTCTCTACACCAGACCACTGTCCCCTGAGTGAGGTGGGCTCAGGGCTTCTCAGCTCTGACTCTATATCCAAAACATTGGGAGATTTGCCAGAAACACCCAAGATTGGGCTCCACAGGAGAGATTTAGCTCCTTGCGAGTTGGAGACAGGGAGGCTGGCAATGGGCTTTCTTAAAATTCCCTGTCCTATTCTGGTATGCAGCCTCATGGAGTCCCCCCAGCATAAGTGATTTGTCAGTTCTGAGTCTGATTCTAAAGGCTTTTCTCTAATAAGCCCCAGACTCCAACATGAATGCTCCATGGACAAGCCCATTCATTTTACCTGTCACACACAGCATCTCCAGCCAATGTCAAGATGTGATTCCACAACAGCCTGCATTAGGTGTTTTCTGGACACTGACTCTCTGGTGACCTCCCAGAACTACTGTGTCAGAGTCTGTACCCATGTGACTCAAGTGTGTTTTGCAAACGTACTCTCCAGGTGACTCTGGGGTATAGCCAAGAGGGAGGACCACACTCCTAGACTAAAAGAAGTTTCTGGAAGATGCTAAAGACTAGACGAGAAAAAGCATAAACTCTACAGCATACTACTTGTGCTCAGCACTGGGACATGTCAATGAAAAAACAAGACAGGTCCCTGCATCCTATGTGGAACTGAGGACTGAGCACAGGCCAGCTGGGATGAGGGTGCTAGCAGACCTGACAAGGTACTGTTACATCCAGAGTGAAGTCTAATGACACCCGGGGGGGGGTGGGGTAGGGTGCCTTTCCAGAAAAGACAGGAGGGCTTTGAAAGTGAAATAGATTTTGAATAGTCAGAAATGTTGTGTTCTATTATACTGCACCAGCTCTTCAGTACAAATAAATAGCACGGGGTGGGGACAGAAAGTGTGCGAGAGGCCAGCAGGAATTCAAGCTTAGGGTATCTGGGCCAGAGCAACAGCCAAGAGTGGGTTCAATGGATTTAATTGCCTGTCTGACTCAAGGGCAGTGCCCCTTCTCGCTCTGGTCATCATTCCCTGCTGTGACCACTCACATGAACGCATTATGTAACTTCTCCAATTTTCTAGTTTCTTATACACACACAGACTAAGGCATTTATTTAGTAGCTACCACTAGACTGCAGCTGAACCAGAGAGAGTCAGGAATAGTCTCAAAGGAGTTTTGAGGCATCCAGGCATCCAGGAATTCCAGGCTGATGTGGTACCTGGGGCTCACTGTACTCTGGGAATTTCTTCTGACCTTAGTGAGCCCACTATTTATTTTATATTCGTTTATTTGTTCACTCATTTAGTGTGTGTGTGTGTGTGTGTGTGTGTGATGGAACCCCATGTCTTTGTGCATATTACACTGTGCTTTACTACTGTTGGGTGCTGGTGGCTCATTCCTATAATCCTATAATCCTAGCTACTCTGAGGATTGTGGTTTGAAGCCAGCCCAGGCAGGAAAGTCCATTAGACTCTCATCTCCAATTGGAACAGGAAAGAGCCAAAATAGAGCTGTGGCTCAAGTAGTAGAACACCAACCCTAAGTGATAAAGTTAAGAGATGGCATCCAAACCCTGAGTTCAAGCCCTAATACTAGTACAAAAAAGTGCTCTACCACTGAGCCATATCCCAGCATTGCTCCACAATTTCTGTTACAATGGGAGGCCCAGGCAGCATCTGACAAGCAGGGAGACATAGATTCCTATCTTAAAATTGTTCTTGTGCTATGAGCAACCTGGCAAGTCAATGATCAATGAAAATAGCAACATTGTTTAAAATGTTTCAAACCACATCTTTCAAAAAAAAGGAATAGTTATAAATCCTCCTATAACAAAGAATAAAAACTACACCTAGAACTCACTCAACTAAATTGACTGTCATCTATCATTATTATGCATGTATGTGTGTGGAGGTGGGGAATGTGTGTTTAAGGATACCACAGAGATTGTGGGACAGGGCCAAGAAGCCCCCTTGATGTCCCCACGGCCTTCAACCTTCATTAAAAAAAAAAAAAACTGACGCACTCCTCTATATTTTACCATCTTTCAAAACACACATTAAATTTTTTTCACAAAGCCACAGAGTATAGATCCTATAAAGAGGAAACCCTCTCTCCTTTCCTTATCTTTCTCCACAGAAGTAGGTGTCCTGACTCACAGCTATTGTTTCTTCTCTCAATTTTGACAGATCCTTCCTCTTCCCTTTCCCCTCCTGAGACACCCCTCTTATGGGAATCTCCGACTGAAGTGGTGGCCAAGGAGGCTGGGGAGTAGAAAAGGGTGTGATTCCTTTGCTGTCCCAGGGAAAGACCCTCTCTAGCCTAAGCATATATATAGAAAATTAGCTCCTTGAATTTGGAAAAGCAGATGAACATCTTAAGCACTCTTCAAGCCTTCTTGTTCAAGGTCTATCCATCCTATTCTGTTCCTTTTATTTCTGGTTGAGACAGAGTGAATTCAATATGGCTAGTGTTCTGTAAAGATAAATGACTGGACAGTGGGTAGGTGGGTGGGTGTATGGATGGATGGATAGACAGAGGGAGGGAGGCAAGGAGGGAGGGAGGGAGGGAGGGAGGGAGGGAGGGAGGTAAGGAGGGAGGAAGGGAGGAAGGGATTGGTAGATGGATGGATGGGTGGGTGGAACAGACACAACTTTCAAAGCATTTGTCCATATACTCAGTCAAGTGGCCTTGATTCCTCTTTACCTCCCCCACACATCTTCCAGCCATGCCTTATGCCCACTTCTCCTTAAGAGCCTGGACATTTTCCTTCTGGAATCATTTTAGAAAAGTAGTAATTACTACATTTATTGACCTGTGTCTCATTTTTGCCAGTCACAGGGTGAGATTTCTGACCCTGCTGACAGAAGAAACAGTGACCTGGGTTGGGGTTAGTTTCCCAGCCCCGGTACAGCGGGATGGGAGCTCAGAGCTGGGTGGCACCAGAGCGAGTGTGGGCGCGGCGGCCCTGGGGGCTCTCACCTCGGAAAGTCAGGCTGGCGACAGGGTCGCTGCGGTCCTTCTTCACACTAGGGAGGTTGCTGGCCCTCACCAGCAGGCAACACAGCATGGCAACACAGCCCCTGGCACACGGAGCGCACCGGCAAGCAAGGAGGAGGCAGAAGCACCGGATCCAGACACGCACCGGGCAAGCGTGCAGCTCCCAGGCAGCCTTGCCCAAAGGGAGCCGTCGCCTGCGCTGCGCCGCCAAGAAGTAGCCAAGCCCCTGCTGAGAGGCCGCGGGGAGGACACCGGATACCCGCGGGGCGGTCCACTCCTCCAGACCCCGTCCCGATCCACCCAATCGGCAGCTGACAGGGGTCAGATGCACCAGTGGGGGCGCTGGTCTCTTGCTCCCAAGAAAGTGCAGCTGGCGTGGGGCGCACGTTTGGTTGCCAAATGCAGACTCGCAGTCTCCAGAATCCAGGGTTCCCAGTGCCCGGGAGCTGGGCCAGCGCGCGAGAAGGAGAAATAAGTGGAGGTGGATGATGTGGGGATCACCACCAAGACGCCAGCGCGTCCCCGGGAACTGCACGTTGGAGCGAGCGCGGCTCAGGGTAAGCGGGACGTGAGGCGAGCGAGCCCGCCATGCACCCGGAGCACCGCGCAGCTCGCCTCACCCGACCCGCCCGGCGCCAGTGCTCGCCAACCGCTGCTCTCGGCCAGCTCTGGCTGCCAGGAGGCGGTTCTGACCTACTGAGAACCCTGGGCCAGGGGAGGCCCGGAGGCTCGAACCCCTGCAAACGGGCCTCCCAACTTTCTATATGGTTACGACCGATTGTCCCTGAGAAGTGAAGTCTGTGTTTACGTTACACTGCGTTGCACAAGGGTCTAGCCGCGGTCTATACTTTTCCCTTCTTCAGTTCTCTACTTCCAGAAATCTCTGCACTTGTATCTCACATACACACTATCACCATCGTGAAGTCCGTTGCTTATGGCTTCATCCTGGAGCCGTGACCGTCCTTAGCACACTTTCACATGGTGTCAGGCACGGTTCCAGCTTATGATGACCACAAGACCCTAGCTTCTCACACGGACATCCTAACCCGGAGAATGGGGCTCTTTGTCCCCACCCCCACAATTCCTCATTAACCAATCACCTCACTTGTTCTAAATTCCACGCCAGGTAATTAACATGCTTTCCCTATGCAAAATCTCAACTCCCTCTCTTATTTTGAGAAATGCAGCATATCATAGGGCTAAACCACAATGACCCTGGTGAATCCACTTCTGCCTACATCATTTCTGCACCCTGACCACTAGACGTGTTGGAGAACATACTTGATGGTCATGAACTCTAACTCAAGTAGACCCTACAACGGTAGGGATCATAGCACATTTTCCAAGTCTCTGTAAATCTCTCTCTCCCACACAGCTATTTTGTAGTTTTCTCTTCTCCCAAAAGTTTGAACACCCTATCATCCATCCCACTCTGTTTGCTTTCCATATACTGAGCAGTCGCCATCTTTGTGCTCCCAGACCTCTTCGCTTTCTCTCCTGTCCTTGTGAATGAACAGAGACCGAAGGAAGGCCTGGGCATAGATCCCATCCCCTCTCACTCATTCAGTGACAAGGCTCTGACAGTCACCCAATCCCATCCTGTGCCCAATGTCAAGTTTCCTCTACCTGATGGATCATTCCACCAATGAGCTCTTAAGAAGTTTCTTGACTCCATGCTGTCATTCAGTTGTCACTAATTTCTGTGTGTGTGTGTGTGTATGTATGTGTGTGTGTTCAACACAGCATTTCAAATGATCTCCACTACTAAGCTGGGACCCTTCCCTCCTCTTCTTCCTAGCTGCCTCTCTCGCTTTTCCTCAGAATGGGGTGGATGCATTGCTCTCTTTCTGTAATAGCTTTCCCTCCACCACCATCGCACACACTGCTGGCTATACTGGGGATTGAACTCTGGACCTCATGTTTGTTAAGCAGGCACTCTATCACTTGAGCCTTTTCTCTTTCTTTCTTCTTTCCTTTCTTATTTTCTTTTTTCTCTTTAGTTCTCTCTCTTCCTTCATTCCTGCCCTCCCTCCTGCCCTTTCTCTCTCCCTTTCTCCCTCCCTTCCTTCCTTCCCTCCTCCTCCTCCTCCTCCTCCTTCTCCTCTCTCTCTCTCTTTCTCTCTCTCTCTCTCTCTCTCTCTCTCTCTCTCTCTCTCTCTTATGCTGGTCCTAGGGCTTCAACTCGGGGACTGGGCACTGTTCCTGAGCTTTTTTGCTCAAGGCTCAAGGCTAGTGCTCTACCACTTGAGCCACTTCCAGCTTTATTGGCTCTTAATTGGAAGTAAGAGTCTCATGGACTTTCCTGCCCAGGCTGGCTTTGAACCATGATCCTCAGACCTCAGCTTCCTGAGTAGCTAGAATTATAGGCATGAGTCACCAGCACCCAGCACATTGGTTACTTTCACGACAGAGTCTCAGTAGCCTCCCTCTTAACCCTCCCTTTATTGTGCAAGCCACTGTACCCAGACTCTAGGTTTCCTTTGTAGCTAGAGATAATAATCAAAGGGGTAGAGCTTCTTTTTGCCCTGGCTGGCTTCAAACTGCTATCCTTCAGCTCTCCTCCTCCCAAAAGTTAAGAATCTAGGCTTGAGCCACCACTCCCAGCTCTGCAATATCCCTTGAAAGAGCTGCCCATGTTTCCGTCTCTATTCTTTGTCTCTACTCTCTTTGGAACCACCTGGTCACACTTTCAACCCTACTGTACCACCAACACTGCAAATCCTATTAGCACCACTTTAAAAAGTCCAAAAGGATCTTCTCAAATTATGTAAAACTTCAGGCAACTGGTTAGCGTATCTCTTTGTTCACAATAGGTAACAGAAGTTGCTTTCAAAGTATGTTGACTAGCATTATACTTTAAGATAACATGTATGTTTTTCAAAACTAGAAATAAATAATGAATGACAAAAAGGTTGAACATTTTTTGAAAAAGAAAGCCCAAAAGGAGTAGGAAGAAGAGAATTTTTTTAAGGAAAGAAGAGAAATTTTATAAAAGGAAGCAGAAAGAAAGGTAAATAAGAATGTCCAAAATCCCACCACTCCTCACCATTCATTACTATTTCCTTGTTGGAGCCACTGAATCAGTACAGAAGTCCCCCAAATGTGTCCTGCTCCTGTCCTGGCACCCCATCTATTCTAATTGGTGCCACTCCTTTATTCAAAGTCCTTTAATATCTCCCACTCACTAATGTCTCCCAAGGTCCTTACATGGCCTTTATAGCCATGCCTGGCCTGCCTGGCCTTCTTTTTCACTCCCTCCCTAAGACCCACCCCTTTTCAAGCACTCTTCTTTGAGAACCCTTCAACAGCCTGCTAGCTGCTTCTCAGGCACATCAGGCTAGGACCCCAAAGCTTCTCAGCTGGCTGTTCCCTCCCTCTGCCCTTCCAGAGCCTGGATGCCAGCTCTCCACAACTCCTCTAGCTAGTTGGCTCTCTCTCCCACCCAAAGGGGACCTCCTCCTGCCACACAATTTATAAATGCATCTCCCTCAGCCAGCCTGGGCAGGAAAGTCCATGGGACTCTTACTTCCAATTAAAAATCAATGAAACTGAAAGTGGAGCTGTCACTCAAGTGGTAGAGCACTAGCCTTGAGCAAAAGAATTCACGAACAGTGCTCAGACCCTGAATTGAAGCCCCAGGACCAGCACCTTCTCCCTTTCATTTTTTTTTAGCATCAATCACTCAGTAATGTATATAGTTTACTTCTTTTCCATCTTACCCATATTAGAATGTCATCTCCAAGAAGTCAGGGATTTTCTTTTCTTTTAGGTCTGAGACCAGAACTCAAACTTGGTACCTGACACTTTGCTCATTGTCCAGCACTCTACTGAAAGAGTCATACCTCCAACTCAAAGTCAGGGATTCTTGTCTGTTTTGTCCACCATTTCCTTAGCACCTAGATGATTGACTGAAATAATAAATACATCCTATGCCCATCATCAGTCACTGATGACTTGCTGGAATTGTACTAGATGCTGAAAAAAATCCCTCAGGATGCTCAAAGTTAGGAAACAGAGATGGTAAGTGGCAGCAACCATACCGAACAGCACTATGGGAATTACTCTCAAGAGCAGAAACATGGTGAAGGAAAGACAGGAAGGAGAGTCTGCAGCTGTCCCCTTTCCAGAACCTTCTCTAACGGTTTAGATCCTCCCATCCTCCTCCTGATTACTTCTCAAGGTGTGGTAGACAGTTGGCTCCTTTCAAGCACTTAGCATCCTTTCTCCCTCATCGCAGGGCTGATGTCCAGGTGTCATATCCACATTGGACCCACAGGCTCCAAATACCTCCAAATCCTACAACCACCCTCTCCTGCACAGGTTTCTTCAGGTACCTCCTAACTGGTCACCTCACAGTCACACTGGCCACATCCATTCCACTATCCACATTGCAGTCAGGCAATCTTTAAAAGCATATATGATCATGCCACTGCCCTGTTGGAAACTGCTTTCTTCCTGCAAGGGCCTCCTATGCTCTTGAGATTAAGTCTAGATTCCTTCCCTTGGCCCAGAGAGCAAGACCACTCAGCCTCTTGACCCTAGAACTCCAGCTCTAGGGACGTCTCAGTTTCTAGAACATACCAAACTCCCTTCCAGCTCTGAGGTCAGCTATTCTCTCTGGCTGCACCTGCCTTCCCCACTCACTTTTCAGGGCCATCACCATTCTTTCTTAAGCTTTTAGTTCAAATACCACTTCTTAGAGCTCCTCACATTATAAGACATCGTAATTGCTTGCTTAATATCTAGCTAGACTGTGACCAAGGTCAACTTAGTGACCCAGGTATTCTTAGTATGCAGTTCCGGGCTGGAAGGTAGTTGGTGTAGTGGAATTGCATATGGCTTTCTGGTGTTTCACCTTATGATTAATCTAACCTTCCATCTCAGAGGACAGTAATGCCCTCTAGGGGGAATCTTAGGTACTGTAGATCTCTCTCTCTTTCTCTCTCTCTCCCTCCCTCCCTCCCTCCCTCCCTCCCTTAGTCCTTCATTAGTTCCATTGATTCCTAGCTTTGTGCCTCTACTCCACCAACCCACTGTACCACCATACCACACCCTACTCTGGATCTAATACATCAGAGTCAGCACAGGAAATCTGTAGGGAGTACAGCTGATATTTTAAGATGGCTAGTCTAAGGGACTTCAACAAATCCTTGGCTTATATCCAAGAAACAGGGGCTCCACAAACCTCTTTCTGCAAACAAGAAAGGCAACAGTTGGTGACCTGGGCCATAGACACATCCTGAAACCTCATTCCTATTCCAACCTCCAACTTCCTGGTCAGGCTGCTGCTGTTCACTACCCACAACTTTCCTAAACAGACAGCTGTTCTCTTGTGGACATCAAACTGGGGCCTAGAAACAATAGGGCTTCCTCTCATGGGTATCTGTATAGAAATAAAGCTCTAATTCATGGCATGGCTGAGATTTCCTTTCTTTTACTGACATTTTCTATCAGTTGTACCTGGTTACTCAAATAGAAATACGTCCAAGCCAGCCTCTTGCATCCCACTGTAGGTAGATGTAGTTATGAGACCAAAAGTGATGACCAAGGCACTGTAGGTAACTTCCTGGTTGTGTCCTTAAAGAGAAAGAGCATACCCAACCCCAGTACCCCTTTATGCCTGACAGCAGTATGAGCAGTGGTAGTGAGCCTTCATAGACCTTGTTGTCAAAGGACTCTGAAGAGTAACAAGGCAGGAGAATCTGGGGTCTTGGGCAGGATGAGGGGTCAGAATCTTACTGGCATGATGGTCTACATCTCAATCACTACTTGAATAGCAGCAACTACCATTAGGGTTCCACTACACACAAATAGGTATGCATCCCACCTAAGGCTGCAGGTGAAGCCTGCTGATCTCTCAGACTTCTCCAGCCTAGCAGGTGAGAGTGCTGTGGCCAAATGTAGAATCCACACATGCATGGGCAAGGATGAAATCTGCTTTCAAGCTGAGTTTTCATAGCAAGCCCAGCTGTTGCCACATTTCACATTTGCTACAATGTCTAGGGAATGGTAGAACCCAGTAGAGTTGTTACTGAAGAGTGCTTCCTATAAGCCCATGTTCACATTGGCCAAAAGTCTCCAGGATTCAATACTGTGCCTCAAAGAATGTGACTACGTGTTCTCTGTGGCCTTGGCCTATAAATGTGTGGTGTTATAACAGTACAATGTTTTGTAACAAAACCATATCTAGAGTAAATATTGGGAGACTTTTCCATACAAATTTCAACTTCTCCTGAAAAAGCAGGGAATCATGTCAGTGGGACTGACTGAGCCTCTGCTTAGCATTGCTCATCTGGAGCCCATACACAGGAGCTGGCACGGGTGAAGTACACACCGGCCCCCACTGGAGTACACACGGGCCCCCACTTGCTCAGGGCCACATATAGTTTTATAACTGGCCTAACTTTAGTTATCCACCTGCCATGTACCCAAAGCACATGAGTTTGTTCTCTCTGCCACCTGGAGTTTGTTCTCTCTGCCACCTGTTTGTGGTCGTACATCCCTGGGCATCATGTTAGTATGACATAGGGCTAGTTCATCTTCTCTAACTACATGCTCCTAATATTATCTGAGACTTTGTTCCCCGCCCCCCATGCCCGAAGTCTAAATGTGAGGTACCCACAAAAACAGATATCAACTTTCTACTCAACCCCATTATACTCAAAAGGAACATTCTCTATATGAGTTTCTAGGATTCCTTCTAGGAATCCTTCAGGAATCCTAGAATGTTTTCATGTCCCACTCCCATCATTTTCATTTAAGGACATGTGTCCTGAAGATATTCTAGTCTAACCAGCCAAGGTTGACAGGGCACCGATATAAATTAAAGATGCAGTTCTGGGCTTCTGGCCCAATCTACTTTTTCTTCTCCAAGCGACCTGAGACATGTGACTTGATCTTTCAGAATCTGTTTCAATTTGGAAGAGGTATTGGGAGGATTAAATCCTAGCACCTCTAGTAGAGTTTCTGGGAACAGGTATGGAATAGATGTCATAGTTCTCCCTGCTAGCATTTCCTGCTAAGAACAAATGTGGAAAGAGAGCAGCAGGTGGATAGCAGAAGGAGAGTATATTTGGCTGAGGAGAGAGACTAAGGCAGTTTGTGGGATCAGGGGATTATCAGAAAATATTTGTTCCAAAAAACAGGCATAGTACCAGGCAAATGCCCTTAGCTCAGAAAGGGCTACTTGCAGGAAAAGCAGGTGGAAGAGCCAGGGTCAGGAACCTTAAAGGTAAATGTCACAACCACTGACCACTTGGCTGGTTGTTTCTATCTTGGCAAGACAAGACAGTAGATGAATAAACAGAACTTATGATAGAATTGACGAGGAAAAGAGATATTGAAAGCCTTCTTGAAGGTGTGCAATGATTTCTTAGTACTTGTATAATACATGTTACTTATTCTGATTATTATACTTATTATGGTTATTCTAATTACTATAGTTTTAACTGTACTGCATGCAAAGCACTATTCAATGTGCTTTATCTGCACTCACACAGATTCTTCAGGATCATATCTCCAAAGCAGGTACTACTATGATCAACACTTTACCAATGAGCAAAATGAGACAGAGTGGTTAAATGACATAGCCAAGCACACATGGCAGGAAAGTGGCAAAGTTAGAAGGTCATTCAAGATCCCAAGCAGTCTAGGTGCAATACCAGTACACTCAGCTGCTATCTTCTCTCTCTTGTTTGGAGTTTTATGCCACTGGATTGTGACCAAAGCTGCCAGCTATCTGTACTCCTGAACCCTATTCACAACTTTTACTTCATAAAAGTAACAGCTAACTTGGGACCCACAGTTTCACTGCCCCCATTCCAGAGGCCCCAGGGTGCCTGCCACGCCCATGGAAATCTTCTACCCCAGAGCCACATGACCCCTTATTACCCTGGCCTCAGGTTAAACAGCCAGCATAAGCCTGATACAGCTCCGTGAGCTATTCTGGCACTGGAGCACTGCCTAGGGGTAACAGCTGGATTAAATAGTATCTAATTAGGTTCAGACTGATGTAGAAAGACAGAGATCCTCGAAGACAAGAAGGCGTCCTCAAGACCAGCCAGCAAGAACTGAGGATGTCTGTACCTAGGTAAGTGAATGGTAATAAGGACAATGTGCCTGATGTGGCCGGTTGTAACAGAAATCTTTACAGTCTAAGCAAGACCTGGGTTCAAATCCACTTCTCCCATCTTTTACTGTTTGTCTCTGGCAAGTCAAAGGTAAAACTTTTGTTCACAGAGCAATTAAAGATAGTGTAGAAAGAACTTTAGAGCTACAATACTTTGTCTGAAATCCCAGTTCCAGTACTCAAGTGTATGACCTTGAGCAGGTTATATAACCTCTCTGGGCCTCAGTTTTCTTATTTGAAAAATGATAGTTCTGAGCCAGGCACTGGTAGCTCACACCTATAATTCTAGCTCTCAGGAGGCTGAGATCTGAAGACCTCAGTTTGAAACTGCAATTCCAGCTGTGTAGGAATGTCCCTGAGACTTTTATGTCCAATTAAACATCAAAAATGTAAGAAGGGCTAGGAGGTGTGGTAATTCTCTGCTCCATTTTCCCACTGTGGTCATGTTGTGTCCAGTGCATGGGTCTCAGGAACCAAGAGCAGAATCCTTTGAAGTAATGAATCAAAATAAATCCTTTGTCCCTTAAAAAAAATGTACGAAGTGGAACTGTGGTTCCAGTGGTAGAGCACTAGCCTTAAGCAAAGAAGCTAGGAGACAGTGCCCAGGCCTCAAATTCAGACCCCACAACCAAGTAAAAAAAAAAAAAAAAGATAATAATAGTTCTGGGATCATAGTTCCTACCATTTATGCTCGCTAACAGGATAAAATGAACTTTCTATGGACCTGTGAATCTATCTAAGTGCCTGGAACCAATTTTAGCTGGACCATGATATTGCTCCTAGTAAAGGTTCTATTTAGAAGAAAGTCTGGCACATAATAATCAGGATATTGGTCACAGGATTGGTGTGGGGTTAAAAAAAAACAACAACAGTGTCAAAAAACAGTATGTTGCTCGGGCTGGGGATATGGCCTAGTGGCGAGAGAGCTTGCCTCGTATACATGAGGCCCTGGGTTCGATTCCCCAGCACCACATATACAGAAAACGGCCAGAAGTGGCGCTGTGGCTCAAGTGGCAGAGTGCTAACCTTGAGCATAAAGGAAGCCAGGGACAGTGCTCAGGCCCTGAGTCCAAGGCCCAAGACTGGCAAAAAAAAAAAAAAAAAAAAAAAAAAAAAAACCAGTATGTTGCTTATGCTTAATGGATGTTATTTTCCTTTCTTTGTGATGAAAATATATTTTAAAACCCAAGATCTGCCAGTGTTTGGTAATCTGTCTGCACAGTGTTCCCTGCAGCCTTGCACTCCTGCTTTGACTCAGCCATAGGATGGATGCCCTGGTACTAGTCCGCCTTCCCTGGTGTAGGCAGCACATGGTATGCATTCCAAAGCACGTTCTTATTCATTAGCCAAGGATGCTGAGAACAACAGAGAGAACTGAAGGGTAGGGGTGGGGAGAGGAGTGGGAGTTGGGCCACCAGATTGTGAACAAGGCTTGGCAGCTTTGTTTGACCTTGGCTGGGCCCCTGTACTTGTCTGGGCCAAATTTTCATGTGTAAAAGGGGATACTATCCCTTTGCCTCTCAGAGTTGCAATTGAGCAGGAAAAAGAAATTTCTGCTTGCACAAGGGAGCTGTGAGGTGTTATTCTGAAACATATAATCATGTAACTGAAGGAGAAGAAAGCCAGATCTAGGCCAACTGGTGAGAGAGGGTTTTCCAGAGGGTGTTTTACATTCATCTGTGTGTCCCAGGCCAGAGCCACCTGAGTAATCATTTACCAATCTGGCCCTGGCTGGGAGAAGAGTGAGGAGGTCTGAATGCCGCAGGGAGACCAAATTTGGACATGGGTTAAGAGTTTAGCTAATGCAGAAGGTGGAAGGTGGCCAGCGGCTGGAGGAGGGGAAGATCTGCATGTGGTAGCGACACTGATGACAGTGATGATTCAAGCTTGCAGTCAGTCTCCTTTCCAGGTCAGGGGCTCCTGACAGGCACAGACAACACACCCTCCTTCTCTATCATGAGCTCTGGACTCCAGGAAGGGGAGGCAGCCACCCAGAGGGACCAGACAGGGGCAGAAATGTGGTGTAGACTGAGAATGAAGGAGAGAGCACAGTCAGGGATGTGTAAATGTGAGAAAGAAAGATAGGGAAGACTGTCCCCAGGGCTGAAATAACAGGACAGAAGCCACATCAGCAGTGCTTCCTGTGGGAATAGCTCTTCTGGGCTTAGAAAGTGCTTCCTATTCATTACTCATTCTTTCCTTTCCCCTACTAAAGAGTCTATCCCGGAGGGCTAGGGATGAAATAGGAAGAGACTCTACAAAATGTAGGGGCAAAGGGATAAGTTTGGAGCTGGGGAACTGCACAGAGGTTGGAGATTGGAGGAGAGTGTACAGAAAGCATGGTGGGGGAAGAGGATGAAATCAGAGATGAGAGACTGGGGATGAGGTTGGAGGAGAGTTTACAAAATGCACAGGGGAGGGCGGATGGTCAGTGTAGGTGGAGATTCAGGCTGAGTGACACCAGAAGAATAAAGCCCCTAAGAGCAGAGTTTGCTGCGGATGAGTGTGGATTGTGTGCCATAGAGCTGCAGAATGTGCCATTCACAAAGCTTGTTCAGTGCACTGTTTGGGGACAGTGCAGGAAAAGGGAACATTGAAGTGAGTGACAGTGGTTTCATGTACAGTGCGTCCATTTTCTCTTTCTAGTGGTAGTATTCTCTTTTCCATGTAAACATCAGGGGATATTTACAGCATAAATAGTGCCCTCTAAAGTTGTGCAACAAGGAACCAAGAGTTCTTGGCCAGGCAGCTAAACCAGTCTAGGGGCCTGGCCTGCACAGAGGTAAGGCTGAAGAGAGGAAGCATGAAGTCCCACTACATACACTGCCACCACAGAGAAAGAGAGAGAGAGAGAGAGAGAGAGAGAGATCCTTGTTCTCCACTCTGGAGATACTTTAACAAGGCTCCAGAGCCACTGTAAGATAATGCTAGAGAACAAGTCAAAGCAGTGTGTTAGAGGGAAGCACTGATATCTCATGTCTATAATCCTAGCTACTCAAGATGCTGAGATCTGAGGATCATGGTTCAATGCCAGCCCAGGCTAAAAAGTCCATGAGATTCTAAGCTGAAAGTGGAGGTGTTGCTCAAGTGGTGGAGCACCAGCCTGAGCAAAAAGCTAAAGAATGCCCTATCCTTGAGTTCAAGCCCCAGAACTGGCACAAAAAAATGAACAAACAAAAAGTAGGACAGGGGAAAAAAAGTCAGAGTGCTTCCCTAGAGTCCTTGGTCCCTCCCCTTGGTTCCTGATGCTTTCATAGACCACAGACCATTCAACAACTCCTCAAGTTCTGCCCTTATCCAGCAGACAGAAGCCTCAAATCCCACACCCTGTGATCAGAGCACCTGAAATAGAACATCTGTGTGTGCTGTGGTGTATTTCAGCCTGTGTTCTCAGTCTCCATTTTTGGAACATTGTAGGTGTGCCATGTGTTCTAGAGTATATCTACCTGGAAGCACATGTGCACACAGGTGACTGGGAACAAGTGTTGCCTAGATAGATGTCCAGGACAAACTGATTCCTGGGATACAGATAGATACATTAGTCCTCTGGGGACAATGGGAGTGGCAGATAATAGAAGGTGAGAAGGGAACCTACAGGTTGAATAGCAAGCCTGGCTCAAATTCTGCCCCTTGGTCTTCCACCCACCGAGGCCCCAAGCCCAGCTGTGTAGACCCCTACACTGGCTTGACCCGGAGGGAGTGTTGAGAAAGTAGACTCCAACCAGCCTTCACTTCTTGGAGGAAAAATTCAGGCATAAACCTGCCAAGGCTTTCTTAGGGACTAGAGTCCCAATATGATAGAAGAGCAGGTTACCCTGCTCAAGGAGGCCCAAATTTGATGGTGGGGATCAAATTCCACCCTAATATGCACTAATCTGGTGGATGAGGGTGGGGAAAGTCCCTACAGGGTAGGGTCCCTGGAGAAGTGGGGTTGTCTGAGACTTCAGCCATGGCCAGCCTACCAGCCAGGCCTCTAACAGTGAACAAAGGCCAAGGACAGGAGGCAGGCCCAGGCTGGGGCAAGGGGTGGGGGAGCCGGGTTATAAATAGACCTGGGATCAGACCTCTCAAGGGAGAGGAGCAGAATCTAGCAGCGCAGTGCTTTGCAGTGTGGTGAGACTCTTTTAGGGGATCCAGAAAAGGTGAGGTCTTGCCTTCCTAACTTAGGGCCCAACTGCCAGGCCCTAGAGGAACTCCATGCAATCATTTCTATCTCACAGCCTCAGTTTCCCGGAGACTCTTCCCTCCCCAAGGAATTTGTGTCTTTGCACCATTCAATCTCAGTCTGACAGGGTGGGGCAGTCTTGTTTCTCACCACCAACCTCTTTCTCCGTAGATAATATAGTGACGTTCCCTGCTCGACCCGAGCCCTGGCGGGGTCGGGCCAGTCCTACCTGCAAACACCGCGGAGCAGTAGGCATCGCTGATGTCAGTGTCCGGGGTGTGGACGTTCTCCGCATAGAGGATGAAGACCCTCAGCATGCCTGAGGCCTGGAGGGTCCGCTGTACCCCGGGCGGGCGCAAAGAAAGCTAAGGAGGGCGGAGGCACCGCGTGCGGGTCGGGTTGGATCTCTCTCTGACTCCCGGCTGGGAGCCGCTGCTCTTAAAGGGGCGCTGGCCGGCGGGGGCTGCTCCCGTGGGCTAGGCTCGTTCCCGCCCCCGGCTGCGTCCCCTCCGCTGGTCAGAGGGCGTTGCCAGAACGGGGGCTTCTGTTCATTTTCCACCCCCGCAGCCCAACGTGGGCTCCAAGGAGCTGTAATTCAATGCTCCAGCCGCCGCTTTCCCAATGACAAGGCACTTTGCACCTGGCGGTGGAAAAGCGGACTGGGCGTTGGCCGCGATGGCCCGGGGGGCTGGGGGTTAGAGGGCGGACCAGGGCTTGGGACACCCAGCTTAGCCCAGATCCCGCGCAGGGACTGGAGAAGGAAAGGCTGGGCCTCTCCCCTGATCTTCGTCTGCTCTCCCGAAGCCAGTCGGACAGCACTGGGTAGGAAGAGATCCAGGGGAAAGACCGGGGAGCAGGCGCAGGCCCGCTTTCATTGGAAGCTTAGAATTTCATTGGCAGACACCACGGCTGCCTTGAAAACTTGTAGTGCTTTTTTTCTGGTTGTAAAAAATAACACATGCTAACTTTCACACGAAAAGCATTAAGGGAGAAATCACCAGGGTCTTTTATTAAAAAAAAAAAAGATCACTGCAACATTTTAATATTTACTCAATGCGGGCTTTTCCCTCTGAATGTATAAATGCACATACAGGGCAGCATCTATTATGTCTCTGAGTTCAGAGTTATCTATGCTGTGCAATCTGTCCACTTTTTCATGTAACTATTTCTTGTATCAGTAAAACTTCTTCCCAAATAGTCTTTTGAGTAGCTACATAATTGCTATCATATCACAGAGCTTTCTCTTCATGTCACACATTTAGACGCTTCTCAGATTTTCACTATTATAATAGTGAGAGATATTTCGAAGTAATTTAAATTGGTATATAAACTCATCGTGAGCTCTGCCTCTGCTAGGTTCTTTGGCTTTGGAATTCTAAGGTTACAAGGCATGACTTTTTTAGGTTCTAGTACTTGTTGAACTGCTTTCTGGAAGCTACGTAGATAAGCACTCTCAGCAGCCCGTGACTCACCTTCTAAAGAGGGCCAGTTGGATGGGTGTGCAGCTGTTAGCAAAACATTCTCCCCAGCAGCCCACTGAGGCAGCAGATACACTAATGGCAGAGAGGCCAGCAGCTGCAGGGGACTTCGGGTGAAGGCAGCACTGGGGCTTGAGCTAAGGTCACTGTCCCTTAGAGTTTTTCATTTAAGCAACCTCTCTTCTCCAAGGCCTCTAATTTCAAGATCATGATAGCAAACATTTCCAGTAATCACTTGTGATCCTTCAGCAGCAGTCTGTACCACCTGCTTATCTGTATCCAGCACAATTTGCGGTAGTGGGGAGAGTAGAAAGAGGGGTTGAGGGCTTGGAATATGGCCTAGTGGCAAGAGTGCTTGCCTCCTACATATGAAGCTCTCGGGTTTGATTCCCCAGTACCACATATATGGAAAACGGCCAGAAGGGGCGCTGTGGCTCACGTGGCAGAGTGCTAGCCTTGAGCGGAAAGAAGCCAGGGATGGTGATTAGGCCCTGAGTCCAAGGCCCAGGACTGGCCAAAAAAAAAGAAAAAAAGAGGGGTTGAGAATCATTTATTTAAAGAACATATGTAGAGTCCTATGACAAATAAATCTCTGTCCAGAGCGATAGGGATGCAAGATAGCTTGGGTCCTGTGTGGGCTGAGCTGTAGCCACCTCCCACCACCACCACATTTCTGTGTTGTAAAATTAATCCATTGGCACCTTGGAATGTGACCGTATTTGGAGATAGGGTCTTGAAGAGGTGATTAAGTCAAAATGAGGCCATTGCAGTGAGCTCTAATTCAGCCTAACTAGTGTCCTTATAGAAGAAGAAAAACTGGATACTTAAAGATAACTCAGGATGTGTAAATACAACGAAAAAAAGCCATATGGGAACACAGAAAGTATCATCAAGCCAAGGAAAGAAAGCTTAGAAGAAACCATACCTGCCTACGAATACCTTCAGAATGGACTTGAAGCCTCTCTAAAGGTGAGAAATGGATTTCTATTACTTAAGCCACTGAGGCTTTATTATGTCAGTTCTAGCAGACTGATACAGTGTCTAATTTCAATGAGCCTTAGCAGTGGAAGCTGAGATTCATTGAATACTCAAGCCAATCGTTAACTAATACAAATCCCCAAGTGCTATGAAGGACAAAAATGGAGGACACACACACAGTAGGGTACCTTCATCTAGCCTGAGGACAGTGAGAGCTATTACAGATGGAATATGAAGGCCAATTAGAATTTTACTGGACAGGACCAAGGTGTGGGCAGAGGAAGAGTGCTCCTAGGAGAAGGAAAGGAGCACTCTGCCTTACACTCAGGGAGGAATGAGGAAGAGAACAGTGATTGGAGTATACAGCCTAAAGAGAGGCAGGATTAGGGAGGTGAGGTTGAAGAAGGCCTTCAGGGGCTGTGGGGAACTGCAAAAGGTCTGCTAAATCCAGAAAAATGGCAAGAACTCATCTACCTTCTCAAAAGCTCCCTCTGGCTGCCTTTTGGAGAAGGAAGTGCAAGAGACTCGAGTGTAAGTGAAGAGTTAAGAACTACAACAGTATCAAGATGAAAGATGATAGGGACTTGGACCAAGGCTATAAAAATGTGTAAACCCTACTGAGTAAAACAGAACAATGTCAGCATGAAATAGAAGGGAAATTCTGCAGAACAAGTAGTTAAGTCTCCTACCATAGAACTTGGCCATGCTATGTTGCTGGATAAAATAACTTCAGTTTGGATAGGTGCCCATGGCTCATGCCTGTAATCCTAGCTATTCAGGAAGCTGAGATCTGAGGGTCATGGTTTGAAGCCAGCCCAGGCAGAAAAGTTCATGAAGCTCTTATTTCCAATTAACCATCAAAAAAGCTAGGAAGTAAAGATGTGGCTCAAGTGATAGAGTGCTAGCCTTGAGCAAAATAGCTAAGGGAGAGGCACCCTGGTCCTACTGGCACAGGAAACATAAATACAACACAAAACAAAAAAACCTTAAGTCTGGAAAAAAATGATTGATATGTTCATTTATTTACCAACAATTAGAGATGCCTTCCTTGCAGATGGCAAGCATTTACAATATTCAAATTGTAGGGAAGGAAACCAAGCAGAGAGTAAGGTTTAATTGTATTGGAAAGCAGGGCAAGAGAACCTGCTGATCTAGGGAAAGCCCAAATTATGGTGTATTTTTAAAGTACAGTTTGTCTGTATATAGATGATAAAGTAACACAAACCTGTATTATAACAGAACTAAAACTGGATCTAAGAGCCATGTAGCTGCTTGAAAATATGGTGAAAATATTTGATTGAAAATATTTGATTTTATGTGATTTGGTAAGTTTTCTTTGTGGGTTTAATACAATTCTTTTACTTATATATACAGCAGGGTCATTCAAACTTTTTCTGAGCAACCAAATGTTTTATGGCTTCCTTACTTAAAAGAACTACTTTCTCTGAGACCACTCAAGCTGAATTGATGGATTATTTCTCCCAATACTTTGAACCTAGGACCAAAAACTGCTAACCTGATTATGGGGCTGGAGGGGCTTGAATAGTGGCATAGATGGTATCATATGCCTGGGGAAGTAGAGAACATTCTACAGAGAAAATGAGACCATATATAAGGATGAAGTTTGGGGAACAAGAGACTGAGAGAGACTCTTCTGGTTGTTGCTAAATTCCACCCCTTGTCAATCTCCCTCCTTGGGAGTGCAGACACATTCTCTGTAGTGGTTGCTCATAATTTTTGACTCCCAGCTTTTAAACTGTCTTCACTAAAATACCCTGTCCCAGAGTTCCAGGGACTGTGTGAGTAGAAGTTGCATATTCTGTCCTAAGCCTTGAATTAAATCCTTGAGAAGCTTCAGGATATCAGGTGTACAGTGATGGCAAGCACACATGATCAGCCTTTTCCTGATGGGAATGAAAGGATCACAGCTGTGGCCCCTGCTATCTGGGATGTAGTCCCATCCATTGCCCAAGCCAAGGCCTCTAACTTCCCATGAGCCTCTCATACTGTCTTGGGACACTCTGCTGTTTCCAGTGCTCAGGCTTGGTTGCTGCGGCTGCAGTTATGAATCCTGACATTAAGGACCTGTGACTAATTCTTGCCCATTTTTCTTAAGGTTGCATGAAAACTGACTCTTGCAGAGTAAGAACTTTGACTATGAGAGTCACGGTATATTGAAGCATATTGGTGTCCCACGTTTCTTTTTCTTTTGGAATTGTGATTAAAAATCAGACCAGAAGAGGAAAAGTGGAGAATATGAGAAGTTGGAGTTTTGTTTTTCTGGGTTTTTTTTTGTTGTTGTTGTTTTGGACAGGGTTGATATATCCCAGGCTTGCCTTAAACTCCCCATTTTCCTGCCCCAGGCTCCTAAATGCTGGGATTACAGTCATGCAGCACTATGTCTGGAGGAGTTTAGTGTTTTGATGCAACACAGAAAGTTTTATTTAAGACCTACAGTTTGGTCATGAAGTGTGTGTGTGTGTGTGTGTGTGTGTGTGTGTGTGTGTGTGTGTGTGTGTTATTATGGTCATGAAGTGTGTGTGTGTGTGTGTTATTATTATCTCAAGGATTTTTGTAGGCTAAAATTTATCCTTTACCTGGATCATCACAAAAGAATCAAGCTGCCACATGAGGTACAGATAGAGCACTGAACATTTATACACAGTGATCTCCTAGACTGTAGCCCTCTCTACAGGCAGAAAAAAGGACTATTCCCTTTCTTCTCACCACAAAGTTTCATGACAAGCACTCCTGTGACAAGACAGGTTAGAGAAGAACTAATTTAACAAGCTTAATCATAGTTTGATATGACATGAAAGCTTTTAGAATGAAGACTCAAGATCAAGCACTACCTATTTTTATGCTTAGATTCAAGGAAGCATGGGCATCCATATAGAAATATAATTAGGCAATGTGTTAATCATGTTTTTGTTACTATGACAAAATACCTGACATAACCAACTTAAGGAAGGAAGGTTAACTTAGGGTTTCAGTCTGATATAGTAGAAAAGGATAGCAGCCAGGAAGCAGAGAGAGGAAATGCTTGTTTTTGCAGGCCTCCTTTTTCCCCTTTCATGTCACCAGACTCCACCTATATAATAGAATGGTGCTGCTCACATTGAAGGGGGCTCTTTCCTTCTTAGTTAATACTGTCTTTAAAGTCCTTCACAGGCATGCCCACAGGTGTGATTTAGTAATCTTGTAGATGCTTCTCAAGCCAATGGAGCTGAAAAGTAATGTTTACCCTCACAATGTGATCTAATGCTAACAGACTATGAGGATACTTAGCAAGCCATGTCTGTTCAAAGTCTTTGTGGCCTCTGTACAGAATTTCTTCCTCTTGTCTATGAAGTAGAACTCTTTCTGAGTCTTATGATTTATCTTCAGACAAGGTAGGCCAGAGAAATTCTCTATGACTACTTTCAAGACAGAATGATTGGGAGTGGGCATATTCTAAAGCAATCTGTGTAGGCTTCATTATTGGCTTTGGGGAGAGAGCTTGCAGTTTCTATGACCCATCTTGAGCAAGAGAACTCCAGTTTCTAATACTTACCATGAGGGAAGAGTGAGGAGTGACAGGAGGTCAGAAGGTGCAAGAAAAATTGTGCTTCTCAGGCTTTCACTTTGGGCTGTCATTTTCTAAGCCTCAATACCCATCAAAATCATCTGTAGCTGGAGGTACTAAACAACAGGTAGTCAGTCTACTTCAAGTCAGGGAGTCCCCTGAAATGAATTCTACTCTGTAGACATGTGGGCTGACAAGGAGAAGTTGTAGATGTTTGCATGTTAGCATGTCCAGTTTGCAGCCGTGGTACTCACTAGACACTATGTTGAAAATGAACTATACAACTTGTGGGTGGGGAAGGGAGGGAAAAACAGAGCAAGAGGAGTGACATTGTCCAAAAAGAAGTACTCTTTATCTGTCTTATGTACCTGGAACCACTCTGTATATAATCTTTATAATAATAGAAGTTTAAATGTCATTTTTTTCTCATGGCTTTTACCTTTATTGCTTCAACAAGTTGTCCCAACATCTTTCCAAGCCTACAGATTCACATGGATCTTGTTTAGATTTATCCATATTTACTAGTTGAATTTGTGCAATTTTTTTTTTTTTTTGGCCAGTCCTGGGCCTTGGACTCAAGGCCTGAGCACTGTCCCTGGCTTCCTTTTTGCTCAAGGCTAGCACTCTGCCACTTGAGCCACAGCGCCACTTCTGGCCGTTTTCTGTATATGTGGTGCTGGGGAATCGAACCCAGGGCCTCATGTATACGAGGCAGGCACTCTTGCCATTAGGCCATATCCCCAGCCCCGAATTTGTGCAATTCTTAAATTCAATCTGGAGTTATAGTTTAGTTTCTCTTCTAGAAAAGAACTTGTAGATCCAGTTTAAAGTTATATAACTTCTGGGGAAACTGTTTAAATTCTCAAGGTAAATCAATTTTTGTTTCTATGAATTCAAGTCTTCAGGATCCACATTCTCCAATCTGGGCAAAGGAAGATGGTAGATTACAATGTGTTGAGGGGAGGGGAGGTAGGTGATAACTATATTAGAGCCCAGGTATTACATGATTGAAAGACTCAATTTCTATGACCCTTAGTTCCTGTAAGATAAATAGACAAAATTATAGGTATAGTGAGAATGAGCAGCACTTTAGGGTCTCTCAAAATGGGGGTGCCTCTGTTTTCTGGCCTACCTTTTTTGGACTTTCTCTCTTTAGACCATGACAAATGGGAAATTACAGCACATCAAGATCAAAGCTGGTAAAACAGATTTTATTTACCTTTACATGGGGACATGTCCACTCTGTTCCCACCTTCTACTAAATGTGATACTGTCCAGAACCATGGGGCTTAGCTTGCTTGCTCTTTGGGGACTGACAGCAGAGGGATCTACTCCTCACAACCATGTATATCAGGTAGAAACCAACTCCAGTTAAAAAAAAAAAAAAAAAAAAAGCTGGGTGCTGGTGGCCCACATCTAGAATCCTAGCTACTCAGGAGGCTGAGGTCTGTGGATTGCTATTCAAAGCCAGCCCAGGCAGGAAAGTTTGTGAGACTAGTCACTGGAAGTGGGGCTGTGGCTCAAAGTGGTAGAGTGGTAGCCTTGAGCAAAAAAGTTCTAGGACAGAGCCTGGGCCATGGGTTCAAGCCCCAGGACCAAAACAAAAAAACAAGAAAAAAAAAAAGAAGCAAAAACTCCAGTAAAAAATATACTCACTGTCTAATCTCCAGAACCTCTGAATTACTTTCTAGGGTAAAATACATGCTTGAATTAATAATCTTAAAAGTTAATCGTAAATCATAAATTGGCCATAAACACAACCACATACATCCATATCATAGATACAGAGGGAGATCAGAAAGCAATGTGAAGATAGAGATAGAGATTAGAGTGATTCTGCCACAAGACAAGGAATGGAGCCACCAGCATGGATTTGTTTTGTTTTGTTTTTGTTGCCAGTCCTGGGGCGTGGACTCACAGCCTGAGCACTGTCCCTGGCTTCTTTTTGCTCAAGGCTAGCAGCGCTCTATCTCTTGAGCCACAGCGCCACTTCCGGCTTTTTTCTATATAGGTGGTGCTGAGGAATTGAACCCAGGGTTTCATGTATACGAGGCAAACACTTTACCACTAGGCCATATTCCCAGCCCGAGCCACCAGCATTGAGGAGGCAAGGAATTAATTCTCCTTTAAGACTCTGGAGAGAGTATGGTCCTGCTAATACCTTGACTCCAGAGTTCTGGTCTCCAAAATAGTGAGAAAACGACAACTGTTGATTCAAGCCACTTGGGTTGGTTACAGCAGCTGTAGCCGCTATGGGAGCTCGTATCCTGTTGGAATGTAATATAGTAAAGCTTTGGTAGCACTAGACCACTGTTTTGGAGCAGAAATGTGTAGTGTGTAGTGTGTGTGTGTGTGTGTGTGTGTGTGTGTGTGTGTGTGTGTGTGTGTGTAGAAAAGAAAGAGAGCTATCCAAACACACTGTGGAACTAAGGGACATGTTTAACCCCATTTTCCAAAACAAAATAGAGGGAAACAAAGAGAGAAGGAAGGCTGGGAATATGGCTTAGCAGTAGAGTGCTTGTCTAGCATGCATGAAACCCTGGGTTCAATTCCTCAGCACCACATAAACAGAAAAAGTCAGAAGTGGCACTGTGGCGCAAGTTGGTAGAGTGCTAGCCATGAGCAAAAAGAAGCCAGGGACAGTGCTCAGGCCCTGAGTTCAAGCCCCAGGACTGGCAAACAAACAAACAAACAGAGAAGGAAAAAGTGAAGATGGAAGCAGAAAGGTGATGATGATGTGATGCTGGTTTGAAGACAAGGGGAAGGCACTATGAACAAAGGAACACAAGCTGTTTCTTTTTTTGTTTTATTTTAATTTTTATTGTTATTACAAAGGTGACGTACATACAGCGGTGTTGCAGTTCCGTAAGTCAAGTAATGAGTATATTTGTTTTTGGACGTCACTCCTTCCCTTGCTCTCTCCAAGCAGCTTCTTAAAGCTGGAAAAGGAAAGGAAGAAACTTCTCTTGCAAGATTCCACTGAGACCTAGGCCTACTGACATTCAGTGAGGCCCACTTCAGAATTCCCTAACTCTGTGTATGTGTGTGTATTAAGTGCCAGGCTTGTAGTAATGTGCTACAGTGTCCTCCAGACTCTATAGGGCAATTACAGGGAGAAGTGAAACTCTGGCCTGGTGCTGCTGCTTCTGTGTCAATCACCCAGAATAATGGGAAACATGTCCTTGAAAGTTACTTTACTATGTATATGCATTTAATTTTTTGTTGTTGTTGGCGGTGGGGTTTGAACGCAGGGCCTAGGCAGTGTCCCTGACCTTTTCTGTTCAAGGCTCATGCTCTATTCCTTTAAGTCATAGCTCCACTTCCAGTTGTCTTTCTTACTAAGGCTGGACCAAACTGGGATCTTTAGACTTCAGCCTCTTTAGCAGCTAAGATTACAGGCATGAGCCACCAGCACCCAGCTTGGATATGCATTTTTAAAAAAAGAGAAATTTCATTCTTTTTGGTACCTTTCTAAAAGCATTGTTACCTGAGAGCATGCATCTTAGAGGAGAACTAGTTCTCCCATTAGATAGTAGAGATATTACATGATACACTGTATAAAACTTGAAAAAAAATTTAAAAATAGAAGTGTCCATAAATTAACCACTTACAAAAGTACTGTTATTTGCAATTTCTCCTAACCAACTTTTGTTATTAAGGTTATAGACTTTGAGCAATTTTCAGTTCATTTCTAATATTATAGACATTTCTCTTATCATTATAAATCTTCTGAAAATACTGCTCTCAATGATGATCCAATGCTCAGCCAGGTTTTATGTTCTAAAATTGATTTAATGTGCCCATGTTAGTGTGTCAAAGATATTTATGGCTCTTAGTATAATGAATAACAATACAGTAGATAATTGGGAAGAGGAACCAAACAGAATAGATTTCTAACCAAGGAGATAATGTGAAATACTATATGATGTCCATGTTCTCTGCATTCTGAAGAACACACAGATCACTAAGTAACTTGCAAAGAACCACAGATCCTGGTTGTATTCTTGTTGTCTCATCTGTTTCCTCTGAGAAGCAACACTAAGGGCAATGTCAAAGAGTTTCAAGTTCCCATGATAAGGTCTTTTCTGGGAATATAACAAACATGGGGTAAGCAATTAATTAAAAAAAATTACTATCTGTTCGAGTATGGCTGCTGATAGAGTGGAAGGGGTGTGCTCAGGGTAGAAGGTGGTGAGGTAGCTGGTCTGAAACTTTCTTTAAATCCCTCATTCCTCCTGATCAAGGAGTGAAGAGCATGCTATCTGGGGAACTGCTGAAGAACAGCTCTGAGAGAATACAATGGTCAGTCTGTGCACACAGTCCTCATTTTGAGCTTATTCCAGAGGATAAGGAGTCAATAGATGGGATTAAGGAAAGCCTCCAACCCCCTGGCACCAATAGACAATCATACACTGTAATAAGAGTATCAACTTGACTGTGCTAAAGCATTCCCAGATAGCTGGAAAACATTGTTGAATGTCTGAGAGGAAATTTCTGGGAAAGATTCGCATTTGGGTAAGTGGACTGAATAAATCAGATCCACTCTCCCCAATGAAGACAGACATCATACAATCTTTCGAGGGCCTGAATAGAACAAAAAAGTGAATCAGGGTTGGGGATATGGCCTAGTGGCAAGAGCGCTTGCCTCATATACATGAGGCCCTGGGTTCGATTCCCCAGCACCACATATACAGAAAATGGCCAGAAGTGGCGCTGTGGCTCAAGTGGTAGAGTGCTAGCCTTGAGCAAAAAGAAGCCAGGGACAGTGCTCAGGCCCTGAGTCCAAGCCCCAGGACTGGCAAAAAAAAAAAAAGGTGAATCAAGTGTGAAGATACTCTCTTCACAAACTTGGATACCCATCCCACTCCCAGTCAGAGCTCCATCCTTTAGCAACCTCCTGACATCCAGGCCTATGGGTTTTGGCTTTCTTGACTCTTTAATTTGTAGATGGTAAATTTTGGGACATCTTGCCTCCATAATAGCATGGGCTAACTTCCACAAGAAATCTCAACCTCTCCTTCTCTTTTTTTTATTTTTTCAAATTTTTATTATCAAACTGATGTACAGACCTCCTTCTCTTTTGTTTCTACCTCTTCCACCTTCTCCTCCTTTATTTCATCTCCTCTTTTGGTCCTTTTTTCTTCTTCTTTCTCCTGTACCACTTCTTCCTCTTCTACATCCCTTTGGCGCTATTTCTCTGAAACACTGAGTAATATACAGAGAATGCACCTAAGGAAACACAGGGAAAGCCAAACAAAGGTAAGGGATCAGCGAGGAATTATATCCTTTTCAAAGTAGAGTCATCTAAAATTTAACTTCTAGAAGAGGCCAGAGCATCCCAGAATGAAGCAATCTAAGCAAACATGAATATACCTGATTCAAGTGCCAAAGGTGGGCAGAGCCAGGTACTGGCACTGAATGGTCCTGCTAAGGTACAGGCTTGAATAGACTACTGGTGGAAACTATGGGGTAGATTATACTTAGAGGAAGCCGCTGAAGGCATGCTCTCAAAGAGTATATCTTATTCCTAGTTCTTTCCTCTCTTCCTGTTTCCAGATGATCATAAAGTGGGCAGCTTTGCTGCACCACATGCTCCTCACCATGTTCTGCCTCCCTAGGGCAGAGAAACAATGGAACCAAGTGACTTTGGAGTGTAACCTCTGGAACTGGAGCCAAATGAGCCTTTCTTCCTTCGGGGTAATTTGTAACAACAATGGAAAGCTGACTAGTGAAGGAGACAAAGTGAGGAAAATAACATTCAGCTAAACTTTGTCAAACTGTAGGACAAAAAAAGAACAATGGCAGCAGTGTAAGAGGATGACTCTGTAGTCACCACATCTAGGTTCAATTTTTCTCTTATTCTACGAGTGTGTGTTTGAGCAAGTTATCTTACTCTTCTGAGCATCATTTTCTTTATCTGTATAATGGAGACTATAAAGAATGATCTAATTCGGGTTGGGAATATGGCCTAGTGGCAAGAGTGCTTGTCGCGTATACATGAAGCTCTGGGTTCAATTCCTCAGCACCACATATATAAAAAAAGGCCAGAAGTGGCGCTGTGGCTCAAGTGGCAGAGTGCTAGCTTTGAGCAAAAAGAAGCCAGGGACAGTGCTCGGGGCCTGGTTCAAGCCCCAGGACTGGAAAAAAAAAAAAAGAATATCTGCTTCATGGGTTAAGTAAGTGCTTTAAATGCATTATAGTGCACAATCAACATCTGGTAGTAACTAGCTATTATTATTGAGATATGAAGGTATTAACAGGATTAAAACCTTACAAATGAAGCCACATATGTTTATGGTCTCTAACACTTACAAAAATGTTGGGTGCCCTGAAAATTTCAATGAGTACTTGTAAAAACCCACACAAAATAGCAAATGATACTCCTTGGTCAGAAAGCATAACTACTAGAAGGGAGAGTTCTGTAGTTCAGTCAAGATGATGAATCACTGCATGGAAATCCTCACCAGGACTCATGTAAAGGCTTTGGGTAAGGACCAAGGAAGAGAGGAAACTGGTCAGTAGTATTAGTGGATACTAATACCTAGTGCAAGGACAAGTTGAGCCTTGTCATTGGAGGAAGTTACCCCAGCTCAGAGATGAATCCAGCTATGCCTTAAGGGCATTTCCCTCTCAAATGAACTGGTAAAAGGGACTTGATACAGAAGGGAAATTTGAATCATCTTTCGGGTGAATACCAGCTAAAGCCATGGTGTGTGTGTGTGTGTGTGTTTAAAGATCATCTTAAGACAGCTACACAAAGGTACAATGCCTACATGCATCTGATCATATAGAATAGTATTTAATGATATAAACTCCAGTATATGGAAATAATCAGCTTTTTTGTTGCCGTTTTTCTTTTTATCTTGTTTATCTGTCTTTTTTTTTGGCCAGTCCTGGGGCTTGGACTCAGGGCCTGAGCACTGTCCCTGGCTTCTTTTTGCTCAAGGCTAGCACTCTGCCACTTGAGCCACAGCGCCACTTCTGGCCATTTTCTGTATATGTGATGCTGGGGAATTGAACTCAGGACCTCATGTATATGAGGCAGGCACTCTTGCCACTAGGCCATATCCCCAGCCCCTGTTTATCTGTCTTTGAGGGGGGTTAAAAGGGCAAGAAATGGAAGGACAAAGAGTGAACCAAACTAGCAGTGGGGGCTGGGAATGTGGCTTAGTGGTAAAGTGCTTGCCTAGCATGCATGAAGCCCTGGGCTCGATTCCTGAGCACCACATAAACAGAAAAAGCCAGAAGTGGCACTGTGGCTCAAGAGGTAGAGTGCTAGCCTTGAGCAAAAAGAAGCCAGGGACAGTGCTCAGGCTCTGAGTTCAAGCCCCAAGAATGGCAAAAAACAACAAAAATAAACCCAGCAGCGGTGCTCACTGGACACTATGTTGAAAATAAACTACACAACTGTGCCATACAGCATAAAAGAGTTGGGCAGGGGATCACCAACTATATAATGTGGTTGTTATACTCATCACCTCTGTAGCTGGAGACAGTTTGGTAATCCCAATTTAATTTTCCCACTATCCATTTCATGTTTGTCTTACCCCGTTTCTAGTGCAAACGCTAGGCAGATCTGAGCCCCTGGTAGTTTTGTCTTTCTTGGGTTGCCAGTATTCCACTAACATGGAGTATGAGACAAATGAGTTGTAAGGAGCACTCTCATGAATCTGGGTAGCAGTGCTGTTGTCTCCTGGCAAACAAGACCAGCCACCTGTATCGAGCACAGTGATTTTTTTCCCTTTCCTGTTGGTTCAGTGCCATAAGGAATTCCAAAAGGTGTCTCTGCTCCCAATTCATTGGAATCATACTCTTACTTCCGATTGTTCGTAATCGCCTGATACTTGAGACTTCCAAAGACTGAGGAACTAAAACCCTCAAGTGAGTGGGTGATTGAGAGAACAGGCACTTCTGTGCCCACCCCCCCCCCCCCCGCCCCACATCCTGCCCTTGGGTTTAGTTCACTTTCATCAATGTCCATTGCACCTGTTGGGTCCCCTCTACTGTATTTTTTTCACCTGCTTTCCACTTATTCTGTGCCCTCCCCAGCCAGCTTCCCTCAGATGTACACGTGTATATGCCATATGTGAAGTAAAGAATATGGGGCCCTCTAAACACTGTAAGACTAATTAAGAGGCCCTTTGTTTCCTTATCTTTGGCATTCTTTTCAGTCAAGAACAGGCACTATTGTCTACTTTTTGGTTCCCAAACCCAAGCACTGTAACCATGGGGGAGCACGTAAAGCATATGTAAGACAACACCTATACTTCCTGAGACACCGTGGCCTACTTATTCCCTTAGTAATCATTCAACCTATCAAACTAAGTGCTTCTGGATGATAAAAGTGTTATTTTTGAATATGGAATGTCTCCACTGGCTTGTGTGTTGATGCCTTGGTCCCCAGCTTGATGGAATTCTGCTTGAGAGGTGTTGGAAACTACGAGATGGGGCCTGGCTGGAGGAGGAATGTTAGCTGGGGAGGTCTTCAACCAACATTTTTTACCCCTGAACATTTTCTCTTTGCTTGCTTCCTATCATGAGATGAGCTTATGCTTCAGCACATGCTTCCTGCCATGTTTTACCTCAGGCAACGAAGCCAGCTGTCCACACACTGTACCTATGAAGTAAAATTCGCCTCCCTGTCACAGAGATGAAGAAATCCACACAGAAAGTTAGCAGACATGGTTATTGTTATTACTGATGGGCTGGGAGCTGGTGGTTCACACCTATAATCCCATCCCTTCAGGAAGCTGAGATGAGCATCACAGTACAAAGCCAGCCCAGCAGGAAAGTCTGTGAAACTCTTATCTCCAATTAACCATCAGAAAACCAGAACTGGTGCTGTGGCTCAAGTGGCAGAGCACTAGCATTGAGCTGCAGAGCTCAGGGACAACATCCAGGCCGAGTTCAAGCCCCACAACTGAAAAAAAGAAAAAAAAGCTTTTGGAACTTGTTTCTGGGAGCAATTTGGAAAATGATGGAGAAATGGACTAAGGAAAACAGAATGCTTGTAAGCAAAGCTTAATGGGGGGCTGGGGATATAGCCTAGTGGCAAGAGTGCCTGCCTCGGATACACGAGGCCCTAGGTTCGATTCCCCAGCACCACATATACAGAAAACGGCCAGAAGCGGCGCTGTGGCTCAAGTGGCAGAGTGCTAGCCTTGAGCGGGAAGAAGCCAGGGACAGTGCTCAGGCCCTAAGTCCAAGGCCCAGGACTGGCCAAAAAAAAAAAAAAAAAAAAAAGCTTAATGGGGGTGATTTTGGTGGAAGTACAAAAGATCAGAATGCCAGTAGGAATGTGGACAGCAGTCTGTGTTCACATGGTTTCAGATGGGAATCAGTCTCTAAGAATTGGATTAATGACCATTCATATTATATTGTTGCAAAGAACTCACCTTTATTTTGTGTAAGCACTGTTTCATGAGAGAATGAGATTAAATATGATGAATGAATCTGGTGGAGAAAATGGGATCTCAGCATTCAGGCAGTGGTGTGGTTATTGCTAGCTGCTTCTAGCCAAGTTTACAGTAAGAGGAACAAAAAGTTTGGTGAGGAGAGCCCATGCATACATGGGGCTAAGGAAGGCATGGCTGCTGAAGAAAACATAATTGGAAAGGAGCTAAGTATTTTACATGGTGACAGAAGAAATGATGCTTTGAAGCCTTCTGGTCAGCCATTGCAGCCTTAAGGATATAAAAGCATAAACACATTTAAAAATCTCCCATCTGAGAAGAGTATGGTCAGCATACTCCGCTGGTTCACACAGGATAGGAGTCTGTCTCCCTAGCACTCATTTCACCATGCTGACCTACCCACACAATCAGAGAAGCCACAGCAGCTATAGCCTGAGGGCACCTGGCTACTGCTGGTGCTGGTACTTTTGTGTGGCTCACATGTTGCTGTTTTATATGCACACACAAAGCAAAAATTTGCAGGATTGTGGTCTTCTATTCCAGTTTCATAAGAAAGCCTTGGAGGCCAGGGAATGTGACAAGGTCAGAATTCATGCAGGAACACATCAAGCTGAAAGAGTTCCAATAAGTAGAAGATGCTAGACACATGGACTACCTGGTGAGTAAAGTCAAGGAAGCTAACAGAAGCAGACCAAGACAAAAGCTATGTGGACCCTGGCTACAGGGGCAGGGTTGCCCTTAGCTCTTGGAGCTCACATCATGCCACTGGATTTCAGACATGGAGTTACAGAATTTAATGCCTTGCTAGTTTTGGTTTTGCTTTAGTCTGAGTATTTGCTTTTTTTTCGTATTCTTCCTTTTTTGAATGGGAGTTTACCTCATACCATTACATACTGGTGGAAGACTATAATTTCCTTTTTTATTTTATAGAAGCTCACAGTTTAAAATTTCATTGTTACAGAGAATACTTTGGACTTTTGCTCTATGGGATATACATAAGCCTTTGGGGGTCAGGGATGGAATGCTGTGGTTTGAATATGAAATGTACTCTCAGGCTCATGTGTTGAAACCTCCATCTCCAGCCTGTGGCACTTTTGAGAGATGGTGAAAACTTTAGGAGATGGGGCCTATCTGGAGAAAACAGGTCACTATCTTTACTGCTTTCATGGGAACATCTTATCCATAGCTTTCTCCTCTTTGACTCCTGGCTATTATGAGGTGAACAACTTTGCTATACCACATGCTATTTGCAATGATGTTTAGCGTCACCTCAGACCCACAGTAATAAAGCCAGACGATGATGGAATGAACCCTTTGAAACTGTGAGCCAAAACAGATCCTTTCTCTCCTGGTTCTGAAGTATGTGTCACAGTGGCAATAAAACCAGAATACATGATATGAAGTCAGAAGGAGCCCACTGTACATATATAGAAAACGTATCTCTTCCAGGTACTATTGATTCATCCTTGCAATCCTAGCTACCCAGGTGGCCAAGATTTGAGAATCATGGTTTGAAGCCAGCTAGGACAGAAAGTCTGTGAGACATTTATCTCCAATTAATAACCAAAAAAAGTATAGCTCATGTGGTAGCAAAGATGTTTACTTTCCATGTCCTTGAATCTTTCATTAAATGCCTTAGTTTTGAGCATTCACCAGCATGTTCAAGTGTTATAGAAGGCTTTTGTCCTAGATTGGGTTGTTACTTCTTTCTAGAAGTTGCACTCTCTACAGCCTAAATCAAATGATCTCACTAAAGTAGGAAGTGGAGATAGTTGGGGGCCTGCAGCTTAAGGTTCAGCTGTGAGAAGTACTTGGAAATGCCCACCAGTATCCCAGTGTAATGTCACAGTCAATTTATATGCATGCCAAGTGTATGAGAGATTCAGTTCTTCTTCATCCTTGTCTACACGTAGTATTATCACTTTTATCTTTCAGCATGTACACACGTACACACACACACCCACACACCCATCCTTGGGCTTGAACTCATGGCCTGGACATGGAGTCTTCTACTCAGGGTTAACACTTTACCACTTGAGCCACAGCTCCACTCCTGCTTTTTTTTTTGGTGGGGGGATAGATAATTGGAGAAGTCTTATCGGGCTTTCCTGCCCCAGCTGGCTTTGAATCCTGATCCCTAGGTCTCAGCCTCCTATGGAGGTAGGATTACAGGCATGAGCCAGCTGTGCCCAGCTGCTTTAGCCGTACATGTGTTTAGAGATATCACACAATGGTTTTAACTTGCATTTCTTTAAATCATTGTACTAAATAATTCTTGTTCATTTTTTTTTTTTTTGGCCAGTCCTGGGCCTTGGACTCAGGGCCTGAGCACTGTCCCTGGCTTCCTTTTGCTCAAGGCTAGCACTCTGCCACTTGAGCCATAGCACCACTTCTGGCCATTTTCTGTATATGTGGTGCTGGGGAATCGAACCTAGGGCCTCGTGTATCCGAGGCAGGCACTCTTGCCACTAGGCTATATCCCCAGCCCCTCTTGTTCATTTTTGTATCTGTATATTCTCTTTAGCAAAATATCTTGTCAGTAGATGTAGGCTTTAATACAATGTTTTGAGACTTTGGTAATAATGTCTTAGATCCTGAAAATTTTCTCATTTTATTTCCCCCTAGAAGTTTAGATTTTTTCTTTAAACTTTGAGACAAGGTATTGCTGAATTTATTGGCCCTATATGGTTTCCTGAGCTCAAGTGATCCTCCTGAGTCTCCTGAAAATTATATTGTAAGCACATGCTAACCATACTAAAGCTTTTCTAAATGTTTTTATAGTTTTACCATTAAAAGTGGTTCACAACATAAGGTATGAGGTTGAGGTGGCCCTTAAATAAATTTAGCTAGCATCACTTATTGAAAAGGGTACCACTACTCACTGAATTACCTTTCCTTGTTTGTAAGTAATTGGACATATTTGTATGGATCTTTTACCAGATTTTCTATAAATCTCTTCTATAAATCTGTCACCCATCTGGCAGTTACCATATGTTCTTGATTATAGCACCTAGATAATTAAGGCGTAATCTTGGAAGGTGATCACTTTGTTCAACACCCTTTTAGAAGGCCTTTTACTTTCCATAAAACTTTAGACTAAATCTTGTGCCCCCCCCCAAAAGTTGATAGAATTTTTATAGGAAATGCAATAAATTAAAAAAAGAAAAGTTAAAATGTAAAGTGTTTATACTATGTTATTTCAACCCAGTAACATGAAAAATCATTTCATTTTTTCCCATTATCATTTTATAATTTCCATCATACATTCTATACATGTTTAGGCACAATGACAGTTTTCTTTAGACCAACCCTAAGTGGCATTTAATTATGTCTTCCACTTGTTTACTTATATAGTAGAACTTCGTTGATCTTGTATCCTAAAATATTACTGAATTTTGTTGATTTTTTGGAGTGTCATGGTTAGGCAATCACATAGTCTGTAGTTTCTTTACTTGTAATCCTTGTGCCTTTTCTTGATCTACAGTATACGTTTCATCATAGATCCTTGCTATGGTTTCAACTTTGGTTTAGGTGCCCTCTAAAGGTCTACAACTGGAAACTTGGTTCTTCAAGGTGGCACTTTGCTCTGGCTTAAGATGTGACCATATTGCTCTTACAGAAACCCTCACAATGCTGTGTCATCATCTACTAGATTAACTAGAACTATAATGAAACAGGTGTCGTGTATGCCTTTGAATCTCCAAAACTGGGCTAAATAAAAACCTTTCTTTTTTTTTTTTTTGTAAGTTAGTTGGCCAAGTATTTTATTTTAACAATGTAAAGCCAATACAATTATTTGTGCAATTGAAAAGTCTACTTTTATTATTCTGAATTTTAATATGACCATATGTTGAATTTGGTTAAAATGCCTTTTCTGAATCAATAGACAGATTTCATTTTTAGCCCATTGGAATGGTGAATCAAACTGATTTTTAAAAATTGAACTAGACTTGTAAATCTGAAATAAACAGACCACAAAATGAATACCTTTGTGTTACCTAGAATATATTACATAAAAATCTATCCTCCTTCAGGTATTGGGCAATTCTCCAGTAAAATCAACAGAGCTAGGAGACCTTTCTCAAGAATGTTTTCAATACAAACTCAGCGCAGCAACATTTTTCAGGTCCTCTTTTGAGTTACAATCAAATTTTAGAACTTTAGTGATTTGAGTAATTACCAATTTCTTCCAGTTCTATATATATATTTAAGCAGTTACTGGTGTTTATCACTCTTTGTAGTAACAACAGTATTTTATGATATTCCCCCTTTTCAATCCTAATAGCAGTGGATTGTGTCTTTTCTTAGTTAATCTTTCTAGAGGTTTTCCAACTTTATTGATTGATTCAAGGGTAAACTTTGTTTCACTTTTTCCTATTTTCAATTTATTTTAGTTACTTATAATTTTCCTTCTGCTTTTTTGGGTTTGGCTTATTCTAGTTTCTTGAGAAAGAAACTAAGATAACTACTTTCAGATATTTTGTTGATAATCTTAACTCTCTGGACAATAAAAACTTAAGCACATCGTTATTACCTTTTTTTTTTTTTTTAATACAACCCCATTGGCACTTTTTTTTTCATGGTGCCAATACTGGGACTTGAAATCAGGGCCTGGGCACTGTACATTTTTAGCTTTTTCACTCAAGGCTGGTGCTCTACTACTTCAGCCAGAGCTCCACTTGAAAATTTCTTTTGAGACTACCTTTATGTGTTCTGATTTTCAGGTATATTAGTGTCATTCCTGTTGTTATTCTGTTAGTGGTTTCTAATTTTATTCCCTTATTCCATTATGGCCAGAGAAAATGACAAATCTTGGTTTATGTTCCATGGGCACATGAAAGGAATGAGACAAGTACTGGTAGAGGTTGTGTTTTGTTTCAAAGGATAATTTATTGTAAGCTACCTTGACCTAAAATTATAGCAATTCACTAAACTTCTAGTTTACTTTCAAAGCTTTTCCTTTATAATTTGTATTACTTCCTTACGTGTTAAAATCTTTATGTTATGCTACTAGGTATTTACCTTAAGATTAGGAAGTCACATTTTTTTTTATGCTTCTGTTCTCATGTAAGCCTTTCAAAGGACAAGAACAGGTTTTATATAAATATGCTCATGTAGGGGCTGGGGATATAGCCTAGTGGCAAGAGTGCCTGCCTCATATACACGAGGCCCTAGGTTCGATTCCCCAGCACCACATATACAGAAAACGGCCAGAAGCGGCGCTGTGGCTCAAGTGGCAGAGTGCTAGCCTTGAGCGGGAAGAAGCCAGGGACAGTGCTCAGGCCCTGAGTCCAAGGCCCAGGACTGGCCAAAAAAAAAAAATAAATAAAATAAATAAATAAATATGCTCATGTAGTATATCTATATACATACCTTTGAAGTTGAGTACTTACCTCAGAATTTTAAGTACAGGTGCTACATGTTTTGCTGAAGATTTATGGCTCTCAGAACAAAGAAAACATAAAAATATAACCTCTAATCACTGTATTTCATCTGAGTACCCTGGATACTGTATATACTGGTATTAGAACTAAGGAAGGGAAAGGGAATATCAAAATCGAGAGACAAAGGATAAAAAAAGGGGGGGGGGGGGCTGGGGATTTGGCCAAGTGGCAAGAGTGCCTGCCTCATATACATGAGGCCCTGGGTTCGATTCCCCAGCACCACATATACAGAAAATGGCCAGAAGTGGCGCTGTGGCTCAAGTGGCAGAGTGCTAGCCTTGAGCAAAGAAGAAGCCAGGGACAGTGCTCAGGCCCAGAGTCCAAGCCCCAGGACTGGCCAAAAAAAAAAAAAAAAAAAAGACTCCTAAAGCAATACTTACAAAACCACTGGGAAAGGGGGAGAGGGGAAATGAGAGAGGAGGTAACAAATTGTATTGTATAAGAAATGTACCCACTGCCTTACATATAAACTGTAACCCCTCTGTACATCACTTGGACAATAAATAATTATTCATAAAAAAATATAACCTCTAAAAATATCCAAATAAATGAGACTTGGCATGAATCCACATGTAGTAAAAGAACTATTCCAGGTGAAAAAGGTGTTTTGTTGTTTTTTTGGTGCCAGTCCTAGAACTTGAACTTAGATCCTGGGCACTGTCCCTGAGTACTAGTAAGCTAGTCTTCTACCACTGGACGCATAGATCTACTTCTGGAGTTTGCTTTTTGTTTGCTTAATTAGAGATAAGAGTCTCATGGATTTTTCCTGCCTGGACTTGCCTTGAACCACAATCTTCAGATCTCAGACACCTGTGTAGCTATGATTAAAGGTGTGAGCCAACAGAACCTAGCTGGCCCTGAGCATTTTTTGCTCAAGGTTAGCACTTTAACCACTTGAGCCACAGCTCTACTTCTGGATTTTTGGAGATAAAAGTCTTACAGACCTTCCTGTTCAGGCTGGCTTCAGACCATGATCTTCAGATCTCAGCCTCCTAAAATCTGGATTACAGGCATGATAAGGCTGTATATGATAAATGTGTACCCAGTATTATCCTAAATACAGAAAAACTGAAACCATTTCCTTTAAAGTCAGGTATGAAACAAGGATGTCTACTTTCTACATTCTTTTTTTTTTTTTTTTTTTTTGGCCAGTCCTGGGCCTTGGACTCAGGGCCTGAGCACTGTCCCTGGCTTCTTCCCGCTCAAGGCTAGCACTCTGCCACTTGAGCCACAGCGCTGCTTCTGGCCGTTTTCTGTATATGTGGTGCTGGGGAATCGAACCTAGGGCCTCGTGTATCCGAGGCAGGCACTCTTGCCACTAGGCTATATCCCCAGCCCACTTTCTACATTCTTATACAATCTAAATTTCTTAGCCACAGATACAAATAGGAAAGGAAGTCATTTTCCCTATTTGCAAATATGTATAATATGCACATATAATATGATTCTATACTTAATGGATACTAAAGACTACTAACAAAATTCTTAAATCTGATGAAAACTTTCACCAAAGTAGCATGATACAAAATCAACACAAAAAACATTTTTTTGTATGTCAACAATGAGCAGGCTGAAATGAAATCAGGAGAAAATTCTATCCACAATAGCTTCAAAAAAGTTAAATAACTAAGGAGGTGAAAGACCTCTACAATGAAAATTATAACAGACTGAAGAATAAATTAAAGATAACACTAGGAGATGGACTCTCATTTATGGATCAGCAGACTTAATATTGTGAAAATGGCTGTATTATTAATGGTAATTTAGAGTTGATTTAATGCAATCCCCCAAAACTCCAGTTATTCTTCACAGAAACAGGAAGGTAAGTCCTAAAAATCATTTGGGAGCAATCCTGAGCAAAAAAAGAGCTGAAGGTACCATACTAGCTGACTTTAAAATATACAGAACCACAGAAACAAACCACAAATTGATGGACTCTAGATAGACCTAGAAATGGGACTGCATAGTTGAAAGGTCTATGTTGAAGAAAAGATAGTTTCTTCTACAAATGGTTTTGGGAAAACCAGATGTTCACACACAAAACTGAAACTAGAAACTTACCTCTTGTCTAAATCAACTCAAAGTTGATAGAGTCTTAATGTAAGACTTGAAACTTTGAAACTAATAGAGAAAAATAAAGAGAAAATACTTGAAGATATAAGCATAGGTAATACTTTTATGAGCAGAACCCTAATTGCTCAGATAATAAGTGAAAAATGAGATATCAAACTAAAACTAGCTTCTACACAGCAAAGGAAATAATTACAAAAACAAAAAAATCACATAATGAGACAAAGTCAGACAGTTATTCACTGGATGAGAGGATTAATGTCCAGAATAAATAAAGAGTTTCAGCCATGGTACAGTGGCTCACACCTGTAAACCTGCTACTCAGGAGGCTGAAATCTGAGGATCTTGGTATGAAGCCAAGCCTGGGCAAACTAATCTGAGAGACGTTTATCTCCAATTAACCAGCATCCAGCAACCAGCAAAAAAGCTGGAAGTGACGGTGTGGTTCCAGGGATACAGTATTACTTACTCTTGAACAAAAAAGCTAAACAGGGGCTGGGCATATGGCCTAGTGGTAGATTGCTTGTGTGCCTTTTATACATGAAGCCCTGAGTTCTGTTCCTCAGCACCACATATATAGAAAAGGCCAGAAGTGGTGTTGTGGCTCAAGTGGTAGAGTGCTGGCACTGAGCAAAAGGAAGCCAGGGACAGTGCTCAGGCCCTAGTTCAAGCTCCAGGATTGGCAAAACACAGAAAAAACAAACAGCCAAGCAAAAGGGCAAGGCCCTAAGTTCAAGCTCCAGTACTGGCAGGTGTACACATGTGCACACACCACACACACAAAAAGAGCTAAAAAAATTTTAATAAAGAAAGTAATCCAGGGCTGGGGATATAGCCTAGTGGCAAGAGTGCCTGGCTCGGATACACGAGGCCCTAGGTTCGATTCCCCAGCACCACATATACAGAAAACGGCCAGAAGCGGCACTGTGGCTCAAGTGGCAGAGTGCTAGCCTTGAGCAAAAAGAAGCCAGGGACAGTGCTCAGGCCCTGAGTCCAAGGCCCAGGACTGGCCAAAAAAAAAAAAAAAAAGAAAGAAAGTAATCCAGTGATTTGAATAGTTTTCATAGGAAGGAATATATTCTATTTCACCCTAGTCAGAATGGCTACTATTAAGAAAACAATGAGAAAACAAAAAATGCTGGTGAGGATGTTAAGGGGAAAAGAGACCCTTATATGTTGTTCGTGAGAATGTAAAATTAGTCTAGCCACTTTGGAAATCAGCACAGAGAGTCCTTTAACAGTTAAAAATAGACGTACCAAATGATTCTGCTATAGTACTCCTGGGGATTATATACATACAAAATCAAGGTACCTGCCCACTCACTATTCACAATAGCCAAAGTATGGAATTAGCCTAGACGCCCATCAGTCAATAAAGAAAATGCAGCATACACACACAATGTAGTATTTTTCAATAAAAAGAATGAAATAACTATGATATTTGCAAGAAAATGGGATGGAACTAAAAATCATGTTAAGCTAAAAAACCTTTGTGGTAGTAAACAGGAAGTAAATTCAAGCAAATACTATATTTGGCAAATGCTACTGCTTTAAATGACCCTAATAAAAGCACAGGTTTGGTAGGTATAGAAAACAAAACAATCACAAAACAAACAAACAAACAAAAATATCCAAACACTTGAAAGTTAAGCAATGCTTTCCTTAAACTTACCCAGGTCAATTAAACATAAAGTAATCTGATTTTACCCAGAAAAACTGAGCATTTTAAGAAATCTCTGATCTTGGGGCTGGGGATATGGCCTAGTGGCAAGAGAGCTTGCCTCGTATACATGAGGCCCTGGGTTCGATTCCCCAGCACCACATATACAGAAAACGGCCAGAAGTGGCACTGTGGCTCAAGTGGCAGAGTGCTAGCCTTGAGCAAAAAGAAGCCAGGGACAGTGCTCAGGCCCTGAGTCCAAGGCCCAGGACTGGCCCAAAAAAAAAAAAAAAAAAAAAAAAAAAGAAGTCTCTGATCTTCAGAAATGAATGGCTAAAATGTCATGACTTTGAGTGATACATAAAGAATTCTCAAATTGTCTAATTCCAAGGGTTGTAGCAATCAGAGGCAATCAAATCTTTAATAGATCAACCACAAAAACAAAGTATTTTAAATATACAGTAGAAACATTTATTTTAACACTTCTACAAAGATATTTCTCCATACCTGATGATTTGATATAAAAATCAAACCCATCATACTTTTACCCATCAGTCTTTCTACATCAAGGTCAATCAGAAATTTGTACAACATGACTACTTGCTTCTGAAACAAAGATTACAAATTAAGTGATAACAAAAATACACAAATTAACTGGACCCTAAACGAATTACTAATGAATTCTTTTCTCTTTCCCTCAGTCACCTAGAGCTTCTTTCTTCAGCCTCACTCTGCTCCTTTTCCTTTCTTTGCTTGGCCATGAACTTCTGTTAAAAGCAATAAGCAAAATGAAACACTTATTAGATGGTGTTTTGCTACATATGCAAGCCTAATATATTGTTATATGTACAACTTGAAAGAGTCTGACCTCACAAAACAAAATATTAGGAATACAGTGCCTTTTCACATTCCTTCCTTTCATTCATGAGCGTTCTGATATTTTGTGATATATCAAACATAATGGTTGGTGTATCACATCATATCCTACTACTCTATCACTGAATCCAATTTAAGGATTCAAGGGCAACAAGGTAAATAATATATTTTATAACCATGGAGCTTATATTCTCGTGAGAAAGGAGAAATAATAAAAAATAAGCAAGATAATTTTGGATATGTAGTAGCAAATACTCTTAAAATTATAATCATCACAACTAAATAATTGGCCTATGGTATAACTCAGTAGCAGAGTACTTGCCTAAAATGTATGTCGTTGAGTATAATTTGTAGCACCACAAAAAATACAACTTCAATATAGGTATTAAAATTAAGTAGACCTTCTTTTGAGACTGTAACATGGAGTTTTCTACTTTAGCTAGGTCCTTCTTAAACCCATTTCTAAGCAGGTATTATCTGAGTTGAGGAGAAAAAGATGAGGAAGAATTGGTCACGCAAATCGGGCTGTGGGAAGGAGGGGTCAAAGCAACAACAATATACAGAAATGCGAAAGCACAATGGGGACTCTAAAAGAAGAACTGGAAAAGCTGAAGAAAAAATGAGTTTAGAAAAACAAAACTGGATCACATCAGTTTAAAGATAATTCCAAATGGCACAGAAAGCTGCTAGAAGATTGTAAGTATAAAAACAAGACATGACCAACTAGGGTAAAGGCACAGGGAGCATAGCAAAATATTTAAGGGATTATGCCTAGTACAAATCAAAATTGGGTTCAGATACTAATGAACCATGTGATCCTGAGTTTAGAAACATAAACTTACATCTGTGACTTCAACTTTAAAACTAGAATGGTAACACATAACTCTTAAAGTGGATCTGGGAATAAAATAAGCTTTCAGCACATAACATTTCAATAAATGTTAAGTATCTGTTATCCCTCAAATTCAGTACAGAAAATAAATAAAACAATTTAGATAGTCAAGAATTTGAACCATTATTTCAAGCACAACTACTCATAATTCTCAATCACAAAACATACTAAACCAATAAACAAAGACTTTCTGACCAACTCAGTTTAGGGAGGTAGGCTACATAAATAAGCAGAATTTTTTCTGACAATTTAGAAATCTGAATATGCTAACACATATGACTTTATAACAGGGAAGCAAGATATACATCACTACAGATCTGCAATTAACTACTTTGGCATAAGCTACAGTTAAATGAAGATATAAAGGCTAGAAATTACTAGCAAAGTAAAGAACAAAAATAGGCACTTCTGGCTGATAATTAGCATCTAAAGACTTTTCTGATTGAAAAATATTCAAAAAATTACCTCTGTGTTTTGCTTATGACGTATACTCTTGCAGTGATTTGTCATAGCTTTTTCACCTGAGTAGAAGAGGGAGCAAATTGGACAAAAGAATCCAGCCTTAGGTACAAGAAAGTCTAAATCTGAGAGAAGGGAGAAGAGAGAGAGAAAAGAAGACAACAGCTTATCAACAGTTGTATATCTATGCATGACAAACTTATAAAGCAAACACACGCTAGGATTACAATAACAACATACCATAAAACACCTTTAACTGAAAAAAAATTCTGTAATATTGCAAAGTCTCCAAGGAATGCACAAATACAACTATATTAATATACTGTAAATCAAACAGATTTTTCCATGGAGAATCATCAGATAACAAAGAACTGCTTGATTATCCTTCCAACTAGCCAATCATTGGATAAAAATCTGACAAGATTCTTTAGACTTATGAAATTTTAGACCTTAGGAATACCCTGGTAAAAGTAAAAGAGTAAAAAAGGGAGAATGCTGGGCAGCTGTCTGCTTATGGAATATGCTGTATAAGCAGACAGCTGCCCAGCTCATGTTAGGTAGCATAAAAAGTTTGCTGCCTAAGCTTTCAGCATGTTCAGGGGTTTCTGATTAATCTAGTGTAACAATTCTCACCAGAATAGCAAAGAAAGTACCAAAAATTTAAAAAAGGAGATTTATCTTATACTTTGAGCACAATAAAAAATAGCTCTACCAGATTAAAAAAGCAAACAAACACACAAACAGCCTAGGTAAGCTATCTGTAAAATGCCAAGCAAGGTTAATTATTCACACAAACAACTTTTACTATTGTGCTGGATTATTTCTGTGTAAAAACAAACAAACATCTTTACTTTACCTTCAGGGACATCAGGTGCCACTGATTTGCCTAAAGAGTCATCTTCAATCTTTCTGCGTTTCTGATCTGGTTCTGAATCCTTTAACTTAGATTCTTCAACTAGTCATTAAGTTTTTTTCAGGGAAAAAAAGAAATTACTTAAAATAGATTTACAAATTTTGTGCACTTATTTGGATAATCCTTATCTTCAAAAACTAACTTAAATGCTTCCCACATACTATTCTGCAAGACTTGTTGATCTACGAATAAGCAGACATACCAGTTTAGATTTGGAGTACAGGATAAAGCCAACAAAAATTTATATAAATGTATATAGTTTCAGAAACAATTTAAAGGGTAACAGAAGTTTCTAGTTACTAGCAGTTAACCTATATGCAAGGCTGGTCAGGGGGGAAAAGGACAACAGCAAAATGTAATTCTGATGTTCTGTTCTGATGCTCTTCCAACCTAGAAAGCACAGACTAAATGGATAGCTTAAGATAAAATCAAAATAAAATTACAAATATTAAAGCCCAGTAAACTAACAGAAAATGTCATTTGACAGGTCAATTTGAGAAACCAAGGTATAAAAATATGTAGTTCTAGATATATTTCATGGAGTTAAGGGGGATTCCAAGGGTTTTCCCAGTAATAAAGTTAGAAGTAAGTTATATGTGTAAGGAAGTAAAATAAGTAAAATTCAAGTTAGTAGGTCAAGAAGTTTCTTCATTTGTCCTGGTAAATAGAAAAGAAACTAGTGAGGAACTGCCAATGGGATGCAGAACAAGGAAAAAAATATTCTTGGTTAGGAAACCGGAAAGGCTAAACTGATTGGGGAGCCACACTGAGAACCCAACCTCAGCTGGATTCAAAGAAGTTCTTAGACTTGATCAAAGCAATAATAACTGACAGCTTTTCCTTAGACAAAAAGGAAAAGGAGAGTGTTACTAAGAGAATGGTGAAAATGATTCCTTGACAGTGCTGTTTAAATCATACTGGGCAGTTCATTTTTTTCCCCTCATCTTTGCAAATCAGTAAACTTGAGAATAAAAACTATGCACTTCACTTTTACCTACTCCTAACGTTTCACTACCAACGACAATACTAAATACACACAATGACATTATCTGTTGAATGACTACAGTACTCGACCTCACTGAATAGCAAGCCTTATTTGTTTCAACTTAATTCTATTCCCACATTTTAATTCACTGGCTGTCGCATGGCAACAATCACAATTAAGTTACTTAATAAATGGTTTAGAGGTGATGAAGCGACAGGACTAGAATAACCTAACATCTTAGGAACCATGTGCAATCATCTCAATTTTGAGATAAAAATCTTAACTTGGTTTAATAAGTACAAGCCTACCTTTTCTTACACTTGCTCATTTCTCTGCTTTTCTACTTTTCTTACATGGTAAACTTTGAAACCTCTACCACCATTTCACGATATGTAATTCTCTTCCCACCCCAATAATCCTCTTTACCTTCACTAATCTGCAAGACCTCTTCAGCCTTTGCTGGTTCTGCCACAGCAGCTTTTTGTGAGGGTTGTGCTTTTCCAATTCTAACTCTCTTCATTGTCGTTTTAGCTTTAAAGAGAAAGTCTAATTTATTGACCTAGTATTTAAAATTAAGCATGTTAAATTAACTAAATAATAACACTTTCAATATACTTTGATGCAAACAATATCCATATCCAAATTTGGGAAGAAAATTCTGTGTGTTTTAGACCGTTTCACTATGTAGCCAAGAGTGTCACTGAGCTCACAATCCTCCTGCCTTCACTCTCTAGTCTTGGGATTATAGGTGTATCACTATCAGGCATGTAAAACTATTTCTAAATAGAATTCTATTAAGAAATATCCAACGTAGCCGAATTTTTCAATTTACCGATCATTTTGTCCTTTTTTCTAATTTGTTCCAGAAGGTTAATAAGCAGTTTATTTATACTAATATTTTATTCTTAGTTGGCTTAAATCTTTCAATGTTCATTATTCTATTCCATCAAAATATTACAGCTATTTTCAATCCAAAGTTTAAGCAAAATTTAGGGTATAGCAGGGTATGACCATACTCTGCTCTAAAAAGCTTTGTTTTCTCCACAAAACAAATACACAAATTAATTTTTTGTTGTTGTTGGACCTGGGTCTGGAACTCAGGGCCTGGGCTTTGTCCCTGAGTTTGTGTGTTCAAAGTTGGTCCTCTACCACTTGAACCACACTGCCACGTCCAGCTTTTTCTGAGTAGTTTATTGGAGCTAAGAGTCTCATGAACTTTCCTGCTAAAGGTGGCTTTGAACTGATCTTCAGATCTCAGCCTCCTGAGTAGCTAGGATTATAGGCCTGAGCTACCCACCCAACAAATATGCCATTTTTATTCCATTCCAATTCTATTAGTTTTGTTTCTTGGCTTTGTCATCCTTTCTTGAGGAATAACTCAGAACAACATTCACTTTGTAACTAAGAGAAACTTGTGAAACATATCTTTGTGCAAAATGTTACTGGCTATTCCTATTTGCTGGCTTATGAATTTCTTTTTTGTGTATGAGTCTTGGGGCTTTAGCTCAGGGCCTGGTGTCCCTGAACTTTTTGTTTGCTCAAAGCTAGTGCTCTATCACTTGAGCCACAGCTCCATTTCTGGCTTTTGGGTGATTAATTGGAGATAAGAATCTCATACCATGATCCTCAGAGCTCAGAATCCTGAATAGCTAGAATTACAGGTGTAAGCCTAGCACCTGGCAGGTTTATAAAATTGATAGGAGTGAAATTCCTAATGCTTCAACATTTTTCAAATTAATTTTAAATGTAATACTTTTATAAAATAGGAAAACTACCATTTTCAATTTTCTACCTGCTAAGTGTCTTTCATTCATAGTTTTCAGATCTTCTTTTATCACATTCTCATTTACTGGACCCATTTGTGACAAGGCTTCAAGTTTTGTCTTCTTTGAGTTGGCAACTCTCTTCTTTCTCTCTCCTTTTTTATCTGTAGAACAGTCATTCTTGCTTTGTGCTAACTCAACTTTTGAATCATGGTCTCCATCTTCTTCTTCTCCGATTTCATCAACAGTAACAAAATTGAGCTCTTCTTTAAGGTTGTTAAAATCAGCTAATGAATCTTCATCCTCTTCAGTTACTTCATCCAAAGTCACTAAATGCAAATCACTGCCATCATCCTGGATTTCATCTACAGTAACTAAAGCACAAGGATCTTCAGGCATCTGAGAAGAAATGAACCCAATGGAATCCCTTACAGCATTTCCTTCATCTCCTTTAGTATTTAAAGTACCAAAAGTTATGTTTGCTGATTCATTTAAAGGTAGCTCTTCTACTTCTCCAATTTCATCTACAGTTACCAAGTGTTCCTGTTTAAGAAGATCTCGCTCTTCAGCCACTGACAGAACAGTAACATCTTTAGATTCACTGTGGGAAACACAATCATCTTGGTCAACCAATTCATCTAATGTAAGAAGTGAATTTGAATGTTTTACCATTTCTTCCATGTTTAGTTCTTCATCAGTTACTTCATCTACAGTGACTAGTGCTTGTGCGGCTGCATCTTCCTCTTCCCCAATCTCATCTAATGTTACAAAAGATAAGTCTCCCACAACATTGGGAGAAACAGAAGGTTTTCCCTTCTTCTTTTTTAAGTTAAGTTCCGAGGAAGGAGTATTTTTGAGAGCTTCTTTCCTTTGTCCCTTTAATGGATTTTGTTTGGCTTGAAAGGGATTCACTTCTTCTATAACTTCATCCACAGTAATTAATTCATCCAAATTAAATGAAAATAGTATTTCCTGTTGGAGTTAAAAATCAACAGTGTTGTGAACAAGTACTGACCATTGGGTAGGTTCCAAATAGTCAAAATAAATGTGCATGTAGATCACTTTTGAGCATTTCACTGCAAAGTAGTTTCTTAAAGACTAAAATTATATTTTAAAAGTTCTATAAATTAGCTGCAATTCAATGTAAATACCAAAAGCAATCCTAACAATCAAATTTCATCTCTGTATTAGCAAGATTATAATTATTTCCAAAGTAATATTTTGAACTATTTTAGTACAAAAATATAAATAAGCCCTGGTCAAAATAATATGAATTTACTGTTTCATGTTAAATAACAAATCTTCCAGAGTCTCACTGGACTTCTAGAAAGTAAATTGTTACCTGGATTGTTTAATGAGTCATTTATGTATAATACATACTTTAACTTATACAGTAAGATATAGTTTACAATTTGAGACAATTATCTGAAAAAATTAGTAAGGCTTAATATAAACTAATATAACTGTGGCTAAAAACAACTATCTATAATATGGAAAAAAGGTACCTATAGTCAAGAAAATAAATTCTGTGCAACACTCCTAGTTAGTATGCTATCAATAATCAATCACTAGTACATACAATAATAAACTTGAAGTTCACGTCAAGAAAAATTAAATGAATTAGTGCTAGCGTCAATATGAAACATTTCATTTCTATGCCTTACTTTGTATATTTCATTCTCTAAACTATTATGTGGCGCATGGGTATACAAGAGAAATGAATTCTGTTATGGCAGGATGGAAATGGTGGGTTAGGGTTAGTTGATTATTTTTTACCTCTTTAGATTTGGAACTTCTACCAGTAGTGCTTTTAGAATTCTTAGTGTTTTGCCCAGCCAAGGCCTAAAATATTAAGTAAGAAATATAGAAAAATAGAATTTACAATCAGGTTAATTAATATTCAAAGAAAGAGAAAGAAAACTGACAGAGCAAATACTATTGTGCAAATATACAAAACAAAGTCAATAATCATTTAAGAGTATAAGCAGTCTAAAAGTTGCAGTTAAAATTAATTTTTAGGTTTCTCTTTCTCTATACTCACAATGGCTTACATGGGAAATCAGCAAACTAAAGGAAGTGCTAAAGGCTTACCATTCAGAAGGAGAATGTTACATCACTTTAACAAAACTTTTTAAGCTACAGTTTTATTTCCAGCCAAATTTTATCTTTAATCTATAGTTATATTTCTGATCAAGTAGTGTTTCCAACCACTTAATAAATATAAACTCTGAGCCTGATACTCCAAATAATGGCTCAATAGATTAAGAAAGAGAAATAGAAGTTGGGATATACTTATTCTACAACTATCACAACAGAGCTATAAGCATATAAGAAACACTTCAAAGACAATCCTTTTTCTCCTCACCTTATTATTGCTGTCATTTCCTTTCATGATAGAAGGTCTACCCTCTGTTTCCTGAGACTGCATTGTTATATCCTTGCTTTGCAGGGCTGAGATCCTTCCACCACCTCCTATGGTAATATCACTCTGAGTAGGTTTAACTCTACTGCTGCTTTCTACCAAGCATGATCTGGCACTTTTAAATACACCAAATTCCATAGGTGAAAATTTCTTTTCAGCACTTATTTGACCTCTGAACATAGATTTTATAAAACTTTTCTGATTTTCATTTGTTGAAGATGTAGTTTTTGTTCTAGAAGAGATCACAGTAGCAGTCTTGATGGTTGATTTACTGGTGGATACATTTGATACAGTCAGCATATTAGTTTTACCCATTTCATCAGTCTTATTAGTCTGACCCACTCCTTTATTTGTGTGTGCTTTGATCACAGCATTTTCTTCAGACTTTTCTTTCATTGCTGCCATAATTTTTTCTAATTTTTCTGCAACCATCCTAGCTTCATTCTTTTCAGCTTTCTCTGATCCCATCTGTAGATTCAGTCTGACTTCCTTGTCATTAAATTCATTCTCTTCCTTTTCATCCACATTACTTTTTTCAGAAGAACTCTTTTTACTCACTACCTTTTCATCCTCAGTACAAATTCCTGGAAATGAAATTGAAGATTGTACTATTTCTGAAACAGTTTCAGGTTTGTTCACTTCAGCTTTATCTTCTACCACAGCCTGTGTAATTCTGAAAAAACCTCCTTGGGCTGCAGATTCCTCAAGAATTCTTTGGATGTTTCTCTCTTCCACAGACACATTTTCAGATACTGACAATTCTGTTTCAGGATTCATAATTTTTGCTTCTTGCTTCTCAATGTCATTGGTATATACTTGCTGATTTAAAGCAGACTCTTCTATGTTTTCAGTGAATAACTCAATAATGGCTGGAGTGGATGCTACAAGAGGAATTTCTATATTGAGCTCTCCTTGAGTTTCAATTTCCAATTTTTGAATAGCAAAGTCAGAGTCACACAGTGCTTTTTCAGGTTCTTCCTTACCCACTTCTTCCTGCTGTCCCAAAGTTTCCATTTGGATACTGCAAGAAGTTTCTTCTTCAACCTCAGTAAGTTTAACAGAGGGACTACTGGCTGCTGTTTGCACCTCACTCTCATCAACTGGACTATTTTTCATGGCAAGGCTAAAATATTTAAAAACAAACTATAGTTAGAATTCAATCTTTATAAACCTACTAATGCCAACTGTAAAGACTTTCAAATGCATTAGTAATAAGCACTGGGAAATCTAGGGCAATCAGTATTAAATTGGTTAAGATATCCTGATGTACTATGTAAACAATGTAAAAGTTTAAAAGACTTATCTCACCGAAGATTTCTCTTTAATTAAAATGAAATATTGGCAAGATTATGATTGATGTTTTTTATACTAATGGCAATTACCAACTTTCCCCCCTATGTGTCAAGTCTGATCTTGACATCATAAGGCTAAATATAAATTTGAAATACCTCAAATTATTAGATCTTATCATACCAACAACTATTGAAAACTTTAAAATATGTGTATTCTACAATGAAACTACTAAATCATGCATTGAAATTTAAAACTTTATAAGTGAACTTTACCTAAAAAGAATATAAAAAGAAGCTAGTAGGGAAAAATGCCACATTCACCATATCTTTTATATATAAGACAGATTTATTTTAGTTTCCTAAGAAATGTATTTTTTAATGATGATGGTTAATCAACAGTTTTCTTTAAACCTAGCAAAATAACTAATGCAGATTTTAAAGTTAGAAGTGAAACTGACAGAAGCACCTTACCTTGAACATAATTAGTCTTAGTATAAAGCATTCATTCTAAACTACTAATTCATAATTAAAAGGTAAGTTATTGGTGAGGCAAGTGGAAACTATCTACCTGAATGAGAAAGTGTTAAGTAGAAGGTGTAGTGTATGGTCTACACAAGTTTGTGAAAAGCTAGTTTGTGTAGCCTTAGAATCAAGTATTCCTCCTCTGAATACAAAGTAGTATATAAAAAAATATTTTTGGACAAATATTCTGTCTCCCCACAGCTGTTGTAAAAATATGCCAAAATAATACTGAAAATTATCTATATTTTAAACTTAATGAAAATTTTCTTTTGTATTTAAACTTTTGGAATAGGAAAAATCTAACAAAAACATTGATCTACTGATCATAGATTTTAATTATTCAAAGGTCTTTGCAAAAGATTTTTATACATAGTAGTTGCACCTTTAATTCAAACTGTTTATTCACGTAATTTCACTAAATGATCATAAATACTTAAGTATGAAAAAACAAAAACAAACAACAGCAGCAAATAAAACCTTTAGTTAAAACAGAACCCTTCTTGTCCCACCCCTCCAAAAAGACAATAAATTCACAGTAGACAAAATAGTATAAGTTAAGAATATTTTGTTACATGAAAACAATTACTATTAAATGTGAAAATAAAATTCAGTGACTACTGAATATTATTAGAAAACTTAAGGAAACCTACCATTCTTTTCCTAGTTCTGGGTCTTTCTCAGTTTGAGCCTGCAATACAATTAACATTTTTATTAGAGGTTATTTTGCTCTATTTTCAATATTTAGCCCCTCAACTAAATTCATTTCCAGTTTTCACTGAAAATATAAACAAAAAAAAAAAAGACAAAAAGACCATCATCTTTAAAATGTATGAAAGACTCTAGCTTTTAGTGTCCACCTAAGTTTTTTTTCTCATTACACACTGGGTTATATTAATAACTCAGATGCCACAATTGAGAAAAGTTTACTTATGTTGATATAAGAAATTTATACTTCAAAAGCCTAGAAATAGCATCTTTTGCTTATAAAACTAACAAACCTAAAAGAAACAACAATGCGTTCTTTATAGAATTATTTTTTAAAGTTTTCTATTTATAAGGAAGATTTTTAAAAATATCTTATTCAGCAAGATGTGGTTTTATGTCTCAACGGTCCTTGCTACCTGGAAAGCTTAGGCAACTAGATCCCTTGAGCTCACAAGTTTGTGACTACATGGACAATTTTTCAAGAGCTCACTTCAAATAAGAAAAACCTCTTCCAACTCAAATATCTAGAACCACTAGAATAATAATCTAGAACACTAATCCCTTTTAAACATTTATGCAGAAAACTAAAAGTTGAGTCCCTATTTCTCACCATGCCAATTCAACGTGGATCAAAGACCTCAATGTCTGGCCAAAAACTTTGACAGTATTGCAAGTGAAAGTAGAAGAAACATTAGAACTTATGGGTATAGGTAGAAACCTCTTGAATAGTGTACCAGGAGCACAACAGGTTAGGAGAGAGACTTGATAAGTGGTACTACATGAGAATAAGCACTTTCTGCACAACTAAGGACAGTTACTAACCTAGAAAAATAGCCAACCAAATGGGAAAAGACCTTTACCAGCAATATATCAGACAAAGGCTTAATATCCAATATATGCAAGGAGCTCAAGAAACTAACCCCTGCCAAACCTAATAAATCAAATCACTAAATGAGCAAGGGAACTAAGGAGAGACTTCTCAGAAGAGGTAAGAAAGGCAATGAAAGAAACACATGAAGAAATGCTCATCATCCCTGGCCATAAGGAAATGCAATCAAAACAAATCTGAGATTCAATCTCACCCCAGTAAGAATGGCCAACGTTGTGAATTTGAACAACAAATGTTGGCAGGGATGTGGAGGAAAAGGAACTCTACTGCACTGTTGGTAGGAATGTAAACTAGTACAAGCACTCTGGACAGAAGTCTGGAGGTTCCTAAAAAAACTATATGTGGGCTGGGGATATAGCCTAGTGGCAAGAGTGCCTGCCTCATATACACGAGGCCCTAGGTTCGATTCCCCAGCACCACATATACAGAAAACGGCCAGAAGCAGCGCTGTGGCTCAAGTGGCAGAGTGCTAGCCTTGAGCGGGAAGAAGCCAGGGACAGTGCTCAGGCCCTGAGTCCAAGGCCCAGGACTGGCCAAAAAAAAAAAAAAAAAACTATATGTAGACCTTCCCTGTGACCCAGCCATATCTCACTCCTGGGCATTCACCCCTAACATCATGAACCAAGACATGATAAAAAAACAAACAAACACCTGAACATCCACATTCATTGCTGCACTATTCACGATAGTCAAGATACAGAAACCACCCAGATGCCCTGCAATAGATGAGTGGATCCAAAATATGTGGTACCTATACACAGTGGAATTTTACACAGCCATTAGAATAAAATGGATGGAACTAGAATAAATCATGTTAAAGTGAAGCAAAGCTCAGAGAGACAAATGGCACATGTTCTCATATGTGAAAGTTAGATATAAACGCAATGGGATATGACAAATTGTACAGGATTCTAGATACTCACACACAGTGCGACCAAAAGAGGATACTCTTAGGAGAGAAACACAAAGATACAATGCCTAAGTGCTTCTTCATATTGATATAAAGTAATATACGTACTGAAACAAACTCTAAGATATAACAAAAGGCTTAGAATTTTTTAAAAAATGATTCCATCTTCCTTACCTTATGTATGGTGTATTCACATGTATATCTTCGGGAGGGGGGAGAAGGGCACAGAACTCAGGGAATAAGGATGAAAAAGTGCATTGGTCAAGTTCACTGGACATTGATGAAAGTGAATTACGAAGTTTGTGGGTGAAGACAGGAAGGAGGGACTGGGAGATAATGAGGGAAAAGAAGACACAGTAGGAAAGGAAATGTACTCATTACCTGACACGTGTAATTGCAATCCCTCTGTACAACACCTTCATAACAACAATAAGGTAAATAATTAAACTTGTCAAATTTTTTTTGGGGGGGGCCAGTCCTGGGCCTTGGACTCAGGGCCTGAGCACTGTCCCTGGCTTCCTTTTGCTCAAGGTTAGCACTCTGCCACTTGAGCCACAGCGCCACTTCTGGCCGTTTTCTGTGTATGTGGTGCTGGGGAATCGAACCCAGGGCCTCATGTATACGAGGCAAGCTCTCTTGCCACTAGGCCATATCCCCAGCAAGGTAAATAATTTAAAAAAGAAATATTAAATAGTCAGCTAAACATGAAGACTCTATCAAATTAAAAACAGAAAAATGCTCCATGAAAAGGATTCTAGTAAGTGATGGAATGTCAGAATAAACGCTTCATCTTACTGGTATAGCAGAAATTAAAGATGATGGGTAGTATTTATAGACAGTAATGGGCTTCCACTAACGAAATGAGATATCTGCTGAGAAGAGAAATCTGATGGAAGAAGAAAATCTGTAATATATACCTTTATTAGCTAATTTGCTTCCCAAGTTATAAAGAAAAAACAGAAACAAAACCCAAGCACAGGCATGAAAAAGCATATGAAAAACCCACAAACATACAAGACGGGTTGAAGATATTTCAGAAAACCTAGTTCAATAACAAATAAAATTTCTCAGAAATTTTTAATGAAATATAGCTTATAAAAATCAGTATAGGAGTGAATAGCTACAAAAAATAGAATAAAGTAAAAAGATAAATAAGACAATGATCTTTAGATGAAACTTCCCTATGATCCTGCAATCCTAGGCATTTATCCAATAAAACACAAAACTATACCACACTAAAGCTACCAGCACAACCATATTCATTTCAGCACTGTTTACATAGGCAAGATATGGAATCAACCTAGATGCCCCTCAGTGAACAAATGGATCAAGAAAATGTGGTATATATACACAATGGAATGCTACTCATCCATCAGAATGAATGATATTGTACCATTCATAAGGAAATGGAAAGACTTGGAAAAAATTACATTAAGTGAAATAAGCCAGACCAAAGAAACACAGGTTTCATGGTTTCCCCCATTTGTGCTAACTAGAAAGGGCCTATAAACCGACAAGTAAACACATTGGATGGTATTTTAAGAAATAAATCAGGACATGATAATTTATATAGGTCTCTAGGCACTCACACAGAATGAGACCAAAAGAGGATACTTAGGAGAAGATCACAAAGGCACAATACCTATAAGCAGCTGGTCATACAAAATAATATTTATCAAAATGAACTCCAGAAAATGGAAATGGAAACAAGAGGGTATTTTTTCTTTGTTGCTGTTTTCCTTTTGTCTTGTTGGTTCATTTATCTGTCTTTGGGAGGGTATGGGGGAGGCACAGAAATACAAAGGGTAAACAAATGCAGCAGTGGTATCAGACACTATGTTGAAAATGAACTACACAACTTGTGACTGGGGATGGGAAGGAAAAAGTGGGAGAGAGTAAGGGAAGGGATGACAGTGTTCAAAAAGAAATGTACTCTTTATCTGACTTACGTAACCTCTCTGTAGACCACCATTACGTTAAAAAAAAATTTAATTGATTTAATTTTTAAAAAAAGAAAGAAAGAAAAACCAATGCCCTTTACATGAGTGAAAAGAGGAAGGAGAGAGAATATGGTCATAATATTCAAAATATGCCCTACAAAACTAGGAAAACTGAGAAAGGTTAAGGGCTGGGGGAGAATGCATTATGCTTATAAACTGGCTTGTTGAAGGGTAAACCCTTTGTATAACTAGAGATAATAAGATACAACAAAATTAAAAATATCACTGAGAATTCTAATATGTCCTAAGCCAAGACAAAATATTGTTCACAGGAGTAGATATACTGATTATCCTTGGATATTCTTTAATTACCACATATGTCCCTAAGTCCTTTCTTGTCCTACTAGAAGCCTCTTTCCCTAGATATATCTGTAGAGTTTGATTTCTTATTCCCTTCAAGTCTATCTAATAACTCTTCTGCAGAGGGACTATAATTAACTACTCTAAAAAAACAACACACACACACACACTCTCTCTCTCTCTCTCTCACACACACACACACACACACACACACCCATCATCATACTTGTTCTCTCTTTCTTTAATTTGACTTCTTTTCAAAGGTTTTTTGTTGTTGTTGTTGTTTTTGGCCGGCTCTGGGTCTGAGCACTGTCTCTGGCTTCTTCTTCATCTTTTTTCTTTCTTTGCTTAAACTAGTACTCTACCACTTGAACCACAGCACCACTTAGAGCTATTTCTCTATATGTGGTGCTGAGGAATTGAACCCAGAGCTTCATTCTACCAGTAGGACACATTCACAGCCTCAAAAAATTTTTGCCACTTTTATCACCTGTATACATTATACACTTATTTATAAGCATTTTAATTTTCTTTTAGATGGTGGAATGTTTCTTCATGAAACAAGATTTTATGAAAATTAATAAAACCCACTAAAAACAAGGTCCTATTATTTACTGACTGCCATTGGTATACAATGAAACAATAAGAGAAAAACATGAATTTAAATTTATTTCTTGTAAGGTGGATTATTCAAAGCTTTCCTAAATGTACTACCATATACAACTATGTAAACTAAGAACATGTAAAAATTGAATATAATTAAAAAACAAACCAAATTTTTTCTTGCAAAAAGCAGCAATAATGGAATCAAAGCAACCTTGGCATCATAGAAACAATCATGACATCCACATGGAGTCACTCTACACGTTAATGGTAATGTCACATTTTTCAAAGTTACTTCAATATATTCTTGTCTAGAAATATTTATACTGCTCTATAAATGTTGAAAATTGCAACAGTGATTATACAACATGCTTTTAAAAGAAAAAAAATCTAAAAATCAATTAGCCTGATACTATCTGAAAATAATTCTCCAAATTAAATCCAGAATATATCTTTTCAGTTTTAGAATAAAGGCATTTAAACTCTTTTCATTTTCCAAAACAACAAAACTTGATTTAAAAAGAAAATTTTGGCCAGGCATCTGTGGCTCATGCCTGTAATACTACTCAGGAGGCTGAGACCTGAGGATTGCTCAAAGCCAGCCCAGGCAGAAAAGTTCCCATGAAACTCTTATCTCCAACTACCCACTCTAAGACCAGAAGTGGAGCTGTGGCTCAAAGTGGAACAGCCCTAGCTTTGAGCAAAAGAGCTCAGGGACAGTGCCCAGGCTCATGACCAACAAAAAAAGAAAATCTTACTTCAGATGAGTCCATCTTTGGCGATAATGTGCAGGTCAATACACGGTCACCTATGCTTTGTGGGTTTTGTTTCAGAAAGCTATACATTGACTGAGCAGATTCAAGGCTTTCCAATTGTAGAATCGCCTAGAGAGAATAAAAGTCTGATTAAATCTTGAAAACCTTAAAGGAGAATTGGCATATGAGCCAGCAGTATCATAGGTTTCAATTTTGAATTCTCCAAGAACTGTAAGTATTCAAACATGTATTTGAGGGCTGGGGATATAGCCTAGTGGCAAGAGTGCCTGCCTCGGATACACGAGGCCCTAGGTTCGATTCCCCAGCACCACATATACAGAAAACGGCCAGAAGCGGCGCTGTGGCTCAAGTGGCAGAGTGCTAGCCTTGAGCGGGAAGAAGCCAGGGACAGTGCTCAGGCCCTGAGTCCAAGCCCCAGGACTGGCTAAAAAAAAAAAAAAAAAAAAAAAAACAAACATGTATTTGTACAATCATATTCAAAGAAGCATTATTTCCAATAGCCAAGAGGTAGAAGTAACCTATCAACACATTCTGAATATATTTTTTCTTTTAGATTCCAGACATGTGATTATGAAGATATGGTTGATCCTTATTTAAAAGAAAATGAGAATTAAATCCTAAGAGCATTGCACAGGCAAGGAAAAATTTTAAAAATGGAAGATGATATGTAATGCAAAGGTTCAAAATTCCTACATGTCATCTGTGCTTTACCTTCCATACTCTATGATCCCATTTCTATAGTAACAAATATGATCTATGTATCAGAAGCATATTAAATACTATTACTTTGTAACATAAATTAATTTCAATATGAAATTCTTACTTTCTAGGTAATATATTCTTGATCAAGCTCTATTTTTAAGTTGGGCCTAATGGTAGATGACTTTAATCCTACTACTCAGTAGGCAGAGACAGAAGGATGAAGTGAGGCCAGCCAAAGCTACACAGTGACACTCTCAAATAAACAAAAACAAATGAAAATCTACTTTTAATGATATAACTGAAACATATAACTAGCTCTATGTGTTTTAAAGGTCAAAGGAACTTTAAAGCAATTCTGCAAACAAAATCACAAAATTAGTTGTCATAAACAAATGAAATTATGTCTAAATTTCCCAGAAACATAATGATATTGCACTATGTTTTCTAAAGTGTGAATGTTATTTATGCTTAAAAACTAACAATTCTAAAGAGAGATTATCAACTCTTAAGAGAATTCAGAAGGAAATATTCTGGTTTATCTCTGTGAAGTAGCTGAATGTTTAAAGATGCTTCAATTCATAAAGTATGTGAAACTGCAGAACACAATTCAGAATTCAGTTATATATTCTTTACCTGACACTTGAAAGACTTCAAGGAAAGAATTTGTTACCTTGTTTTTATTATTCATGAATACATGGTGATTCACTTTTCCAAACTGGAGCCCAACACAAAGTACACAATGTAGTCCATCTACTGGCAAATTATCAAGATGTACAAACCGGTTCCATATTTTATCAACATTTACCTATAATTTTTTTGAGAGCATAAAAAAAGTTATAGCATAAAACTGTAAAATACAGATTAACAGCAATTTAATCTTGCTGAAGCCAGATCACATCATCTTTCAAGAGTGAAAAAATGGTACTGTGGAAATAAGTGGTTTTTTTTTCACCCTTTCTATTGCTAGGGGTCAAACACAGTATTCTTTCTAAATAAACACTCTACCACTGAGCTACATTTCCAGTGAGTAATGAATAATAAATACATTAAAGAATGCATATACCTATTATCAACATGTTTACCCAAACTATTCCCCAAAAGGGTAATGACCTACTTGGCTACTGATGATTCATCCTAGTATACGGGATATTTACATCAGGGACTATAATAAACCTTTATTTGTATTTTTTTTTAACCAAGAAGATCTATCTCTGGGCTGGGAATATGGCCTAGTGGCAAAGAGTGATTGCCTTGTATACATGAAGCCCTAGGTTTGATTCCTCAGCACCACATATATTGAAAATGGCCAGAAGTGGCGCTGTGGCTTAAGTGGTAGAGTGCTAGCCTTGAGTGAAAAGAAGTGAGGGACAGTGGTCAGGCCCTGAGTCCAAGACCCAGGACTACCCCCACCCCCCAAAAAGGATCTATCTCCTATCTCTACCAACTCAATCTTAAAATTACTATGTTTTTAATTCCTGAAAGATGAACAAGTATATAAATCAGTATCTCAAATTAAAAAGTTAGCAACAGTATTTAAATGCAAAACTTACCCCAGGGTCACTTTCTTTAATCAAATTTATAAACAAATCTTCCTAAAATGTCAAAACAGATAAATGTTAAAGACAGAAGCTCTTTCTTACATACATATTTAAGATCTGTAATATAATAATATATACACACATATAACACCCAGTATATCATAAAATGAGGCAACAAAAGTTTGACCTTTTTGAAAATAATTTGTCTTTTTGAATGCTACTGCTACCTCATTCTCCCATTTCCCTTGGGTTCCCTAAGATGGCCAAGGAAGTGAGTGCCATTTATAGAGGATGTTCAAATAAACATTTAAATAATAAGAGACCATTCAGAAAGAAGAAAATATAAACAATAAAATTTAATTGAAGGGAGAAAGTAGAGCACGTGGTCCCAGCTCCCAAGTCTGGGCTGCGGCCCTGGCCAGCCAGCCTGCTTTTTACAGTTGCGGTCCCAGCTCCCGAGTCTGGGCCGTGACCCTGGCCAGTCAGTCTACTTTTTACTTCTCCAATAAATCCATCCTTTTATCACCTTTTTGCTTGAGACTGTCTCTGAGTGGTGGACTCTTGGAAGGATGGGGGATCCCCCTCCCCTCAGACCCTATTATATTGTGGCCCCCTCCTTTGGGGGACCTCCATTACAGTATCACATAAAAAACAAAAACAAAATCTAAGCATGTCTACATCGTTATCATTCTCCATGAAATGATGTAAGAATTTGAATGTTTACAAAATCCAGCATTTTTCTAGGAAAGCTTAGGTCACACCTTTCCTGAAAAAGCTGGACAATGTACTTTACTATATTTCCTTAAAAACTTAAAGCTATTCCTATCAAGAGGAAAGGGGAAAAGGGTGATATAAATAAGGGGGGAAATCAACTGGCTATATTTATGGTTAGAACTGAACCCTTTTTTATTGTCAAAGTAATGTACAGAGGGGTTACAGTTACATATGTAAGGCAATGAGAACATTTCTCATCAAACTTTTAACCTCCTCCTTCATTTTTCTCCCACCTTTCCCCCTCTCCACCCTCCCCTGAGATGTACATTTGGTTTACAGCATATTGTCTTGTAAGTATTACTAGAAAACTGAACTGTTGAATTCTATCTTTTCTTTGGCATATATTTGACTTTTCTCTCCAACATTTCTTCCCTTCCCCCTAACCAAAGCTCATACAATCCACAAATTGATGCTGATACAAAACTAGCATCTGTTTATAGTACTTTATATAACAATCATACAGGAAGGAGAAAACTTGAGATAAAAAAATTGTACAGGGGGCTGGGGATATAGCCTAGTGGCAAGAGCGCCTGCCTCGGATACACGAGGCCCTAGGTTCGATTCCCCAGCACCACATATATATATGGAAAACGGCCAGAAGGGGCGCTGTGGCTCAGGTGGCAGAGTGCTAGCCTTGAGCGGGAAGAAGCCAGGGACAGTGCTCAGGCCCTGAGTCCAAGGCCCAGGACTGGCCAAAAAAAAAAAAAAAAAAATTGTACAGTATGTTCTGTCAATGAAATGCTTGGTTTCACTAAAATATATAGATTGGATCTTTGCCAGGAAACTTGGAAAGACTTCTATGTGGAAAAAAAATAGGAAGAAGTAAGGTATAATAGTCCTGATTTTAAATAGCCAACACTGACCAAAACTTCCCCAAATTCCTACATGGATAGGTTTGTTTTTTTTTAATATTATTCTTCTGGCATAGAGAGGTTATAAAAGTCACACAATGGGCTTTAATCTTCTCAAGATGATGTGTAATGAAACAAGACATATGGGTTTGGGGTTACTTCCTGCATTCAAATCCTGGCTATTAAATTTGCTGAGGTGGGGGGGTGGGCTTTGTAGAATACGTATAACTGTTTCTTCTCTCCTCTCCTCCCTTTCCCTTCCTTCCCCTGAACTGAACTTTAAGAATGACTCGTATTTCAATTACAGACTCGTTTTGGTACGTTTTCAAAGAGACGTTTCATTTATTACTTAGGGCCCTATTTATTATTTAAAGATCATGTTCATATTACAGATATTAGTCTTTTTTTCTACCAACTGCATCTCAAATTTCCCTCCTATTGAATTTGTTTAATGGAATGTATTTATGCAGATAGCTTTAATATGAAAATATTCGAATATATTTCTCTTTTAGTCTACACACTGTGAGTCTCATCTCTAATGAAAGTTTTCTAGTCCCTAACCAGTACCTAAAATAATCTACATTGTCTTCTCTGATTATTTGTAGTTCTAGGGATCAAATCCAGGACCTCATTCATACTAAGCTGCACATTACCTCTCATCTATAATTACAGCCCCTTCCTAGACTTTCAGGATGAAATTTCCATTTTAATCTACCTGATGTCTCTGTATATTATATGAGGCATATATCTTCAATTTAGTCTTTTTTATATGGATACTCAATAATGTCAGAATTATTTACTAAATTATTTACTAATCATTATTTCCTTTTGAAATAAGTCTGCCATATACAACCTTCTTGTTAGCTAGTGGGATATATTTTTGGATGGTGCTATGTTCGACTGATCTTTTCTTATCTTTCTGTGCCAAATAGCACAGGGATTATCAATGATCTAAAGGCTGCATGAGAAAATGGAGGAAGCAAACAACAACTTGTATAGATCACTGAGACGAAAGAAGTAGGAAAAAAAAAAGAAAACAGTGGAACAAATAATAAAATAAAATAGAAAACTCTGAAACTTAAAGAGAGAGAGAGAAAATAGGGAAATGAATAACAGAAACTCGAGAAAATAAAACAGAGAATAATGATTTGCTGCTGCTGAATTATACCAAAAGTGGCATGATGGAAAGAATGTCAAGGCTGTCATAGGATACCTAATGGAAGACTGTCTATACAGGTAAACAGACTTGATCTTTGCTCTGTGAGACTATGGTTCTTCAACATTTGCTCTCTTTGATAAATATGTAAAACAGTTACATCAAGGTAACAGTGATTTTGAAAAGGTTTTCCAAATTATCTATATTTCCTACTTCCCTTTTGAGACTCTATATTTCATTATATGCCACATAATTAACATTATTTTTACATCAGATAAAGTTGAATCTGAATAGATTCAATTTTATGTCAGTCCCACAGCTTTATAGAGAAAGGATATGAAGGTGACAAAACTGAAGGTAGAAGAAAGAAACTATTCTCTAGCAGTCCAAAAGAATATATGACATGATCGCAAAATTAGATAGAACATCTTTACAGTTAAAATAGATGACATCTAATGAGGGAATAAAATGTAAGAAATGAGAGAACAAAAATTTAAGATAATGTCCAGAATTCCTGTTCGAATGACAGTGAGTTTTCAAATGCTTTTCAACTATTTTCCAATCCAACATACCTAAGGCAGGATTTCCTCAATATAAAAGTAACTGACTGAGTGATTTACTAGAGAGACAAGAAAAGCCTTCTTGATACCAAAAAAAAAAGTGACCAAAAGAAGAAAATGAGGAGACGTAATTAAAACATTTTGAAAGATCTCATAAAAATGAAGCTCAAAATCTATGATTTACCTCATCTTTTATATTCATGCTTTCAGGAGCCATACTTATGGAGAGTTGATTTCCATCCATGGACATTGGGAAACAAGTATAAAATTTTACCATAGAATCTGCAGACTTTCGACTGATTTCTATATATGCCTTTAAAAACAGAAATTAAAAAGAGGCTTATTTTCTTGAAAAGACATTATTTCAAAGTAAAATGACTTAACTTGGCAGTAAGAAAAATTTTATCTTACAGCATTCTTAGCTCTATACCAGAACCCAGAATGTAGAAGACATTATATGAATATTTCTTCAATAAATGTAATGATTGTTAAAATGGGAAATGAAAGAGCCAAAGAAGTGTGGCTATTTATATTAACTTTCTTATCTGCATAAGAGTTTATTCTTCCATTTATTTGATAGAAATCATCAATATCTATTTAATTGTGGGTCTATTAAATTATCCCTATTATTTGCCAATTTATTGGACATTGAACATACTCTAAAGTAACGTAGACATTAGCTCCTTTTTCATTTTACATAAAATCTTTTCAAGCCCTGACATGTTTCATTTAAGTGAAACTGTAAAAGTTCTCTACATAATAAAAAGAATGCACACTAAATTTGCTAAAATTTATGCTAACAGTATATCTTAAATCCATAAAATTGTATAGCCAAAAAACATCAGTTTTTGCTGGCTTTGCTGTCACATCTTAAAACTATAAAAGTTACAGGTACTGTGTGTAATAAGGGCCAACTTATAACAAAAAGGCAATTAAATTTGTTACTGGAAGAGGAAATAGTGTATGTATACTATATGTGTATGTATACATATGTAATCCACGGGTATCTATTGAGGACCTAACTCCTACAGATACAGAATCTAATATTTTTCCATGTCATATCCAGAAGTATTTTTCTATAATAAAAACACTACTTTCAGCATCTGGTTCAATGTTGTAGAAAAGCCTGCCAAGGAAGCAGGAGGACTTAAGGAAAAAATCCAAAAATTGAGTTCCAACCACTCAAAGGACATTTTTAATATTTAAAGCCTTTCTTAAACTTTTACCGTCTATAAAATATCTTCCAAAAGCTGCTTATTAACAAAAAATTGTTGTGTTGTTTTAAAATTACAAATGGGATATATACAGAAGAGTAATAAGCTAGGTTGTTCTAAGCACTGATTACACTTGAAAGTGTGGAATAGAGTATCGTTGGTGAAACAGCAAAAATAGTAAGAAATACTAGTAAAATAATAATCTAAAGAATCATAAACTGAAAATATTTATTAAACGTATTAGAAGGTGGGCACCAGAGGCTCACACCCATAATCCTAGTTACTTAAGAGGCTAAGATCTGAGGATCACAGTTCAAAGCCAGCCTGGGCAGCACAGAAAAAGCTGGGAGTGGTGCTGTGACTCAAGTGGTAGAACAGAATGCTAGCCTTGAGCAAAAGGAGCTTAGAGATAGGACTCAAGCCCTGAATTCAATTCCATGACAATAAATAAGTGAATATACATATACATATATATATGAGATAAATATTTTATACCCATAATTTTCAGTGAAGTGCTTTAAAACTATGCTTGAGTAATGCAATACTAAAATAAAGGACATTTGTGTCATGCATTTAAAAACCACCTTAGGGTAAAACAGTTTTAGGCTATCTTAAATCATTAATATTTTCATAGATGTTTTTCTTCAAAGTGTGCTTGGAGACAACTGAGCAACAAATCAACTCTTACCTTTTTATGAGATGATAAAATCAAAACATCCTTTATACCACCAAATGGTTTTGCTAAGTTATAAATTTCTTCCACAGAACATCCTTTATTAGGCAAATCAGAAATAAGTACTACACACATTTCCTCTGTTTCCTTCAAAACAAATTAAGAAATTATTAATTTCCTTACCTGTTCTTTTATTTACTTAAGTTATACTTCATACTGTCATGTTACATTTGCATTTATTACAGAAAAAGCCTAATAAATTCAGAAGGCTGGTCTGAACCTCAAACCAAATGTTCCCTCCAAATACAGAGTAATTGTATAGTCATACCACCTGTTTAGTTCAGGTCTGTAGGTCTGTTTATTTGAAGACACAAGTCCACTTTTCTCTGACAAATGATTCTTTCTCCTTCCATTTACTACTGCCATGTCTATGCCCTGTTATGATGCTGATTTAGAGATTAGGGCTGTAAGTATTTTTATATTCCCAAATGACATTATCACTTTGAGGCAATATAAAAACAAATTCTTTTGGATTCCTAACTCACAAGTGCTTTGTTTTCTTCGATGCGTTCCTTAGCTCAGATATATTTTATTCTTTAGAACATATTGTCTTATCAAGCCAGTTTTTCCTTGTGTATATGTTTGGGAAAAAATATACTAAAGATGTGCTATAGCAATTCTGAGTTTTCCCTTGTGAGAAAAAGTAGCAACTTCCATAAACCACTGACTTCGAACTGTTGTGTTTTTTTAACCCAGCCAAGTTGTGTGTATTTATAAATCATCCCTTCAATAGTGCTTTAATGGAATAATATATTAGTTTCTTCTTGAAGAATAGGTTAGACATAAATGAATTTATGCTTACCACAAAGGGGCTAAAATCTTACTAGTTTATATTTTACTTGTTTACTTAGTAAGATTTTAGCTCTTTGTTTTGTTTTTGTCAGTTGTAGGGCTGGAACTCTGGGCCTGAACACAGTTTCTCAGCCATTCTATTTAGGGATAGTACTCTACCACTTTGAATTACAGCTCCATTTCCTGTTTTCAGGTGGTTAATTGGAGATAGTCTCACACAGACTTTACTGCCCAGGTTAGCTGCCAACAGCAACCCTCAGATTGCAGCCTCCTGAGAAGCTAGGATTATAGGTATGAGCCGGTAGCACCTAGCTAATATTTTGTTTAAGATATAACAACCCAGGTTGGACCATAACTGGTGATCTTCCCTCCTAGATTTCTGGCATGTGCCACCACAGCCAACAATTTTCACATATTCTTGCTGATATACATCACAAGGAAATAATAAAGTCTACCATATGTCTTTCAAATAAAATAGGCATCAACTTACACCGCCAAAATTAGGAACAAAGACATTCCCAAGTATTGAAAATACTACATCTCATATGCATGTAATAAGAAAAAATATTTCACATTTTTTTTTGTCAGTCCTAGTATCTGGGCACTGTCCCTGAGTTTCTTTTTGCTCAAGGCTAACACTCTACCACTTGAGCAACAGTGCCAGTTCTAGCCTTTTCTGCTTATGCGGTACCAAGGAATAGAATCCAGGTTTCATGCATGCTAGGCAAGCACTCTACCACTAAGCCACACTCCCAGCCAAGATTTCACAAATTTGTACTGGTTCTAATTTAACAATCTATTGTTGGGCACCAATAGCTTATGCCTATAATCATAGAGCCACTCAGGATGCCTATAATCATATAGCTAGCTACTCAGGAAGCTGAAATCTGAGGATCAAGGGTCGAACCCAACCCAGGCAGACAAATGAATAAGACTCTCATCTCCACCAAAAAGGAGAGGGAACAATGGCTTTATGATTTAAGCCAGCCCTGAACAAAATAAATCACATACACACACACCCCCACCTGAAAACACATACATTACAACTTAACAAGTAGTTCTCAGGGAAAAAAAGGCTGGAGGCATGGTTTAGAGCACATGCCTAGTAAGCACAAGATCGAAGTCCAAATTCCATCTACCTCCAAAAGAGAAAAAAATACATTTATTGATAATCCATTTCTAATTTTGGAGACTTACTCTGTAACTTAAGAGTAGTTTTTATGTACATTATTTTTTTACCTTAGTCTTAAAGAAAATGTATTTTGCCAAAAGTTTTTATGCCTTAAAGGAATAGAACAAAGTATAAAAACTAACCTTACTCACTGGTTCATTTTCTGTGGCCTCCAAAGCAGCTTCTTAACAACATAAAAACAATCAGTAGTTAAATATTTTTAAAATTCAGACACATACTTAATATGATGCTACTTTATTAAATGGTAATTAAATGAAAATGTATGTACTGATAAAAGGCTAGACAATTAGTAGGAAATAACTACAAGTGACATGAGCTTCTAAAAAACATCTGGCTTATTCCTTAATTTCAGAATAATCCACAGTAAAAACAAAGTCTAATATCATATTCCATTTTTTAAATTTAATTAATTAATTTATTTTGGTGCCAGTCCTAGGACTTGAACTTAGGGCCAGGGTGCTTTCCCTGACTTTTTTTTTCTTTTTCTCTCTCAAGGCTGGTACTCTATACAACGTGAGCCATAGCTCATCTCCTGGGTGTTTTTATTGTTATTTTTGATAGCTTGTTGGAGATAAAAGTCTCTCAGAGTTTCCTGCCTGGGCTGGCTACAAGGGCAATTCTAAAATCTCAACACCACTTGAGTAGCTAGGATTGCAGGCATGAGACAACAAAGTGGTTCTAATATTCTTAACTTGACTTAGTATGATTCTGGTTTTCAGGGAAAAATATGCATAACAAAAATTTAAAACTCTAATTTTCCATCTATCTTTAAATACAAGAGAACAAAATATAATTTCTACTGGCCTACCTGAAACAATCTCTTCAGCATTATCAATGACTTTGATTTCCACATTGGCCTTTATTTCAGCGTTTGCTGCATGAAATAGTTTTAACAGTCTAAAAAACACTAATATCAATGAACTAATAAATCTACACAAGAATTTTGGCATATTGTCAATTTCAAGTTTTCTCATTCTAACCTAAGTGAAATTTAATATATAAGCTTTTTTTTTTTCCCCAGTGCTGCACCTCGTGCCTGAACTCAGGGCCTATGTGCTGTCCCTGAGCTTGCTCAACTAGTGCTCTACTACTTGAGCCAAAGCTCAACTTCTGGCTTTTTGGTGGTTAACTGGAGATAAGACTTTGCTGCCCAGGCTGGATTTGAACCATGATCCTCAGACCTCAGCCTCTTGAATACCTAGGATTATAGGTATGAGCGACCAGGGCCCAGCTTATATAAACTTCTTATATAAACTTCCTTTTGAGAATCATTAAGGAAAATTTCAAAATATACCATGAAGGCACAAAAAGATCTAATTAAAATACTAAATAACAGCACTTCCAGCTTACCTGGTACTGGCACAGGCTTACTGGAGTCTTTGTTTTTAGTATTGCTAGGCTTCTTAGCTTCTAGGGACTTCTTTCCAGTAGACTTTGCTGTTAAAAGGAAAATTGATTACAGATATGGGTCTGCTCAATCACTTAGCATGTTTCAAACTAATATATGTGTATAAACAGCACAGTTTAATTATAAAGGCAGTTCTTTGCATGTGCTATTTATATTTGTTATCTGTTCACCAGTAATATTAAAAGCAAATTTAGGTTGAGTTACAGTTGTGTGTGTGTGTGCCATTACTGGGACTTGACATTTAGCTTTTGTGCACAAGGCTACTGCTCTACCAACCACTTGAGTGACACCTCCAATTCTGAGTTTTTAGTGATTAATTGGAGATAGTAGTCTCCGACTTTCCTGCTGGGTCTGCCTTTGAACTGCAATCTTTAGAATTCAGCATCCTGAGTAGCTAGGATTACAGGTACTAGCCATCGGCACCTGCTGAGATTCAATGTTTTGATGGTTTCTGGCCAGTCTTAAATCCTCATGTGGCAGAAATACATACAAACAACCCCCGCCCAAAGTTTGACATTTTTGCTCACTGAAACTTTGCCATAGTAAGAATATTTATTTCAATGTGCTGCATTTACTTTAAGTCATTTTATATTTTTACAGAGAAAATGTATGCTAATATGGAAAGAAATATTAAAGTAACAAATATCAGAAGAATAAGCTATGAAATGCATACATGACAGTTTAAACAAATAAGTAAAACTTAAACCATTTGTGGGGGCAGAAACAGAGCAACCTACAATTATATATTTGTCAAAAGTAGACACTTATCCATACACACACACATATATATACATGTATCTATGACATTTATCTCTGTACAAAACCTTATATTCAACAGCAGATACTGTCCAAGATAAAGGTATCAATAAATAAAGTCCAAAATGGGTGAAATTTTAAATACCAAAGAGATATCAACTAAATTGTTTTTGTTTCTTTTGGTTGGCCATGGGGCTTGAACTTGAACGGTGTCCCCAAGCTCTTCAGCTCAAGGCTAGTGCTCTACCACTGGAGCCACAGCGCTACTTCCAGTTTTCTGGTGGTTAATTGAAGGTAAGAGTCTCAAGGACTTTCCTCCAAGGGGTGGCTTTGAACTGCAATCCTCAGATCACAGTCTCCTGAGTAGCTAGGATTGCAGGTGTGACCCACCAGTGTCCAGCCTAAATTGTTTAAGATGTTATTAGATACTAAAAATTATGAACCCAAACCTTTATATTGTACCATTTAAGAAAGAAGCAAAAATAAACTTAGTGAAACCTTTTATCTGAAGTCTTACCTGTTTTGATGGAAGCTTTACTTTTAGTCGCTACGGTTACAACAGATTTTACAGAACCAGCAGATTTCCCTAAATCAGAAAAGCTGCAGTCAAAACTGACTTACTTAACTGTGCTATCAGTCTCCAAAGAAACACACACACACACACAACAAAAAAATATAATAAAAAACATATCATTATCTTGGGGAGTGTAATTTTCTAGATCTAGCATGACAATAATTTCTTCTGATAAAAACCGAAAAAATGGAGTATGAATTTTATCTTGCTGTACTAACTATAGCCTCCATATCCACAATTCTTCGGAAGACAGGTGTGGTGGTAATATGTGTATCCCTAGCATTTTGGATGCTGAGGTAGGAGGATGATAAACTCAAGATCTGCTTGGTTTACATGGCAAATTGAAAGCAAGTCTGAGAGCTGAGGATTTAATTCAGTGGAACAGCACTTACCTGGCCAGTGTAAGGCCCTGAATTCAATACTCAGCTCAGAAAGTCTGAGCTATGGTGTAATCCTCTGACTCAAAAAAAAAAGAAATGGGAAGTAGCTCAATGGTGGTGTGCTCCCCTACCAAGCACAAAGGTCTGTGTTTGATCCTAGCACTTAAAAAAGAGAGGAAAACATATGAAAATATCTCAAGGTGGGACTGGAAGAATGACTCAAGTAACAGGGTGCCAACCAATGAATGAAAGTGAGTTTGAGTCCTAGTCTCAGACAAAAAAAACCCAAAACCTTAAAAGTCACATTTAAAAAAATGATCATGGGCTGGGAATGTGGCTTAGTGGTAGAGCACTTGCCTAGCATGCATGAAGCCCTGAGTTCCATTCCTCAACACCACATTAACAGGAAAAGCCAGAAATGGCGCTGTGGCTCAAGTGGCAGAATGCTAGCCTTCAGCCAAAAGAAGCCAAGGACAGTGTTCAGGCCCTGAGTCCAAGCACCATGACTGGCCAAAAAAAAAAACCCAAATAAACAAAAAACATAATTTTTTAAAATCCAGTACCGCTAAAGGAAACCTAAAGATTGCTTTCAGTCATTCCTAGTGTGGCCTACCTGTACAGAATTATATTGGTCTGATCTTTTTTTATTAACATACATTTCAACTGTTGCTTATTATTTTATTTTTTATTTTGTTTTGGTCAGTCCTGAGGCTTGAACTATGGGCCTGGGCCCTGTCCCTGAGCTCTTCAGCTCAAGGCTAGCACTCCACCACTTCGGCCACAGTGCCACTTACAGTTTTCTGGTGGTTAATCAGAGGTAAGAGTCTTATGGCCTTTCCTGCCTAGGCTAGCTTTGAACCTCGAGCCTCAGATCTCAGCCTCCTGAGAAGCTAGAATTACAGGCATGAGCCATCAGCACCGGATCTGTTGCTTGTTTTTCCATACTGTTTATGAAACTGTGATTATCAAAGTAACTGCAAAGACCGCAGTGAGCTAAAACCCTTTTCCATTCAGAAAGAAACAGAATATTTCTCTCTGAAAATTAGGATTCATAACAACTAGCAAGTAAAGAAAGAATTCAGAATCAGAAATCAGTAGGTCTATGTTCAATTCCAAATTAAAATTGAGATGCTTTGAAGCATTAACTGATTTCTGTGCATATCTCCCTACATACAAATAAGGGTGGTTACAAATACCTTGAAGAAATCTTATGAGACTACAATCATACTTTTGAAAATTATCACACATATCAACAAGCACTACCAACCATAAAAACCAATAGAAACAATCTATTAATCTGTGTGTGTGTGATGTGTATGTGCACGCGCATGTGCACTCCAGTGCTGGTCCTGGGGCTTGAACACAGGGATTGGGCGCTTTCCTTGACAGCTTTTATGCTCAAAGCAAACACTTTATCACTTGACCCACACCTCTATTTCTGGCTTTTTGGTGGTCAATTGGAAGTAAATCTCAGCATCTTCCTGCTTGGGCTAGCTTTCGAACCATGATACTCAGCTCTAAGTCTCTTGAGTAGTTAGAATTATAGGTGTGAGTCACAAATTCCCAGCTGCTTTTTATATCCAGGGAGGCTATAGCCACTTCAAAATGAGTAATATTAGAGTGTTCTATCTGCAGTTTCATTTTCCATAATTTCAGTTACCCACTGGCCAAAAATACTACATAGAAAATTTGAAAAATGATCCATAAGTATTAAATTAGGTACTGTGCTAAGTATTGTGATGAAATATCCAGCTATCCTGCTTCATCCTGGGACCTAAATTATCCTTTGTTCAGCACATACATTACCTAACCTGTCTATCAGTCACTTAGCAACAGCCTGTTATCGCACAATTGGAATACATTTATGTTCAAGTAACTTAACTTTGGCTACAAACTATAAGAGTAGTAATGGTGGCAATTCATGTATGCCAAAGAGAAGCCATAAAATGTTTCCTTTAGTAAAATGTTTATGTAGTACCAGATATTTAAGAGACAGAACTCAACTATTCTAATTATTTACGCAACTATTATTTTATTATCAGTGTTACTAATCTGACTGTGCCTAATTTACAAATTCAATTTTCTGTACTTATGACAATAAAATAGTACATACAGGATTTGGTAATGTTTTCAATTTTAAGCATGTAATGCAGTATATCCCTGTCCAGAAGGGGAACTATAGTACCAGTCCATATAGGGTGCCACCTAACCAGTCAATTCTTAGTTTAATTCAGAAGTTTCGCTGCACTGATAGGAACTGAATTTCAGTAAGCCATTAAGATATTTCCTTTACTATCCCTGTTATTATTGAAAATCAATTCACTGTACTCTATTTTGAGTACCAGAATTTAAGGAAATAATAGTAACAATAATTTCCAACAGTTAAGTCTTAACTAAGTGGCTTTAGCACCTAACACATCTAATCTCCAAAAGTGACTCCCATAAACCTAAAATCAGAGTGGTTATTAGAGTTCGTTAAGTAAACGAAAATTCAAGAGACTTTCTACCAATCCATTTGACTGCTTCTAAGAAACTAATACTTGAAAACTACTTATGCCACCAACCATGGATATTTCCTAGTTAATAACTGCTTCTATGCCTTTTTAATATAAGGCAGACAACTGTTCTTTATCCTAAATGTTGATACTGACTTAACCTTTTAAAAGAACAGGAGGCACTACAGATGAATGGATCCAAAAAATGTGGTACCTACACACAATGGAATACTACATAGCAATTAGAAATGACCAAATATTGGTATTCGCAGGGAAATGGTCAGAACTTGAACAAATAATGTTGAACGAGACAAGCCTAGATAGAACACAGAGAACACAGGGGCATGGTCTCCTTGATATATGACTGTTGGGGTGTTTGTGGGGTGGGGGGACAGTAGAGACAAGGCCGGCGAAACAAAAAACTTCTTTTCAAGTGGTATTTCCACAGGTTTGGGTCAGTGACCTTACATTATGTATCTAAAACCAAACAACTACTAAACATAAAAAGGTCTAGAATAGACCTATCAGTGGATCACAATAGCTCATCAGGTATGTACATATGATCATATAAGATGAGGATAAGCAAAAACAACTCCAAGAGAAGGACACAGGAGGATTCTATTGTTGATGTTACATTTAAAGTTATAGGTGAATTTCCTTTGGCATATGCTATGTGGTTACTGTGTATGATTTTGGTACACTGGGTATTGTATATATGCCTAGGAAAGGGAAAGAAAAATGAGGGTGTAAGATATCACAAGAAATGTACTCACTGCCTTATTATGTAACTGTACCCTTTTGCACAACACCTTGTCAACAAAATTAATTTAAAAAAAGATATGCATATCAAAAAAAAACAAAAAAAATTAAAAGAACAGGAGGGAAAGAAAAGAGAAATAGAGGATCATGCCAGGTTAAAGGAATGAATATATATATATATTTGTCAGCCATGGGGCTTCAACTCGGGACTGGGCGCTGACCTTGCGCTCTTTCACTCAAGGCTAGTGCTCTACCACTTTGAGCCACAACATCACTTCCAGTTTTCTAGCAGTTAACTGGAGATAAAGAGTCTCACAGACTTTTCTGATCTTTGCTGCCCAGGCTGGATTTGAACCATGATCCTCAGATCTCAGCCTCTTGAATAGGTAGGACTATACATGTGAGCCACCAGTAGCTGGCTCAAAATAATTAATAATTACTTTAAAATCCAGTATAGCTTATAAAAACTGCAAAAATATTAACATCTATTTTCTGGATCACTGAAAACTTGAGAGAGACATTTATCTCAATTATAGCAGGAAATCTCTGTGATATTCACCATAAGAAATATTTTATCCAGTTAAAATTATCTTATTTTCATATTACTGAGTTTCATTCCTCAAAACTGCTAGATGACTATAAATCTCAATGACAAGTACATATTGGATACATACTTAAGCATAGTGGTAGAGCACATAGCCAACATGCATTAGGCCTATACTTTAATACCCAGAAGAACAAGAAACATACACAAGAACATACCTGAAGATTTGTTTACTTTGGCTACTGATGTCTTAGCTTGTCCAATTTTGGCTGAAATAAGAATAACATCTCAATTACACATTATAAGTAAGATCATTTAGAATGAGGTAAGAATTACCCTTGCAATAATTTTGATAGAACACTGTGAGAAACCTCTCTCTCTCTCTCTGTTGGGGAATTACTTCTGAGGCTAATTCTTGGACATAGACTTGATATGTAAAAGGCACACACTTAAATTTTAATAATATTAAACTGTTGTCCAGGGGGCTATATCATTTAGTATTTGTATCAATAGTATGTGAGAATGACTTGCTATCATTTTTACACCAACAAAAGGTTATTTACCTAATCAATTTTCCACTGTAATAAAAACTGGTATGGTTTAATTTTAGCCTTAATTAGTGTTAATTTCCACATGCTTCAAAGTCTGCTTGTTCATATTATTTGCTAAATTATCTTTTGGGCTGGGTTTTTTTTTAAATTATTTACTAAATCTTTTTAAATACTAAAAGATAACTTTTTAAAAAAGGTATGCAATATACTTATGCAAAAACACTTTTATGTAATCAAATGTCTTAATACTTTCTTTTTGTGATACTGGGGCTTTAACTTATTCCTTAAACTTGCTAGGCAGGTGCCATCTGGGCCATGCCTCCAGCCCTTCACTTTTCAAGTTAAAAAAATATAGTCCGTATTTTTTCAGTACTTTTTTTTTTTTTTTAATCAAACTGATGTACAGAGAGGTTACAGTTTCAAACGTTAGGCATTGGATACATTTCTTGTACTGTTTGGTTACCTCATCCCTCATTCCCCCCTTCCCCCTCCCCCTTTCCTTCCCCCCCCCTTAAGTTGTTCAGTTGGTTTATACCAAACAGTTTTGCAAGTATTGCTTTTGTAGTTGTTTGTCTTTTTTTTACCCTGTGTCTCTCGATTTTGGTATTCCCTTTTAATATCCTAGTTCAAACACCCGTATGCACGTTTTCCAATACTTTCTTTTTGTGATACTGGGGCTTTAACTTATTATCCTTGAACTTGCTAGGCAGGTACCATCTGGGCCATGCCTCCAGCCCTTCACTTTACAAATTAAAAAAATATAGTCTGTATTTTTTCAGTACTTTTAAAAGCTTAAGTACACATTAAATTTCTGATCCATCTGTAACGTTTTTACCTATGTGCTTTACTTTTATTTCAATTTCATTTTCAAATTTTAAAACATTTTATTATTATAAAGGTGATGTTCAGAGGGATTACAATTATGTAAGTCAAGCAAAGAACACATTTCTTTTTGGATAATGTCACCCCCTTTCCTCACTCTTTACTTTTATCCAAAGTGAAAAAGTGGTTGGTCAACTGAATAATTGAATTTTCCCCCCACTAATGAAATTTATTACCATCATGATTTACTGATAAAAAAATGATATTTTTTGAAAGTTTTGGGAAGTATCTCTGAATTCTTTTAACCTAAAGACATTTTTATATACTATGCAGTATTACAAAACTATTCTAAATCTTTCAATGCTATAAAAGTCAATGTCATTTTCCTGTGATATTGTACTACAATTACATAACTATGGAACCTGGGACAGTCTTTTAATTTCTGACCTTTGTAGAGTTTTTCTGCCTGTCCTTCAGGTTCCTTTTTAAACATGCAAATGTTAGAATCAGTTCATATAGTTCAAAAATGTTTTAAGATTTTTTACTAGGTACATATTATGCACTAGTTTAAGAAAAAGGCATTTTGAAACTATGAGGCTATCTACCCAAGTCATTTTCTTACTTGAGCCTTATGTTGCACATGTAATTAATACACCAAAGTTCATTATATTATGTGCCTTCCCCTGCCCTTTATTCTTGATTTTCCCTCTCACTTCTTCCCTCTTAAACTTCCTTCCCTTCTTTCTTGGGTCTACACTAGAGTTTGAACTCAGAGCCTCTGAGCTGGTTCAATGTCACTCTACTACTAAAAGATATACCCATATCACTGCCTTTTTGCTAATTATTTTGAAGATGAAGCTGAGTGAACTTTACTGCCTGACTGGCCCTGTATTGAGACCCTCCATTGCTCAACCTCTGGAGATGCTAGAGTTACAGGTATATGCCAAGCAATTAAGTTCCAATACTGATTAAATGACTAAATGATCTGATGGTACTACTAGGTATTGGACTTAGAACCTTGAGCTTGCTAGCCAGGCACTCAACCACCTAAGTAATACCTCCATCTCTAAGTGGCTGGTCTTTATGTATAGTAATGCAACGGAACTACTATCATTACATATTTAAATTGATTCTCTGGGATTTTTCCATTATAACATTGGGATATATATGCACATATCTACATATAAACATGTATATACATACACATGTATGTACAGACAGACAGACAGACAGATATGCTAGAATGGATACTGAGGGTCTAGCAGGGATGGGTAGTTCATGCCTATAATCCCAGCTACTCTTGAAGCTGAAACTTAAGAGGACTGTGGTTTGAAGCCAGTCCAGGCAGAAAAGTCAGCAAGACTCCATTCCAATCAAACAACAAAATACTAGACTGGAAGTCTGGCTTAGGTGGTAGTAGAGTGTTAGCTATGAGCAAGAAAGATGAGGGGGGCTAGGAGTATGGCCTAGTGGCAATGAATGCTTGCCTCATATACATGAAGCCCAGGGTTCGATTCCCCAGCACCACATATATAGAAAATGACCAAGAGTGGCGCTGTGGCTCAAGCAGCGGAGTGCTAGCCTTGAACAAATAGAAGCCAGGGACAGTGCTCAGGCCCTGAGTCCAAGGCCCAGGACCGGCAGAAACAAAAAAATAAAATAAAAGAAAGATGAGGAAGGGTGAGATCATGAGTTAAAGTGTCAGCCCCAAAAATAAAAAGTAAAAGTAAAAAAGACAGGGGGGAAGGGTAAGAGGGAGGGGGTAGGAGGGGTATGAGGGACAAGGTAACAAACAGTACAAGAAATGTATCCAATGCCAACGTATGAAACTGTAACCTATCTGTACATCAGTTTTATAATAAAAACTTATTAAAAAATAAAAATAAATAAAAAAGAGCCATTGCAAATTACCAAGTACTCTTTTTAGTACCTAGAAAAAAGAAGTGAGGTATTTTCTTTCTATTTTCTCAGGGGGGGTGGGGTAGGGGAGGGGGGAAAGCTGGGTAGTTCTGGGGTTTGGCCAAAGCCTTGCCAGTCAGGTAAGAAGCCAGGGACAGTGCTCAGGCCGAGTCCACACCCCAGGACTGGCAACAACAACAAAAATCATCTCAGATGAGCCTTTGAAAGACAGATTAGGATTTTGTATCACCCCCTTATTTATCTTCAAAATCTTAGTTGACATTTTATATTCAGTACCTTGCCTGGCACCTATTAAACAGGAACTTATTAAATACAGTTCACTGGAAACCAGACAATTCTACAAATGTACAACACAAAGAACCAAGGGATAAAACTGCATGGCAGAGCTGGAAAATAAACTGTTCTGGTGGCTAAACATAACATACAGCCGTCATTTGTATGGAACAATTAGACTTTTAAAAAACCTCAGGGAAATGGTATGGTGGACATGCTTAGAATCTTATCTTATGTGGACAGAGGCTGAGGCAGTTTGGACTACATATAAAAAACAAAACAAAACAAACCCATATATACCTCCCTGACCTCCTCTAAAAGTTAAAGCTTGGGTTCCTCTCATAAAAGCACAATAAATGACATCTAACATCATTTTGCAAGAAGTTTCTAGTAGGTTGACAACTTACCAGAAGAAGCTGAAGAAGCTATTTCAACAGTTTTTGAAGAATCTGTATCTTTTCTATTTAAAAAGAAAGAAGCAATTAACAAATTTAAAGTGATTCTATTGTGTGGTGTGGTAAGTGTGTGTGTGTGTGTGTGTGTGTGTGTGTGTGTGTGTGTGTGTGTGTGTGTGTGTGTGTGTGTGTGTGTGTGTGTGTGTGTGTGTGTGTGTGTGTGTGTGTGTGTGTGTGTGTGTGTGTGTGTGTGTGTGTGTGTGTGTGTGTGTGTGTGTGTGTGTGTGTGTGTGTGTGTGTGTGTGTGTGTGTGTGTGTGTGTGTGTGTGTGTGTGTGCGCGCGCGCCTGCGTGCACCAGTTCCTAGGGCTTGAACTCAGAGTCTCAGTGTTATCTCTGACCTTTTCACATAAGGCTGGCACTCTACCACTTCAGCCAGAACTCCACTTCCAGCTTTTTGGTGGTTAATTGGAAATAAAAGAGTTTCATAGACTTTCCTGCCTGGGATGGCTCAAACCACAATCCTAAGATTTCAGATGCTAGGTGTGAGCCACTGGCACCCAGCTTAGTAATTCAATTTTAACACAGAAATTTCAGGTATCTAAAGGTTCCATTAAAACTATTGATAAGTTATGGAATATGCAGTTTCTAAAACTTACATTTCTTAATTCATAGGTACACTAATTTTTATGTTACGAAATCACTTACTTCAAAGCAGATGCAGATTTCTTTGAATCCGATGTCTTCTTCTTTATTTCTTTGTTCTACAAAAACAATATTTTGAACAATTTTTTAAATTAAAACAATTTAGAAAATATAGAAAGCTTACGAATTCAACAAAAAGCATTTTAAAAGATTCCTATTATGAAGTATAAATGCCTAGTATAAAGGTATTTTCTTCAATTTGTAATGATACAAAATAATTCTATATCCTACCTTTTACCACACCTGCCTGTTTTATCATTATTTTTCAAAATTATGATTTCTTGGAGTACTATGACATTTCAGATGACTAATTACTATCATATTGATCCTATCTGTCAGGGTAGATAGAATGTTATGATCACTACCAACAGCCTCAGAATGATGTCCTTGCTTTTTACCATTTACCCACAAAGTTTTTTTTTTGTTGTTTTTTTTTTTGGCCAGTCCTGGGCCTCGGACTCAGGGCCTGAGCACTGTCCCTGACTTCTTCCCGCTCAAGGCTAGCAGTCTACCACCTGAGCCACAGCGCCCCTTCTGGCCGTTTTCCATGTGTTGGAGGCAAGCACTCTTGCCACTAGGCCATATTCCCAGACCTACCCACAAACTTTTGACAACACAAAATTTGCCATTTCTAGACTCAGGAAAAAAAGTCAACACAGTAGTATCACCTTTCACTTTTTGCTATGTGTTCCAAAACATCTACTGAGTGCTTGAAATAATAGACAATATGGAACCCTACGTATACTTTTTCCTATACATACATGCATGCTTATTAGTCATGTTTTTAAAAGTTTTAAAAACAGTAACACAAAGTTACAAAACAGAGCAACTGTAATATTATAATAAAGTTATATGAATGTGGCATCTAAAATTATCTTACAATATTTTCACTTAAATAAAGTGCGTTATGGTTTCTCTTTTGACATACATGAATCACCAACATCACTAATCTTATACTTTGGGACTCTCAGTAAGTAAAATTTAGGTTCTCAAGCTTCGTGGCACTTCAGTGGTCAGTGTAACAAGATTCCAGTATTACGTGACTAAAAGACATGTATCATGTACCACATGCATGTTGGGCAAGGGATGATTCATGTCCTAAGCAAGATGAAACGGGATAGCTGGAATTTCATACTACTCAGAATAGCATCCAATTAAAATTTATTAATTACTTACTTCTACAATTTTCCATTTAACATTTTTGTACCACATGGGTATATACTCAATATTTTACAGATGCTATTCCATCTGGAATGTTGTCAACTTAAGACACAGCTTGATCCTTTCATGTGTTTGCGCAAATAACATCTTTTCAATGAAAACTCCCTAACTAACTTACTGGGAGTTTCAGAGGATCTTATTCCCCAAAAGAAAGAATATTTATATTCCTCTTTCCTGACATTCTTTGCCACAGCATTTTTGTGTGTCTGTGAGTATGTTATGTGCACACACACATATTTATAGATATAAGCACACATTTAGGACATGCCCTAACTATTGTTTTGTATTTTGTTGACATCAACAGGTGCTAGTGGTTCACACCTGTAATTCTAGATACTCAGGATGCTAATATCTGAGGATCACAGTTTGAAACCTGGGCAAAAAGTCCAGCAAGTCTTATCTCCAATTAAGCACTTAAAAAGTGGAAATGGTACTGTAACTCAAGTGGTAGAGTGCTAGCATTGTGCACAAAGAGGTTCATGGAAAGCACCCAGACTGTAAGTTCAAGCACCATAGCACTGTTAATCTACAAAAAAAAGGGGAGGGGGGGTCTTACTAAATTTTTGTGGGCTAGTTTTTGACCCTTGTAATCCCCGTCTCCAATTCTGCAATGGCGAATTACAGGCTTGTATCACCATGCCAAACTCATTTCAATTTTTTATTTTTTTCTAACAGGATTTCACTGTAGAGCTCATGCTGGCCTTGAGACTATGAAGTCCGGGTTAGCCAAGAATTGTCAATATTTCTACCTTAATTTCCTGAGTGATGCCATTACAAATATATGACTCCACATCTAGCTCATCTGACTTTTAGAAGATAGATTTTAGACCAAGACTCTCTTTATAGTTAACATTTCATAATTTATGCTGTTATAAACATGATTACTTAGATTACTGTAAGATGGTTTTGCTGTACATTACCATATATTTTATATAATTAATTCTCTACTTCTTAAGTTCTTTTATTTTATACTAGTGTTTTGGAAAAAGATATGTAAGTGAAATACATTCTGAGCCCCTATGTATCTGAAAACATAATACTACTACATATTAGTGTTTCATTTGAAATGGCTATTACAAGTCATGATATTTTCCTCATGCAACCAATGCATGAGGAATTATCTTGCTAGATCACTACAGAATAACCCTCCATAACTGTAAAATATAACATCAACACCAGCATGACTATTCTAGAATTCCAGTTATGTTAAGCGAGGTCTTCACCATGGCTCTTATTTTCCATTAGTTTCAGCTCCTTTACTTTCTCTAAAAGACCGAGAATAATAGTAGGCCTACAACACCTGTCTTTTTCATCACTGCATCTTCTACAGTTATCAAATATGCCAGACACAATATAGATGTTAGAAATTATTTTTTTTATTTTCTCATATTATTTCTAACTTCATCTTATTGGTTTTCTCTTTAACTCATTAGATTTCCTGTAATACTCAAATGCTTACTTCCTCTAAACATTCTTCATTTCCATGCAATCTTCTATCTAAGTTGACTAGTTTTAGATATAATATCCATATCTTCTTGAAAACATTACATATGTTTATTAGAAAATCTACTTTCCTCTAGATCAATGATTCCTACCCCTTTAAAGAAATTTTAGTATGAGCCAGTAGCTATTTCTTGAGGAAAGAGAAAAAAATGTTTTTCAAACTATTGGCATTGGTGGAGAAAACTTTACTTTAAAAAAAAAAAAGTTAAGCTGAGAGCTAGTGGTTCATACTTGTAATCCTAGCTACTTAGGAGGAGATCTGAAGATAGTGGTTCAAAGCCAGGACAGGCGGCACAATGGGTGAGACTCTTACCTTCAACTAACCACCAAAAAGCAGGAGGTTGTCATGGCTCAAGTGGCAGAGAACTAGCCTTGAGCAAAAAAAGCTGAAGAACAGTGTCCAAAGAATTTAAGCCACAGTATCAGTGTGCAAGTGCAAACACACAGATCAGTGAGGAATTACTGTTAAGTATGATGGTCTATTCTGGCTTGTTATAATTTTGTTTCCATTAGAATTACACAAATCCATATTAACACAGGTTTGGGATTTTTTTGTTCTGCCTCTTCTGTAACATTATTGTTGTAAAAAGCAGTAACACTGAGATGTTAGGTTAATCATATGAGGGGCGGATAAGTGTCCCTTTGTTTCTATTATCTATAATCTATTTCTAACCTGTTTCTATTATCTACGCTAAAAGTCTAGACCACAAATCTACAGCAGTGTCCTGTTTGCTTATTTGGGCTTTCAGGTTATTTTTTGTTTGCTCTGGCAGGGAAGCTTCATATCTTCCACTTACTGTGTTAACAGGTCAAAAAGACATACTTCCAATATGAAGAAGGTACAATCAGAGTTTTATTGGAAACTCCTTTCCAGCAAATCCCTAGGTATGCTGCTCTATCACAACAGAGGATTTATCACAACAGAGGAGTCACGAGTTAGCTGCTTAAGTCTCCTTCAATTCAACATCATCCAAACCATATGAAGTTGAAGAACATCAATGTTTCTCACAGGAAGATGGTATATTTTCTACCTTCTAATACTGATATTTTCCCCTATTCACTTCTATGAAAATATTACAGTAAATACAGTTGAGCTCTTGGATTTATGTCATCACACTGCCATACGTACCAAAAAGTCACCCAAGAGGACGTTTATCTGTTTGAACCATTTTATTTCCCAAAATGTATCTTTACTTATTTTCTTAAACTTTTAAGAATTAAACACAAGCAGACTCCTAACTCTCCAAATTTAATGATTACCTAACTACTAGTCTCCCCAGCTATCTAAATTTAAAGATCAGCTAGATCTTGCTTGACACTGTTTGATACAATCTATCTTTTCTATCTTATTTTCAAGGTTACTAATCTACTAGAAATGATTACTGCTAACACAATAGGAAGTTGAGTTATCTAAATGAGTTTTCTAATAAACTGAAATGTTCTTATTTTCTCTCTCCTTCAATCAAAGTGCTGATTGTGGTAAAACATTTGCTGACCTAATTCATCCAATTTTAGATGAATCACTCTAATTAATCTATATTATTATGTTCAAACCCTTTAGTAACATTTACCTGTTGATAGGATAAAGTTTAAACTCTTAAATTATGCATTCAATTCTTGCTTCTCCTTAACCTCCTCTGCAACTAGCTGGCCATGTACGGTAGCTCTGGCAAATTAAATAGGCCAATATTTTGGGGGAACTCATTGTTCCAAATCCATTTTCCTCCTGATTTTTATTCCTTCCTTTCTGCTGGGAAGATAGAAATGATGCCAGAAGATATAGCAACAATTTTACAATTCAAGATGAAAGCTACATGCTAAAGGTAGTAGAGCAAAAAGATAGGGTTAGATTCCTGACGATATTATGGAGCCACCTACAGATTTCTTGTTATGAGATAAATCTACATCTTAATTAATAAATTTCTGATGAAGCTTCTCTAAGTTGGAAAGAAAAATAAATGATAAAACTGATATGTAACCACAGGTACACTACATACTTCATTATCAAAAGTAGGATGACAGGAATAAACATATGGCATATATGTTGCAGGAAAAAACTAGTATGATGAGTTATCCCAGCAGTAAATACTTAGAAAACATGTGAGAAAAAGTAAAGAGATTCTTTCTGTCATAGTTATATAAATATTATATGCATATTAAACAAGTTTAACCTTACCCAAATGTATAAGAACTTTATGGTGGAAAAAAACTTATTAAAAAACATGCAACGTAAATGAATAAACAGATAGACCATGTTTCTAAACTGGAAGTGTTATGTTTTCAGAGAACCTAAACTAGTGTTAAAACTAATATGCATGAGTAAATATTCAAAATCAATCAAAACAAGGATTAGGACTATGGCTTGAGTCAAGGCTTGTCTAGCAAGTTAGATACACTAAGTTCAGTCCTTAATACAAAAAAAAAGGATGAAAATGAATTTAGTGTAAAAATAATTGAGCTGATTTAATTGAATAATAATCTCAAACATCTATGTACATAGGGAAATTCATATACAAGGAAAGATGGGTTGGGTACAAATAGTATGACTAACTTGTTACCTATTTTGGAAATAATATTGAGCCCAATCACACCTGATACCCTAAGTAATAAAATTTAAAAACTATAGAAGCCTATTGTTTTGGCATGCTGTAGAAAATGTCTTCTAAAGCTTTTAATAACAAAAGTGAAAAAAAGTCATAGGAATATAGAAATAAATACTATTACTATGCAGAAATTTAAAACATGTATTTATATATATACACAAGCAACATAGAAGGAAATACTTTTTATATAGAATACAAAGTTATTATTTATCAAAATGAACACCTCTGAAGTTAATTCTTTTTTCTTTCTTAACAGTACTAGATTGGAACTCAGGGCCTTGCATTTGCTATGCAAGCACTACCACTGAGCAACACTTATATCTCTTTTTGAGACAGGGTCTCACTTCTACCTAAAATGTGCCTGTACCTTGACTCTCTGTAGTTGGGATGATACATTTATACCACCATACCCAGCTTTCCACTGAAATGGAGATCTACCTGCCAGGGCTGGTCTGAAACTTTGATCCACCCAATCTCAGCTTCCCTAAAGGCTGAGATAGCAGGCATGCACTACCTCACCCAGCTACAAGTGAGAAGGGGTTTAGAGCTATCTTGGGCTGGCCTGAAACCTAATCCTTCCAATATTAATTTCTAAAATAGTTAGGATATAAATGTGACCTCTTGTAGCCAATGATTTTTTTTCATTATGATAAAATCCATTGGAGGATGGGCAGACAAATGAAGAGAGGGAAGGTGGGTGAATACAGTCATTATATTCAATGTATATATGTGAAAAAAGAACCACTTCAGGGTATGGGTAAAGCTGGGAAAGATGGGTAAGAGCGATGGAACAGGTGACACTGACAAAGATACACTGTCCTTTGAAATCCTTTTGTACAACTACTTAATAATAACAAAAGGAAAAGAAAAAACTCGGTGGAAACTGGTCATGATGGTGCATATTTATAATTTTAGCACTCAGGAGACTCAAGCCAGTTTGAGGCCAGCCTGCGCTACACATAGTGTAACCCTGTTTCAGAATAAAACAGAAATAAAAAATGGGAAAAAATAAGAGACCACTTGCTAAAACATTAAATAAGATATATACAATTAATACAAAAGATGGTCAAGTTCACTAATAATCAGAAAAGTGCTAGTTAAAACTAGATATCCTTTTTCACAATTTCAAAACTGAGGAAATTAACATGTTAGATGATAGTATAGAAATAAGTCCTGTCATAAATTATAAAGGTGTCAATTATTATTATAGCTACCCAATTGAATATTTTATTGTACAATACATTTCATATGGGTATTCCCTTAAAATGCAGCCATAAATACAAAAAGATGTCCTGTGAAAGTATACAAGGAGATAAAGTTTTGTTTATATTAACATACATAGAAATAATCTAAAAAACACAATAAGGAAGTAGTATAATTTGTAAATCATATAAAATACCATACAGAAGTTAAAAAGAAAAAATGTGCATGTACTGTCAGTTAAACTATCATTAAGAAATCTATGCAAATTAACTTTCTAAAACAAGCAAGAAAACAAATAAAAGAACTTAAGATACACAAACTTATTGGAGATTTTTAAAGGATTTCTATATGTCTTATCAATGGACATCTACACTAAAGCATGGAAAAAAGGTCTAAAAAGACCAAAATCATAAACATCAATATTTTTAAGAAAATAAAAGGCCCCGAAGGACATAGTCTATGATTTTGCTGATCAAAAGTCAGAATCAGCTTAGAAATAAGGTCTGGGGATTGCCTGTGAGCAGAAGAGAGTGCTAAGGACTGGGAAAAAGCAGATGAGGGGCCTCCAGGATGTTGTCAATATTTTATTTTGTGACATAGGCAGTAGTTTCACAGGCATTTTCTAATTTTGTGTTATGTATGTTAAATTATGTTTTCCTGGGGCTGGGGATATGGCCTAGTGGCAAGAGTGCTTGCCTCGTATACATGAGGCCGAGTTCAATTCCCCAGCACCACATATACAGAAAATGGCCAGAAGTGGCGCTGTGGCTCAAGCAGCAGAGGGCTAGCCTTGAGCAAAAGGAGACCAGGGCAGTGCTCAGACCCTGAGTCCAAGCCCCAGGACTGGCAAAAAGAAAAAAATTATGTTTTCCCAGTCTAATGCTTATCATTTAATTCTATGTGTAGTGCTATATATAATTGGGCATATACAAAGAAATTTTTAATTTCAGTTTTAAAAATTGTGTATGATTTGTTGGGCTGTTTATGTACTTTTCTGCACAGTAACACAAAAAAGTTAAAATAACTAAAACATGAATGATCTAAATTAAATTTACCTGTGCTTTTTTCTTCCCCACAACAGATACTTTCACATTTTTTCCTTTTATCAGAAGAGGCACTGTTTCAATGTACTTCATGACTGCAGTAACTGCTTCTTTAAATTTCATTTCCACATAAGCCTAAAATAAAAAACATTTTTAGTCAAAGATCTACTTTTAAAGCCCCTACATACTTGTTGTGTTCCATAAAACTATGCAATTACCTCAGAGATCTGGTCATTCCATTTCTCTTACATTACTAAGGTGTTTCACATACAAAATGGACATTTAACTTTATAGAATTTCTATTCCATTATTGCCAAGATAATAAGAGGAATAGAGCGGTAGCTCACAGAGTAAGAAGAAATTGGAAGGCAAAGCAAAGTGAACAGGAGGAAAGCCAAGATCTGGCTTTGCTCTGATAGATCTATTAAGACTACACTGCTGTTACATTCTTTATCCTTAAATAACAAATTTATGTTCTGCTCAGTCTAGTTATTATTAGTTCTAAAATATTATCACACAAGCTACTAAAATACAACCTACATACAAACAAAAGCCAGTTCATTTATTTTAGTATAATTTTACTGGTGTCAAGTAAGATATGACATTTTTATATATTTTTTGAATACAATCATGCTTGCTCACACATCTATACCTGATTTTATACCGCAGTGGCAAAGAACTGTGATCCTAGGACTGGCGTGTTTATTATATGGCCCTTTACAGAATAAGTATGCTAATAATCGCTTGGGGTTTTGTGATTTTTCTCTTTGTCAAAATAAAGTATGTAGAATGTTTAAGTAAATATCAATAAACAAGCAGCTACAGTTCATAGAATCACAACAGCAACAACTTTGTATGAGTTTTTGTAACAAACTGAATGGCTCACCTCTTTTTTACATGGAACAATTAGGAGGTCATTAATTTTTCCGAATGGCTGAAATGCTTTTCTAATATCTTCTTCAGCACAGCCATCCTCTGGTAGTTCAGATATAAGAAGAACTGGATTGTTACGCAAAGACTGCTCTTTTCGAAGCTAATTTTATAGGGAAAATTAAAAAACAAACCAAATAAGTCACTAAGTGCAATAACAATAATTCCCTATATAGTATCTTCTACTACTAATTTTAGTCCTGAAGGATTTTGTGGCCTATGTTCTAATTAAAAATACTATATAGGCAAATTTCAAAAAATGCATATGTAATATATACATTTGAATAGACTACAATATCAAATTTACCCATGTTAAAAGCGATCTAAGAAAGAAAACCTACTGAAAAAGTTTCAGTGGATACCACCTAAAAGTCCTGCAACAAAATGAAAAGAATTGTATATATATATCACCTTATCAGACTACAAGTCTTGCCTCTTCAAAAATTTCCCTATATTTAGCATTTCATTCCAATGCTCTTTGAACTTTTGTAATTAGATGCTCATTTAAATACAACCTCTTTGAAGTAAGATATAGTAAATTTCAAGTCTTCAAATGTATTTAAACAATTTTTTTCTTGTTTATTGTCGAAGTGATGTAGAGAGAGGTTACAGTTTCATACGTTAGGCATTGGATACATTTCTTGTACTGTTTGTTACCTCCTCCTATTTAAACAATTTTGAGAGCAGTGTACAGCTAAATATTTGAAAATGGTAAAGGATTAGAATATACTAAAAAATAGAGCCATTTAGTAAGCTATCCTGATAGTCATAAAACAAATATATTTTCAATATACTATTCAGTAGTAATTTAAGAAAATATATAGTAATAGCTTAGTACAACAACCAGTAGGATATAGTCAAAATATACCAATAAAACCAGAAAACCAGAAACCAACTAACTACTCCAGACTATTTTAAGACTATGTGACTTCAAACTACCACAGAAAGTATAAAACAATGATCAGTTTTCAGTTAGCAACTCCTTTTACAGCCTGCTAACAAAGACCGCAAACATTCAAGGCTGCTAATTACATTTACTTTCCCAATCAGAACTGCTTGTCAAGCTATACAGAAACATTATCAAACCATCACAAGGGTTTTTTAACTTTTTATTTTTTTTGTTGAGTCAGGCACTTGCTATGTAGCTAGGGCTGGCCTCAAATTTGTAATCCTCTGGAGTGAAAAACTACAGGCCTGACATACCATACCTGGCTACAGTGGGCTTGTTCTTTCCTTCTGATAAATCCATTTGTCAAATTTCTGGCATTTCTAAGCCACAAATTTTTCAATTATTAAACTTTCATTACATTTATCAGGGAACCCAATAATATAGTACACACCAAAATAAGACATAATTGCAATTTTACTGGGTTGTGACAAAATTCAAAAAGTTTTGTTTCCTGTGTCAAAAATAAATGTGTACTTGCACTAATAACTAAATTACTGACCTTACGCTGAAGAGAAAGAGCTTTACTAGAAGTCTGTTTACATTCTGATAAGATGTCATCTTCTAGATTCTTAGATTTACGAACAGAATGTCCTACATTTGAATCATTCTTTGCAGAGCTTACAGATTTAACTGATGGCTTTGTCCCAGTGACACTTTTAGGCTTTTGTGCTGGTGAAGGACCTTTGTCAACTGATTCAAGATGCTTCTGTTTAATAAGTTCTGTCCCATGTCCAGACCGTTGTACTACATCTTCTAATGCCTTTTTTCTCTCTAGAAGAAAGGATGTAAGTACAACTCCAATTAAAAAGAACTATCCCTTGCTTGACATTATGAAAAAGCATTAATATTTATTACACAGAACTATTCTCAAATCCAGTGTGGAACACATATACACACAAAAAAAGTTCTTAAGTCTTTAACCATTCAAAAGGCTAACATCAAGTTTCTTTATTGAATTGAGGTTTTTTTATATCACTAACCTAAATTCTTTGGTTCTAGAATCCTTTTACACTGAGGAAACTAATTTTGTTATATTTACTGTTATTTACTATAGAGTATGTTAAAATAGAATTTAAAATAAGTTTAATAACACACTATGGTTTTTATTAAAAGATAATTCCCCAAACCAAACAAAAACAAAATCAGTGAGATAAGCATCACCACTTAGTATTTTCCCAAACATGACAGAGAGAATATCTACCCAAAGTACTCTAAAAAGTTCTTGATGCCAGACACTGGTGGCTCCTGCCTGTATCCTAACTAATCAGGAGAATAAGAGCTGAGGATCCCAGTTCAAAGCCAGCTCAGGCAAGAGAATTCATGAGACTTTAATGTCCAATAAACTAAGTACCCCGAAAAAGCTGGAAATGGGGCTGTGGCTCAAGGTAGAGTCAAAGACACTCAAGGACAGTGCCCAGGCCCTCAGTTCAAGCCCTGGGGCTGACCAAAAACAAGTTCTGTGGACCTCTAAGGATCTTTGACCCCTGATAAGAATTGCTATATACACTATATACACTTATAACTACTTCTATTTATAATCAATCTTAGAGTATATTAAGTACAGTAAAAGACATGTTCAATGTGCTTCCTAAACAGTAAAAATGATATCTTTCATTATGTAGAGTATATATACCTATCTATATAGATATCCTAGTGGAAAGGTCATTAAATAGATATTAAGATAATTAAGACATACTTATCCTAAATATGAGTACTTTTTTAAAGTTTGAAATGAATTCATGGAAGACTAAAATCAATAATTATGGTAAACTACACACAATAGTTTTATGACCAATACTCTTCCATACTTTTCCCAAAGTTACAAAAATAAACTCTGAGGGCTGGGGAGATAGCCTAGTGGCAAGAGTGCTTGCCTCGGATACACAAGGCCCTAGGTTCGATTCCCCAGCACCACATATACAGAAAAACGGCCAGAAGCGGCGCTGTGGCTCAAGTGGCGGAGTGCTAGCCTTGAGCGGGAAGAAGCCAGGGACAGTGCTCAGGCCCTGAGTCCAAGGCCCAGGACTGGCCAAAAAAATAAATAAATAAACTCTGAGATGTCAGTCAGATTTCATGCAGCAATTTTAAAACTTAATAAAGTTTCGTTCTTAATATCCAAACAATTAGGAACTAAAATTTTTAGTTAAAATAAATAGTTTCATGAACATCAATGTACCTGATGATCTCACTGATCTCCTTGATATCCTTTCAGGACTAACTGATCGATAGCATTTTGGACTACCTCTAAATGGATTTCTAATTCGGCATGGTGAACGTGATCTGGATCTGGATCTGGATCTGGACCTGGATCTGGATCTGGATCTGTATCTAGAAATGAAACGGTGGCATACTCTTGGACTTCGACTTCTTGGTCTGTATGTGTAACGTACTGGGCTTCGAGATCGACGAAACCTATGACTTGAGCTTGATCTTCTAGAATGCCTAGGACTCGGGGAATGAGAACGTCTTCTTGGAGTTTCATTTTCTTTCCTATTGCCCTCATTTCTACAAAACAGAAGGGGAAAAGCAAGACTCAGCAATTTCATGTAAATTTAAATTATACTTGGTAACAGTAGTACCTTCTTAAAAAGAAGCTATTACTAATAATCTGATAAAGGTATTTACACAAAGCAAAAAAAACCTGTTTATTATGATATAATTCAGTCTTGTATTTACTGAACAAATAGATGCTTGGAACCTTTGCTTTACTACTTTACCAAGAGTATCATCGTGCATTATTCTTAGCCTATTTCCCTGTAAAAACTAAAGACCACACCTAGTCTTCAATACATTTGCTATCAAAGATTTTACAATAAAGCACTAAAAAGCTAGAAGTAGGGCTTCTGCTCAAGTGGTAGAGCACTAGCCTTGAGCAAAAAAGCTCAGAGACAGAGCCCACACCCTGAGATCCAATACTAGGACCAGCACCAAAAAGAAAAAGAAAAAAGAAATCCACTAATAACACTATTTTAAACTTGTTTACCTTCTTGATGGGAGAATCTCAGGATTCCAATCAGGGTATCTATTTTGAAAATAAACAATATTAATAAAATTTAAATAGAGTATTGGAGCTCAATCTATACCTGCAATAAATATGCCAGAACTAGCCTAAACTTACACAGCAATTTAATAGTATAATGAAATAATAAACATTTTATTGTAAAAATAATTTTGTGTCTAGCAAATAATCAAGATACTACACTAGAAAACATTAGGAAAAATTATTCTCCAAAGCCTAAAGATTTACTTAACTAGACCAACACACACAAAAAAGTTAGGAGGCACAGAAATGGTACAATATACAAGCTTAGGTGTAGAAAAAAAAGAAGGTAGTTCATTTACATTACAGAACCCAAGCAGACATCATAATTATGGTTTGATATCACGCATCTCACAGAACACATTTGAAGGGTGTTTCTTATTATGTCAAGTGAACCATGGAGAAATACATCTAAGAGGAATCAGGACAGAACTGATAGTTTTAAAAATAATTATTTGGTAACTTCCAGGAAGATATTAAAGCTTCTATTCTTATGGCATGTTTAGAAGCAAGGCATTTGTAATCGAACAAAACCAGGTTTGTGGATATTGTAGTTTAATAGCCTTGTACCTTAAAGTCAGTTATTTAGTAGGTGTAGGCCTTAGGTCTCTCACATTAGAAATATAGTTAGTTATGAATACTAAGAGTGTTAGTAAGTTTCTGGAGCTCTCCAGGCAGACCTCACAGGACCTGGAGGACTGTATTCAAAAGTTGAAAAACTGGGTATGGCAATTCCTTCCTACAATCCCAGCATTCAAAAGTTACAATCAGAAGGATACCAAATTGAAGGCCAGCCTGGACTGTTTACTGTATCTAAAAAAAATTTTTTTAATGTTGGTTATGTTTTACACCTGTACCTGGTTGTCTACAGAAAATCTCATCTAAGTATACCAGAGTGTAACATTATACAACATACTACCTAATTAGTGAAAAACTTAAATCTTAGAAGCATGATACTCTACATGCAGGTAAAATATAACATAATGGTTAAGAGAAAAGTAATTGACATTGTCTGTGTCCCAATGTGATACAATAAAATTAAACATCACCTCTGAAGTATTTGTAACAATAACAAATTTTAGGGCTGGAAGTGTAGCTCAAGTGTTGCCTGCCTGGCAAGTATAGGGGCCTGAGTTCAAACTCCACAACCACTGGGGAAAAATATAAGTACATGGAAGATTGGCTTTAAAATAAATAAATCAGATAGAGGAAACAAATAGTAAAGTACAGAATGTAAAACATCCTAGAAGACAACTTTTCAGAATTTAACAAAAAGAGTTAATAATGCTGATTCTGGGATGTTGAGCTTTTCAAGGCCTACCAAGGCTGAAGCTCATCTTCTGATGTCCTGAGTGCCCCAACACAAGGACTCAATTATTTTTCATTATGGTTTTTCACTACTTATTATCTATGACTTGGGCACCCCACTCCGAATGCCCTATTCTTACAATGCCGCTATTAACTCTGATTGCTATTAACTTTTGGCAAATACCTTTTCAAACTTAGAGGTTCCCTGGTTCTCTTGAGGGATTACTATTTCTTCTATATATGGTCAGCTCCAGTTACTTAATATTGTGAAAAATGAAATATATTTTTGGAAAAGAAAGAGCTCTGTTCAAAAAACCAAATCTTGAGATTATTTTGTCACTAGAGAATATGGAATGCTAGAATTACACTAAGACGTTCCTGAACCTTGCAGGTGACCTGAATTCCCAGAACCACTTGAGGCCCTTGAGAAAATTCTAAAACATGAATAAAAAATCTTAAAATACAATGATAACCAAGTGCCAGTGGCTCACAGATATGATCCTAGCTACTCAAGAGGCTAAAACATGAAGATTGCAGTTTGAAGCCAGCCAGAAAACAAAAGAGACTCTCATTTTCAATTAAGCACCAAGATGCCAAAGTGGAAGAGTGGCTCAAGTGTAGAGCACTAGTCTTGAGCAAAAAGACCAGGTGAGTATGAGACTCTGAGTTCAAGCCCCAGTACTGGCACAAAACCATCAAAACCAATAAGTACTGGCAGCTGCCCCAATGTTTACCTGTAAAGCATCTATCCTGAGAAAGCATCTATCTAAGGAACAAAGACTAATTCCCACTTTTCATCTATATGATCTGTATGACTCAAGTGGAGCTTATTGCATTCAGTAATCAGAAAAGGCATGATACCAACAAAAGTGGCATACCTTATTCCTATAATAACTAAGGGATGAACAATCAACTCAAAGTGGACCAAAAGAGTGGGATGAAAGACTTCTGTATAAGTTATACAGGAAAGAATTTCTTTTTAAAAGATATCTGGAAATACTAGCTTTACAGATTAAGTCCACAACTACAGGAAACTATTCTGTGAATGTACCAGAGTTTATCTTTATGGTACTTGTGCTGAATAGCAATCCAAAAAAAAAAAAATCACTGACATACAATCTTGAGAATCAAATTCAGCTGTTCTTGAAACTAGACCCAGCCTCCCGAAACTCTCTAGTTAAATGAGTTAGCAAATTTCCTTATTTTTAAAAACTATACTGGGGCTGGGAATGTGGCCTAGTGATACGAGTGCTTGCCTAGCATACATGAAGCCCTGGGTTCGGTTCCTCAGCACCACATATACAGAAAAAGCTAGAAGTGGTGCTGTGGCTCAAGTGGTAAGAGTGCTAACCTTAAGCAAAAAGAAGCCAGGGACTGTGCTCAGGCCCTAAGTTCAAGCCCCAGGACTGGCAAACAACAACAAAAAACTATACTGAAGCCAAGTGCTAGTGGCTCACACATGCAATCTTAGCAACTCAGGAGGCAGAAATCTAAGGATAGTTGTTTCAAAGCTAGCCTGGGCTGAAAATTTCATGAGACTCCTATCACCAATTAAACCTCAACAAGTCGAAAGTGAAGCTGTGGCTCAAGTGGTAGAGCTCTAGTCTTGGGCAAAACCCCTCAGGGACAGTGTCCAGGTCCACCAGCCCCAGAACTGGCAAAACAAACTAAAACAAAGAATAGATGAATTAATATCCATCCTTATTCAAAATATACTATGACAACAAGTTCTGAATCAGAAAACAGCTTTATATTAAAAAGTAAATATCAGGAGGCTGGGGATATGGCCTAGTGGCAAGAGTGCTTGCCTCGTATACATGAGGCCCTGGGTTCAATTCCCCACCACCACATATACAAAAAACGGCCAGAAGCGGCACTGTGGCTCAAGTGGCAGAGTGCTGGCCTTGAGCAAAAAGAAGCCAGGGACAGTGCTCAGGCCCTGAGTCCAAGCCTCAGGACTGGCCAAAAAAAAGGTAAATATCAGTCTATAGTTTGAGTCAGGTTTTAGTCATTCAATCTTTGAGAAACAGGTAAGAAAATAGAAGGGAATGATGCTATCTACCTTGATATCTCAAACACATAAATGACTCTGGAAAAGGCAATCTGCTTAAAAAAAAAAAAAAGTGATATTAAAACAAAAAAAACCTACCTTCCAGGAACTGAGTTAGGAAGAAGTCAGGAAAGGATCATTCTGAATTCTTTCCTTTTGGAAAAGTATTTAATATGCTTCTGCAAGATTAGTATTTCAAATGGGTAACAGCTTTTAAAATATTTTTACAAAGTATCACAATAAAACATCTTAAGTTACATATGAACATAACTACTTTATAAATAGGTCATTTATTTTAAAAAGTTCTTACTGTTGACGTAACTGTCGACAGCTCTCAATATGGGTAGATGTATTTTGATGCTGAATCCAATCCTATTGTAAAAGGAGAAAATGTTGAGAATCTACTTCACAATTCTTCAAGCATTTGAATACATAGAAAATATTTCTCATGTTGACTAATGAATTGGATTGTCAAATGACAAAAGATCTTCTTAATTTAACAAAATTATAAACAGTATTTTACTACTCAATAAAAAGTACACAACAAAAATTAAAGGCATCACTGATCCCTTTTAAAATGTTAGTATACAAATGTGCTTAAGAAAAATTACATGGACACTTACTTTGAAATTAATACAAATTTAAATTTGGAGAAAATGAAAGCATAGGTTAGAAAATAACTTACCTCAAGTATAAAAACATTCCAGAGAACACCAAAAACTCTATAAAGTAGTATTTATGGCACAGTACCTTCAAAATATAGCATCTTAATGTGTTATACCTTTAAAATTTAAACTAGCAATAGCAGTAAAAAAAAAAAAGTCACAAGCCAACAGAATTCCAAATAATATACTTGCTATATTGGGAAAAAATATTAAAAATATGTGAAAAATTGCTATTGATCAATCCTAATTTATTTTTAAGATTCAAAGGAAAGCAACATTGATTTCAAAGACATAATACCCCTTACAGATGGAGATCTACAATTTTTGAAATGCTTTCTTACACATTACTTCATTTACAAATAAATCTGCCCTACATTATAATGTGTAATCATAAATAATTCCTAGAAGAAATAGTTCACTAAGAGGAGAAAAGGCCCATACAGTGTTGAAAGATACATCCTCCAAAGTGAAATAATTAAAAACAACATGTTAATCACTTAAATGTTTTATTATTCTTCCAGCATTTGGAAAGGCAAAATATTTACTAAACAGCTGTATACTTTAAAAGCTTCCCTAAAGTGAAATTTTGTTTCTGCTTCAAAAACATTTTAGTTTAAGTCACTGCTAAAGACAAACTGTAAATTTCCCCAGTTAAACTACAGTTGACACTAACTTTGGATTCTGCCTTGGCAGGAACTGTCTGAACAGCATGACTGCAACACTTAACAAGTTAGGACAAACTGAACCATTATGTCTCATGAATTGTGAATGAGCTACAGAAAAGAAATGTTTGCATATCATCCTCTCAGTGATACAAATAGAAAGCTGGAAGAGATTAGCAATCAGTCTTCAGAGGTACTAAACCCATGTCTTTCATATAAGCTGGATGTTGTTTATATCAAACAGACACACTAGCAGGCAGGGAGTTGGGCATGATTTATTTGGGCTTTATAAAGTGTTTTATTTGAATAAGTTGCCAACATTGAGAAATCCAGAGATTTTTACCCTCATATCCAATTTTTCTTAAAAATATAAAGATATCATAATATTGTGCATGCATTCATATAGCAACTATCAACTGAAGGTGAGTGATAGCTGTCCTATTTAAGACATACACTTCAATCCAACACATTTACACACAATACTCTTTCAACAGCCTTACTTGACTAATACTACTCACTTGCTTCGAGGTCATTAAATATACCCATGCCACCCCAATTTTTGATCTTTTCATTAACAATAACCAGATTAATCATTCAAAAGCAGCACTGCCTCTCCAGGAAAAAAAGTCATACAAACCTACTAAGCAGAAGATGCTGCAAAGAGTGTAAATTTTTGTGTAGGCTTGGATTCAAACTGTGAAAATACCTATCATCAAAACTTATCCTCCTATCCTCCACCTTATACCTCAAAAAATATCGACCAGTACTTTCTCAAACCCAATAAAATGTAAAATATTTTGGAAAAACAAACAGGAAGAATGCCTCTAAAACTTGAACCCCAAGTTAGAAAGGAAATTCATTTTGTACTTGGTTTTACACTCTTATGCACTCTCAAAATATATGTTCAATGCTATAATTGAAAGACTCAAAGGTAGGAAGCAAAGACATTGTCAGATATACTTGGTAGGAAAAAAACCCTTAAAATTGTAATTCACATTTACTGGCTACATATTTGAGGAGAGCACTTCACCACTAGGCCATATTCCCAGCCCCTGCTGGCTACATATTTAAATTATATATATGCACACTCATGAGGAAGCAAAATAAGATACAGAAATGAAAGAGGTAGTTTGTACCAATTAAGTCCATGTTCACACACTAACGTTTGGCCATTCAAGTAGTGAATTCATTACTTAGGTTAAGTCCCAATCTGTTGTATCATTACAAGTTATGTTTTAATGGCATTATTTACATAAGCCTAATAATCACATGATTTTTCTCCCTTCTTAAATGTTTATCTCATTAACCCAGGCTTCTACTGTCTAACATTTGAATATCTATTAAAGAAGTACCTAATCAGATGCCCTATCTCATCTGTTTTATTTCTATTCACTTGCACACTTTGGATTTCCCTAAAACATTTTCAATGTCACTTGACATTGAATTAGCTTCTTAGTATCTCCTCTCACCTCAAATCTAAACTCCTTAGGCTAGCCTTCAAAGGTCCTTCAAACTCATTTCTACTATGTTCACCATTGCATCCTATCACAATGTAGTCTTCTTTCAAGACCTCTCTAGGAGCTGGGAATATGGCTCACCTTGTATACATGAAGCCCTGGGTTTGATTCCTTAGCATCCCACATATAGAAAAGGCTGGAAGTGGTGCTGTGGCTCAAGTGGTAGAGTGCTAGCCTTGAGCAAAAAGAAGCCAGAGACATTGCTCAGGTGGAGTTCAAGCCCCAGGACCGGCAAGAAAAAAAACCAAGACCTCTCTAAAAGTTTCTCTCTTCCTTCAGATAGGCATATCTAAAGCCTACTCATTATTCAAGATCCTTCTTCAAACTATTCCATGAAATCCTCTCTCCTAGATCACTCTAATCCAGACAGACTTGGAGCATTTAGTAATGGTCACTCCATTATTCTTATCTAAACAGACTATAAATATTTTAATGCAGAAAGCATATTTATATACTTCTTTGGAGGAAATGAGGTTACTGGGTTTACACTCAAGTACTATCTGAGCCATGCCCTAATCTTTTTTTTTTTTTTTTTTTTAATTTTTCCCAGTCCTGGGGCTTGAACTCTGGGCCTCTTTGCCTAAGGCTAACATGTGACCTACAGCACCACTTCTGGCTTTTTCTGAGATTAACTGGATAGAAGAGTCTCAACTTTGCTGCCTGGGCCAGCTTCTCAGATCTTAGCCTCTAGAGTAGGTATGATTATGTTCAGGTGTGAGCCACCAGCACCTGGCTTGGTTTGGTTATTCTTTCGGATAGGGTCTGGTCTGGGGTCTGAAAAAGCATCAAATCACCATCCTCCTACATCTTCCTTATTCTCCTCCTGTATAGCTTGGATTACAGGCTTCTAAATCACATACTGTTAGATATATAATATACATTAGCAGATAATGCCAGCTTGATAAAAGTCTGAAATGAAGCTAGAAATAAAAGCTTTCCTCTACAGCATATCCAAACAAGTTTTGAAAAAATTACCAGACCACTTGTTTCTAATTTTAAAAAGTTCCTTGAGTGAATGGAGACTGTATAAAACTGCTTAGAAACATCTAAATTTTATATAGCTCCTTACTTCTGCCTTAGCCCTCAATGTAGAATCCAGATACAAAATTGGCATCAATAAATATACACTGAGAAAATGTATCTTCTCTATACAAAACAAAATTAAAACTTCAAGTTTTTAAAAGATATATTTTCTTCAGTACAACTAAGTTCAAAATAATAAAGTGGAAATACCGTAGTATGCCCCATCCACATTATGATAGAGAGCCCAATATTCCATATTTAGTCTAGGGCTTAGATGTTGTTCGAGGTGTACCTTATTTCTTTTTGGTGGGATAAGGCAACTATTATTTTACTAGATTTCAGCCAATTTGTTTCTTTTGCATCTTTTTGCCCGTCCTGCGGCTTGAACTCCGGCCCTGAGTACTGTCCCTGGCTTCTTGGGTTTTTTTTTTTTTCTCAAGGCTAGTACTCTACCACTTGAGCCACAGCTCCACTTCCAGCCTTTTCTGTTTATGTGGTGCTGAGAAATTAAACCCAGGGCTTCGTGTATGTTAGGCAAGCACTCTACCACTAGGCCACATTCCCAACACCAATTTGTTAAAATTAGTAAAATGTTCCTCTGTAATTCTCACCCCAGGTGAGGAACTAGGGATTGAACCTAGGGGGTCTGACATGTTCTAAGCATGCACTCTCTCTCACTGAACTATACTCCCTGTCCAGAATGCTGTTCTTATGCTGGAGTTAACTTTAATACACGAGCAACAAATTCAGGTATCACATTCTTGTTGACTCAAACCTGATAAGCAGATAAAAGAAAAGGGAATAAAAGGGCAGCACTGGAAGGGGAGAAAAGTAACAAGAGAATAAATAAATGCATACAATTTTTTTTTTAAACCGGTCCTGGGGCTTGAACTCTGTGCCTGGCTGGGTGCTGTCCCTGGCTGGGTGCTGTCCCTGAGCCTCTCTTTGCTTAAGGCAATTCTCTACCATTTGAGCCACAGTACCACTTCGGCTTTTTCTGAATAGCTTATTGGAGACAAGTGTCTCCTGGACTTTTCTGTCCAGGCCGGCTTCTTCAAAAACCAAGATCTCAGCCTCCTGAGTAGCCCTATAGCCACCAGCTGCCTATAGATCTTTTAAGCCTCTTCTAAATACATGCCAACTCAAGGAATCAAAGTTTTTACATTCCTTCCTCATCATTTACCACCTAATCTACAAATGACAAGCAGAAAAAACAGTAGTTTTCAAACATATAAATAAGATTCATTTGAAAATACTTGCTCACATCAATGATTACTGTCAAAGATATATATTCTACATTATATCTACTTTTCAGCAGCTCTGCAAAATATTTCCTTCTAACTAACCCAGAAAAGTACTATAAAGCTTATCGTTAAGATATTCTTCTCCATGTTTCATTTTATCTTATTTCCTGAGCTCACAGCATTTTCATAATTAGTGCATCATGATTCATTTTGCTATGAAATTATTTTATGAAGCTCTTCCTTGAGAAACACCACAAAATAAAAATCACTGGCCCATACAAAATCAGAAAAGTTAGAACATTAAATATCTTTAACTCCAAACAGGTATATGCAAGATTGTAATACACTTTCTTAAAATATGCACTACAAATTGACTGTAACAAGTCTTCATATTTGCATGCAAACAGATCTTAAACATACCTTATGTAATACTGTGTTATGAATACAAAGTTTATATTATATGAATGTTATGTTGCATAAGTAGAATAACCCAAAGTTCAAAATAAATGGACAAACATGTGATATGCCCAATAACACAAGTTAAAAATCTTAATACTTAATTTGGTAATAAGGTCATAGCTTTTTAAGATTTCAATTAAACACCAAGATTTGCAATGAAAACAATTTGTCATTTCCTTAATGTCTCTTTAACACCAGCATACATATTAGAATTTAGAGAAAACGTGGGCGCTGAGCAGCATACAGTGATCTTTAAAAACACTCACCTTTAAATGACTACATTCTACGTTACACAGAGAACACAAATGTGGAAATATTCTTGGAGATGCTGCATAATAATCATTCATCATTGAAGGAGTTGGAAGTCTCTTCATCTTCTGAGTGTCAGCATGTGAAAACTTTGGTAGCCATGATGCTTTAACAATCCCAAAGGGAGACCGAATAGGAATGTCAGTCTCAGATTGGTAATTCTTTTTACTTCCTCTTGATCCAACGTGTACAGTAGCTGAATTAATCACAGGTTTATGTGGGATCCGTTCTTGCTGGTTTACAGCTGAAATTATTTCAGATGAAAAAGGTTGCTGATTCATAGATGGAGGAATCAGAGACTGACTCATTGTCTGGCTAACTGTTTGGCTAATGGGTTGGCTGATGGATTTTACAGGTTCAAGGACTGACTGTCCTGAAATATGTAAGCCTGACATCTTGGTTCCACTCTCAACTGGGAAAAATGACTGATTATTGGAGGACTCATTGGGGAAGTCCATCTGGTGAAATACATCTTCAACAGGAAACATAGAATTACATAGAACATTAGGAGTAGGAACAGATGCAGAAATTCTCTGCTGTGACCGAAATTCATTCTTGACCTCATCAGTTGGAATTTCAGGATCATAAATACGTACTTCAAGTGGATCTTCTGTGTAGCCATATTTACTTGCATGCCCATAATCAATCACATTACTTGAAACTGTCTCACTACCAAGCATTTCTTTATTTCTGCTGTGAGAAGGTAAATTAGGTAATCGGCGCCCCATTTTTCGCATTCTTATATCCCTTAAAATTAATGGCATATTTTCAGGAGTTAGTTGTTCATCAGGATAGCGACTAAGTTCTTCTAGATCTTCATTAGATAATCCAAAACTTGCTAAGATACTTGAGGCACTCTCTTTTGTATAACGGCTCTGTACTTTAGGACTTTGCTCTGTAACCTGTGTTATAGAAGTCTGCTTCACTCCCACTGATGGAGATATGTGAGGCTCATCATCCCACCGGGTACCATGAGGCTTTCCCTTCTTTTGTTGTGCTTCATGAAAATCCAATTTTTCTTTGGTCAATCTTGGATCAGTTCGGTGTTGAGTTACCTGAACACTCATTCTCTGTGGTCCCATGTTCTGATAAGATTCATGGCCAGCAAATCTGTGTGGAATTCCACGGGCTCTCCCTGCTGGGTAAAATCTTGGAAGACCCATAGATCCAGGTCTCATAAATGGTCCTGGAGGCCTCATCCCAGAAGGGTTAGGTGCTCGTGGCCTTTGAAGTGGAAAGTTTCCTCGAGGATTAAACCTGGGTCTGGACATGGCTACTTTCAAGAATGCCTGATTTAATAAAGTATAAGGTGGTGCTGAACCATGTGAGGCAACGGCATTCAGCTGCTGAAGCGCCAACTGAGTCTTAATCTGAGCAAAGTGCAAAGGAGATGGGCCCAACAGAAGTGGGTTTGCAATGCCCAGGTTCAAGGAATTCACAAGTGGTGCGAAATTTTCCAAGAATAACACAAAGCTGAAAGTTAAAACACAAATATTAGATCATTTTAATTCAAACTACTTCATGAAGTGGGTTCTACAGCCAGTGTAAAACATTTTGAAATCAAGCCATGAAATCATTCTGTATTGAATATACTTTTAGAGTATGGGCTTACAAGGATTTTAAATTTTCCCTAAAATTTTCTCTTCTTTTAATTCCCGAATTCAGAACACAAACCCCCAAACCTCAAGCCAGAGAGTTCAAGTGTATTGTGTTGCACTGGGTGCTGTCCTAGGTGCTGAGTTGTGATTACAAGTCCTTTTAAATAATCTTGAAACACAGTGAGGCTTTATGTCACGCTTTAATACTGGAAAAAAAAAGATGAAGGTATTAAAATACTTAGATATGCACACACAACTGATATGTAATCAGACACGCAAGTAACTGAAAGAACTGTAACTTGAAAGTTTTATAATACTCATTTGGTAAGATTCTTCCTGGAATCTGCCTTTGTTACTTATATTATTTTATACGGGAGTTAATATATACTTACATTACTACTATTAAAACAGTTGTGTTTTTTTTTTAAGGTAAAATTTGCTGCCAATAACTTGATCAGAGTCTGACAAATCAAATGCAACAACTTGGAAGTGGTAGTAATCGACAACAATATATCTAACAAAATGAAATACCCTTCTTAAATTGGCTCCACAGTGAAAGTATAGATAAAATATATTGATAACTATTATTTTTAGAGCACTAATCACATGTCAGTTACTGTTCTAAACATAACACTAACACAGAGAAATTAACACAAAGATAGGATTTCCACTAGAGGTTGTTTGGCTCTTAACATGCTAATAGATGCTAGCAAGGGTGTGTTACAGTTTCTAGACAGAATGCCAAGTGCTGCATAAAGCCAGTCCAAGAAAATTCTACAAGTAGTACTTAACCACCATTCAGGACCAAGGTCAGCAACCACAGACCAGCCTTTTTTCATTTAAGAAACGCACACATTATGCATATGGATCCACCATTTTGTCAATTCATCAAGTCCCTATTTTTATGCCTAATGGGCAATATAAGGTCTTGAAACACCTATGTCTGCTAGTTGAAATACTGTGGATCGTATCTACTGATCACCTATCTCTCACTGGTTCAATCAACAATTTCACACACACACATACATACACATACACATATGCTTTCCTTATACATATTAATGAAATGTTAGGAAATGAGCTTTATCTAAGTAATATTCTCCATTCCAGCCTTTTTCCATGTTGTCAACATAATCTTTATAAAACATTTTTCTCACAACACTACTGTCCCAAAGACAAGAGTATCGTTAGCTTTATTTCTTAGTCAAGCAATAGAGCCAATCTCTATTTTGCTAGTTTCACCCGACACTCCAGCTAGGCTTTTGCCTCTATTCTTCCCTTCACATTCCTCTTTATTTCCGATTTAAAAACAAAAGAAAAAAAAAACTTGAATGCTGATTTTATTCATTATACTAGATCAGTCTCCAGCAAAACTTCCTTGACCACCAAAGCCAAGTGACTTTAGTAGCATGTTTTTTGTGCTCACATAAATGCTCTTTTCAAACAGTTTAGTGTCAACAATGTTAATGTTTACTAATCAATGTTATAAATGAACATTTTATTTGTACAGTCAGTTTGGGTGTCATTGTTCAGTATCACCTCAGCATAGGCTCAAAATATTTTATGTGGACAAAATAGGCAGACTATTTCAAATATAAATAAACCTAAGACTGAGAATAAACTAACATCATGACACTGCCTTATTTATTTTTTTTGCCAGTCCTGGGCCTTGAACTCAGTGCCTGAGCACTGTCCCTGGCTTCTTTCTGCTCAAGGCTAGCACTCTGCCACTTGAGCCACAGCACCACTTCTGGCCATTTTCTATATATGTGGCACTGAGGAATCGAACCCAGGGCTTCATGTATACGAGGTGAGTGCTCTTGCCACTAGGCTATATTCCCAGTCCCGACATGGCCTTATTTTATGCATATGTGTGGATGGAGAGGTAAGGATTCATAAGCTTCCATTTGTACCTATTTGGGGGGTTTGTTTTTGTTTTGGTAATACTTGGGTATTAAATCAGGGACTCATGCCTACTAGGCAGGAACATACTAGGCAGATACTCTACTACTGAGTGATGTCTCTAGTCCTTTATTATATCCTGGTCATTTTGAGATGCTTAAGACCACAAGCCACCTATTTTATATATTAGGCTTCCCACTGTAGCTGACTGATGTCCACCACTATACCTAGCTTCTTTCTTTTTTTTTTTTTTTTTTTGTTGTTGTTGCCAGTCCTGGGGCATGGACTCAGGGCCTGAGCACTGTCCCTGGCTTCTTTTTGCTCAAGGTTAGCACTCTACCACTTGAGCCACAGCGCCATTTCTGGCTTTTTTCTATATATGTGGTACTGCTGAATCGAACCCAGTGCTTCATGTATAGGAGGTGGGCACTTTACCACTAGGCCATATTGCCAGCCCCCTAGCATCTTTCCATTACAATGGATGGAACCCTGCAAACTTTTCTGCCCTGCCTAGCGTGGTACTACAATCCTCCCAAACTTAAGTCTCCCAAATATCCAGGAGGCACACAATCACTATGTCAACTATCAGCTGAGAAGGGGTGTCATGAACTTACTGCCCAAGCTGTCCTCGAACCATGGTCCTCTCATCGCGGCCACTCAAATAACTAAGAATACAGCCATGGCCCACTGGCACCCAGATGTAATTTTTTTAAGGGGAGCTAGAAATTAAACAGTGGGCCTCAATTATGCTAGTTAAGAATTATACCACTGAGTTATATCCCTAGACCATGTGCTATATTCACCCTACATATTTTCCTACATATATTTTTCAAAACCAGGATTTTTAATGGTCACAAAACATTTCAACTATTTTGTTAAATAGCAATTTAAAATTTTCAATGTCCTTTTAAAAACTACAAAAATTCAATGTGCCAATAATAATTATTCTTTTAGAAACAAATTGCAGAAAGTACATTTTTCATACAAGCATGAAGGGCTTCACTGATTAATAAAGCACTTACCATTTAAGCTTCCACAACCCACAGAGCAAGAGGAATTCAGTTTACAAAGAAATAACACCCTACAGCGCAACCAATAATAAGAACACAACACAGCCTACATCTGCCCTGTGCTCTTTTCATGCTATATTCAAGACATATAACATGTAAATTTATTTTATAGCTTTTTTCCACAGCTTTATTAGTATATATTAATTGTACAAAATCATATGCTTCATTTTATTTTCTCATATTTGTAATGTACCTTGATCATATTCACCACTCTTTTTCTAATTATAATTACCATTACCTTTCCTCACCAAAAGCCATCCTTATAACATGCAGAAAGTAATTTCCTAAATTTACCAAGAGAGTATCATTTTAACCCTCTAATCATATGTATACATACTTCATTTGATGTTGCTTTGTTTGAGTACTGTCTCTGAGTATACAAACAACTTCACTTACTTTCATTAAGAAATATAGTTATTAAAACAGTCAGTTAACTCGAGTTTAACTGTTCGATCACAAAAACTAAAATACACGGTGTGCTTTCCTCAGTCTGTCAATTTGCTTATCTTTCCTACAACATAGATCTACAATCCACTCTTTCCTACCATTAAATTTGTTCTTTCATATCTCACAAAAAATATTTAAGTCATAATTAAGGTGTCATGAATGTAGAGAATACAGATTTTAAAACACAAAAATGTGATACGTTTAAGGAAATGGTCAAAGAAAGCAAAAACAGACAATTAAAAACATTACTTGCCATGATAAAGGAATTACAAACATTACTGATACTTAAAAAGGATGGATAAATATGATTTCAGATTTAAAGAAAATGAAACACAAATGTTAATGGACAATGAAAGGAATCAATCACTTTTTAAGAACCAGGCATTAACAACTTTAAGTAGCATTAATTTAATATTACTTTCAAAAACATTTTTTCAAAGACAAATCACATTTTGAAAAATTTTATGCGCAGTACATACTTGAGTCTCTACAGCAGAATATTGTATTCATCGTAAATGATGGTCTCATGAATATATGCAGTGGTAGTTTTGCCTACCTTGCGACCCACAATAAATGTAACAGCTTTGGATCAAGAAAAGACATGTAATTCAAGTTGGAATATATCATCTATGTAATGTTTTTTAAAAGCAGAAATATAAAGAGTGGTGAATGTTTCTAAAATTCAAATGCTGCTGTAAACCATATATACTACCTTCTTAAGGAAACAAGAACATGAAACAACGGCACACAATAAACAATAGTAACAGGACCATGAGGTAAATACAATTATTGAACACATTCAACATCCAGTTCTAAGTGCATCTTTGCCTTTCCTGTCAAATTTGGTTATCACATTTTTTTTTTTTACAAAGGGCATTGGACCAAAAAAACAAAAAGTTCCCCATTGCCTAAAGTAGATTCCAAAATCACCAAGTAATCTAATCTGACTGGATGTGTTAGATAAGTGCCAAAAATCCTGAAGTTTTTAACAATATACAAATGAGAATAAATAAGAATCTAGGTGCCTTTAAGGGGTTATGTAGAATAAGGATATAAAGGATACGGAAATATTTCATGGAATATATATTTATGGCTTTGACTTCTGAAAGCAAGTCAACAATATACATTATTTTTTAAATAAATCAAGGATGAGAGGGAAGAAATTGTCTAAAACCAATCTGATACAAGCATATTTCAAATGAATACCCCAACCCAGTTAATGGGAAAAAAGAAAACTAATCTAAGTTACTTATGAAACCCTCAATATACCCTCAATTTCGATGGAGCTCCTTTTAGTAGGTTTGGGGGTTTTGGTACTGATATAAACAAGGGACTTTCAAAACTATTTTAGCTATATTACTACAGAATTGAATAAAGTAAATATTTTGATGATGTATAATACGGGGCTCTTACTTTGGAGGATATAAATGTAATTGAAGAAAGCAAGCAAAGAATTGAACACTAATTATAAGGCACCCTATAGTCCAAGAGTCCATAACATACAAAAAAAAAAAAAATCAATGGAGAAGGGAAGGCTCTTCCTGAGTGCTGACTACTGTAAAGGAACACCTGGAGTTGGAAACTCATCATTTAAAAACCATCAGCCAAGAATGGCTCAGGCAAAAATCATGAGCAGGTATTACAAGCTAAAAGTCAGGAAACCGATGAGAGAATATTTGGTCTTAAAATGGCTCTCCTGCAGAGAACATTTTAGCCAAAACATTTCATATCATTAAATATAGTATCACTGGTGAAAGGCTATTGAGACATCATGCCCTTCCTGATTTGTTATCCTAAGACCCTATCATTACTTATGTAATTTTTCTGCCCAGAGATGCACAATCTGAATCGTAGTCAAGAGGAAATATACAAACAAAACATGTTCTATCAAAAAAGAACAAAGCAGACTATATTCTTCAAAATAACTTCACAAAAGAAAAGAGAAGCTATAGTCAGATTCAGAAAGACCAAGAAGTTAACAACTAAATGCAGTATCTGATCCTAAACTGATCCTGTACTGGGGGCGGGGGAGGAGGGGTGAAAAAGAACACTAAAGGTGAATAACAAAACCAGAATAAAAACATTATACAATTGTATCCGTGTAAAATGTATTAAAAGTTGATAACTGCAAGATGTAGCATTCTGTTCTTGGGAAGTATGTACTAAAGTAATTAGAGATGAATGGTCACATTTATCTGCTTACTATCAAATCATAAACAAAAAAGTCTGTGTGTATGTGTTTGTGTGTGAAAGGAAAGTAAAGGAGAGAAAGAATTTATTCCTGTTGTTATTATTCAGAGCTTAAATTCATTCAAAAGTCCAATGGCCCAACCACTATGTACAACACTGAACAAAAACTTCTTAATTGCATACTAGGTCAAAGAGATTTAAACAAGTGTAACAGAAGACAGAAAACTTGGCAATATAAATAAAGAGCATCAGTCCTAAACACATTTTTGGATTTGGCCCTTACTTGTCTACATCGTGTACCATCCCTAACTACTTAAGGTTAGTCATCCCCATTACGAAACTCATAATAATCTAATCTTTGGGGAAATATTCCACTGATTTGAACATACCCACCCTGTTAGGAGGGGTGCCAGTGAATGATTTCATGCAAAACTGGTTTACTCCCACAAGTAAAATTTAACACTTACTAACTCAACTGTAGAGAGGTAGTACAGACAATGTTTAACTCTAACCATATATTCAGTGCTTTAATTCTAGTTTTGCTGCTTACTAACCGTGTGACCCTAAGCAAGCAGATTAACCCAAACTAATTTCATCATTTGAAAATGAATATCAAAACAGTACTCACTCAGAATGTCATTAGGAGTTAAAACAGGTGCTCAAAATGTTAGTTAAGAAGAAAAAATGTTTTACTTAAGAAGTAGGTATTTGATCCTTTTATTAAGATATGAGTAATTGTTAAATTTACAATATACTGGAAATAAAAGTTCTCTACTTTTACCATTCTTTCAGTAGTGCCAAACTGAGAACAATTACTGAAAACATTTTAAACTCATATCAAAATTCATTGATTTAGGGGGCTGGGAATGTGGCTAAGCAATAGAGTGCTATGGCATTCATGAAGCCCTGGGTTCAATTCCTCAGCACCACATAAACAGAAAAAGTCAGAAGTGACACTGTGGTTCAAGTGGTAGAGTGCTGGCCTTGAGCAAAAAGAAGCCAGGGACAGAGCTCAGGCCCTGAGTTTAAGCCCCAGGACTGGCCAAAAAAGCCAAACGAAGAACAAAAGTTTCTTTTAATAGTTGCAGTTCCGTTGTTTGATATATCTCATGTCCTTTATAAGCTCCCCACCTACATTTTCTTATTTATTGAGGAAAAACTTTTGCATTAGTATACATTAAATAAATATAAACAATGCTTTGCTTCATCAGCATCTGAATCAATGAATTGTTTTAAATTTTATTTTTGCCAGTCCCGGGGCTTGAATTCAGGGCCTGGGCACTATCCCTGAGCTTCTTTTGCTCGAGGCTAAAAGGCTCTTCCACTTGAACCACAGAGCCACTTCCGGCCTTTTCTGTGCATGTGATACTGAGGAATCGAACCCAGGGCCTCATGCATGCTAGGCACAGCCACCTTCCCAGCCCTCAGCAAGTTTTATATACATATATACACGTGTGTAGTATATGAGATACAACTGCAGGAATTTTATTATTGTGCATATTTTACATTAAGAAATTATTGGCCATTACTGGTCATTAGTGGTTATTAATGATCATTTTACAAAAATGCTTTCCCCTAAATACTTTAGAGAAAATTCTGAGTTATGAATTAAAACAACTAATATGGCATTGCTTAAAAATAGGGTAGAGGGCAGAGATAGACAAAAGTAAGACTGAATATAAGCTTCTAATTATTGAAACTGGGTGGTTAAGTATGTGGGTCAATTATTATATAATTCTACTAGTTATACATTTTTAAATGTCCATTAAAAAATATTAAGCCACACACATCTAAACCCAGTAATTGGGAGACTGAGGCAGGAGGATTTCAAGTTTGAGGCCAGCCTGAACTAGAGGCAAGACGCTGTTTTTTTTGTTGTTGGTTTGGGGTTAGTTATGGTTTGTTTTTTTTTAATGCTAGTCCTAGAGCTTGAACTCAGGGCCTGTCCCTGAGCTTCTGTTTGCACAAGGCTAGCACTCTAGCACTTGAACTACAGGGTCACTTCAAGATTTTTATGAGTGATTTATTGGAGGCAAGAGTCTCATGGACTTTCTTGCCCTGGCTGTCTTCAAATCTCAACCCTCAGACCTCAGCCTCCTGAGTAGCTAGAATTACAGACATAAGCCACCAGCACCCAGCTACACGACCTTGTTTAAAAAAAAGCCAAAGAACCCCCCCAAAAACCGACTTTTTAAAAAATGAAAAATTCATAAAGCAAAGTTGACAACTTTCACTCAGTATAGAAAATAGGAAAGCTAGTTGAAAGTTTAATAAAATGAAAAATATAAAAATAAAGACAGAAAAAATGTTTAAAAGCTTAATACAGATATAAAGTAACAACCAGATTTTGGTTTTTAAGGAGTTAAAATAATTTAAAGTAGACATAACAAGATAAGTACCAAGAAAATAAATGTACTTTAAAGCTGTCATTCATTCCCTCAATATTCTTTTCCAATCCCAAACCTGTTATTCTTGACCCTCATTATACAGATGGATTTTATTTTTATACCTCACCTTCTCATTATTTTCTTTCCATTATTCTAATTTTTCAAATTCTTATTTCTTTTCGTTTTCAATCACAAATTTCACACTAAACAATAAAGCAATGAAAAGGGTAATAAACAAATTGTACATAAATGAGGACTTATTAGCAAGAAACTAATTATTAGGGACAAACATACTTTCAATCAGAGGACCTCTAAATGACATTTATTAGTCCTGTTTCCTTACAAAACAGGCTCAACTGTGTACACACTGTGTACACATACTGGAAGCACTGTTTCTTAGTATGTAAAGCTTTCTGTTAAAAATTTGAACGGATTTGTTCAAATAATGTCAATATATGTTAAGCCACAGTAGAAAACAGAGACCAGACTTTGGTAACTGTTTACTGAATTAATTTTCTCAATATATGAACACCAATACATACCAGTCACTTAAGACTTTTTTTAAAAACTAACATAGCCATATAAATACATTATTGTATTTGGTAAGTGCAATGAGAAGCAAGTATAAAGTTTATGGAAGCAGAAAAGTAATGAAAGATGGTCTTTAAACTCATAAAATTCTATTAATGTACATTTCTTTAAACTCTGTGTGTATGATGTGTGCGCACGCTCATGCTGGTCCTGGAGCTTGAACTCTGGGTCCTAGGTGCTGTTCCTGAGCCTTTTTTTTTTTTTTTGGCCAGTCCTGGGCCTTGGACTCAGGGCCTGAGCACTGTCCCTGGCTTCTTCCCGCTCAAGGCTAGCACTCTGCCACTTGAGCCATAGCGCCGCTTCTGGCCGTTTTCTGTATATGTGGTGCTGGGGAATCGAACCTAGGGCCTCATGTATCCGAGGCAGGCACTCTTGCCACTAGGCTATATTCCCAGCCCCAGTTCCTGAGCCTTTTTTGCTCAAGGCTAGCATCCTACCACTTTGAACCACAGCTCCATTTCCAGCTTTTTGATAGTTACATGAACTTTCCTGCCCAGGCTGGCCTCATACTGTGACCTTCAGATCTCAGCCTCTGTAGCAGCTAGGATTATAAAACAAGTGTGAGCCATGACTTTAAGCTATCCAAGGCATACTTTTGCATCAGAAGATACTACTTAATCATTAGATTTAAAATGAATTAACAGCTAAAAATTGCTTAGAAATGCTATGTGCCAGTGGATAAGAATTTTCCATACATTGTTTCAATATTCACACAGAAAAAAAACAAAACCTAAGCAAGTTGTATTATCAACACCTTCAGATAAGAAACAAAAGTTGAAAGACTAAAATAACTTACTCAAAGTGTCACAAATACAGTACAAGGAAAACAGGAATTCAAATCCAGATCTAATTCCAAAGCTGTTTTTCAGTAATCCATTTGTCTCTTTTTCTTCTACTACATAAAAACAAAATTTCCATAGATCACCTTAAACCTACTTTTTTTTAGTCAGAAGTGACGATGGGCAAGAACTTCAGGACCATTGTTTCTTCTATACTGTACACATCTCATGCAAAACGCAAATATGTAAAGCTTAAATGCAACCAATATGTAAGGCAATACGTACACTTTTTAAAACGAGTTCGTAAAAACAAGAGACTGTAAAATATACAAGAAATGCCGTCAAATTTTGCAAACAAAAAAGCACCAAAAGCTCACTAAATCTACAATGTCTAATACTCAAAAATATTTAAGGCAATTTAAAGCAACTTGATTATACAAGTTTATGTTTCTATGTAAACTTTCTTAAATTCATCTTTTTGTGTGTGTGTGTGTGTGTTCTTTTCCTGGTTATTATTTTAAAATGTGAATCTGAACAAGTAAACACAACATCCCTCAGAAATAACTTAGCCCTTTGTAACATGAAAAAAGGGAGACATTTCTGATACACAATTCCAAGTGATTAGGAAAAGAATTTGAATCAACACAAGCTAATGGATCCAAGGAAAAGTTTTTCTTCACAACTCCTTCACATTGATTATCCCTTCCCCCAATCCCAGCCCCTGACTTTCGCCAAAAAGCATTTTTTAAGATTAAGAAAAACAGTTTAAGGCAGCCCTCACGGTCTAGCTCAATTAACGATTTTGTCAAAATGTAAGCCGCGCTCTGCAGCACCCTCTGCGGTTAGCTCAAACAACAAAAGATGTTTCAAATGTCAAGGAATCGAGAACGCGGTTTTGTACACTTGCGGTATATATATCAGGACAGGGCACCCAAGCTAGGAATCACATAAACTACTGAGGTTCTGCATTCGGGATTCCGTAAGAAATGTGGAAATAGGTAACACCACTGCGTCCGAGCCCGCCCCACGCCAGAGGTGACGTTCCCCGCAGCTCCCGTACCGCAGCAGGTAGGCTCGGGAACACGGGCCCGCAAGCCAGCAGAACGACGTTCTCTCACCCCGAACTCCCCGGCCCAAACACAAACAAGCTCTTCTCCTCAGGCTTCGGACACCACGTCGCGGGCCAAAGGGCTGGGTCCCAACTCCGCCGCCCGTCGGGGCCTGAGGGCCGGGCCGCTCCCTCCCGGCCCCCCTTCCCGGCCTGTCAGGCCGTGCAGCCTCCGCAGGCCCAGCGCCGGTGGGGAAGGGGCTGCCGGGCCGGGGCTCTTCTCTCTCCCCGGTCCGGAGCAGCGGCGCTAAGAGGCTCCTCTCGACCCAAGGTCCCAGCTCCTGACAGGAGCGCCCAGCTCAGCCACTGGGGCGGGGCGGCGAAGCAAAAAACAGCGGAGCGGTTCGCCCGGGTACCCTTCCCACCGCGGGGGTCCCAGCTCCGCCCGCCCTCGCCCGCCGCTCGCCGCCATTTTGTGCGCCGCCGCTGCGACACAGATACAATAGTCGGGACCTCCCAGGAACGGCTGTGGACCCCCACACCTCGGGCCCCGGCTTTCCGGCCCTCTGCTCCCCACAACGCAGCGGTCCTACCTATGCCTACCGACTAACAGCGGTATCCCATTCGCGCCCCACAGTTTTAGCACTCCGTCTCCAGTCGCGTGCCGAAGAAGCTACCGCCTACACAGAGCTATGCGCATGCGCGCTTCGGAGCCCACGTCTGCTCTTGGCGCCTGCGTACCGTCGGCTCCGCGCTAGCCCCGGGCGCGGAAAAGAGTTAGAGCAGCCTGGTTCCGGAAGGGGGCGTCCGCGTGCTGAAGCTGTCCAGCGGCCTGTGGTAGACCTAAACCAAGTCACAAGCTTCCTAGGCCCTGCCAAATCAGGCTCTGAATCATCACCTCACTTCGGCCTTCTCTGATCCTTATTCTCTTTAACAGAAAAATAAGCAATACTTGCATGGCAGCGATAGTGTTTTGGATAACGGTTTTGTTTTGTTTTAAAAAGCCTTACGGGCTCACCTGTAATCCCAGCTACTCAGGAGGCTGAGATCTGATGACAGTGTTTGACACTGTGGCTCCAGTGGTAAAGCGTTGTTAGCCTTGAACAAAAAATGCTCAGGACAGCGCCCAGACCACCCCTGAGTTCAAACCCCAGGCCCAGCATGAGGAGGGAGTAAGCCCTTAAACTCCTGCCTTGTACTCTTTTTTTCCTCACCCCCTATAGCAAAGATGGGATGCTTATCATGGCCACTCCAAACGTCAGAAAAATCGGGCCTGGGGATGTAGCTCAGTGAAGGAGTACAACTGAGCATGCACAGGTATGTGTTTAATCCCCAGCAATGAAAACACAGGTTTTTTTCTTCAGTGTTTTATTTTCTTAAATTGATTCTTTTATAGCACTACACTTACTGGACAAACTCACAACCCCTGCCTCCCAGATCTCAATAATTCACACCACCCAGTTTAACCTGCCAACCAAATTCACATTAAAATAAGTGTGTGCTGGTCCTGGGCCTTTAACTAGGGCCCTGACACTGTCCCTGAGCTTTTATGTTAAAGTCTAGCCCTCTATCACTAAAGCCACAGCTTCACTTCTGGCTTTTCTGGTGCTTAACTGGAGTTTTGTGATTTTCTTGCCAAGGCTGGCTTCCAACCGCGATCCTCAGATCTCAGCCTCCTGAGTAGCTAGGATTAGTCAGCAGGCCCTCGCTATATAGTGGTTCACTTATTGTGGCTTCACTGTGTCACTTTTTTTTAAACACACAAATAATGATCCTTCGCCTACTTCAGGAGACCCCTATGATAGTTGAAAATCCAAGGAGAACAGTAGGTAAACGGCCATATAGCAAGGGACGACTATCTAATGCTGCAACTTCGCCGATTTTCACCTATTGCAAGAGGTCTCTGGAGCGTGAGGAATCGTACAGGCATGAGCCACCAACACCGGGAAAAAAGCCCAATATCTTAAAAAAAAAAAAAAAAGGTACTGGATTTTTCACTTCAAACCAAAATTCCTGTTTGTGGCAACAAGCCAAAGCAACAAAGAAAAGGACAGTAAGCTCTCTTTAAACTCCAAACAACCAAAAGTAAAATTTTGATGAGTTTCTTTTCATGCCTTATTTTATACTCATGAAAACATAACTGGCTCACCACCAACGAGCTGGTTATGGGTATAGTGCACATCGCTTTCAGCAACAAGTCCAGAAGGCTTGCTGACTTCCATCTGTCACACACTTCACTCACTTCCACGGAGGCTCAGATAGCCTACTAACCAGATGGCCTGCCTGACCTCTCCAGAGTCCACAGACTTCACAAGATCTAGGGTAAAGACTTACACTTAGCAAGCCAACTCTAAAGTGTTCAGGTGTGGCTTGGAATTGCTAATGAGCCAACCAAGGTGACGGTGTGGTGGCTTTGGTATGTGAATAAGCTAACTAGATACTTAAAGCGGCTTATATAAGCTAGTAAACAAGCTAACCCCTAAATTGGCTAGATTAAGACCCTTAGGAGAGACCTTAACATCTTCAGCTGAAGAGCTCAAATCCAAGTGTGGTTTTTTCAAGCCTCCAAGTTTCCTGCCTCCTTTAGCTCCAAGAGATTTCTCCTGCCTAGGTTCCCTTGCTACTACTGCAGCAACAAGCGCCCTTCAATGAGTGCCAGTGAGATGAAAGCCAAGGCTCTTGCCCCACCGCGGTTACTGTGTATGCCTGCTTCATGTGTGAGTGGTTCTACTTGTTGGAATGTTATTTTGAATTCTTATATACATGAAAGGCATCTCATGTTTGAGTCTTTATTGCATACATCACCATCATCTCATACCCTCTCTTTTGTCTACTTGAGTAACATTCATAGCAGAATTGTGCTATCAACTTGTGAAACACTGAAGCTGTTCCAGTCTTTGCTAAATAAATAAATGTCAGAATACTTTCTAAAAACATTATAGAGGGCTGGGAATATGGCCTAGTGGCAAGAGTGCTTGCCTCATATACATGAAGCCCTGGGTTCGATTCCCTAGCACCACATATATATAGAAAATGGCCAGAAGTGGCACTGTGGCAGAGTGCTAGCCTTGAGCAAAAAGGAAGCCAGGAACAGTGCTCAAGCCCTGAGTCCAAGTCCAGGACTGGCAAAAATAAATAAATAAATAAATAAATAAAAATAAAAACATTATAGAGGTAGAGCCTTTGCCTAGCATGTCAAAGGCTATAGGTTCCACCCCATCCATGAAAAATTAACACAAATTTCTGCCTTCTACCAAATATATAAGAGAATAATCATTTCTCTATAAATCCTCGTCTAAACTCTGTAATTTTAAGTGATGCTGAACGTATGTGTGCGTGTGTGTGCGCGTGCACACACACAGATATTGGGCTTGAACAGGACCTCTCACAATTGCATAGCTTTTTCACTCAGGTTGGTGCTCTCTACTGCTTGAGCCACACCAAAACTTCCAGCTTTTTGCTGATTAAGAGTCTCTCTTTGACCAAGATGCATTATATATTCCAAAACGGCTTTGCTGAATGGCAACTTTTTAAAGAAAATTTTAAAAAGAAGAGGAAATAAAGGAGGGAAGTTAATAGGTTTAACTGTATACATGTATGGAAATGTCACAATTGAAGTCCCTTTGTACAACTAAGGAATGCTAATAATGGGATTAGAACAAGAACCTTTCCAGTTGATTATCTGACACTAACCTAAGGAACACACCACAGCAGTGGTGAGAGGCTTGTAGGAGAGGCAGACTCCCAAAGCAAAGGTCCCTTGAGGCTGAAGTAGGAGACTGAGGTCCAAAGCTTGGAGTCCATGAAGAAAGGTGCTCAGATTTTAGTATCTTCAGCTTGAATTTTTAGGACCTGTTTCCTGGATTGTACATACTTAGGCCACCTTAGGGTTGGCATGTTTGCATATCAAAACTACTGTTTAGCCACGTTATGTTTGGTTCATTAGCATATCAGAGCTACTCTGCTCAGCATTCAGGGATCCTGGAGGGAGGTGTACAGACCCTGGCTGTGGTCATCCAGCCATCTGGTCAGTAGGCTATCTGGTTCATAGGTGAAGTGTACAGACCGTGTGTGAAGTCAGCCAGCCCCTCTGGGTTCTGCTTATGAATTTGCCCTACATTTTGCTGATAACTGAGTAGCACTACACCCGTAACTAGCTCATTGGCTCTGAGCATGCCATTTATATATGTGTATCCATATGTGTATTCATATAGATGTATGTATGTACTGGGCTGGAAATTAAAGGACAAACCAGTGCTTATCCACATGTATGTTGAAAGGCAGTGCTTTAGAGAGGTGATAATATTGGAGCCTCCTTAAATGCAGAGACCAACTAGTCTGGCAAAAGAACAGAACATAGACTGTGATATTGGTAGCAAAAACACTAAGAAATGGAATGACAAGATACTTAGGAAAATTTGGTATGATTTGGTAATACAGTAGATATGAGGGGAATGTTCAAGATGTATCATGGTGACTCCTAAGTTGACAGCTTATTCAGTGGAACCAATGATTGTGCTGTTTAGTTATTAGGGGATACTATCGGAATACCAGGTTAGAAGAAGATTCACTAGCTCTGCCTGGCTTAGATATAGATTTTGAGACATCTTTGACACAATTCCATTAGATACAAAGGCTGAGATTCAGAACAAGCTTATAAGCTAGAGAAGGGACTTTGTAAGTAAGTCAAGGTGTATGTATATTAGTCATGAATGAAAATACCTAAGAAATTATTGAGGAAAAAAATGGCTAAGGCCAAGTGTTAAGAATAGGTACAAGGGGGCTGGGAAGATGGCCTAGTGGCAAGAGCGCTTACCTCATATATATGAAGCCCTGGGTTCAATTCCCCAGCACCACATATATAGAAAATGGCAAGAAATGGCGCTGTGGCTCAAGTGGCAGAGTGCTAGCCTTGAGCAAAAAGCAGCCAGGGACAGTGCTCAGGCCCTGAGTCCAAGCCCCAGGACTTTGCTTTACAATTCTTTGTTTTGGTTTGGCTTTGTTTATTTCAGATAGAATCTACTATTTGGGTGTGGGGCCAGCTTCAGAATGTGATCATCTTACTTCCAGCCTCCCAGGTAGATGGGACCACAGGCACAGGTCACCACATATAGCTCATTGAGATTTGCTAACTTTTTTGCCCAGGCTGGCCTCTGTAATCCTCCCAACCTTCACTCAAGTAGCTGGGATTACAGGTGTGAGCAACCACATCCAGTCTGACTTGTTTTCATTTTTAAAAGATTTTTTTATTAACATATACTAGTTGTATAAGGTGGGTCATTTTAACACATACGTACATATAGTATACCTAGTCACTGGCTTTTTTTAATAAGAGAAACTCCTAAGAAGTTCATTTGCCTGGTTTATAAATCAAAGTAATTCCATAAATTATTAGAAAAAATTAATTCCATAAAAATTTAACATTCTATGTGCCAGAATTGTTATAGACACTTCTCCAATAAAATGAAGTAAGCACTATTATCTCTATTTCATAGGAAAAAGAGCTGAGGCACAAAGTTAGGTGATTTGCTGAGTGTCACACAGTAACAACTGGTAGTCTCTATTTAAAAACCACAAGCCCCCAGAATACACACCCTTTAATACTACTACTTTGTTTTTATGAAATTTTGGTAAAAACAGGACAGTAGAAGAGAGAATAAGGAGGCCGGTAGCTGGTGGCTCATGCCTGTAATCCTAGCTATTCAGGAGGCTGAGATCTGAGGATCACAGTTCAAAGTCAGCCCAGGCAGTAAAGTTAGTTAGACTCATATCTCCAATTAACCACCAGAAAACTGGAAGTGGCGCTGTGGCTCAAAGTAGTAGAATGCTAGCACTGAGAAAAAGGGCTCTGGGACAGCACCTAGACCCTAAGTTCAAGCCCCATGACAAACAAAAAAAAAAGGAAAAGGAGAACAGAAAGATGGAAGCAATATTGATATCTACTATAACCCAAAAACAAATTATTTTATTTACCAATATTGCTCTTTACATTAAATTCTTTTTTTTAAGTTTTTATTATAAAACTGATGTGCAGAGAGGTTACAGTTTCATATGTTAGGCATTGGATACATTTCTTGTACTGTTTGTTACCTTGTCCCTCATACCCCCCTCCCCCCTCCCCCTTTCCCCGCCTGAGGTGTTCAGTTCACTTAATTTCACGAATTTGCGTGTCATACTTGCACAGGGGCCATGCTAATCTTCTCTGTATCGTTCCAATTTTAGTATATGTGCTGCCGAAGCGAGCACTACATTAAATTCTTTACCTTCCAAAAGTAGGGAATCTTTTATGGCCAAAGGTCATTTGGTATGTGATGTTAGCTGGTATTGACGCTTATGTTACCATAACAAAAAACAAACTGCTATTGTGTGTGTATGTGTGTCTGTGTGTGTGTGTGCGTGCGCTAGACCTGGAACTTGAACTCAAGACCTGGGCACTGTCCCTGAACTTTTGTGTTCTAGGCTAGTAGCTCTACTACTTGAGCCACAGCATTATTTCTGGCTTTTTTGGTAATTAGTTCTTCAAGATAGGAATCCCACAGACTTTTCTTGCTTAGGCTGGTTTTGAACAGCAATCCTCAGAACTCAGTGTCCTGAGTAGCTAGGATTACAGGGGTAAGCCACCAATGCCCCACAAATAAAGCTGCTAAATTATTGAAATTTGAGTCTTCCTTGCAGTTTCCTTGACTGGGCCAAATCACATGATTTATTGGCCATATAAGGCCTTGGGCCAGCCATATCCCACCCCTAAATGAACAAGCACTATAAAAAGTTGCCTGAGAAGGCATTCTGATCATTCTTTAAAAAGGGTTTGAAATACAGACATTCTTGAACTTTCTTTTTCTCCTTTTTATGAAAAGATCTCTCTCTCTTCCAAATGGTTTTTTTAAAAAGGTGTTTTAGAGTTCTGTCACCATCTTGTGGTCTTTTTTTTATAGTACTGCTGTTGAAAACTTTTAATGTGGGCTGGGCTCTGGAAAAAAGTGCCAAAACCAATTTTAGAGTTGATGTTTCGCCTGCTTTTGATAGTTCTGGACACTCTCTATAAACACCTAAGCTTATTTACATTTATTACTTGTAAAGCATAGTAACCAAAATTGGACAAAGTCCAGCCTATCATTGAAGTACTCGACAATAACATGATTTTGACATGGTCAAAGCTTTCTTTTTTTTTTTTTTTTTTTTTTTTTTTTTTTTTTTTTTTTTTTGGCCAGTCCTGGGCCTTGGACTCAGGGCCCGAGCACCGTCCCTGGCTTCTTCCCGCTCAAGGCTAGCACTCTGCCACTTGAGCCACAGCGCTGCTTCTGGCCGTTTTCTGTATATGTGGTGCTGGGGAATCGAACCTAGGGCCTCGTGTATCCGAGGCAGGCACTCTTGCCACTAGGCCATATCCCCAGCCCCAAAGCTTTCTTGTATTGATTTTTTTTTCTTTTCTTTTTTGGTATTGGGGATTGAACCCAGGACGCTGTACTTGCTAGGCAAGTGCTTTGCCACTGAGCTACATCCCAGCCCTTGTATTGATTTTTGAGACAGCACCTCTTTGTGAAGCCCAGGCTGGCTTTGGGCTTTCTATAAATTCAAGCTGATCTCAAACTCACAAACATCCTGCCTTTGTATTCCAAGTGCTGGGATTACAGGTATGTAACCAGCATTCCCAGCTCCCCTAAAACCTTTCTTTTCTTTTTTGTCCATCATGGGGTTTGAACTCCAGGCCTAGGCACTGTCCCTGAGCTCTTTCGACCAAGGCTAATGTTCTACCACTTTAAGCCACAATGTCACTTCCAGTTTTCTAGTAGTTGACTATTAGATTCTCACGGAATTTCCTGCCCACACTGGCTGAAGCTGCAATCTTCAGATCTCAGCCTTCTGAGTAGCTAGGATTACCTCAGCCTTCTGAGTAGCTAGGACTACAAGCTAGAACCAGCACCTGGCTGATCCTAAAACTTTTCTAATTAAAGTTGTTTCACACCAAGTTCTTTCTAAAGGGAAGCCCATATGACTTTTCATTCTCAACACAGTTCTTTTGATTAAATTTATCTGGGTTTCCTTAATTTAAAACAGAAATACATTTCATCAAACTAGAATTCTTAAATTAGTCATGTCCCATTTTCTTAACTCGATGTTTGTCTCCTCTCTTAATGGTGTCTCCCCTCACCCTTTTTTGGGAGGGAGAAGCAGCAGGCTGAGGCTGAGGGACAAGGCAAGAGCAAGGTCTAGGCCAGCACTGAAATTGATGCATCTTTTAAGCATATGTCTACTTACTGGCAGCTCCCTGGCCTAGACAACTGAGAGCCCAACTTAAATTCCAGGTAGAACGTAAATATAACCACTTTATCTGCTTCTGTATCTTGCTTTTGGCTAAAACAGCTCTTGAAAAATTCCTTAAATTTTTTATTCAGATGCAATCAATGTACACATTTGAGTGTAATCAACTACAGATCAGGTTGTCCCTTCCTAATTCTTGATGATACAATATTTCTTCTTAATTTTATTATTTGTATTAGCATGATTAGTTTACAAGGGAGGTTTCTTTTATTACTTGATATTCATCACCAAAGGTAGTATGCTTCCAAACAGGCCCACCAACTGAAGGGGCAGTTAGTTCTTTGGTTGATAATTCAGGAACTACTGGCATTAAGTGGTTGAGGGCAACAGATACAAAAAAATCCTGGAATTTGTGATTCTCTCTTAAAATAAATTATTTTGAATAATTGTTAATAAAGCCGTTATAATTCATTTGTCTGGCCTTTTTTTTTTTTCCCCAGTCCTGGGCCTTGGACTCAGGGCCTGAGCACTGTCCCTGGCTTCTTTTTGCTCAAGGCTAGCACTCTGCCACTTGAGTCACAGCGCCACTTCTGGCCATTTTCTGTATATATGGTGCTGGGGAATCGAACCCAGGGCTTCATGTATACGAGGCAAGCGCTCTTGCCACTAGGCTATATCCCCAGCCCTTGTCTGGCCTTTTGAATTATGCATTACTCTCCTTTATAAATGGTCAATAAACCCTTAAAATTATAGAAGATAGAAAATTATAGAAGATAGAAAAAAGTAAAATGGTCATCCCCCTGTCTCTGTTGAATAATAATATATATTTCTCCTCATTCTATTTACATGAGCTGGTTTGGTGTTTTTTTTGGCCAGTCCTGGGGCTTGAACTAAGGGCCTGGGTACTGTCCCTAAGCTCTTTGGCCCAAGGCTAGCACTCTACCACTTTGAGCCACAGTGCCACTTCCCATTTTATGGTGGTTAATTGGAGATAAAGAGTACCACAGACTTTCCTAGCTGGGCTGGCTTCCAACTGAGATCCTTAGATCTCAGCATCCTAGGATTACAGGCATGAGTCACTACCTCACCAGCCACCAGCCTGGCTGAGATGTATAGTTTTTAGATGACCACTCTAGATAAATGGTAAAGAGCAACTTGACAGTTTTCAATAGTTTATGTGAGAAGATACTACAGTAGCATTTCTGGTGAGTAATAAATTCTTTTTATTGTTATTTTCTAATAATCCTTCAGTAGGGATAAATTTTGATGGATAAAAGGAAAATACTTTTGAGACATATACATGTAAGAAAAAAGATACAAGACAAAAATGTATAGCTTAATAAGTCGTGACAAAGGAAATACATATATAATTGCCTTAGAGGCCAAGAAATTAAACTTTGCAATATGCTCCTTGTCAATAATATATCCTGACTTTATGACAATCATGTCCTTACTTCTTATTATAGTTTTACCATCTAATCTTGAATTTTTTAACACTTCAACTTAGTATTTCTATTTTTAACTTCATTAAAATGTAATTATGCAGCATATATTCTCATATTGTTGGGGATTCATCTTGGCCCTAAGGGGGGAAGGGTGAGGAGAGCGCTCCCGAGATGCGGCCCTTCCCCCAGCCCTGGGGCAGTGTGGAAGTGAGCCACACCTATCTCCTTCTGGGTCAGGAACCAGAAGGGATAGCTTTGAGACCATCCCCCACCTTGCACCAGTGAGCACGTGTGCTCTCCTTTCTGGAGCTTTGCCCAGAAGGCGGTACTATGGGAAGTGACATTAGCCCATGAGGGAGGTCCTTGGGAGCTTCTCTTGGATGGACAAGCTCTCCAGCCTATCGCCAACTCATGCTCAATCCTCGTCATCACTACTATATTACTGTGAGCCCCTCCCTATTAAATTGGATTGCTCTCCGAAGCGTCTCCGAGATCTGTCTGCGCCTGGCTTCCTTGGTGGGTAAGGAGGGAGGAAAAGGGGATCTCGTTCAGCCACGTGCACCTTAGGCTAGCCTGTGTCCCTCGCTCCACCTTGGCCACCTGCTGGTCAGGTGCCCAGGAGAGAGGGTGAAAAGGGGAGCACTGATAAGGGAGTAAGCTTAGCATCCCCGCACCAGGGGAGGTAAATCTAGCCCGGAATCATATCTAGCTCCTTTCACTCGATGTTTACAAAATTCATCTCTATGGTTACATTTTTATTGTTTATATTGATTTCTATGAAATAGTCTCCTGTTTGAACATACTATAATTTATTGTTTTATTATAGATTCTTGAAAATTTCTATAAAAGCAATTATTCTATATACAGGCTTATATTTATTTTTACTTTCTGATTTATATGTCTTTCATTCTTTCTGTATCTTATTGCACATGCTATAACTTCTAACAGTTTTCTTGTTTGTGATTTCATATGAAAATCACCCATTACTTAACAATTATGGTGTTAGTGGTAAGCTTTTTGTAGATGTCAAGTTGAGAAAGTTCTTTTTCCTTATTTTCTGATTTTTTGGTGATAATAAGTGCTAAATTTCCAAAAACTTCTTTTTCTAATATAACAATGTGGATATTCTTCTTTACCTTATGAATATGGTATACAATTTGGTATACGGCATAATTTTCAAATATTAAACTGCATCCTCAGGAAAAGTTATACTTGGTCATGGAATAACCAAGTGGATTTGGCTTTAAAATTTACTGAATTCTATTGGCTAATATTTTGCAGAGAAATTTTTGTTCCTGAAGGATATTGGTCTAAATTTAGTTCCATTTTTTTAGGGGGGGCTACTCTTTGTCTTGCATTGTTATCACAGAAATACTAGCTTCACAAGATAAGTCAGAGGAAAAAACATACAATTATCTCATTGATCAAAAATATGATTGACAAATTTCATCATCCTTTCAGAAAAAAGCTACCCCAAAACTAGAAATAAAAACAATGTGCCTCAACATAACATAGGTCTCATATGAAAATCTCATAGGTAACATCATATCAAAGTGAAAGATTGAAAGCTTTTCCACTAAAATCAGGAAGAAGACAAGAATGCCTACTTTTGCTACTTAAAGTAGTAGGAGCTCACTACAACTTCTAGCTACAGAGCAATTTGGCAAGAAAAAGAAATGAAAGTCACCAAATATCAGTGGCTAGTACCTGTAATCCAAGCTGAAACTGAGGAATCTAAGATCTAATCATTGCAGTTCAAGGGTGGCCTAGATAGGAAAGTCCATGAGACTCTTATCTCAAAAAAAAAAAAAAAGGAAGTGGAGCTATAGATCATATGGTATAGCACTAGCTTTGTGGGACAGTGCCTAGGCCCAGAGTTCAAGCCCCAGGATCAGCACAATAAAAGAGAAAGGATGAAAGAAAAGAAATGAGTCATCTAAACTGGAAATGAAGAATTAAAATTATCACTATTGACAATGTAAGATATGCAGATTTTTTTTTTTTTTTTGCCAGTCCTGGGCCTTAGACTCAGGGCCTGAGCACTGTCCCTGGCTTCTTTTTTTTGCTCAAGGCTACCACTGTGCCACTTGAGTCACAGCACCACTTCTGGCTGTTTTCTATATATGTGGTGCTGGGGAATCAAACCCAGGGCTTCATGTATATGAGGCAAGCACTAGGCCATACTCCAAGCCCGATATGTAGAAATTTCTAAAGATACACACACGTGCACATGTGCGGGCACACACACACACACACACACACACACACACCTATCAGAACTAAAACACAAATTCAACAAAGATGCAGAATAAAAGAATCATCACACAAAAATTGTGTTTTTTCTATGTACTAATAACAATCTGAGGGCTGGGAATATGGCCTAGTGCTTGCCTTGTGTACATGAAGCCCAGGGTTCGATTCCCCAGCGCCACATATATAGAAAATGGCCAGAAGTGGTGCTGTGGCTCAAGTGGCAGAGTGCTAGCCTTGAGCAAAAAAGAAGCCAGGGACAGTGCTCAGGACCTGAGTCCAAGGCCCAGGACTGGCAAAACAAACAAACAAACAAACAAAAAACTATTAACAATCTGAGTTTTGTACATTTAGCTCTTTTGTTAAGTCTTTGATCTATTTTGAATTAAGTTTCTGTTTATGTATGGTTTAAGGTAAAGGTCCAACTTCATGGATGCATATGGATATCCAATTTTCCCAACATCATTTGATAAAAAGACTACACATTTCCTACTGAGTGATGTTTGCACTCTTACTGAAAACCACTGGACCACATATGTAAAGATTTTCTAGTTTGCCCTCAAAATTTTTTTCTCTGCTTTATTACATTGGTATTTATGTCTATCTTTATGTCAATACCATATTGATTGTCCCCATTAATGTACCTTTATAATAGGTTCTGAAATCAGAGCACTGATGTCTGATTGAACCCCTTCCAGCATCATCTACATCTATGAATTATTGCAGTAACCTGGGCCTAAGCAGGGGGACTGGGAGAACACCAGCAAATGTAGCCCAGGAAAGGAATGGCAGATCACTACAAAGCAAGTTTCAAGAAACTCAAGGAAAGCCACGTGTTAAGTGAAAAATGAGTAAGAAGGAGAAGGATGATTAAGAGACTAAAATCTAGAATCCTACACTTGGAACTTTAACAGCTTTAAGCCCTTTATCCCCACTATGGAGCCAGTTACTTGCCATTGTAGTGGGTGCCACCTGCTGGACAGAACTTAGAACTTTGACTTTTTTCCTTTCTTCCCCTTTCTCTCCTTGTTTGCTTGATTTCACGATCTTCATCATTCTTTTCATATTTTCATTTTATATATTAATTTTTTGCCAGTATCAAGGCATCAAGCTTGCTTGGATATCATTATACCACATGAGTCATACTTTATACTGGTTGTTTTTGGAGATGAAGTCCCATGAACTCTTATGCCTGAGTTGGCTTCAAACTGTAATCTTATAGACCTCAGATTCCTAAGAAGGGCTACCAGGACCAAGCAATACATTTTAATTTTTTATTAATTGATATTGCGTTGTTTTTGTAAATTTGATTTGAGTATTTCTGTTCCTTCTTTTTTGTTTCATTTTTAGGGTTTTATTCCCTTTTCTTTACAGTCATTATATGTAAAACACGACATCCATTTTTCAACATTCAGCCTTAAACCCTATTTTTCCCACTGTCTTTTCCCTTTTTTTTCTGTCTTATTAAATTAAATAGCTCCCTCATTTACACTTTCTTCTACCTCTCTTCCCCCATCCACAATCCTTCTACATCACCTATACATTTAGTAGGTAACTAAAACAGAAGGTCATTTTTGTTTATTTATTCATCTGTTTATCCTTTGCTAATTCTCTTTTGCCTTTCTTCCTTCATATATCATTAATCAGTATCACTTTTTCATTATACCACGCCCCTCCTTGAAATCAGGGTCTAGATGCTGTCCCTGAACTTTTTTGCTCAAGGCTCATTTTATCACTTGAACCACAACTCAGTTCTGGGTTTTTTGTGGGGTTTTTTTCTTTTGCCAGTCCTGGGGCTTGAACTCAAAGCCTGAGCACTGTCCCTGGCTTCTTTTTGCTCAAGACTAGCACTCTACCTCTTGAGCCACAGTGCCACTTATGGCTTTTTCTGCATATGTGCGGCTAAGGAATCAAACCCAGGGCTTCACATATAGGAGGCAAGCACTCTACCACTAGGCCAGCACTCTACCAACAAGTCATATTCCCAGCTCTAGTTCTGGCTTTTTGATGCTTAACTAGAGATAAGAGTCTCCTGGTCTTTCCTGCCTGGGCTGGATTTGAACTGTGGTCCTCAGATCTCAATCTCCTGAGTAGCTAGGATTATAGGCATGAGCCATCAGACAACACATTGTTGAATGACAAGAGTGAATAAATTGAAGAAATGAGGAGGGAAATAAAATATTTTCTAGAATCTAATGAAAATAAAAGTACAATCTACCATAACTTTTAGGATAATAGTGAGAGGTTAAGTTTTTAACGATGATGGGGCTGGGGATACGGCCTAGTGGCAAGAGTGCTTGCCTCGTATACATGAGGCCCTGGGTTCAATTCCCCAGCACCACATATACAGAAAATGGCCAGAAGTGGCGCTGTGGCTCAAGTGGCAGAGTGCTAGCCTTGAGCAAAAGGAAGCCAGGGACAGTGCTCAGGCCCTGAGTCCAAGCCCCAGGACTGGCAACAAAAATAAATAAATAAATAATAATAATAATAATAATAAAGAAATCTCAAATAGTGTAAAAATGCACCTTAAGTTCCTAAAAAAAAACAAGAACCAGCCAACCCAAAATTAGCACATGGAAAGAAAAGGAGTTGATTCTTTAAAAAAATAATTAAGATAAACCCATTAGCCAATCTGACCAAAACAAGTAAAGGAATGGCCTAAATGAATAAAATTGAGAGAGAAAAATGGATATCTCCCAAATATCAATGAAATCCAGAGGATTTTGAGGGAATACTCTGATAACCTATATTCAAATACACTGGAAAATCTAGGAGGAATGGGTATGGGTATATTTGGCCTACTAAAATTGAACAAAGAAGCTATAAACCAATAAAACAGATATATAACAAGCAATGAGACTGAAATAATAGATTCTAACAAACAGGATACAATTGATTCCCTGCCAAATTCTATCAGATATTTAACAAAAAATAACAACAACACACTGCAAATTTTTTTATATAGAGCAAGAGAAAGTAGGCCTGGGAATATGGCCTAGTGGTAAAGTGCTCGCCTCGTATACATGAAGCCCTGGGTTTGATTCCTCAGCACCACATATATAGAAAAGGCCAGAAGGGCCGCTGTGGCTCAAGTGGTAGAGTGCTAGCCTTGAGCAAAATGAAGCCAGGGACAGTGCTTAGGCCCTGAGTTCAAGGCCCAGGACTGACAAAAAAAAAGAGAAAGTATGCTACCAAATTCATTCTACAAAGCCAGTATTATACTCATTCCAAAAACGGACAAGGACACAATAAAGACAATTATGAACCAATCTCTTCAGTAAACATACATACAAATTTCTCAATAAAATTCTTGCAAGCAAAATTAAACAACACATTACAAAGATCATACACCTTGATCAAGCTGGTTTCATTCCAAGGATGCAAAGGTAGTTCAACATATATAAATCAATAAATGTAAACAGAACATAAAGAATATCAAAGTCAAAAATCACATGATCATCTCAACGAACCTAGGAAAAGGCAAAATTCAACATCCTTTTATGATAAAAAAGGAAAAAAATAATGTACCTCAACATAACATAAATGACAAACTTTTAACCAAGATCTTACTAATCTGGGGAAAAATGAAACCATTTCAACTAAAGTCAAGAAGGAAACAAGGATGTCTACCCTCTGCACTCTTAGTATAGTCCCAAAAATCAGTATGTTTTCTGTATACCAACAACCATGAACAAGCTGAGAAAGAAATCAGGAAGACAGTTCCATTCATAATAACCTCAAAAAGGTGTGAGTCTGTTTCTGTGTGTGTGAAATACTTTTATGAAACCCTTTTGCACAAATGATATATACTAAAAAATGAAAAAATAAGTGGCATAGAAGTAAATAGGCTCTGTTGCGGAATGGATACCAGTGGGAGTAGAAAGGGTTAACAGAATGAATGAAGGTGGATATGGCTGAAATACTTTATATGCAAGTATGAAAACAGAACAATGAACCTATTTAAGTTTTTTAAAGGAGGGATAAGAGAGAATGATAAGGGGGTAAATCTGATTGGGGTACACTGTATATCTATAACTAATATATGCTAATAAAAATTAGCATATATAATACTGTGCTGAAATCTTGAAAATGGACATATTATAACATGCTGAAAGCAGAAACTTTGAAACTTACAAGAAGGAATAGAAGATTAGAACTGCTCTCAGTATAAAGAAGCTTCCTAAATAGAATTTCAAGGCCTCATCAAATAGGAAAGAGAATTGACAAGTGGGATTACCTCAAGCTTAAAAGCTTCTCACAGTAGAAGAAATAGTCATTAAACCAAAAAGACAGTCTACAGAATGGGAGAAGATTTTTACTAGCTATACCTATGACAAGGATATACAAGAGCTCAAAAAATTAAAAGCATTAAAAAAAAGTGATACCTAATTAATAGAAAAGCCACATCCAAATTTCTCAAGAATTACAAATGGAAAAAAAAAGCAAACACACATGAAGCAATGTTCAATATCCCTAGCCAGAAAGAAAATAACATCAAACAACACTGAGTTCAACACTAGTGGTTCAAGCCTGTGATCCTAGTTGCTAAGGAGACTGCAATCTGAGGGTCGTGGTTCAAAACCATTCCAGGCAGAAAAGTCTGTGAGACTCTTACCTTCAATTTACTACCCAAAAAAGCTAGAAGTTGAGCCCTTATCCAAGTTGCAAAAAAGCTCAGGGACAGTGTCTAGGCCCTGAGTTCAAGGCTCAGCACTGGCACCAAAAAAGACAAACAAAACAACAACAAAAAAAAAATTTAAAAAAATTGAGATTCCATCTCACCCAATCAGAATGATGATGAAGAATACAAACAACAACAAATACTGGTGAGGATGTATGAAAAAAGAACCCTAACATGATCTCAATGGACATATAAATCACTGCAAATACTATGGAAGTCAGTTTGGAATCAGAATAATACTAAAAATAGAACTACCTTATGATCTAGCAATACCACTATTTTTTTTTTTTTTTTTTTTTTTGGCCAGTCCTGGGGCTTGGACTCAGGGCCTGAGCACTGTCCCTGGCTTCTTTTTGCTCAAGGCTAGCACTCTGCCACTTGAGCCACAGCGCCACTTCTGGCCATTTTCTGTATATGTGGTGCTGGGGAATCGAACCCAGGGCCTCATGTATATGAAGCAGGCACTCTTGCCACTAGGCCATATCCCCAGCCCCCAATACCACTATTGAGCACTTATCCAAAAGACTGTTAAGTCAGGATACAATAAAGGCACTTATATATCCAGGTTCAATGAAGCACTACTTGCCATAAACAAGTTATGGGAACAGCCTAGATGGCTTACAACCAATGAATGGATCGAGACATTGTGATATAAAACTTTGTTCACCCATCAGAAAGAACAGTATTACATTATTTTCAGGGAAATGGAAGAGCCTGAAAAAAATTATGCTGAGTGAATTGTTAGACTCAGAGAGACAAAAAGGTCCATGTTTTCTCTCATGTATTGTAGTTAAACCTAAAATATAACCATATATAAAAACAAATACATGGCTATATGAATGTATAATCAAGCTAACTAAAATATAGAACATGCAAGGGTAGGTTTCCACGGCGCAACCCCTTTGAAATATTTACAGACTTCACAAATACCAAGAGGATGAAACATATCTTGTTACAGGGATGGGACTGTAAGGGAAAGGGGCGGATGGAGAGAGGAAAGGGAAACAAATGTAGTCACAATACTAAATGTAAATATGTAAAAATGGAACTGGGAAACTTTAGAAGCTAGGTGGGGATGGCATAGATGTGGGAGAGTAATATCGAAGGGGTAACACTGAGCAAGATGCATTATATACATAAATGATATATTGCATTGAAATCCTTTTGAAAGGGCAAAGAGCCAGGCATGGTGGAATACACCTATACCCTAGCCCATATGAGGATGAGAAGGGAAGATCATGAGTTCAAGGCCAATCTGGGATACATAGGGAAATCTAGTCTCAAAAACAAAGCAAAGAACATTACCATGGCCAATAAGCAAATAAAAGGCTGGAGTTATGTTCAAGTGGTACAGCACCTGTCTCACAAGCACAAGACCTCAAGTTCAAACCCCAGTACCACCAAAAATATAAAATAAAAATAACCACATACGACGATGCCCGTCCCTAATTATCAGAACACTGCAAATCAAAACCATAAAGAAATGCCACACTATACTCTTATTAAGATGGATTTTTTTAATCAAAAGTCTGAATATATGCATAAGTGAGTATATAAAGAAATTTTAACTCTGGTGCATTGCTGGTAACAATGTAAAATGGTACAGCCCCTATGACAATAGGTTGAGCCCAGCATGGTGGTGCATACTTGTAATTCCAACACTTAGGAAGCAGAAGCAGGAGGGTCATGAGTTTGCAGCCAACTTGCAAGACTCTATCTCAAAAAATAAGAAGTAAATGAATTTTGTTTAGATGACGACAGAACCAGGAAAAGTTATTGCTGATATTGATGCATAACATGCCACCATTATTGGTCTTTTTATATAAACATAATATTTTAATTTGGGAAAACTTTAGCTGTGCTTTTGACTTTGTAAAGAAGTATTTCAGGGCTGGGAATGTGGCTTAGCGGTAGAGTGCTTGCCTAGCACACATGAAGCCCTGGGTTCCATTCCTCAGCACTATATAAACAGAAAAAGCCAGAAGTGGCACTGTGGCTCAACAGGTAGAATGCTAACCTTGAGAAAAAAAAAAAAAAGCCAGGGCCCTGATCCAAGCCCCATTGGGGGAAAAAAAAAATAAGTATTCCAGTTTACCATGAGTTGATATTCACATTAGTCTAGAAACATTTTTCCATATTTTTATACAAAGGTAACACTGTACTAAATTGGTAAGGTAATATCTATGTGGGTTTGCTTACAGAAGCTAATGAAGTATTCTCTAAATAAATGTCTTATTAAAAATAGTTTTAATAAAAAGCAAACAGGGGCTGGGGATATGGCCTAGTGGCAAGAGCGCTTGCCTCGTATACTTGAAGCCCTGGGTTCGATTCCCCAGCACCACATATACAGAAAATGGCCAGAAGTGGCGCTGTGACTCAAGTGGCAGAGTGCTAGCCTTGAGCAAAAAGAAGCCAGGGACAGTGCTCAGGCCCTGAGTCCAAGGCCCAGGACTGGCAATAAATAAATAAATAAATAAATAAATAAATAAATAAATAAATAAATAAATAAATAAATAAATAAAAAGAAAAAGCAAACAATATGGTGGTTCCTAAAAAAAAAAAAAATAATTTAAAGAATCCTATGTTCTAGTAATCCACTTCTTGAGTTATACCCAAACTGAAAGCAAAGGCTTAAACAGATACTGATACACCACTGTGCATAGTAATTTTATCCACAGCAGTTAAAAGATGAAAACAACACAAATATCCATTGATGGGTGAATGAATAAGCAAAAGGTGGTATATATATTCAGTGAAATGTTATTCAGTTTTAAGAATAAAGTTTTAATACATGCTATCATATAAATGAACCTTGAAAGCATTATAATAAGTGAAATAAGTCAGACACAAAAGTACAAATATTGTATGATTCCACTTGGAAGAGACACCTAGAATAGTCAAATTCAAAGAGAAATAAAGTGGAATTAGCAGCAGCTACAGGGAGTGAAGGATGGAGAGTTACTGTTAAATGAGTAAAGTTTTAGTTTGGAATGATATAAAAGTTCTGGAAAGGGATAGAGATTATGGTTTACATAACAAACCAAATGTATTTGATGGCACTAAATTGTGTACTAAAAATAGCTAAGATGACTGAAAGGCATATCATGCAGCAAACTATACTCATATGGCCCTTGACAAAAAGAATGAAAATTGTAAATATTGTTATATATGTGTTTTTTACCACAATAAAGAGAGAGAGAGAGAGCACACCAGGTGCCAGTGGTTCATGCCTGTAATCCTAGCTACTACTCAAGAGGTTGATATATGAGGATCACAGTTCAAAGCCAGCTCAGGCAGGAAAGTCTGTGAGACTCTTATCTCCAATTAAGCACCAGAAAACCAGAAGTGACATTGTGACTCAAAGTGGTAGAGTACTAGCCTTGAGTAAAACATTTTGGGGACAGGGCCCCAGCCTTGAGTTCAAGCCCCACAACTGACAGAAGAAAAAACAAATGAGCTAGGGATATAGCTCAGTGACAATGTGTGCCTACCACACACAAAGCCCCAAATTCAATCCTCAACAATAATAACAAGAAAAGTAAGCAGATGGAGTGGCATGTGCCTCTATAGGCAACAGGATTGTTTGAGCCCAAGAGTTCAAAGCTAGCCTGAACAAAATAGTGAGACTGTCTCTAAATGAAAACAACACAAAAAATGAAACTGAATGGTATATATTTGCTTTTTCCTTCAGTGGATCATTTCCACTAAATAACTGAGAAGAATTTTTTGGCCATATCTCAAAACTTGGTTCTTTTTTTTTTTTTTTTTTTTTTGGCCAGTCCTGGGCCTTGGACTCTGGGCCTGAGCACTGTCCCTGGCTTCTTCCCGCTCAAGGCTAGCACTCTGCCACTTGAGCCACAGCGCCACTTCTGGCCGTTTTCTGTATATGTGGTGCTGGGGAATCGAACCTAGGGCCTCGTGTATCCGAGGCAGGCACTCTTTGCCACTAGGCTATATCCCCAGCCCAAAACTTGGTTCTTTGATCAATAGTTCCTGGGATGCCAGAGCTAAGTGACTTCTCTAAAAGTGCCCAAAGCATGTCTTATCTATTGCCTCATAATTAATTGTCACTCAGGCAGTGGAATAGCATTAACTACAGAAAAGTCCTAGCCAGGTGGAGTAACAGTTCACCATATAGTATTTACTTTATCCCAGAGCCCAGAGCAATAGGAGGAAAGCAGGAAGATACTGAAGGAATCTCAGAACTTTTAGCTTTCTATGACCTTTCTGTGCTTTTTTTTTTTAACATAGGTACAAACTTTATATTCCCAGGTAATAGGATACATAGAGTCCTATAAGTCCTCCTAGTGAATCTTTGAATTACCGGGTGGGCAAGGAGACTCTTGATACATTCTCTTCCATTGGCATTTTTCCCAGCATTATATCCTATACTGTAGAGGACTGGAAGTTTCTCCCTTAAAAAATAGAAAAGGCAAACAAAGAGGAAAAGGGGACCTCAAAGGTCAGAAACAATGAAGAGAGCAAAAATAAAAACTAAAATTTCTATCTTTAAAAATCTAAGAAAATGGGCTGGGAGTATGGCCTAGTGGCAAGAGTGCTTGCCTCTTATACATGAAGCCCTGAGTTCGATTCCCCAGCACCACATATATAGAAAACGGCCAGAAGTGACACTGTGGTTCAAGTGGCAGAGTGCTAGCCTTGAGCAAAAAGAAGCCAGGGGCAGTGCTCAGGCCCTGAGTCCAAGGCCCAGGACTGGCAAAAAAAAGAAAAAAAAAATCTAAGAAAATAAGCTGGGTATGGATAGCTCATAGCTGTAATTCTAGCTGGGATCCAGAGACTTGAGGTCTGAAGCCAACCTAAGCAGAAAAGTCCACAAGATTGTACCTCTAATTAGCCACCAAAAAGCCAGACTAGAGGTGTGGCTCAAGTGGTAGAGTGCCAGCCAGTGAGTAAGTAAAGTGAGCACAAGGTTGTGTACAAACACACACACATACATACACACAGAGAACTTCTAAGAGCATAATGCTATCAAAAGAAACAGAATATGAAAGAGCTCTACAAAATTAAAGAGTTTGATGCTAAAAAATAAAATACTATAAAAGCTAGAGGACAGAGTTGAAAAACTACCCTACAAAAACTGGAAAAAAAAACTAAAAGTGAGATAAAATGTAAATGAGATATATAAGAAAATTAAAGATTGCTCCATAAGGTGCAAAATGCAACTAAGAAAATAAGAACTGAGTAAGTAGAATGTGAGAAATTACTGGAGTAAATTTTACCAAACCAGGGGAAATAGGGAAGATCTTGTGTTGAAGGTATCAATCAGTTCAGAGCACAATAAGTGGTAAAAAAAGGAACCACTACAAAGGAACATGCAATTTCAGAATGCTAGAAAGAAGATATTAAAATGCTTTCAGAAAGGAAAAAGAAACATATATAAAGGAACAGGAAACATAATGATATATAAAATTCAGAACAGGAGCTGGGAATGTGGCTTAGCAGTAGAATGCTTGCCTTGTGTGCATGAAGCCCTGGGCTCCTCAGTACCACATAAACAGAAAAAGGCTGGAAGTGGTGCTGTAACTCAAGTGGTAGAGTGCTAGACTTAAGCAAAAAAAGCCAGGGGCAGGACTCAGGCCCTGAGTCCAAGACCCAGGAATGACAAAATAAATAAATAAATAAATAAATAAATAAATAAATAAATAAATAAATAAATAAATAAATAAATGAATCAAATTCTGAATAGCAATATTAATTGCAGACATATCAGAATTTTTTTTAATTCTCCAACCCAAGAAGCTGGGAAAAGGCAATACAGGCTTTAATAGTGGTGCCAAGAATCTTCACTAGAATTCCACCCAAGAAGGATGACATAATGCCACAGCTTTCCATTTCTAATAAATGTCCATCATTTTCTCTATTTCTGGCTCCAGGTAACTCACACAAATTCCAAAGATTGAAAGAGGATTGCTGTAAGGTCCGCCCCAGCTCCATGCAGATGTGCCCCCACCAGGTTAAGTCTCCACCCAGTTAACCTGGGTAACCAGCAGACCTAGAGGCAGTTACCTCCCTGTTCCCTAAAGTCACATCCTAATCCACCTGGCCACACCCTCCTGCCCCAGCCCTAGGTAAGGCAGGGCCGGATAGGGGTGGTCAGATCTCTCCCTTTTTTTTCTGCTCCCGCCAAGCATCATCTTGGCCACTGGCCAGCAGTCCGGTAATAAACTTTTCTCTCCTGCCTGAAGACAGCGTAGCGTTCTCCTTTACCGGCTACCTACTTTAAAAACCTAACAATGGCACAGTACGGATACCATTTGCACTAAATAAGTGCAATTCAATTAATTACTTCCAGTATCAGTTCAGCCAGCTCCATCTAGAGGACCAGAGATCAGGACTTAAAAAAAAAAAAAAATCTGATGCTGCTTCAAAGTGCCCCCAAAGTGGAGAAGTGAGCAGTGTCCCTTGTGACTCTCAGAACATGCAAATCACTGCAATAAACACTCTGACCAGCAGGACAAGTCTCTCCTGAGCTGGGGGTCAGCCCTGGGTCCTGAGCTGGGTTCTAGCTGCAGTGGCCTGCTGCTTCATGGGGGTTGGGGGGTGTAATCCTGATCAATGTTTAGTTTTCACCATCCCCAAATCCAGACCCCGGATAGATACAGCTGTGATGAAAAGTACCCATCTAAGCAAAAGGAAAAAATAGTTCTTCAAGAGTCATCCATCATTCAACTTCATTCAAAACACTATGCCAGGCTCCTTTAATTTTTCTGTTCTCAGAGAACTTTTTCCTATTTTTTAAAGATGCTGGGATGGAATGAAGACATTGCAGATAATAGGCAAATGCTCTACCACTAAACTACATCTCCAACCACCCAGGAAGTTCCTCTTTATTTCATCAGTATATTAATTGTAAAGAGAGGCTTCATTATGTTATTTTCATACATGGACATTGATCAGATTCATCTCTATTAATTCTCTTTACCTGACAATTTTTAAGAAATATATTACTACCAAATAAAAAAAGCTCCAAACATTATTGAGGAGGGGGGTGTCAATTTTGTATTTAAATTACTATTGTTGCCTCAAAGACAATTTTTGAATAAAGGCAAAGCAAGTCACGCAATTCTACAAAAAAAATTTAATAATCTTAAAAGCTCGAGCTCATCCAAGCCATTTCGCCGACGCAAAAGCTAGGCTGCGGGTCTTCCCAGGTACCCTGCAGTGTGTAAGCTCAGTCCCTCAGCCCAGGTCTCCCCTCCCCCCAACCTCCACCCCCAAGCCGTGCGCACTGCGCCGCGCGCGCACTGAGCCCCAGGCAGGCTCGCTGGGACTGTGGCGGAGACCGCAAAGCCCACGGCCCCGGCCTCGGAGGACAAGGGCGAGCGCCACCCTGCCCAGCGTTCCGCAGAGGCTCGCGGACAGATTGGCATGGCTACAGACGCGACTAGGTAATCGCTAAGGGCGGGCACCGGGGAGGTGTGACAGTCATGGGTAGGGAAATCTGGACTCAGTCCCGGTGACACTGGTACGCTAGTGCGCAGCACCCTCCGGCCCGCCCCTTCCTGCCCACCACGGCCAACCGCCCCTAAGCACGGACGAGGGCGGTTAGCATAGAGGGCAAAGGAAACGCTTACCTCTTCAGTGAGTCCGGAACGTGAGGTGATCCGGGGGTCGCTGAGACCCGGCTCGGCGCCGAGACCCCGGCGGCCGGCCGGGTGGCAATCCCTTCCAGAAAGCGGTCCCCTGTCATCGCCGGCGGCGCGCGCAGCCCCGCGCAGTTCCCAGCGCGCTCCGCACGCCGCCGCACTGGCCCAAACGAAGGGCTCCGAACGGCGAGGCCTGCCCACCGCCCAGGCCAGCCAATGGGTACGGAGCGCGGGAAGCCGGGGGCGGAGCGAGATGGGACGCCGACGTCGCCGCTCAGCAGTCCCGCGACGCCTCAGGCTCTGTGTGTCCTGCCTTCCTTCATTCCTCTCAGAACTGACCAGATTTAGGGAAGCACCTTAAGAAAAGAAAAATCTGTGAGAGTCTGTAATGCTAAGGCCATGCTTCTTTCCTTTTTTTAGAAAAGGATTTGCATGCAGTTTACAGAGCACCTACCGAGGGCGACCACCAGCCCCCACTCTCCAGTCCCATCAGTGTACAGATGGGCAGAAAGCCAGACCAGTACCTACACCCCAGTATCAACGTCTGGATGTCATGCGGTGAGTTCTGCCAAAGAGAACTGGAAGCCTTCTTATTCCACCTCTGATGACATTGCTTCACTTAGTCATCCTTTTTCCCTCATCTTTCAAATATATGTTATAGAGGTTCGAGGGAGGGGATTCCCCATCCATCCAAGAATCCACCACTCAGAGGCAGTCTCAAGCAAAAAGATGAATTTGTTGGGGAAATTCCAGATGGACTGGTCCCAAGTTTCAGAAAAACATATAACACAAAACACGACAGAGACTTACTTCCGGAAGATTTCTAAGTAACTCCTGCAGCCCACACATACCCTTAACACTATCAAGGAAACAGGCCAGAGAGGGAAGAAAGAACAAAAATGATACCAACAAACCAATTCGGCTCCAATGGAGAGCTGACTTAGGACGCCATGGGGACAAGAGACGAGCCAGGAGAGAGGACACAGGAGTGGAACACGGAGACATGTGGCATGGTGTAATGGCACCTGAGCTGGTCTGACCCTAAATAGGGTAAGGTCAAGGGGCTGGGTCACAGGAAACTCCCAGTCCCAAGCACTTGACTGACAGGTTCAGTAACCTATAGGCCATGTACCCACCCCTGTCTCTTGGAATTCAGGAACACCCATCAAGACAAGATGGTAGATAGTACAACTTGCCATGTGGCCAAGGATGGCGCTGGCCAGATCCAACCTCCATATTACAATATACACATATACATATATGTATATATACACACTCTCTCATATATATATATGAGATTTTATGTATATGTGTGTGAGAGAGATAGATTATATATGACACGGTTTAAAATTTCAATCATGGGGCTGGGGATATGGCCTAGTGGCAAGAGTGCTTGCCTCGTATACATGAAGCCCTGGGTTCGATTCCCCAGCACCACATATATAGAAAATGGCCAGAAGTGGCGCTGTGGCTCAAGTGGCAGAGTGCTAGCCTTGAGCAAAAGGAAGCCAGGGACAGTGCTCAGGCCCTGAGTTCAAGGCCCAGGACTGGCAAAAAAAAAAAAAATTTCAATCATGTCAGAATGTATTCTTCCCCTGCCTGCCTCCACCTCCAGTTTCTTTCCTGGCTATCACTGCTAATCAATTTCTTGTATTTGTTATGTGCAAAGTCTTCCTCCCTCCCCTCCTTTCCTTCTTCCTTCTTCCTCCCCAACTCTCCCATACACCTGCATGCACACATGATATTCTATATTTTTGCTCCTTTGCTTCTCTTAACTACTGTTGCTTTGGATGGCTTTCATTCATTATGCTGACTGCATAACATTTTATCAGATAGTTGTCTCAGTTTCTAATCTTGCAATTACAAACAACACTGCATCAGTATTCTTTTTACTTTCCTTTTTATTATTAAGTAGTTGTACAAAGAGGTTACAATTTCCTAAGTCAGGTTATGAGTACACAACTTGATCAATGTCACCCCTTCCATCAGTATTCTTAACTACTTTGCATGTGAAAATATATGTTAGACTGTCTGAGTGCTGAGTGATAGTCTTAAGGTAAGGAGTTTAAAATTTTGACAGATGAAGGCTCGAGTGGTAGGGTGTCTTGTCTAGCAGTTGTGAGGCCCTGAGTTCAAACCTTAGTACCACTAAGAAGAAAAGAAAATATTCTCTGATAAATGTTGCCAAATTGCTTTCCTTACAGTTGTTTCAGTTTAACATCTCACAGTTTTGTTTTGGATTGTAAATGTTTTATGTTTATGCCCCCTCCCCTGAAAGAAAGGCATGTGTGTTGACAGCTTGACCGCCCCCAAAGGCACTATTTGGAGGAGGACATTCTAGGAGGTGGAGCCCTAAGTGAGTGTGCCCTCAAAGGGTATTTTTAGATGCTGGACCCTTCTCTTTGTTTTCCAACTACTACTATTAGATGAACAACTTTCATCCACCATGTCTACCATGAAGGATTGCTTCACCATAGGTCCAAAAGCAGCCAGTCCAAACCATCATGGATTGAGACTTCTAAAATCATGAATCAAAATAGGCTTTTCTTCTTTTTAGTTGAATTGCCGGGGTTGGGAATATGGCCTACTGGCAAGAGTGCATGCCTCGTTCATATACATGAACCCCTGGGTTTGATTCCTCAGTACCACATATATAGAAAAATGGCCAGAAGTGGCACTGTGATTCAAGTGGCAGAGTGCTAGCCTTGAGCAAAAAAGAAGCCAGGGAGAGTGCTCAGGCCCTGAGTTCAAGGCCCAGGACTGGCCAAAAAAAAAAGTTGAATTTTCATGGGTATTTTGTCACAGCAACAGAAATCTTAAGCAATTTTCAGGGTACCTGTTTCAATACAGCTCTCCATATGTAGGATATAAAATTTAATTTAAAATCTCTGTTGTTTTGAATTGCTGTCTTTGCCTATTTTTCTGTTGAGATGCTTTTTAAATTGTGGAATATTTTTATGTGTATATATGTAATATATGTGCGTACATTAGTCTATTGTAACAAATTAGCTACCTTTTATCCACCTTGTCTTGACTTTGTGCATTATTTTTTCCCCTAGTCCTGGGGCTTGGGACTCTGGAGCCACAGCGTCACTTCTAGCTTTTTCTGTTTCTGTGGTGCTAAGGAATCAAACCCAGGGCTTCATACATGCTTGGCAAGCACTCTCCTGCTAAGCCACATTCCCAGCCCCTTATTTCTTATTTTCATATTATATAATTGATTTTTAAATGTTTTAGAGTAAGGTACAATAGGAATAACATACAATATGATAAAGAAATATATAAAGCAAAAATATAAACAGTTCTCTTAAGAAGATATACACATTCCAATAAGCACATGAAAAGATGCATAACATAAGTAACTTATAGTTTGAGTATAAAGTGTGCTCCAAAGAGGCTCATGAATTGAACTGGTCATGTTGCAAGCAGTGTTCAGAGATGAGGATTTGGATGAATGGTTGGATCATCAGAACTCTGCCTTCATCAATGGATTAATCCATTGATCAATTTAAAATTTGAATAGATTCCTGGGAGGTGATAGAACTATAGAGAAATTATTGCAGAATTATGGTTGAAAGAACTGGATCAGAGGGCACATATCTTTGAAGGGTGTCTTTCCATGGATTCTTCCTGTCTGTCCCTCTTTCTGCTCCTTCACCATGAGGTAAAGTACCTCCTTTATCATAATATCCATTACCATACATCTATTACCATAATATGTTGCCCAAGTACATAGGACCAAGTGACTATAAACTGAAATCTCTGAAACTGTAAGCTAAAATAAATGTTTCTACGTTTGAATTATGCAAAATATTTTGTAACAGTGACAAAAATACCAACAAAGTAGGTGTCAAGCAAATGAAAATCAAAACCACTATGCTATACTACTTCACCCTCTAACCCAATTATACTACAAAAGGCAGGGAAATTCTAGCTGAAATTTGCATTATATAAGGAAAACATGAGATAACATGAGCCAGGTGCTGATGGCTCATCTATAATCCTTCCTACTCGGGAGTCTGAGATCTGAGATTACTGCTTGAAGCCAGCACAGATAGGAAAGTCTGTGAGACTCCAACTCACAGAGAAAGATGTGGTTTAAGTAGTAAATTATTAAGGACAGTGCCAAGACCCTGACTTCAAGCTCAGGATCAGAGAAAGAGAGAGAGAGAGAGAGAGAGAGAGAGAGAGAGAGAGAGAGAACATTATTTTGGGTGGCTCACATCTATAATCCCAATCTAAGGATTGAAGTGCCAGACTTGGAAGTCAGGCCCCATTTTACCACGTGAGCCCCTGAGTCAGCCTGAAGAAGTTACAGAAGATGGATGATCTTCACCCATCAGCCCCCCTTTAAAACCGAGAGACCAGAGTTGTTTTTGGAAAGATGAGGCAGGATAAACTAGAGGCATGCAAAACAGAGGTACAGAGACTATACTTGTAAGAAATGGTGACAGGCCCTTTGGTTACTACATTGGGCCCTTACTGGCTCATGCCTTATCTCTATATCATCCCCTAGACATGCAAGCCATTGAAATAGACAGAATGGAGCCATGATTGGCTCCCAAGGTACCAAAAAGAAAAAGGGGGAAATGAAATGCCAGACTTTGAAGTCAGGCCCCATTTTACCACGTGAACCCCATTTTAGAATCGAACCCTGAGCCAATCAGATTTGTACCTGTGTCCTAATCTTGCTCGCTTGAACACCTGATTGTTGTAACCTTGTTCTTTGCCTTTATAAGCCCTGTGTAATCACAGCTCGAGGCTCCCTCCTAACCTCCGCTGTGTCGGTGGGTAGGAGGCCTGAGTTGCAGCTCGCTTAAATAAAGCCTTGCCTTGCTTTTGCATTTCGGAATGTCTGGGTCTCGGTGGTCTTCTTGGTGGTGGTTTCGCGACTTGGCACAACAAGGATGTCAATTTGAAGCCAGCCCAGACAAAAGTCCATGAGACTCTTACAGCCAATGAACTACTCAAAAAAAGCCAGAACTGGCATATGGTTCAAATGGTAGACTGTTAGCCTGAGCAAAAAAAGCTGAAGGACAGTGCCCAGGCTCTGAGCTTGTTTGTCCCCTCCCTTCCTCCCTCCCTCCCTTCCTTCCTATTGAGACAGGATTTCCTTAAGTTGCTCAGGCTAGCTCCAAAACTTTTGATCCTTCTGCCTCTGCCTCCTTGATAGTTGAGACTATAGATATGTACCAACATGCCCAGAAAACTCATGCTCCATAACCACTATTCACTTTAATTCCAGGAAGGCTATGTTAACAATTTTTTTTTTCTATCAAATGCCGCAAATGGGGAGCAGAGAATCAAGCTGAAGAAGCATGCAATGCAACAAAAGTACTGAGGTCTTTGGAAGGAAAATATGAACAAGGTCGTGTCACATGCTACTATATTTAAATGGAAATAAACTATATTCTATCACTCGAAGTTATGAGTAGTTTTTATCCCATATAGTGTGAGTCCTTGTCCTTTTTGTTTAGAAATATTGATGTGTGTGATGATGAGCATTGCACTATGTGCACTGGAGCATTCATTACATAACTAAGAACAGAATCTTTCTAAAGTCAGAAAAATTCAGAATTCTGAATCCCATCACCCTACAGGGTTCAGACCCTCTGTGGAGCCCTCTACCAAAATAAGAACCATCTCAAGAATGCTTATATCAGAGTTACTCAGTCTTTGAGATTTCACAAAGCAGTAATAATTTTTAAACAATGAAGAATGTATGAAATTACAACTTTTCTTGGTTGTATTGGAGTTTGGACTCAGGTCCTTATGTTTGCTAGGCAGGCACTCTAGCACTCAAGCTATATTCCCATTCCTTTTTGCTTTAATTTTTTAGGTACAGTCTTTGATGTTTTGCCTAGGGCCAGCTTTGAACTTTGATCCTCCTCTTTCTATCAGTAGCTAGGATTATAGGTGTGTACTTCAATGCCCAGGTATAAGGTTTTTAGTAAAAACATCCTTATATGTCCTTATCATTTTATAAAGGGCAATTTAGCCCTCTAAAACAAGCAAACAAAAAAAACCCTTAGTTCAATGGAAACATTTGTTAATCTGAACAAACTTAAATTTATGAGAAATACTATGTAGTCTTTATTTTCCTTATCTCACAATCTGGCTTCATCTCGGGCATATTCCCAGTCAACTACATAAAGAAATTTAAAAGAGTTGGGCAAAACATAGACTCTGAGGCTTCATTCTAAAAGATTAGGATTCAAATGGCTTGCCACCTCTAATCTGGTTTTTTTTGGAAGATATTTAGAGTGTTTCAATTTAATAAAGTCATCCTAATGTGTTCTATGTTGATGTATTCCTAGAACATAAACATCCAATAATCAAGAAAATTGGTCTGCAAGAAGAGTTTAAGAGAATGAGTGGGTAAATAACACTCTTGGGAGCATTTTGAAGTTCTTAATTACCAAACTCCAGAATTCATGACTTCCGCTGCATTGGCCAGGAGAGAAGTACTGAGCAGCCCTCATTTACCAACAGCAGGGTTGTGGCACGGAGCCTAGAAGTGATTTTCCCAAGGTTATTGAGGAAGCCAGAGGGTGAACTGAAAATAGAACTCTACCTCAGACTCTCATGCAGGCTATATGATAACTTGTGTACTGTCAGCAGAGTTGAGGAATGAATGTCCTGGAGAGCTTAGCATAGTTTCATGGTTAAAGGAGTCTTGCTCAACAATTACAAAATCTACTTAACAGAAATGACTTACAAAATTGTATAAACAGAAATGTCCTAGACATGTAAACATAATGTTTAGAAAAACAAAATTCCTCTTCGACAACTAAAAAGAATTATACAATTCCACTACCATAAAGCCATCACTTATTTCATAGGGCTTATTTCTCCAGAGACAGTCATTGTCAATCCTTATCCCCTATGAAGACTAAACCTCCAAATAGCAACTCCTCAACACTGTAATATCAGCAAGCTTAAGGAATCTGGCAGATGAATTTAAATGTTTTCATAAGCGCAGAATTTTCTGAGTACTTAAGTTTTCACTAGTGACTTCCGCCCCCACACCTCCCCCCTTGTTTTTGGTACTGATCATGGGGCTTAAACTCAGGACCTGGGTGCTGTCCCTGAGCTTTTGTGCTCAAAATAAGTGTTCTACCACTTGAGATACAGCTCCTCTTCTAGTTTTTTTGTAGTTAATTGGAGATAAGAGTCTCACAGACTTTCCTGCCCAGGCTGGTTTTAAACGGGGATCCTCAGATCTCAGCCTCCTGAGTAGCTAGGATTTACAGGTGTGAGCCACCAGTGCCTAGCACTCACTGGTAACTTTCTGTTAATTTCCTTGCTGAACTAATAGAACTGGGAAACAGAAAGATAGCCTGAAAGTTAGAGCTCATAGTGGCCACTAAGTTTCTAAGTACTGTGTCCATTGAAGGAATGTTCACCTAACTGTTATGTCTAATGATATTTAAGGGGGAAAAAAACTGGAATGGTGGTTAGGTGACTCTTCTCTGCAACAAGCTCTTACATTTCTGTTGACCTAGTCAACAGAACACTTAAAAATGTAAATGTTTTAGCTGGGCACTAGTAGCTCACATTTGTAATCCTAGCTACTCAGAAAATTGATATCTGAGGATTGCAGTTCAAAGCCAGCCAAGTCAGAAAAGTCCAGAGGAGGTCTTATCTCCAGTTAAACACTTTAAAAAGCCAGACACAGCTGTGACTTTTTTTGCTCATCCTTGAGCAGAAAAACTAATGGACAATGCCCAGACCCTGTGATCAAGTATCAAGTACCAGCACAAAACAAAAGCATAAAGTGACTTAATGAAGTAGACAAGTTGCTTGTGGGGTCCAAAAAGATCTTTCTCCTAAATGCAAAAGAAAGAGAGTAAGAAGAAAGAGATATGTAGGAAGGAGCATAAGTATACTTGATTCTTCTGTACAGCCTCTTAAAAGGGAAACAGAGGACCTTTGTCACCATTGGCCAGTGAAATTAGGGTGTAGGTAACTTAACGAATATGCATAGTTTTAACAAGAAAAGGAAAACACATTCTAAACTGAGGGAACAGCACAGCAAAGATCAAAAGCTGTAGATAAAAACAATTTCCTTGAATTGGAAGTGTGGCTCAGTTGGTAGAGTGCTAGCCAATGAACAAAAATGGCAGGTACCAAGTTCAAGTCCTAGTCTTGAACTATAATAACTTTTTTAAAACAACAATTTTCTTAGCCAGGCATGATGGTTTATACCTGTAATCCTATTACTCAGGAGGCAGAGGCTGAAGGATTGTGAATTAGAGGCTATCCCAGGCAAAGTTAGCAATACCCTATCTCATATCTCAGAAACAAAATAAAAAACAAAGTATTGTTCAAGTGGTAAAGCATTTCAAGGCCTTAGGTTCAATTCCCAGTGCAGCCAAAAAAAAAATCATTTTCTTAAGGAAAAGCAAGATGTCTTATATGACCAGAAAATGGATTACAAACTTGTTAAAACTTCCTATTCTAATTCTGTCTGAAGAGCAATGGTTCTCAAACTTTTGAATTAATTTCTCTCGTGTGCTCTTGTCACCTCCAAAGACTTTTGGTTCAGTGGACATCTTTTGAATATTTACCATTATTAAAAATTCTGAGGCTGGGAATATGGCCTAGTAGCAAAAAGTGCTTGCCTTGTTTACATGAAGCCCTGGGTTCAATTCCCCAGCACCACATATATATAGAAAATGGCCAGAAATGGCACTGTGGCTCAAGTGACAGAGAGTGCTAGCCTTGAGCAAAAAGAAGCCAGGGACAGTGCTCCAGCCCTGAGTCCAAGGCCCAGGACTGGCAAAAAAAGAAATTCTGAAACAAAACTTGTTGAAGATGCCATTTTTAGGGAGTGTGATGGAGGAGGCGAAATTGATTAGAATACAGTATAAACATGTGTTTCGTTGTAACAATGAAATTTCTCCATATAACTAATATAAGCCAATTAAAAATACATAAAAATCAAAAATTTTAAATACTTAGTTTGCACTATCAAAAACTAAAATAAACCCACTATATGCTAACACAAATAACACATTTGATTAAAAAATAAGTATAACTTTCAAATTACAACAAAAATAGATGAAGCAAGTGACATTCTTTTACATTTAAAAGAAATTCTTCTATGTGTACCTTAATAAAAGACAGCTGTATTTTGGTATTTATTTCTGCATCATTCTGTTGCAGTGTCACATAGCCTCTGGAGAGATGCTCTATATACTTGTGAAAGAGTAAAAATGTAAAAAACAAAATTATGTCTTGTAATTATGAAAAAAGTTTTGATCTCCCAGACCCTTGAAAGAACTTTAGGGGCTTTCAGAGATTCCTGGACCACATTCCAGAAATTTCTTCCAAGGACAAGTACTAGGTATTCCTCAGAGAAAAAAGACTAGACTTTATGAAAGTGATGATGATGATGATGATGATGATGATGATGATGATGATGATGACGACGACGACGACGATAGAAATAAAAATGCTAGCTAACATTTCCTGGGTGTTCATGCCGGCTAATAATCATTCCAATTATTCTTCAAGGATAAGGAAACTAAAGGTAAAGAAGGTATATAAAATTAACCAAGTTCACAAAGCTAGTCAGTAGTAGTGAAGCTAGACACAAATGCAGGCAGCCGACTGCAAAGGCTCCCTCTTCACCACTGCTCTACTCTGCCTTCGTAAGACACAAAGGCCTGCAGTATGACTGACAAAGGCCAAGTCATCTCACTCACCCACCCCTTCTCCTCCTCTCTCTGCCATTTCAGATTTCAATGCTCTTTTCTCTTTGCCTGCCTGATTAGGGAACTCATGTTTCTTTTCACTCTGCAGTAAGTCCTTGTCCACTGCCTGTTGTTCATTATCCTCACCACTCCACAGAAACCTCTCTCCCCAAAGGCACCATTGACCTTCTAATGATCAAATTCAATTGCTGTTTTTCAGTCTTCTTGCTCTTTGAAAAATGGATTATTATTGACCACTGTACCATTAAAATTTTCTCCTCTCTTGGTTATTATGATACCAGATACTTCTATTTGTTTTAACCACCTATGCAACCGTACCATTTTTCCCCCCAGAAAACTCTGCTGTTCTCTTTTGGCCTTTTTCTTCTTTTTTTATTGGTCAAGGGGCTTGAAGGGCTTGAGCACTGATCCTGAATTATTTTGCTCAAGTCTAGAGCTCTACTACTTTGAGCCACAGCTCCACTTATGGTTTTCTGACGGTTAATTGGAGATAGAAGTCTTACAGACTTAACTGACTGGGCTGTCTTTGAACTGCAATCCTCAGACCTCAGCCTCTTAAATAGCTAGGATTATAGGCATGAGCCACCAGCACCCTGAGTGGCCTGTCTTTTAAATATCTTCACTCTCCAATGTATCCACAATGGCCAGTGTCTGCCCTGTGCACAACTGTAGGGTCCTTGTTACCTTGTCTCCTATATTATTATTGCCCTTGGGGGGTTGGCCAGCCCTGAAGTGTTATACTACAATACTATTAAATCCCCATAGCCAGAAACTACTTTGATAATTCCACATTTCTTTCCATAAAGCCAAACCACTTTTTATTACACTCATAGATTCTATGGGTCAGAAATTTGAAAGGGTAAAAAAGATCTGTTTTGTCTCTTCTCTTTAATGTCTAGGACTTTAGATATCAAAGGGGATGGTTCTTAGAGAGTTGTGACTAGGATCACTGAAGGCTCATCTACTCACAGCTCAATGCCTACACTTAATGGAAATTAGTATCACTTACCAGAGCATCTACCTATAGCCTCTCTTTGTAGCTTGATGGCTTTGGCATAGAAAGATTTCTAACAGTGTTCTAAAGGCAAGTACTTCATTGAACAAGGTGAACATACATCATCATTTATGATAGTCCTTGAATTCATTGTCACTCCTGCCATATTCTGTTAGTCACAGATTTTGTCCAGATCCAATGGGAAGAAACATAGACTTGACCTATCAAAGAGGCCTATTGAAATAGTACCAAGTCATATTATAGATGATTAAGAAAGATGAGAGATGGAATTGTGACCCTCTATGGAAAACAATTTAAAAAATGAATGCATAATTTTAGGAGGTGAGGAATGTTATAATGTGGCTTAGTGGAAAAGTGCTTGCCTAGCATGCATGAAGCCCTGGGTTCAATTCCTCAGCACCAAATAAACAGAAAAAGCCAGAAGTGGCACAGTGGCTCAAGAGATAGAAAGCCAGCCTTGAACAAAAAGAAACCAAGGACAGTGCTCAAGCCCTGAGTCCAAGCCCCAGGACTGGCAAAAAAAAAAAAAAAGAAAAAAGAAAAAGAATTGGCTACACACCCATGGCTCATGCCTATAATCCTAGCTACTCAGGAGTCTAAGATCTGGTGATCATAGTTCAAAGCCAGTCCAAGCAGGAAAGTCCGTGAAACTTTTATCTCCAATTTGTCACCAAAAAGCCAGAAGTGAAGAAGCTGTGGCTCCAGTGATAGAGCAATAGCCTTAAGCAAAGAAGTTCATGGACAGTGCCTAGTCCCTGAATTCAAGCCTCCGGACTGGCACAGAAAACAAAAATTAAAAAAAGAAGAAAAAATAGTAAGTAAGCATAAGGGAAAAGAATGCTATTTATGTAGAGTAGTCAAGGCTCAAATCATCTTTTGTTTCTAAAGCAATGTGAGCCCTGCGCTGGTGACTCATGCCTGTAATCCTAGCTACTCAGGAGGCTGAGATCTGAGGGTCATGGTTCAAAGCCAGCCCAGGCAAGAAAGTCCATGAGACTCTTATCTCCAACTAACTACCAGAAAACCAGAAGTGACCCTGTGGCTCAATTGTTAGAGTGTTAGCCTTGAACTGAAGAGCTCAGGGACAGGGCCCAGGCCCAGATTTCAAGCCCCATGATGGGCCAGAAAAACAACAAACAAAAGCAGCATGAATGAAGTGAGGGAATGAGCCTAGCAAAATGTCTATTAAAAGAAAATTCTTGCCAAAGAACCTGAAACTAGATTGAGCTCCACATGTTTTAGATATAGCAAGGCCAATAGGAGCCCTTTTCCCAGCTACAATCACTTGGTGATTCTCTGATAATTTAAATATCATCTATGTTCTTTCAATTCCACAGTCATACCTCTGGATCATCTTCTTTCCTGAAATCTGGACTTATAAATATAACTAAAAACCAATTTCTATTTGGATATCTAACACATCTCAAAGTTAATGGGGTCTAAACTACAATCCTTATTTTCTTCCCCCAACTTTATCTTCCCAACAGAGATATCTTCCTTCATCTCAGTTAATGGGGAACTTCATTTTTCTAGTCTTTTAGACCATAATTTCTAGTGGCATCCTTGACTCATCTCTCATTTACAATAAAGTAACAAATTCTGTCAGTTCTGTCTTTAAAATATGTCTAGAATTCAGTGACTTCTTAGCACTTTTACTAGTGCCATCTTAACCTATCTTCATTTGCCCTAGTGGCCTCACTTACTCCTACAACAACATATTCACACCAAGCTAAAGAAATCCTTTTTTTTTTTTTTTTTTTTTGGTGCCAGTACTAGTGCTTGAGCTCAGGACCTAGTGTGGTGTTTTACCACTTGATCTATACCTCAACTTCCAGTTCTTTTGTTGGTTAATTAGTGATTCGAGTCTCTCAGATTAGTCTGCCAGGGCTGGCATCTAACCACAATCCCGAGATCTCAGCCTCCTGAGTAGCTAGGATTACAGGCATTAGCCACTGCTGCCTCACTGAAGTATTTTTAAAGGAAGTCGAATCATCCTAATTAGAGTAAAATCCAAATTCTCAAATGGTCTATGAGATAGTATGCTGTCAACATTCTTTCTTGTTTTCTTCCTTGTTTTTTGTGTTTTTGTTGTTGTTGTTGTTGTTTTGTCATTCATGGGGCTTTAACTCAGGGCCTGAGCGCTGTCCTTGAGCTCTTCTGCTCAAGGTTAACACTTTATCACTTTGAGCAACAGCACCACTTCTGGTGGTTTTCTGGTGGTTAACTGGAGATAAGAGACTTTCCTGCCCAGGTTGGCTTTGAACCATGATCCTTAGATCTCAGCCTCCTGAGTAGCTAGAATTACAGGTATGAGCCACTGGCACTGGGCTATGCTGTCAGCATTCTTATTACCTTGTCACTCAATATTCTCTTTCACTTTATTACAGCCATGAGCCCCCTTTCTCTTTTTCTTGTAGTCTTCCTCAAGTATGCAAGACATATTCCTATCTTAGGACCTTCGTCCTTGGTACTCTGTCTTCCCTCATGAGACACAAGGGAATGCTCTAGTTATGAGGCTGACTCTTCCACCTTCTTCAGATATCTGCTCAGATGTCACTTTCTTAATGACTTTCTCCTTGCCCAGTGTTAGTACATCTGGCCAACGAAACACATGGAGACTAAAATCCAGCCTCAGTATATGCTACATAGTAGTCACTCAGTAAATATTGCTGGATAAATGAATAAAAAAATCAATTATGACATCAAACAAAAGTAACTCCTAGTTTAGAATATTCCTTAAAGAGGAAAAGATAGGGCTAGGAATATGGCCTAGTGGCAAGAGTGCTTGCCTCTTATACATAAAGCCCTGGGTTCAATTCCTCAGCACCACAGATATAGAAAACGGCCAGAAGTGGTGCTGTGGCTCAAGTGGCAGAGTGTTTGCCTTGAGCAAAAAGAAGCCACGGACAGTGCTCAGGCCCTGAGTTCAAGACCCAGGACTGGCAAAAAAAGAGGAAAAGACATTTCTGTTTTTTGTTTCTTTACTTTCTTTTTTTTTTTTTTTTTAGACAGGGTTTTGTAGACTGGCATCAAACTCATGATTCTTTTGGTTCAGTCTCACAAGATTATAGGCATGTGCCACCAGAGCTGGCCAACATTTTTCAATTTGATCTCCTGTGTTCTCACACTGGTATCACAGCTTCACATGTCTTTGGAGAGTGCCTTTTCCCTTCCCTGGCTTACATACAGATTGTGCCCATACTGGCCTATTTGGAAAAGGAAACCTTTACGAGCATTTCTCAGTTGTAATAAGACTTGACTGAGGTTGTGGAGACTGCTACTGATCTAGCTTCCTTCCTTCTTTCCTTCCTTCCTCTCTTTCTCCCTCTCTTTCTCCCTCCTTTCTTTCCCTCCTTCCTTTCTTTCCCTTCCTTCTTTTTCTTTTTGGCTGATTCCTCACACTAGCTTAGCTTGCTTGCTTGCTCAGCTTACATTCTACCTCTTGAGCCACACCTCCAGCCTAGCTAGTTAATTGAAAATAGAATCTCCTGAGAACTTTCCTGCCCAGACTGGCTTCAAACCACAATCCTCTCTGGATCTCAGCCTCCTGGATAGCTAAAATTACATATTATGTAATCTGTATTATGCTTGCCATTATTTGGAAGAATCAAAATAATCACCACAATGAAGGAATGTGTATTGGGACACAAGATTTATACAATCATAATACCTAAATAGGTACCACAGGTACAACATGTTCTATGTCACAATAAAATACATGAACAGCAAGTAGTATGAAAATCTGAGAGCTTTCAGGTTTTTCTGTTTCAATAATGGAAAACCTCAAAAAATGAGTTTACAATAAATTAGCAGGCTGAAATGGTTAGGGAATTTGGCAAATGGGGCAGAGGGGCTGGTGCTGACTTTGGAGGCCCACAGATAATTCCATTACTCTTTGGGGTTTTGGGGGGGGGTTTTTTGTTGTTTTGGGGTTTTTTTGGCCAGTCCTGGGGCTTGGACTCAGGGCCTGAGCACTGTCCCTGGCTTCTTCTTGCTCAAAGCTAGCACTCTGCCACTTGAGCCACAGTGCCACTTCTGGCCATTTTCTGTATATGTGGTGCTGGGGAATCGAACCCAGGGCCTCATGTATACAAGGCAAGCACCCTTGCCACTAGGCCATATCCCCAGCCCAATTCTATTACTCTTTGAAAGACAGGCTCCTATTTATGGGACATGCTCCCACTGTCCCATAAAGATTAAGACCCTTTTAAGCTCTTACTTTTTTTCTGGGACAAGAAACATGAACTGTCCCAGAACTCAAGCTCAGTAACTAGTATGGAAACAATAATCATTTGGTGGGTGTTGAGTGAAGAAGTGAATGGATACAGCAGTATCACTCAAGTTTGAGCCCCTGGAGATCCATGGACCATTCCTGTTCTTGCCTGTTTCATACTTCCTGACTTTCTTCTCCATCATATAGATGAGAGCAATTCATTGCCATTTGCTAGGATAAAAGAGGCAAAATCAGTTAGTGCTAAGAAAGTGATAAATTAAAGCCACTGTCTCCCTGTTTCTCCAAACCCTGAAGTCCAGGCTCTGCCAGGGGCTCTCTGCCCAGAGACAGATACTGCTCCTTCTAACCACATGCTGTGCTGACAGCTCTAATTGCTAAATAAACAGTCTATGTTTCTAGTGTAGAGGGACATTCTCAAAAAAGTGTTTGGGCTTCTGCAGCCCTGGAAAGGCAATACAATATTGCACAATCAAAAACTACCACGTTAGCAGGAAAGGTCAACACTGGATTTTCCATGACAGGAGAGATATATTTGAAACCAGGAGGGCTGGGGATATGGCCTAGTGGCAAGAGTGCTTGTCTCATTTACATGAGGCCCTGGGTTCAATTCCCCAGCACCACATATACAGAAAACGGCCAGAAGTGGTGCTGTGGCTCAAGTGGCAGAGTGCTAGCCTTGAGCAAAAAAGAAGCCAGGGACAGTGCTCAGGCCCTGAGTCCAAGCCCCAGGACTGGCCAAAAAAAAAATGAAACCAGGAGGCACTCTTGAAATTTTGGTCCTCAGAATATATAGCAGGATCTTCTGGCCTATGTAATGTGGATGGGCTTTACTTTCAATATGCAAGATATGGCCAAAAAGTAATGACTTGCAAAAGATAAATGAGGTAGTAAAGTCTGTCCATAAATATTTTCTGATCATGTACATGTCAGGTATAGAAACCAAGAGCTCTGAGGTGCCAGTTTTACTAAGGGATAAATCAAGCAGTTATGAAGACAGTTTAAAAATCTGGACAATATATATGTAAAGGATTACAGAAGAGCTAATCATTACACCCAATATTCTTAAAATAGATAAAATTTTCAAGTGAATATTTAGATTATAGTAATCATGAGAATTCTAATAAGCTGCTGGAGATTTGAAAATTATTTTATCAGCCATCTCTAATCTCAAACTGGCTCTTCATAGTTTCTTTAAGTTAAAGACTTTGGCCAAATGTTTCTTGTCAATATTCATTACATATTTTCATATATGTAGTACTGATTTTAATTAGCATAATAATTTATTACACAGCTATCCATGTTTTTAACAGTACCGAGCTTAGAACTCGGTTCTTAAGCAGGTGCTTTACCACTGGTGCCATGTCACCTAAGCCTTCTTGCCTTAGTGATATTTCAGTAAGGTACTCATGTTTTTTAACCTGAGTTGACCTGGACCCATCCTAAACATTCCTGTCACAGAGATGACAGACACAGAGAACATTCAGTTTTTTTTGTTGAAATGAGGTCTTGTTAACTTTTTGCCACGGCTGACCTCAAACAGTGATCTTTCCAGTCTCTGCCTCCAGAGTACCTGAGATTACAAGCATAAATCACCATGCCTAACACATAGCTGCCTTTTAGGTTTTTTTGTTGTTGTTTTGTTTTTTTGTTTTGTTTTGTTGCCAGTCCTGGGGCATGAACTCAGGGCCTGAGCACTGTCCCTGGCTTCTTTTTGCTTAAGGCTAGCACTCCACCACTTGAGCCACAGTGCCACTCCAGCTTTTTTCTATATATGTGGTGCTGAGGAATTGAACCCAGGGCTTCATGTATATGAGACGAGCACTTTACCACTAGGCCATATTCCCAGCCCTGCCTTTTAGTTTTTGACAAATATACTAATACTTTATTATATCTTAAGAAAAGTAAGTAAACAGGAAAATAGAACAGTCTGATACTCCAAAATTATCTGAACCCAACTAAAATTATTTATTATATTTGTTATATTTTCCTCATCCCAGTGTACATCCATGAATATTGATAAGTCACTTTGAAACTAATTTCATTTATTGTGACAGTTCATCCTTAAATAATTTAGCTTGTAGCTTTAAAAATTAACAATACTCTATTAGCCGTAAGAACACTATCATAGCCTATAAAATTAACAATAATTCTCTAATCCTATCAAGCATTCAGTACAAATATGTGTTTTCTCAACTATTTCAAATGCCTTTTATAGCTGTTTTAGCTTATTATTTAAACCACATCATTATCATTAATGTTCCCTCCCATTATGTCCCTTTAAATCTGGCCAGCCAACTTAAGCACCTTCAGGTTGACTTCTAACACAAAAAAACTTCATTTACAAACCTTGTTTACAAGTCCTAGCAAGAAGCCACACACACACACACACACACACACACACACACACACACACACACACACACACTTCTTATTTATTTATTTTGCCAGTCCTGGGCCTTGGACTCAGGGCCCGAGCACTGTCCCTGGCTTCTTTTTGCTCAAGGCTAGCACTCTGCCACTTGAGCCACAGCGCCACTTCTGGCCATTTTCTATATACGTGGTGCTGAGGAATCAAACCCAGGGCTTCATGTATACAAGGCAAGCACCCTTGCCACTAGGCCATATTCCCAGGCATACACACACACTTTTTTTGGCCTCTATTTCATACTTTTCTTACACCTGGCTCTTAACCAAGTTTTGTCTGCTTTTGTCATTCTTCATACCTGACACCATCTGCACTCCCCAGTCCTGGCCTTTGCTCTCTCATGGACAGTATTTGGACTTGCTTTCTGGAGCTTTCTTTCAGCTGTTCTATCCTGACTTACATAACCAATGCCAACCTCAAGAAGACTGTGTCTTTGAGGTCAATTGTTCCATCATCTAGAGTTAGGATGAGTTTTGTATTTAGCCTGTGGTAGGTGGAATAAATAGGAATTTCAAGTACCATGCATCTATCATAGTTCAGCTCTGCCATTCTTTCACTGCTTTACTATGGCTGATTACTCTTCTGTGGCTTCCTTCCCAACTCTCATGTCTCTTCCTGGTGCATTCAAGTTGGTGCTTCATCAAATGATCTATTTGGTGGTATAGTCCAGGCTTCACTATAAAAAGGATTGCTATGTATTCCACTTTACTTAGGAAGAGTTCTCCATCTTAAGATAGGTAGAGAAGAGCCAGATCAAAATATGCAGGTACCTAGGAAAGTTAATGATTTTGTGCTCCATTAAAACAATGCTTGAAGCATGTTTCTTTTAGAGGAGGAGGTGAGGACTATGCGGAGAAGCATGGAGAAGGAATAAAATCCTGTATGTGTTCATACTTGTCTCGGTGAAGAAAGGCCTTTGTGATTAATGGGGACCCACTCTCCTTTTTAAAAAAAAATGGTTGTAGAGAAAGAGAGCAGTATTTCTGAGGCTTCATATGTTTCCAGGGAAGGGAGAGAGAGGAGTGAACCAAAAAATTACTTCATTCCAGCTATTGATAGAAGCAGTGTGTGCTTGCTACCCACAGTGTTTGAAATCCTGGGCTTTTCCAAGCTGGAGGCCAATAACCAAAGCATCTTCTGAAGGACTCCTGATTGCCATGTACCAGTATTTGGGGGCACTGGAATACCCTCTCCTGTCATGTCAGTTCCAGAAGCTCCAGATGTGCAAATGTACAGGGAAGCTGCCTAATAATTACTCATCTGTCTAGTACAAGTATCTACTTAAACTTGTGTCCAGCCTGAGATCTAGCCAAGCAGCTGTAACTCTCTTTTCTGAAGCTGCAACTCTTCTTAAAATCTATAACATCACTTCCTCAGTGAGATCTGAGTGACTTCTGTAAAGAGCTTCTACCTGGTCTACCAGGACCACAATAGCTCACCACCATATGAGAGCTCTACTAGTGGTTCATTCACTCCTTTTTTACTCTGACAACACTACAAGTGGACTCACTTAGAAGTTAATATTATTTTTTAAGTTCTTGGAAACTTCTGTAATCAAGAGGCTTTGTTTATCTCTATGTTGACCTTGTCTGAGCCAGTCTGCTGTTTTATGGGCTGTAAGTTCTTAGCTTACAGCAAACTTAGAGGAGCAACTATATCCCAAAAAGACATCTGCTAACCACAACGTTGTACCCATTTCTCACAGACACTAACTCCAGTAGTGGTCACATATTAACCCAAGGAATGGGAATTCAAGGTTTTATATCCTCTTTCCTAAGAACTTGACATCTGAGGTAGGACGTACATCCTATCACAGCCTGCCACCTGCGATTTCCTTTGTGCCAGGCAAGCCTCCTCTTTTGTGTGTCATGTCCGTTTTTGTGTGTGTGTGTGTGTGTGTGTGTGTGTGTGCATGTGCCTGTGTGCCCCCATTCTGGGGCTTGAACTCAAGTCCTGGTTACTTTCTTGAGCTTCTTTTGCTCAAGCTAGTGCTCTACCACATGAGCCACAGCTGCACCTGCACTTTTTTTTTGTAGTAGTAGTAGTTAGCTTGTTGGCAATAAGAGTCTCATGATATTGAGAAGAAAGAAGAGGAACTACAATGAATCCACCTGGAGCCACTGGAGACCCGTCTACCTGGAATCTGCCCACCCACCTTCCAGCCAACCTGTGTTCCTAGTGCTGCCCCAGCCTGAGTCCTCAATAAAAATGTGCTCTGTATTTGTAGGACTATCTGGTTAAGTTCATTACGCACTACATGTTCCTCGAAAAACAAGGCAGGTAGTAGTTTCATCCCTGCTGTGAAGATTAGTATAATTGTTTTCTTAAGCATGGAAGCTGTACTTCAGAATTAATCTTATTTTTGTTTCTGCTTTGGTCCCTCCAGAATTCAGAGTCAACTATCCAGCCTTTTATAGTGGGAAGAAAAATGAAAAACTAAAATCAATAGAAAATTAGTCTAGGCTGGGGATATGGCCTAGTGGCGAGAGAGCTTGCCTCGTATACATGAGGCCCTGGGTTCGATTCCCCAGCACCACATATACAGAAAACGGCCAGAAGTGGCGCTGTGGCTCAAGTGGCAGAGTGCTAGCCTTGAGCAAAAGGAAGCCAGGGACAGTGCTCAGGCCCTGAGTCCAAGGCCCAGGACTGGCCAAAAAAAAAAAAAAAAAAAATAGTCTATTTTTCATTAAAAAATAAAAATAAAAGTCGCATGGAATTTCTTCACAGGCTGGCTTTGAACTGCAATCCTCAGATCTCAGCCTCCTGAAAAATGAGGATTTCAGTTGTGACCCACACCTCTTTTTAATGCCTAAGTTTCAATTTCATATCGTCTAGACAGCCAAAACTGCTATGTGGACACTTTTTTCCTACAGCTCATAAAAACATGTACTTAAATTGAGGCTCTGTCTTTATACTTCTTGACTGCTAGTCCTGGATATGGTCTCCAAAGTTCAGAATAAAATACCCTGACCAGGCTCTGGTGGCTCACATCTATAATCCTAGCTGAGAAGCTGAGGATCTGAGAAAAAGAAGATGGTGAGGAAACAATGGGGAATCACCCTAGCTTTTTCTAACCAAAAAGAGATTTGGGGTCCTAACATGCACTGCTCCCAAAGAGATTGGTAACAACAAATATATGAACAAGCAGAGAATCACAGAAACTGAAAAAAAATAATAATTGGCACACATAAGGACAGAAAATCGTGAAGAGCCCTCTTCATCCCCCATCCCGAAGAAAATTCCCACTGTGCTGGACCTGGACAGCACAGAGAGAGAGACAAAGACCAGTGGTGAGCCACCGCAACACCCAGACAGAGAACTTCCAGCTCCAGAGCTGCCAGGGACACAGGGACCCAAGCAGCACATAAACTCACAACCAACTCAAGGATCACTACCTGCTGGAGACCCCTTCCCTTCCACGGAAGACCAGCTCTGGTTGTAACACACACAGCTTGGCCGGGACATCTCCCTCCTGCCCAAGAAGTGGTACCTCACTTGAAGAGGACAAAGAGCTAGAGTCTTTCCTCATTCCCCTTTACCCCACCTGTTGGCTTCCAGTGGGAGGCCACCAGGACCCATATTAGATGGACACTAGGACCTTGTGTCCTCTACAACCCTAGCTGTCAGCTGGGACACTGGGCCTATTTAAAAACAGCACTGGGCTTGGGAATATGGCCTAGTGGTAGAGTGCTTGCCTCATATCCATGAAGCCCTGGGTTCAATTCCCCAGCACCACATATATAGAAAATGGCCAGAAGTGGCACTGTGGCTCAAGTGGTAGAGTGCTAGCCCTGAGCAAAAAGAAGCCAGGAACAGTGCTCAGGCCCTGAGTTTAAGCCCAGGACAGGCAAAAACAAAACAAAACAAAAGCCAGATAAAATCAGAACCGACAAAATTTCATGTACCTGCAGGAGCCGACTCCTTCTGAAGCATAGGCCTATCTCACCCATCCCAGAGGCCTGAAGCTACTCCCCTAGCCCTCCACAGTAGACAGGTCCAATAGAACAGCTGCTGGCAGTTGGCTCCCTCACAGCTACAAAGTACATGTACAGGCACACACAAGCCACCGGCCACCTGCGTGGACAGAACCAACCCTGAGTCAATGCACAAAGTTTCACACACCTGAGGGAGCCCATCCCTTCTGAAGTGCCCATCCCAGAGGTCTGAAGCTAGTCTCCCCAGCCTTTTGCAGCAGACAGGTCCAAATGGGCAACTGCTGGCAGATCACCACCCATACTGGTTGGGTGCTACAAAACGAGTGGGCATGTGCATGCACAAGCCAAAGGGCAAGCATTGGCCACCTGAGGAACAAGAACCAACCAGGGGCCAAAGAGCAAACAAGCTCCAATGCACCCATGGGACTCCACCCCTTCCAAAGCACATACCCATCCTGGAGGCTTAAATCTAATCTTCCCAGCCATTGCTGCACAGAACCGAGCTCCTTTCAACTAGCCCGGGACCAGGCAAGGTCATGGGTGCTTGCTGGCCTGGGGCCTTGTGTGGGCTGCTCCACCCATTGTGAACTAGCCTAGGCCATGTGAGGGCCCCCACCTGTCAGACACAAACAGGCCAAACTCAGGCCACAGCCCTGACAAGTCCTGAACCCAAATGCATTCCAACAAAAGATTAGAAGATTCAGGAACAATTAAGACAACAAACCAAATCCAAAGCCAACAACAATTCAGGACAGTGAAGTGAAGAAGACAGTGACAGTGAAGAAGATATGGAAGACAAAAGAATCATTAAAGAAATGAAGACAGAAGTGGCCAATGAAATAAAAGGGGAGATGCAAAAACAATTTCAAGAGTACAAAGAATAAATGACAAAGAAAATCAGGACTCCCAAAAAGAAATGGAGATAAAAGTAGACATGCTATACACTTCATTAAAAGTTGAAATTAACACTATGAGAACTGATCTTATAAGCATAAGAAGTACAAGTTCCACAATACAAACCACAGTGGAATCCATAGGTAACAGAATAAGTGAAATGGAAAATAGAATATCAGTTGAGGATAAAACAGAGGAGCTAGAACAAAAAGTCAAAGGCATGGAAAAAACACTCCCAACCTGCCAGAGGGAGATTCAAGTACTGGCAGACTCAGCTATCAAATCTACACATAATTGGGATCAATGAGGGGGGAAGAAGTTAATTATAAAGACGTCAAAAACCTATTCAGTAAAATAATAACAGAGAACTTCCCCAATCTTTTTTTTTTCCTCAATTTTTTATTATCAAACTGACGTACAGAGAGGTTACAGTATCATACGTTGGGCATTGGATACATTTCTTGTACTGTTTGTTGCCTTGTCCCTCATGCCCCCCTCCCTCCCCCTTTCCCTCCCCCCCCGAACTTCCCCAATCTTAAAAAAGAAAATCTCATCCTTGCATTCTTTAGATATGATGATGATGTGGATGGCTTGGAAGATAATCTGGTGCTGGGTAGAGGAGCCTTATTTTTATTATGGCAGCTTGCTATTTTTATAACATGGTAATTGGATTGAACACAATCAAAGTACAGTAGTAACTGATCGCCCCTTCCTGGATGAGTGAGCAAATGATTAAATATTATAATGTCAGCATCCTTGAACAGATTCAAATGTGCAGTGTCTGGCTACTTTAGCTACTCCTTCTGTGTAGCTCTCAAAACATAACAGATTTGGTAAAATATTGTTAGGTTGAGTCTTGCTTGCCTTCATTCAGTCATCTTTGTATGAATCCAGTGGTAGTGGGGTATGGTTTTTGTTTTGTTGTTTGGGGTTGGTTTGGTTTTTTGTTTTTTTTCTTTTTCCTTCCTGCTCCTACGCCTCCATTTTTAAACAGTTTATAGCTGATGTTCACTAAGAGAGTGAGTACTTAGGATTTTGTGCCACTGATGGAAGGAAATCCTATCTAAGAAAGTGCGTTTCTTCACAGAGCTGTGCCATACCATCCTTTGGGCCCTCTGCTAGAAAAGTAGAATCAAGTCTCAATAATGCCTTTTTAATTGTATCTTCTAGTATTATAGACGTAGGACAGTACTGTATCATCCCTCTGTGAATATAAAATACCTTGTATACCTGCTTTATGATACGTAGTAGTGACTGTGCTTTATCAGAGCTGTTGTTTTTAATGATGTTATTCAAGATGTTCTTTCCAGATGATGATGGAGAAGCTAATAAAAAAAAATGGTGCCAGGTACCACAACAGTAACAGAACTTTGCATTTTTCTGGGTTTTTTTTTAATCTTTTTTTTTTTTTATTAATGGAGTGTGTTGGATGTCTAATTTTGTTCAGATGACTGCAGAACCTGGAAAAGCTGTTGCTGCTATTGATGCATAACATACTGCTATTATTGGTCTTTTTATATAAATATAAATATATATACATATATAATTTGAATTTTTGGAAACTTTAGCTGTGCTGTCAACTTTGGAAAAAGTATCCCAGTTTACCGTGTTGAGTTGGCATTGTACAGAAATTAATAGCCATATTGGTCTAGAAATGTTAAACTTAATTTTTTTTCCATTTGTACAGGGGTAAATGCACTGTATTAAATATGTAAGGTCTTATCTACGTGGGTTTGATTACAGAAACTAATAAAGTATTCTCTAAATAATGAAAAAAAAAAAGAAAATCTCACCCACCTAACAGAAGCATACAAAGCCCCTACTAGACAGGATCCAAAAAGAAATACTTTTAGACACATCATAGTGAAAACCTTAGAATTGAATAGCAAGGAATTGATTTTAAATAGAGCAAAATCAAAGAAGGAGCTATATTACAATGGAAAGAAAATCAGAATCACTGCAGGCCTCGCCACATAAATCCTCAATGCAATAAGAGCATGGAATGGTATGATCCAAGCCCTGAATATGAACAACTGCCAACCCAAACTGGTATACCCAGCAAGCTATCATTTACATTTGATGTAAAAAAAAAAAAAACCTTCCATGACAAACAAAAATTATAGGAATTCATGAACACTAAGGAATTCTAAAGGAAGGAATACAATCTGAAGATAAAAATCCAAATCAAGGAAACATGAGACAAAAAAATCACTAGAAAACCAATTGGTTTAAGCATAGGAAGAGGAAAGAAGCAAAACACAGGAAATCAAGAAAATGGTAGGATACATGACACACCTCCTTGTAATAATCCTAAACATTAACGGACTCAATTCTCCAATCAAAACAAAAAGAATGGCAGAATGGATTTAAAAAAAAACAAACAAACAAGATCCATCAATTTGTTGTCTCCAAGAGATCCACCTCTCACAGTCAAAGATGAAAACAAACTCCAAGTGAAGGGACCCTGCAAAATGCACCCTGCAAGAAGGCAGAAGTAGATATAGTGATATCTGGTAAAATAGATTTCTCATTAAAATCAGTATGAAGGGACAGGAATGTCATATATCAATAAAGGGAATGATCTATGAAGAGGAAATCACAATGGTCAATATCTATAGGCAAAACAATGGCACACCTAAATATGTTAAGCAAATACTTTCAGACTTACAGAACAAGATAGACCCAAACGTAATAATAGTGGGAGATTTTAACATCCTGCTCTCACCAAAGGACAGGTCAACCAAACAAAAAATAAGCAAAGAAGCCTCTAAACTAAATGACACCATAACCCAAATGGACTTAATAGACATCTACAGAGTATTCCACCCAACAACAACCCAACTCACATTCTTCTCAGAAGCCCAAAATAGATCATATAGTACACACAAAGAACCTAAGCAAATACAAGAGGGTTGGTATAATCCCTTGTATCCTATGCAACCACAGTGGAATCAAACTAACTCTCAACAACAAAACATACTCCAAAAATTACTCAAATACATGAAGTCTGAACAACACACAGAAGAAATTAAGGAAGAAATGAGAAAGTCCTTACAACTCAATGAAAATGGAAACACATCACAATGGAACCTCTGGGATACAACAAAAGCAGTGCTAAGGGGAAAGTTCCTAACCATAAGCACATACATAAAGAAAATAGAAACAGCTCGAGTAAAAAACCTTATGATGCAATTAAAACTTCTAGAAAAACAAGAAAATATCAAATCTAAAACTACTAGATGGAGAGAGATAACGAATATTAGGGAAGAAATAAAATAGAAACAAAAAATACATAAAATCAGTAAAACAAAAAGCTGGTTGTTTGAAAAAATTAATAAAATTGACAGACCACTTGCAAGATTAATGAAAAAAAAGTAGAGAAGAAATTCAAATCAACAAGATCAGAGATGCCACAGAAGCTGAGGACCTGAGTAAGCTGAGATCTGAGGATCACAGTTCAAAGCCAGCCCAGGCAAGAAAGTCCATGAGACTGATCTCCAATTAACCACCAGACACCCAGAAGTATAGTTGTGGCTGAAAGTGGTAGAGCTCTAGCTTTGAGTGAAAGAGCACAGGGATAGCACCCAGTCTCTGAGTTCAAGCCCTACAACCAACCCGAAAAAAAAAAAAGAAAAAAAAAGATATCCTGCACATTATTGCTGTAGGAGACTCCCACGCTGATGAACTGCCAGATAAGCTAGAGGAGCTCATGCATGCTCTCCAATACCTAGTGCTTCCTTGAATGTTTCTTACTCAAACTCCTAACAAGGACCATATTACCCTGTCTAGGCACACACACATACACACACACACACACACACACACACACACACACACACACACACACACACCAAACTATCAACTAGGTCTTCTTTAATCTAGCCCTAGTTCATCTCACAGTTGAGATGACATCTCTTTTTCTTTTAAAGAAGGGTCATATTAAACTATTTATTAAACAGGCATTATCTAATATAACTTGTAGATTCTTACAAGTTTGCTAGCTTAAATATATTTTTAATGTATTGTTATTATTAATGTGTTGTGCAGAGAGGTTGTAATTCTGTAAGTCAGGTAATGAGCACCACTTTTCTTGAACAATGACATCTTGTCAGACCACTGTCCACTGGTCACCATGATGACCAAATGAGGTACCTCATCCAAAGGCTCAACAAGGACAAATTATCACCGTTGTTGTGCCTGTATAGAGTTCCTCATCACTGAAGGGTTTGCCTTCAACAGTTTATACCTGCCTGGTGTTCCTACATCTCACCAGTACCAATCTGAAGTTTTGTAGACTGTATAGTAGTTAGCCTTCAATATTCTCCTGACAGCTGACTTGGAGTCTTCAAGCCCACTACAACAGCCTGCATATGAGAACTGAGAGAGTCCTGAACACAAATATTGCTCCTTCTTCTTCCCTGAGAATGAATTAACACTCTCTGAATTTTACTTCCAAAACTTCATGCCAATCCAGCTTTTCCCAGTACTTGGCTCTTGACTTTGCCATCATTTAGGGATCTGTTCTGATCCTATAGATTCTCTGAGTGAACCTGATCTACTGGGATTGACTCATCAATTCCTTAAGGATTATTCTTTGTGTTGGTTGCTCTCATACTTCAGGACCTATATCATCCCAATGTGATTAGGTCAGGCTATAATAACAATTGCTTGAGACAGAAAAGGGTTGTTGCTGTCTATATGTCTATGTGATATATAGGACTCCAATCATTATTGTTACTTAGGAGACTCGGACTGATGGAGGCTCTGTCTGGGCACTTGTTATATGATCCTTGTGGTGGAAAGATAGTGTGATATATAGTATTCAGACTTTTAAAATATCTGTCCAAAAGTGACATGTACTTCTACTCACATTTTATTGGCCAAAGCAAATCACATGTCCATTCCTCATTTCATGAAGAACAGAAAGTGCTGCTTTCTATTTTCTAGATAAAAATACCACAGAATTTTTTAGTAGTCGAAATGAATCTTGACATGGCTTATTCACTGTTAGTAGTCCAGGCACAATGTAGTCTCCTATTTCTCTCTTACTCTTTGTTCTTAAAAGGAACTTTCATTCCTTCACCACTATTCGCTTATTCCACATTGCTTCTACAATTTAGCTTCCATTCTTTGTATTGTCACTAAAGTTAACTCTGTAGTAGACAATCTATCCTTTAGCCTTTGATTCTGAATTTTGCCTTCTGATTTCAGGCCACAAATACAAGTGAAAGAGGTGCTTTGCCCACAAGCCATACCTGGAACCTATCAAAGACAAGAAAGCCCTTGTCTGGCTCTCTTCAAACAATAGAAGCTTAGACACTCAGTATCCCAGAATTTAAATAGATCCTATAGCTTTGTTTAAGAGAGAGTCTTAGGGCTGGAGTAAATCAGCCAAATTTAACCATCATGCAAGGAGCCAGAGGTGAGTAATAAGATCCTAAAACAAGGTCAAAGAGCTGAGAAACATGAGAGGGAGAATGCTACAAACAGAAACTCCATAAACAGAGCATCATAATCACTTCTTCAGATCTTCTAATCGTGTTTAGTCAAAGTAATACCTATGTGTGGTTTGTTAAATTAATCAGTTTTACAAGGTTTATGTTAAAAAATCATCAATGTCCCTTTTACCCTGCAATCAATCCTTGCAACATTTTAGCTGCTTCTATCTATCCATCCATCTATCCATCCATTCATCCGTCCATCCTGTATCAGGACTGAGCACTGACCTTTAGCTCTTTTGTTCATGCCTGGTGCTCTACCACTTGAGTCAAATGGCTGGCTTGTGCTGGCCTTGAATCACTATCTGCAGATCTCAGCCTCCTGAATAGCTAGGATTACAAGCAGGAGTCACCAGGTCCTGGTCAGTCTTTTTTTTTTTTTTTTTTTTTTTGGTCAGTTGTGGAGCTTGAACTCAGTACCTGGGCACTGTCCCTGAGCTTTTCTGCTCAAGGTTAGCACTCTGCCACTTTGAAGCACAGTACTACTTCCAGTTTTCTGGTGATAAAGTCTCATGGACTTTCCTGCCCAGGCTGGTTTTGAACTGCAATCCTGAGATCTCAGACTTCTGAGTCACTACAATTGCAGATATGAGCCATCAGCACCCAAAGTAGCTACTTCTGGGTTGGGGATATGGCCTAGTGGCAAGAGCGCTTGCCTCGTATACTTGAAGCCCTGGGTTCGATTCCCCAGCACCACATATACAGAAAATGGCCAGAAGTGGCGCTGTGACTCAAGTGGCAGAGTGCTAGCCTTGAGCAAAAAGAAGCCAGGGACAGTGCTCAGGCCCTGAGTCCAAGGCCCAGGACTGGCCAAAAAAAAAAAAAAAAAAAAAAACAAAGTAGCTACTTCTTTTGATATAGATATATGCATGTCTTCATATGTTAATAATATGCTTATATATTTATTGTCGGAATGTCTTAACCTTTAGATTATCTAATGAATTGTCTCTCTGGTCTCAAATATGGGGAATAAGCTACTCACTACATACTTTACTACTCTATATACTCTTGATATGGTTATATACCAAATTTTGTTATTTTTTGGTATTAACATGATTATAACTGTGTAAATATTATCACAGAGATAGCAGAACATATTAAGAGTATGAAATTAGGATGTATATTCCCTGGATTTGAATTTTGCCTCTCACTCTAGCTTTACACTAATCCCTAAGAATATATATATCCTTACCTAGTAAGTGAGATTTTATATATATGATTAAGTTCATGATTTTGAGATAGCTTATGCTGGAATACCAGATGTGCCCAGTGTAACCACAAGGGTCTTTTAAAGAAATAAGTAGGAGAATCAGAGTCAGAGACAAATGTAAGGATAAAAGTAGAAGACAGAAAGAGAGAGAAAAAAATTATAACATTATAACTCTGGCCTTCAAAATGGAGGAAGGGGCCACAAGCCAAAGAATGTGAGTAACTTCTAAAAGAAGGAAATGAATTCTCCCCAAGAGCCTCAAGAAAGCATGCCAGAAAGGAAAATCATGAAAACAACTCCATTTTCTTTCTTTTTTTTTTTTGGCCAGTCCTGGGGCTCAGGGCCTGAGCACTGTCCCTGGCCACTTGAGCCACAGCGCCACTTCTGGCCATTTTCTGTATATGTGGTGCTGGGGAATCCAACCCAGGGCCTCATGTATATGAGGCAGGCACTCTTGCCACTAGGCCATATCTCCAGCCCACCACTCCATTTTCAATAGCCTCAAAAAAATAAAATACTTAGGAATAAACCTAACCAAAGATGTAAAAGATCTTTGTAGTGAAAACTATAAAAATTGGAAGAAATAAATCAAAGAGGACATTAGGAAAAGGAAAAACCTTCCACATTCATGGATAGGTAGAATCAATAGCCTGAAAATGGCCATACTGCCAAAAATGATATACAAATCCAATGCGATGCCCATCAAAATCCCAATGACATTCTTTACTGAGATAGGGAAAACAATCCAAAATTTCAGATGGAGCAAGAAAAGACGGAGAATAGCCAAAGCAATTCTAGGCCAAAAAGAAGCAATGCAGGTGGTATCATATGCCAGACCTCAAACTGTACTACAGAGATATAATAGCAAAAACAGCTTGGTATTGGCACAAAAATAGAGCAATAGATCAATGGAATAAATTAGAAGACCCAGGAATCAAACCATACACTTAACAGTTATCTGATATTTGATAAGGGAGCCAAAGACATGCAGTGGGCAGGGGAGGCGGGGGGAATTGCCTCTTCAATAAATTGGTGTTGGGAAAATTGGGCAGCCATATGCAGAAAACTAACATGGATCCCTGCTTGTCACCATGCACTAATATCAATTCAAAGTGGATCAAAGACCTCAACATCAGACCTGAAATGTTGAAGTTACTGCAAGATAGAGTAGGAGAAACATTACAATGTATAGGTATATGTAGAAACTTCTTGTATAGAGTCCCAGTGGCACAACAGGTTAGAAGAGAGACTTGACAAGTGGTACTATATCAAAATAAAAAGTTTCTGCACAGCTAAGGACATAGTTACTAAACTATAAAGACAGCCAACAAACTGGCAAAAAATCTTTACCAGCAATATATTAGACAAATGCCTAATATCCAATATATGCAAGGAGCTCAAGAAACTACACCCTCCCAAGCCTAATAAACCAATCACTGAATGAGCAAGGGAGCTAAGGAGAGACTTCTCAGAAGAAGAGGTAAGAATGTCAAAGAAACACATGAAGAAATGCTCATCATCCCTGTCCATAAGGAAATGCAAATCAAAGCTGCTCTGAGATTCCACCTCACCCCAGTAAGAATGACCAACATTGTGAAGTTGAACAATAACAAATGTTGGCAGAGATGTGGGGGAAAAGGAACTCTACTGTACTGTTGGTGGGAATGTAAACTAGTACAACCACTCTGGACAGCAGTCTGGAGATTCCTCAAAAAACTAAACAAGAGGGCTGGGAATATGGCCTAGTGGCAAGAGTGCTTGCCTCGTATACATGAAGCCCTGGGTTCGATTCCCCAGCACCACATATATAGAAAATGGCCAGAAGTGGCACTGTGGCTCAAGCAGCAGAGCAGTAGCCTTGAGCAAAAAGAAGCCAGGGACAGTGCTCAGGCCCTGAGTCCAAGCCCAGGACTGGCAAAACAAACAAACAAACAAAAAAAAACTAAACAAGACCTTCCCTACGACCCAGCCATACCACTCCTGAACATCTACCCCAAACGTCATGAACCAAGATATGATTTTTTAAAAACCCTGCACATCCATGTTCATTTGCTGCACTCACTATTCACAATAGCCAGGATAGGGAAACCACCCAGATGCCCTGCAATAGATGAGTGGATCCAAACAATGTGGTACCTATACACAGTGGAATTTTACACAGCTATTAGAACAAAATAATGTCATTTATTCGGGCACCAATGGCTCATGTCTATAATCCTAGGTACTTAGGAGGCTGAGATCTGAGGATTGACATTCAAAGATAGTCCAGGCAGGAAAGTCTGTGAGACTCTTACCTCCAATAAAGTACTTAAAAAGCCAAAGTGGCATTGTGGCTCAAGTGGTAGAGTGCTATCCTTGAGCACAAAGAGGTTCAGGGACAGTGCCTAGGCCCTGAGTGCAAACCCCAGGACTAGCAAATAATAATAATAATAATAGTAATATAATGTCATTTGCAGGGAAATGGATGTAACAAGAACAAATCATGTTAAGTGAAGAATGCCAAGCTCTGAGAGACAAACAGCACATATTCTCTCTGATATGCAGAAATTAGACCTAAACACACTGGTATATGATAAATTAGACAGGATTCTACTCACATACAGGCAGACAAAAAGTTGATACCCTTAGGAGAGAAACACAAAGGCATAATGCCTAAGTGCCTCTTCATATTTATATAAAATAATATAAACTCCAAGATATGGAAACAAGAGACTCTTTTTTTTCTTTCTTTTTCTTTTAGTTTTTGACAATTCTGCCTTCTTTACCTTATGTATGGTGTATTCAAGTGTACATCTTTGAAGGCTTGGCGGGAGGGTACAGACTCAATGGAAAAAAGGTGAAAAGTGCAGCAATGGAACTCACTGGACACTGATGAAAGTGAACTATACAACTCATGGAATAGGAGGGGTTGGGAGTTAATAAGAAAACAGACATGGCACAAAAGGAAATGTACTCATTACCTGACTCATGTAATTGTAATCCCTCTGTATTTCATCTCTATAATAACAATAAAGTTAATGAATTTAAAAACATTTTAAAAGAGGGCCTGCCAACACTTTGATTAGATTAGTAAAACTTATTGAGTATGCTAAGGATACAATTTAGTGGTACAGTGCCTGCATAACACGTTTTGATCCCCAGCAATGATTTTAAAAAAACTTGTGAACTTCTGGTTTTTAGAACTATAAAATAATAGATCTGTATTGTAATTAAGAATTATGGTAATTTGTTACAGTAGGAAGAAAAAACTAATACTATTAGATCTTTGACAAGTTACATAGTTTTATTTAACCTCCCTGGCACATGTTTCTTACCTATAAACTAAGTTGCTGTGAGGATTAAATGAGCTAATAAATATGTAGCACTTATTAATAATGTACTTGGAGCATATAGTACATGGTGTGCATATCACATAGTGCTATGTGTATATTTATTACTATTATTTGAAGCTAAGCCACAAAAGTGGTATGATTGTATTATTATGTGTTTATTTCTTTTTGTCTTTTTCTGAGCTAATAATTATTGTGTGCATTTATTGCTAATTCATTCCCAGCTATAAAGCCACCTGTCAGGATGGCCATACATACATATTGCTAGTGAACCAATAACATTTTTTTCCTGGAAGATATCACTCTTGCCTCCCTGAGTTCACCACAGGCAGGTTGCTCGCCACAACATGCCTGCTATACAGCTGCTGGGCTCCTGCCCCTTCATTGCTCATGTGGGAAACTTTCTTTTTTTGTGTGTGTGTGTGTGTTTTGTTTTTTATTTTTTGGCCAGTCCTGGGCTTGGACTCAGGGCCTGAGCACTGTCCCTGGCTTCTTTTTGCTCAAGGCTAGCACTCTGCCACTTGAGCCACAGCGACACTTCTGGCCATTTTCTGTATATGTGGTGCTGGGGAATTGAACCCAGGGCCTCATGTATACGAGGTAAGCACTTTTGCCACTAGGCCATATCCCCAGCTCTGAAACTTTCATCCTCTTTTTGTCTCCTATTTTCCGTGGTTATGTGCCTTTGTCTTTCCTGATTTACTTTCTAACTTCGATGGTTGTTTTATGCTTCTGTGAGATGATTAATCAGATGCAGCCACAAGAAGAGACACAGGAAAAGGAAAAAGGAAATACAGTCAATCACGTTCACACGTCTTAGAGAAGGGGTCCTAGGCTTATGTGAGATTTTCAAGGAAAGGCAAACAGGGTAAATAGTTTAAGAATAAATAATTTTGGCAGGCTTGAGGCTCCAAGGATGTTATCTACTTGCCTGGTTCCCTGGCTCTAGGAAGATTCAGGCAGATAAATATGCCTTTTGGGGGTATAGATCCAGATAGACAAAGTAAGGCTCCGCATTGGTCAGTTTGCATATCTGAGGCACAGTCTCAGCCAAGAACTAAGAGAGGCAAGTCTTCCTAACCCAGGTTCCAAAAAAAATTAAACATTGCCAAATGATGGTGGCTCTTGCCTGGCTACTCAAGAGGCTGAGGTGAAAAAAGCCAGCCCATCCAGGAAAGTCCATGCATCTCTTATCTTCAATTAATCACCAAAAAACCAAAGTGGAGCTTGTGGCTCCAGTGGTAGAGCACCAGCCTGGAGCAAAAAAATCTAAGACACAGTGCCCAGTTCCGAGTTCAGGCCCTACTACTGGTGGGCATACACACACATGCACACACAAATGTTGAACATCACAATATACAGGAACTCACAAATTATACAATATAATAGTGCATTTCTCAGAAATGGTCCCTGAGAGGTAAATTTCTTTTCTTTTCTTTTTTTTTTTTTTTTTGCCAGTCTTGGGGCTTGAACTCAGAACAGTCTTGGGGCCTGTGCACTGAGCACTATCCTTGTCTTCTTTTTTGCTCAAGGCTAGCCCTCTACCACTTGAGCCACAGCTCCACTTCTGGCTTTTTCTGTATATGGTGGTGAGGAATTGAACCCAGGGCTTCATGCATGCTAGGGAAGAACTCTACCACTAAGCCACATTCCTAGCCCCAAGATAAATTTCTTCAGATGCTAATTGTCTTAAAATGTGTTTATTCCACTCTCACACTTTATTGATGGTATGTATGGTTAGGAAATAAGTATTGCTCAAAATTTTGGAAATATTCTTCCACTGACTGTCTTACTATGTTGGCTAACTGAGCTTCTTCTGATTCCTAATTCTCTGTGTTTTTTTTTTTATTTATTTTTATTTTTTGGCCAGTCCTGGGGCTTGAACTCAAGGCCTGAGCACTGTCCCTGGCTTCCTTTTGCTCAAGGCTAGCACTCTGCCACTTGAGCCACAGCGCCACTTCTGGCCGTTTTCTGTATATGTGGTGCTGGGGAATTGAACCCAGGGCCTCATGTATACCAGGCAAGCTCTCTTGCCACTAGGCCATATCCCCAGCCCAATTCTCTGTTATTTTTATTGGCATGCAGTAGTTGTAAAAGGGAGGTTTCACTGTAACATTTCCACAAAAATATACAATGTATCCTGGTCAACCTCATCTACTCTAGCACTCTCCAGAGCCCACTGCCCCTTCTTAAAACAACTTAAACAAGTTTCATTGTTCTATTTTCATACATTCAAAAATACCATTTTGCTATATTCATCTCCATTCATCCTCTTCCTTAGCCCTTCTCTCATCTGCTGGCACCTACCCTCCCAATAGAGCCTACACTCTCTCTCTCTCTCTCTCTCTCTCTCTCTCTCTCTCTCTCTCTCTCTCTCTCTCTCTCTTTCTCTCCCTCTCCCTCCCTCCCTCCCTCCCTCCCCTTCTCTCTCTTTTTTCCTTCTCTCTCTTTCTCTTTGTTTTTCTCTTCTCTTTCTCTCTTTCTTTCTCTTGTCAGTCATGGAAACTTAAACTCAGGACCTGCACTCTATCCCTGAGCTTTTTGCTCAAGCCTAATACTCTATGACTTTGAGCCACAGCTCCACTTCCAGTTTTCTGATGGTTAATTAGAGATAAGAGTCTCGTGGACTTTCCTGCTCAGTCTGGCTTTGAACCACAATGTTCAGATCTCGACCTCCTGAGTAGCTAGGATCCAGAGCCCAGCCTACATTATTTTTCTGTCATTCATTTCTTTCTAATTTATATGAATTGAATCAAGCAGTTTCACCATGATATTTTAGATTGCCTGATTCCCTTTTTTTTTTTTTTTGCCAGTCCTGGGCCTTGGACTCAGGGCCTGAGCACTGTCCCTGGCTTCTTTTTGCTCAAGGCTAGCACTCTGCCACTTGAGCCACAGCGACACTTCTGGCCATTTTCTGTATATGTGGTGCTGGGGAATCGAATCCAGGGTCTCATGTATATGAGGCAGGCACTCTTGCCACTAGGCTATATCCCCAGCCCCCTGATTCGCTTTTGTATGTCCCATTTATCCCTAGAAAGTTATAGGGTCTTCTTATTTCTATTGCTTTGCAAATAGTTTGGCATAAATTGGAACTTGTAATTAAAAACTCCATCCTTTTACCACATTTCTCTCCAAGGTGATTATTGAACAAATCTATCAATATATTAAAATTCATTTAAACATTGAAAAAAATATATTTTAGGGCTGGGGATATGGCCTAGTGGCAAGAGTGCCTGCCCTACCAGCTAATGACAATTAAGGCTAATCTAATCACCCTTCTGACTCTCTTAAGGAATGTTCTAACTTGCTTAGTAGCCTTAAACACGAAAACCTCATTAGGTGTATGATGTGTCTGTTTCTGACTTCTTGGGTATGTGTGTGATTTCATCAGCTTGTAATGAAGAGTCTGACTCCATTTTTTTATATTTGAATGATGACAGCTTTCAATTCCCACTGTCCCTCTTCCCATATAGGCAAACCAAGTGGAAAGGCCCCCATGCTCACTCCTTTGGAAAGCTTAAATCCCTTCTTCATCTGCAGAAAGACCAAGAGCCATAAATGACTACTTAATGAGCTGCCTCAGTTGTCTGTTTATAAAATGGGAACCATAACAGTACTTGTTCTGTTGTTTTGAAGATAAAATGATGGGTTAATATACATTAAGTGCTTGCCGGGGTACCTGGTCCATCAATAAAATAGTTATTGCCAATAATTATTAGTTGTTGGCTATAACTCTTAATCATTAGTTATTATAAATAATACCTTGTTGAGTTACTTCTATTGAGGGGTTTATAAACATAACTCAGAAGTTATATATTTTGATTCCATTTAATTTATATTTTCCTCTCTTAGAAAGTACTCTTTCTCCAGAAAAGTTTTCATACATTCACTCCCTATCTTCCATTTAAGTTTCTAGCTAAAGGAAAAAGGACATGAAGATAAAAGAGGGCTACTGAGAGAAGGGTTAATCAGGAAGAGGTGAGAGGGAAAATATTATCAAAGAATATTGTGTGTATATTTAAAAGGATCATAATGAAACCTGTATAAAATGTATAAGAAAGTGAGAACTAAGGATGAGAAAAGGAAGATAAGCAAGGGTAGATAAAAGAGGATGAATATAATCAAAATACATTATTTACATGGATAGAAAGAAGAATGAAAAACTCACTGTGCAATTAATATGCACTAATAAAAATAAGTTAATTTTTAAAAGAACTACTTCCATGTAGATTAGCTCTCTAGAGTTTACAGAGAGAAGAGAGGGGTGGAGATTCCCTGAGGAGGGAAATAGGGAAAGTGTTATTTACTTCTAATGTTATTTAAGTAAATAGTATGTAATTATCTGAAATTATGTAATTATCTTCATTATCATTTATTCACTCATTCACTAAGCCTCTAATCTGTGTCATGTATATAGTCAGAAGGAGTGGGAAGAGATAGTGATGTATAAAGTAACAAACCCATAAATATATCCACTTCCTAGCTGGTGCAGGTGGCTCAATCCTGTAATCCTAGCTACTTAGGAGGCTGAGATCTGAGGATCATAGTTCGAAGTCAGCCAGGCAGGAAAGTCCTTATGAGACTCTTATCTCCAATAAACTACTCAAAAAAGCCAGAAGTAGTGTGGTTCAAGTGGTGGAGCACCATTTTTGAGCAAAAGAAGCTCAGGGACAGCGCCCAAGCCCATAGTTTAAGCCCCAGTACTGGCAAAAAAAAAAAAAAAAAAAAAAAAAAAAACCACAAACAAAAAAGCCCAAACGTATTTCTACTTCCTGAAAAATAAAATTCAAAATCCTTCAGGCAACAATTGGATGTCCCAAATCCAAGGGGATAAGGAAGGTTTTGCTTAAAGCACCAAAGAAGGTAGATTTCTTTCTAAAAATGTGGAGGTGCCTTCTGCTTCCTTACAGTCTCCCAACTAAGCAGGCTCCCTGATTTTCTGGGACTAAACGTAGAGCCAAATCCAAGCCAGTGTTGCTCAAAAACCCTCTCTAGGTAATTGACAACAAGGGAAATCCCACTGAGGTTAGTCCTCCACTCCCCCTCCCTCCCTCCTCTCCCCCCCACCCCCCCTTTACACTGAGTGGCTAAATCCTGTAGGAATGGCTGCCCTTTCGGCCAATGGACAAAGCAGAAGCAAAAGCCTGTGTAAACAAACCTAGAGTTGCTGCGTCTTGAGCTCCACCCTCACGTTGGGGGCCGGCCCCATCCTTGGCCCAATGCCTATCATGGGCTAACGTAACGTTCTTTCAGCCAATCAGCGCCAGCGTCTCCCGCAAGGCGGTGTTCCAGCGAGGAAAAGAACGAGGAGAATGAAAGGACATACATTAAAACCAATCACAAACTAGAACTTCTGAGGGAGTGGGTGGGCACTCCCTTACATCTAGACCAATAAAAGCCACATATTCTCTTCTAGGCGCCTGAGCGGCATCCTCTGCGGCCCAATAGGTGAATGGGGCGGTGCCCAGCAACCAATAGCTTGGTTTCAGGGGCGGGGTGAGAAGCCAGTGTGCAGTAAGAGGTAACCAGGAGTGTTAGTGGCGCTTGTCCAGTGCTGTGGTTCACGTTTTGGTTCTAGAGGCCGAGACTATCCTGGCGATAACGTTCATCGCTGGGAAGGCTTCGACTCTCCAAGGAGTGGTTGAGTACAGTCCGGAGGACAGGCTTCTGATCAGCCCAGGTGAGCTCGGCGTCCGGGCTTTGGGGAAAGGACCGGCGGATCTCGGGGGAGGGGGGTGGGTGGGTGTCTGTGCACCCCTTTTTCCGCTGCCTCAAGGCTGTGAGGGGCGGCGCGCCTGCTAGAGAGCCTGTGAGGAGAGGAAGCCCGCGGGGTCCCAGGTCGGGGCCGTCCGAGAGAATGGGCGTCGCTTGGGTCACCCTCTGTCCCTTGGGATCCCACTGGCTGCTGAGTCCTTTTTCTCTCACAGGTACTGTTTTTCTCAGTCTTCTTCTAACACGTGGACCGGGTTCTCGGGCTTGTGATTCCCGGTACTACTAGGGTCCACACCGCGAGGCGCATTGACCAGTGCCGCACCGCACCTCTCGGCCCCGCGCTCTTTCTCCTGGCGGAGCGGGTGGAGTTGCGCGTCTGGCCCCTCCCCCATGGGGGCGCCCCCCTCCCACGCGTTTTCTGCGTTATGCTACTCCACCTCCCCCTTTTACTCGGCCCTTATTCTTGTGTCATTTGACTCAGAAACCCTCGCGACTGCCCTTTGCTAGGTCTTCCAAGAGTGAGTCCTTTAACCCCTCTCTTCCCCATCACCCGTAAATTTCATCTGCACCTTCCCTGGAAACAAACATTACGACTTGGTTCTTTCAGGTACCTGAAAGGTGAACGCCAGAGAGGCAGAAGTTGAGACAAGCGGAATACACTGAGCTGGGAGCTTTACAAGGTTGGGAACTTAAATCGGATTATTATTATTATTTTACTTGAGATGGTATTTGAGTATTGTACCGTTCTCTTGAACCATTACCTCAGTAAAAGTTCTTTTGATGGTAATTGGCTAAAATGCACGTGAAAAAGATTGTGGGTAGCAACAGATTTTAAATATATCGTTGTTTAAGTACATGGAATTGGATTGTGTTTTAAAGAGCTTAACTAAAGCCTAAGAGTTTCCATTGTAAGGACCTGGCCAGCCTAGTTTGTCATAAAATATAAGACGCACTGTGGCATGGTTCGATTTGATCACACCCAACCTATGATTGAACAATAACGAGTCTGTTTTAAAACAACATTACATATTCTCTTTTTATAGGGTATTTACCTTAATTGTACAGTCATTTGGTTTCCCATAGTGCTGGTTCTAACCATATGTTTCTAGATAATCACAATCCTGTACTTAAATAAAATTATGCTGAGGTTCTAATGTACCACTCTTCGTTTTGAAAGTTTAGAGGTTTAAGAATATTAAGAAATTTGACAATGATGGTTTTATTGTGAAAGTTAGAGGACATTGAAGTGTCAGAGTAAGATCAATAGGACTCAGCTGTGCATGTATGAGAGAGATATAGGGGAAGGGAAAGGAGGGATAGAGAGAGAGAGAACTAGCACACATGTACATATATATGTATATACATACATCTACGCACACAAAGACTTGTACATCTTCACAGTGTTTAACCTCATGATTTTGTATAAACTGGAATTGTTTTTCCTAGTTTTAAATGGAGAAATGTAAGCTGTGACTTTAACATTGGGTTCACTATCTTTTAGCTAGGAGCTATTGTGAAAAAAAATCTTGTTTTCTTTATCCTACTTGTAACATACCTATATATCTAAATATCAATATGCTTTCCTGCGTTTTATTATGGTAAAATTTTATCTTGCATGTACAGAGGTACATCATTATCTAATGAGCCATATGTTTGAGGTTTGTTAATAAGGTACACTAAAGAGAGCAAGATCTTAAAGCTATTCTAACAAATGTCCAAGTATTAAAAATAATCAAAAGAATTATATAACAAGAAGTGTTATAGCAGTCATCAAAGTCATGGACAAATTGCACATCTCTGAGTCACTGTTGTGAATTGATACAAGAGTGCAGCTGAAAACCAGTTATTGCTGGCCATCTGCAGCTCCTGCCGGTAATCCTAGCTACTTAAGAGGCTGGGATCTGAGGATCATTTGTTTGAAGCCAGACTGGGCAGAAACATCTGTGAGATCCTTATCTCTAATTAACCACACAAAAAAAGCCTGAAGTAGAGCTGTGCCTCAAGTGGTAAAGTACTAGACTTGAGCTAAAGAAGCCAGGGACAGCTCAATCCCTGAGTTCAAGCCCCAGGACCAACACACACACACACACACACACACACACACACACACACACACACAGAGGGAGAGAGGGAGAGAGAGAGAGAGAGAGAGAGAGAGAGAGAGAACGTGAGCACGAAACACCAGTTATTTTCTGTCGTGTTTTCAGGTATATTTATGTTTAGTAATTACTTGTTGGCAAATTTAGAGCACTATAGCTGTAATGTTCTCCTAGAGACCTTGAAGAGCTTACAGTTTAGTGAAAGAGAGACCTAATAACCAATAATTTACATGCAAAGAGAGGTTCTGAAGTTCAGGGTGTGTACAGGGTACAAAGAAGCACCTATGTTCTGGTCTTATCTCTCAGTGCTCTAGACTTTTTAAGGTTCCATTTTCTGAATCTATCTATCTTACATAGATGTAATTTTAAATCCTAAAAAAAAACTCATCCTGGCATATTCTCTTTTCTTTATTTTACAAAGAAAAAAATGAGGTTGAAAAGTGTTAGGTGGCTTTCCTGAGGCTGCCCCCACTAACAGGTGCTGAAGTTGAGATTTAAACTCTGTCCCATTGGCCCCCAAATTAGTTTCTTGCACTGCACTGCACTGCCCCCTACTGTTTCTGTCCTTTTACCATTTCTTCGTTAGACCTAACCAAGAAGACGCAGCCCGTCATGTTTACTATACCTTAGTTTGGCATATATGCAAGGAAGAATCTGTTTTTGCCACTACATATATGTCTATGAACACCCACAAAATACTACCAGTACTAATTTTAGGGCTTCACATATTTTAGCAGCAAGACAAATTTGCAAATACAAAACTCACAAATAATAAGGGCCAACTATGCTTGTGGGTGACCCCCCCAGAGACTATTTCATGACACTCCACCAAATTCTAATGTAAAATGTTCTTGTAGCATCTTTGGTAACTTTTTAAAGTCATTTATTCATTCAGCAAGTATTTATGAAGCACTTACTGTAAATCACACTCTGCTTTCGATGATGGTAAACAAGGTAGACACTGAGATTCTGCCCTGTGGATTCTAGTAAGGAAAGTAAATAATTGGAGCTCAAGGAGAGGTCCAGGTTGAAATTATAGATTAACTTGATCAAAATGAAATTAAATGTGATCCCTCTTACTTCACATCCCCAAGCGTATTTCTAGAACATTTCTGTTCTACTCTTGTACATAAACTCTTACAAATTTCTCATTGACCTATGTCAACCTATACTGTCATTTGTTGATTTTTTTGAGGACATTTGCCCAAATAACTAGTAGAACTATTACAGAAGAATCATAAGGACAGAAGTTCTGGTCTCTGTCAAGTACCAACTGATCAAATTTGGTTAGGAACTTTGACTTTTGAGTCTGTTTCCTAATTTTGTTAGAAACTTGTGTGTTTCAGGAAGGAAGTATATGTGCATACTAACTTGGGTGATGAGAGTAGACACAAATGTGAATGGGAGATCATTTCATCATCCGTGTTGTCTTTTAGTTCCAATGCTTTTGAAACTTTCTTTTTTTTTTTTTTTGGAAGGTGGGGGGAAGCCAAGTCCTAGGGCTTGAACTCAAGGCCTGGGCTCTGTCCCTGAGCCTGTCTGTGCTCAAGGCTAGCGCTCTACCATTTGAGCCATAGTGCCACTTCCAGCCTTTTCTGTTTATGTGGTACCAAGGAATTGAACCCAGAGCTTCACACATGTTAAGCAGCCACTCTATCACTAAGCTACATTCCCAGCCCCTGAAACTTTATATAATAATAGTTTAGCAGTATTTATAGGATTTGAGCTCTGAATATCTGTCTTCTTGTACTTTGTCCATCAATATTTTTATAATATCTGATTGGATTGATCTGGAAACTTCTAAAATGAAAGAACCCTGTATCAAGGAGAATTTTTGAGCCAAATCGGGCTCTTGGTTGTGAATTTCTTCAAGTCCAGCCTGTTTCATTGTCTTTAACGAGGCATTGAGCCCTGCTCTAGTTCAAAGAAGTAGGATTGGTTTCATTCATCATCTGTGTCACAGGTTATAGCATGTATAAAAAGAACTTCTTGTATACAGTTTCTTTTCTTCAGAATGTAACTGAAGGGTACCAGCCCTAGAGTTTCCTGTTGTTCGATTCAAATACTTACCTAACAAGATTATTGTGTTTAAACAGCATCTAACACAATGATTGACATGTGTTAAATATTTAATACATGTTCTTGGTGTTGTATTCCATGTTATTATAATGTGCTTATTTATTTGTTTATATGGATATGTCTTCTTTATTATACTTCCATGAAGACAGCTTTATCTCTTTATCTTTGGCATTTAGTTCAAAGACTGTAATATAGTAATAGATGCACAGATATGTGATTTGGGGACTTGTTAACTCTTCCTGAAAGGATGGGCGAATATAGAAGTTTCTCAAAGAAAGTATTATTTAAGCTGACTCTTATAAGAAACCCTGCTGGGTATTAAACCCAAGGTCTCACATATGCTCTACCACTGAGCTACACTCTCAGCGCTTAAGCTGATTCTTACAAGATGAGTAGGAATGTTCTCTAGACAAATTCCAACTAGAGAATAGCGGAGAAAAGGCACAAATAAAAGAAAAATATGATGTGGTTTAATACTTCTAGTAGACAGAAAAAGTAACAGCAGAAATAGAAAGCAAACAATGAGGCAGGTGCCCGTGGCTCACACCTATCATTCTAGCTACTGAGAAGGCTGAGATCTGAGGGTTGTCAGGGAAGTCCATGAGACTCTTATCTCCAGTTTACTAGCATAAAGCTAGAAGTGGAGCTGTGGCTCAACTTTGAGTGAAAAATCTCAGGGACAGTGCCCAGAGCCCTGAGTTCAAGCCCCAGTACACACACACACACATACGAAATACACCTAAGAAGGAAAAGATTTGGATTTGGCCAGAGGCATGTTACAAGTATGTTAACTATGACTGCAGTAACTCACTTGTACAAGTTTAGGTTATAACAAATTAGTAATACCAGCATTAAATTCTAGGACCTAGCTAGGCACCAGTGGCCCACACGCCTGTAATCCTAGCTACTCAAGAGGCTGAGATCTGATGATCATAATATAAGACTCTTATCTCCAATTAATCACCAAAAACCCATAAATGCAGCTGTGGCTCATGATGAGTGCTATCCTTGAGCCAAAGAAGCTCAGAGGAAGTGCCCAAGACCTGAGTTCAAGCCCTGAGACTGGCACACAAAAAAGAAAAAAAGAATTAACTGCTATCTACATCAGGAGAAAAGAGCAGTTAGAAATAATGTGTATGGGGCTGGGAATATGACTTAGTGGTAGGGTTCTTGCCTTGCATGCATGAAACCCTGGATTCGATTCCTCAGCACCACATAAATAAAAAAGGCTAGAAGTAGCACTGTGGCTCAAGTGGTAGAGTGCTAGCCTTGAGCAAAAAGGAAGCCCCCGGACTGGCAAAAAAAGAAAAGAAATATATTTAGTACTGAGTAAAGACTTGATAGTTGAGTACTCTGAAGCACTATACAAATATAAGACAGACTATTAGAAAGTATCTGGCTTAATTTAACGTTTTATTTTTAGCTTTTCTATTACAGAAATAATATATATTTATTATAAAATTATAAAGAACTCATAGGCAAGAACTAATATGGGAGACTTTATGTTACTTCATCAACTCACTATCCTGAGACAATGGTTAACACTTCAATGGATATATTTTGTCCTTTCTATGCATGGCCATGTGTATATTTTCATATATAGGCATTTTTAATAGAAAGCATTTTTAATAGAAATCAGTTCATCCTCCATGTTCTGTTTAGTCATTTTCTTTTTTACTTTTTGTTTCTTTTTTGGCTGTCCTGGGCCTGGAACTCTGGGCCTGGGCAGTGTCTCTAAGCTCTTTTTGCTAAAGGCTACCAGTTGAGCTATAGTACCACTTCCAGCTTTTTCTGTGATCAGTTGGAGTCTCACAGACTTTCTTACCCTGGCTGACTTTGAACCAGTATCCTCAGATCTCAGCATCCTGAGTAGCTTGGATTACAGGTGTGAGCCATGTGCCTGGCAATAACTGTTTTTTGTTTGTTTGGTTGCTTTGTTTTTGCCAGTTCTGTGGCTTGAACTCAGGATCTGGGCATTGTCCTTGAGCTTCTTTTGCTCAAGGTTAGCACTCTACCAATTGAGCCATAACTCCATTTCCCCCTTTTTCTGTATATATAGTACTGAGGAATCAATCCTAGAGCTTTATGCATGCTAGGCCACATTCCCAGCCAATAATTGGTTTTTAACTGCACTCTTATTCACAATAATGACTAACTCAGAGATGTACAATTTGTCCATGATTTTGATGACACTGTGGCTCAAAGTAGTAGAGTGCTAGCCTTGAGTGCAAAAGCTCAGGAACAGTGCTCAGGCCCTGAGTTCAAAAGCCCCACTGTGGACCAAAAGAAAAAAATGTATAAATGAAGATAACATTGTTCTCTAATGTCCTTTATCCTTAAAGGAATTTATAGTTCCTCGAGATGATTCAGAAAACAAAGTATAAACAAAAATGTTCCTCAAGGTTTTTGTTGTCACTGAAGTTTGAAATCGGGGACTTTTGCTAGGTAGACACTCTACTGCTGAGCTATGCCTTTAGTTCTGTTTTTTACATTGGTTACTTTTTTTTTTCTTTTTTTTGCCTGTCCTGGGGGCTTAGACTCAGGGCCTGAGCACTCTCCCTGGCTTCTTTTTGCTCAAGGCTAGCATTCTACCACTTGAGCCACAGCGACACTTCTGGCTGTTTTCTATATATGTGGTTTTGAGGAATCAAACCCAGGGCTTCATGTATATGATGCAAGCACTCTACCACTAGGCCATATTCCCAGCCTTTTCTTCCAATCTTAGACTCCCAATGATCCTAGCCAAAGAAATTGTTTACATTCCAAAATCACTTTGCACTCTCAATAATATACCACCTTTTCTTTCTTTCTTTCTTTTTTTTTTTTTTTCCAGTCCTGGGGCTTGGAGCTTGGACTCAGGGCTTGAGCACTGTCCCTGGCTTCATTTTGCTTTTGGCTAGCACTCTACCACTTGAGCCACAGCGCCACTTCCAGCCTTTTCTCTTTATGTGGTACTGAGGAATGGAACCCAGGACTTCATGCATGCTAGGCTAGCACTCTACCACTAAGCCACATTCCCAGCCCCTACCATCCTTCTTATACCACTCACCCTTCTTCTTTTCCTGAAATCTTTCATGGTGTAATAATTTCTATAAAAATCTATGTATATCTTCTTTCTTAGTTCAGCTTACAGTAAACTTATAGAGAGATAATAAATCTTCCAACAGTATGACCTATATCTGAGGCTTCCAACTGGAACTTATTGCCATCAACACCAACCAACAATTCCTGGCTGATACCCTTTGCCTGGTGGTGGGGGAGGGAGGGGGTACAGGTTTTTCTGTGTAGCCCAGGATAGCCTCAAAGTCTAAGGCCTGCCAAATTCTTTAGGCATTCTCATTTTTTGCTTTTAGAAATTTTTAAGTGCATATAAGCATTTAAAAAATAGAAGCATATGGTACTCAGTAGACACTATGTTGAAAATGAACTATACAACTTGTAGGCAGGGACAAGAGGGAAAAACTGGAGGAGAGTGAAGGAAGGAGTGACATTGTTCAAAAAAATGAATGAATTACCCAACTTATGAAATGGCAACCCCTCTGTATATCACCTTTATAATAACACTTTTTTAAAAAGTAGAACCATAACACAGTCTTTTTTTTTCACTTGCTAAGTTTTTGGCATATTTCCATGGCATCATCATTTATATTAAGTTAATCATTGCTTCATACCCTTGCATGGTGAAGTTCTATGTACATTTCATACTTCCTAGAAGTAGAAAAAAGGAGTAGAGGAAAAGAATAAATGAATAGCAAAGGTTAAGAATATAAAACCATTTTAGGGCTATTAATATAAAGTTTCAAAATTATCCCCTAACAAAATGGCTTCAGTTTAGAAGCATTCTTTTATTTAAATCTTTTCTGTTTAGTTTATACAAAAACTAATTAATTTTTATGTGACCTCTAATGCAGGGCTACATGTAGTTTTGTGTTTATTTTATAACCAGTCTTATCATAGTTAAGTTCATACTATTTTAATAGTTTTTCAGCTCATTCTTTCTGTGTTGTTATGAGAACTGGAGTATTAACTTACAGCTTTGAACTTGCTTGGCTTGCTTGGTCTACTGGCACTCTACCATTTGAGCCAGACAACTTGGCCTTTTTATTCTGGTTATTTTTGTTTTGTTTTGTTTTTTGCCATCCCTGGAGCTTGCCTCAGGGCCTGAGCACTATCCCTGGCTTCTTTTTGCTCAAGGCTTTTTCTTAGTTCTTTTTAACTGATAAACTGATTCATTGCTTATTAAATTGAAAGTTTTGCATTTTTAAAGATGTTAGCCATATTTATTGTTAAGTTTTGTTTTTGTTTTTGTTTTTTGCCAGCCCTGGGCCTTGGACTCAGGGCCTGAGCACTCTCCCTGCCTTCTTTTTGCTCAAGGCTAGCACTCTACCTCTTGAGTCACAGCGCCACTTCTGGCCATTTTCTGTATATGTGGTGCTGGGGAATCGAACCCAGGGCTTCATGTATAAGAGGCAAGCACTCTTGCCACTAGGCCATATCCCCAGCCCTATTGTTAAATTTTAAGACTTGTTTTTTTTTTCTTTGCCAGTCCTGGGGCTTGCACTCAGGGCCTGAGCACTGTCCCTGGCTTCTTTTTGCTTAGTGTTAGCACTCTACCACTTGAGCCACAGCTCCACTTCCAGCCTTTTCTATATATGTGGTGCTGAGGAATCGAACCTGGGGCTTTGTGCATGCTAAGGCAAGCACTCTACCAGCCCTAGACTTAACTTTTTTTTTTTTAGTGATTATTCATTGCATTGTTTGCGGTTATCCTGGTAATTGTTGTAAACCCTTTGAAGATGAAAAATGAAAGTCAAAATCATAGTCTTAGCCTAGGGACTGCAAACTGGAGACAGCTGTGCTGGAATAGAAGGTATATATACACATTTGTACACATATATGTATACATACATGTCTTCTGCACACAATTTTCATCTTTTTTTTTTTTTTTTTTTTTTTTTGGCCAGTCCTGGGCCTTGGACTCAGGGCCTGAGCACTGTCCCTGGCTTCTTCCCGCTCAAGGCTAGCACTCTGCCACTTGAGCCACAGCGCCGCTTCTGGCCGTTTTCTGTATATGTGGTGCTGGGGAATCGAACCTAGGGCCTCGTGTATCCAAGGCAGGCACTCTCGCCACTAGGCTATATCCCCAGCCCTCTGCACACAATTTTGAAATGTTATTTATTTAGTTATCTGTGATGAACTTAAGCATTATATGAAGAGAAAGGAAACTCTAGAAGCCACACCTTTTCACAGAGGAGTTTTGCTTCAACAAGTTTTTCTTGCTTTTCAACTCTGATTTCTATTGCTCTTCTGCTGTTAGCCTCAGTTTTCAAGTTGACCAATTACTGCAGGATAGACTGGAGAAATTGCTGTGTTAGTTGGGCAGATTCTCAACTTGGAAACATTCTTATTTGGTTCCCCTAACCTCTCTTTAAAAGACTTTGAATGAGGAAAAGGGCGTGTAGAACTACACTAGTGATTCTGAGGCTTGGTACATATAAGAAACAACCCAGGCATTTTCTGAAGGAAAAAAAAAAATAGATCAGGGGCGGCAAGCCATTTGAATCCTAATCTCTTAGAATGAAGCCTCAGAGTCTATGTTTTGCCCAACTCTTTTAAATTTCTTTTTTTTTTCTTTTAAATTTCTTTATGTAGTTGACTGGGAATATGCCCCAGATGAAGCCAGATTGTGAGATAAGGAAAATAAAGACTACATAGTATTTCTCATAAATTTAAGTTTGTTCAGATTAACAAATGTTTCCATTGAACTAAGGGTTGTTTTGTTTGTTTGTTTTAGAGGGCTAAATTGCCCTTTATAAAATGATAAGGACATGAAAGGATGTTTTTACTAAAAAACTTATACCTGGGCATTGAAGTACACACCTATAATCCTAGCTACTGATAGAAAGAGGAGGATCAAAGTTCAAAGCTGGCCCTAGGCAAAACATCAAAGACTGTACCTAAAAAATTAAAGCAAAAAGGAATGGGAATATAGCTTGAGTGCTAGAGTGCCTGCCTAGCAAACATAAGGACCTGAGTCCAAACCCCAATACTACCAAGAAAAGTTGTAATTTCATACATTCTTCATTGTTTAAAAATTATTACTGCTTTGTGAAATCTCAAAGACTGAGTAACTCTGATATAAGCATTCTTGAGATGGTTCTTATTTTGGTAGAGGGCTCCACAGAGGGTCTGAACCCTGTAGGGTGATGGGATTCAGAATTCTGAATTTTTCTGACTTTAGAAAGATTCTGTTCTGGGGCTGGGGATATGGCCTAGTGGCAAGAGAGCTTGCCTCATATACATGAGGCCCTGGGTTCGATTCCCCAGCACCACATATACAGAAAACGGCCAGAAGTGGCGCTGTGGCTCAAGTGGCAGAGTGCTAGCCTTGAGCAAAAAAGAAGCCAGGGACAGTGCTCAGGCCCTGAGTCCAAGCCCCAGGACCGGCCAAAAAAAAAAAAAGAAAGATTCTGTTCTCAGTTATGTAATGAATGCTCCAGTGCACATAGTTCAATGCTTATCACCACACACATCAATATTTCTAAACAAAAAGGACAAGGATTCACACTATATGGGATAAAGACTACTCATAACTTCCATTTAAATATAGTAGCATGTGACATGACCTTGTTCATATTTTCCTCCCAAAGACCTCAGTACTTTTGTTGCATAGCATGCTTCTTCAGCTTGATTCTCTGCTCCCCATTTGCGGTATTTGATAGAAAAAAAAATTGTTAACATAGCCTTCCTGGAACTAAAGTGAATAGTGGTTATGGAGCATGAGTTTTCTGGGCATGTTGGTACATATCTATAGTCTCAACTATCAAGGAGGCAGAGGCAGAAGGATCAAAAGTTTTGGAGCTAGCCTGAGCAACTTAAGGAAATCCTGTCTCAATAGGAAGGAAGGGAGGGAGGGAGGGAGGGAGGGGACAAACAAGCTCAGAGCCTGGGCACTGTCCTTCAGCTTTTTCTGCTCAGGCTAACAGTGTACCATTTGAACCATATGCCACTTCTGGCTTTTTCTGAGTAGTTCATTGGCTGTAAGAGTCTCATGGACTTTTGTCTGGGCTGGCTTCAAATTGACATCCTTAGATTGGGATTATAGATGTGAGCCACCCAAAATAATGTTCTCTCTCTCTCTCTCTCTCTCTCTCTCTCTCTCTCTCTCTCTCTCTCTCTCTCTCTCTCTCTCTTTCTCTCTTTCTCTCTCTCTGTCTCTCTCTCTCCTAGTTAGTGCTCTACTACTTTCAGTCACAGCACTACTTCTGCTACTTCTGGTTATTTGGTGATTAATTGGAAGTAAGAGTCTCACAGACTTTCCAGGCTTTGAACTGCAATCCTCAGATTGCCTCTTGAGTATTTAGCCGTGAGCCACCAGCACCTAGCTTCAAAATCAGTTTTCTTTTTTTAAAGGATGTTAAATGGGGTTAGAGCTCAGTAGTAGAACATTTGCCTAGCATGCACATCACCTTGAGTTCAGTCCTCAATATAAAAAATAATAATAAGATTAATAAAAGCATAGGGTTTTAGTCAGAAAGACTTGGACTTAAGGCTTAATTCTGATACTAGTTTGTTCCTTAGGCAAGGTGTTTGTTTGTTTTGCTGGCCCTGGGGCTTGAAGTCAGGGCCTGGGGCCTGTCCCTGAGCTTATTGCTTTTTTTTTTTTTTTTTTTTTTTTTTTTGCCAGTCCTGGGGCTTGAACTCAGGGCCTCAGCACTGTCCCTGGCTTTTTATTGCTCAAGGCTAGCACTCTGCCAACTTGAGCCATAGCACCACTTCTGGCCTTTTCTATATATGTGGTGCTGGGGAATTGAATCTAGGGCTTCATGTATACGAAGCAAGCACTCTTGCCATTAGGCTAGCACTCTACCACTTGAGCCACAGTGCCACTTCCAGTTTTTGAGTGGTTAATTGGAGTTAAGAGTCTCCTAGACTTTTCTTCCTGGCTTTGAACCGCAATCTTCAGATCTCAGTCTTCTGAGTAGCTAGGATTACAAGCATGAGCCACAGCACCTGGCAGCAAGGTGTTTAATGAACCAGAACTGCAGAGACTTCATTGGAAAAATGAAGGTAAAGGAGCGGGGAAGATGACTTAGTGGTAGAGTGCTTACCTTGCGTGCATGAAGCCCTAGGTTTGATTCCTCTCTACTACATGAACAGAAAAGGCCAGGAGTGGCACTGTGGCTCAGGTGGTAGAGTGCTAAGCTCAGGGGCAGTTCCCAGGCCCTGAATTCAAGCCCCTGGACTCTGAAAAAGAAAAAGGTGAAGACAGACATTGTCTCATAGGATTATGGTGAAATTTTTAAAAAGAGAATGTAGCTAGGTTGATAGGATACACTTATTATCTCAGTGCTCAGAAGGCTGAAGTAGAGCTACAATGTGTAAGCCAGTATAGGCTAAATAAGGCCAGCCTGGGGTCCATAGCAAAATCCTGTCTACAAACTAACAAGAGAATGTTAGTGCAATGCTTATAAGAGCTGTTGTTTTTTTTTCCTTATCCTTTCCACTTGGTTTTAGGTTGATGATTTGTTGCCTCTCTATACTTCAATGGGGCCATTTCTTGTGTGATGGGGAACTAGCCTCAAATGGTTTCCTAATTCATGACCTACTTTAGTTCCACTCTTGTAACTTAGACATAAAATCCTGTCTCTTCAGTGGTTTCCACATGGAAAAACACATGGGCTCCTAAGCTTTCAATAGGCCTATCAGTTTTACCAAAGGTCTTACATGTAATCCGTTTATTAGAAACTTTCACTCTGTAAAGCATAACACTTTATTTAGTTTTCTTCTCCTGTGTTCCATTGTTGTTTTTCGATAAGCCTGAGAGCCTCCCGTCCTTAACAGACAACATTTCTCCAACAAATTAACTTTCTTCACCAAAAATATCGCTCTTCCTGAAAAAATTCTAATGAATAAAGTCTTCTCTATTCCATTATATACATATTTGGGCTGCTAAGTTCTCCTTTCCCCACTGAGCTATGGAAAACATATCTTTTTTTCCAAAAATAAATAAAATGAAACTGGTCTCTTTTGATGATTATTTTTTGTTGGAACTAAAACTAGTGAGGATTTCTTCCAATTTAAATTATTCTGTGATTGAGCTTTTATACCTCGCTTGCAGCTAATGAGAAAAATGTTATAACCACCTGCTGTTACTACGTGCTAAAAATAGTAAATAAAGCATATTGAAAATTTCCTAGCAGTGAGCTTTTTTCCCCTGTTGAGTAGTTTAACCTGCCAAAATAGATTCTAAATAGCCTTGCCGCTGGTTGTGCAGAATACCTGTTTATACTCAATGAAGAGTCTGTCATAGACCCTTGCATAGAGAGGCCCTGTCCTAGAAAACCGAGGATTGAGGAATGTAGGTAGAGTGCTTGCATACCCTCGCAAAGCCCTGAGTTTGATCCCCAACATTGAGGGAAGGGATGGAGGAGTTTTATCACTTCTCAAGAGTAGTAAGTATTCTTAACCCCTGAATCTGCTACCTTCTTTGGTCTTACTATATAGCACTGTGTATTTCCCTTAAGATGACTAGATTATGTCTTTTAAATCTGAGCATAGTTGTAAAAGTATTAATTTTTAAACACTGTATACTTAAATTGTCCATGGATTACTAGTGTTTGGAAAAAGGCTGTACTTTCCAATTGTGTAGGAAACATATTGGTAGAATGGTATAAAATACAGTTCAATACTTTGTCAACACTGAGGGAACGATTTTCCTGGTATTGACAATACCATATCTGTGTTTGGAACTGCTTTGATGTATCACATGACGTTTAGTGATCTGAAGGAAAACAAATTTAGTTTCTTCTATACATACTCACAACAGAGATCACATCTGTGATCCGAAAATGTGTGAGGATTTCTCCTCAAAAGCAAGCATTCTGTCACAGACACCAACTAGGCATCCTCTAATTTAATTATATACTCTGACACGTTCTACATGCAGATAGTGTGCATCAGGTCCCACAGATTAGTGCTTTGTCTTACCACACTTCCTCTACTTTAGATACCAGTCAGTTGAGCTTCTCACAATTCTATCCTTGAATTTAATTAATTTTCTAGAGCAGCTCACAGAACTTTATAAATTGACTATAAAGAATATTTTTCTCTGGGCACTGGTAGCTCATGCCTGTAATCCTAGCTACTCAGGAGGCTGAGAGCTGAGGATCACAATTCAAAGCCAGCACAGGCAGGAAAGTCTGCAAGACTCTTACCTCCAATTAACCACCAGAAAACCAGAAGTGATGCTGTGACTCAAGTGGTAGAGTGCTAGCCTTGAGTGAAAAAGATCAAAGGCAGCACCCTGAGTTGAAGCCCCATGACCAACAACAAAAACAAAAAGAATATTTTTACTATGAGGTATTTGATCAAAGTAATATTATATACATGTTGTAAATATTACAATGAGACCACTTTGCACAATTAATTTTTGCTAAAACATTTAAATAGATGTACACAAATCCTATACAAAAAAAAATATTTTCAGCCATGGGGCTTGAACTCAGGGCCAAGGCACTGTCCCTGATCTCTTTTGCTCAAGGTTAGTGCTCTACCACTTTGAGCCACTTACTATTTTCTAGTGGTTAATTGGAGATAGAGTCTCATGGTGTTCCTGCCCAGGCTGGCTTTGAATTGCAATCCTCATATCTCAGACCCTTGAGTAGCTAGGATTACAGGCATGAGCCACCAGCTCCCTGCCTACATACAAATTTCTTTAAAAGAATATTTTATCAGACACAAATAATTAGCCAACTGAAAAGGTATATAGGTTGAAGTTTGGAAGGATTCCATGGAGTTGGAACACACCACCCTCTCAGGATATGGTTGAGTTCTTGTTCACCTTCCTGCAGGCCTCCACATGTTCAGCTGTCCACCAGCTCTCTGAGCCCTGCCTCTTTGGATTTTTTTAAAATGAAGATTTCATTGTATAGCATGACTGAAACATGAACAACTGTGGGACAAAAGGATATGATGTAATGCTAATAGATTGGAGAAATCCAGTAAAGCTTGTCTGTTCAGATTCTTTTTGGCCTCTCTGTGCAACATTCCCTAGCTATGGAGGAAGACTCTTTTGAAATAAGGATGTCTTTGATCTACTACCAGACAAGGTAGGCCAGAAAATTTCTCTGTGGCCAGTTCCAAGACACAGAGGAAGATTATATTTTTAGTTTTTATGACCTGCCATAGGAAAGAGAAATTGTAGTTTGTGTGACCTGCTTTAAAGGAAAAAAGGAAGAGGCAAAGGGAGGGCAGAATGTTAGAGAAAATTTTTCTGTCTGAAGCCTAAAGGACCTCTACATTATATTAGAAGACTGTAGGTCCGAGTGGAGAGGATTAGTCAGTGGTGGAGCATTTGTCCAGGATGCACAAGGCCTAGAGTTCAATCCCCAGCACTAGAAAAATGAATAAAATAGAAAAGGTAAAATGACTGTTTTTCACCTTTCTTACTCTGAAGCCAGGCTGAAGTAACAAAGGTTATGATCTTTAGAAGCCTCCTCCCATGGATGAAATCCAAGATACACATGTCATAAAATCACAAGTAACATCCCCACATTCAGTTTATATTCATTCTCCATATTCTTTCTCGTGAACTGGTACAACCTGTAATTTGCTGTCTGGTCTTTGCTTTGAATCAGAATGGTTATTCTTTCTCTGTCTTCTCTTTCCTTACAATCATGTTCACTCAGGATTTTTTTTTCTCACAAAGGAAGATGTTCTAGAAAATTAAATTCATTCTCCCTGGATGTTTTATATGTTAACAGAAATCACTACACTCAAAAAGTTTTTGGAAATGAAAGTGCAGTGTAACATGCTACCCATGGAAGTTGGGGACCTCTGAATGTCTCTATAGACTTATGTACTATCTATAGAGAGTTGCCTGTCTCTATCTAAAATATGCAAGAAAGATATATTTCATACTAGGTGCCCTACTTAAACCTATGATGAATTAAATGAGTCCTAGTATAAATAAAATTATTTTGGAACTATGAGTCATTTTTCCACTTATTCTCTTCTCACATTTATACATGATTTGATTTCTAATGTCCATAGCAGATAAGGAAATTACAGAAACTTTATAAAGATGATTAGCAAGAATTCTTTGCTATATTTAGAAACAGATAAAACTTCCAGGAGTGTTGCCAAAATGGAAACAAGAGGAAAATAATTTGTTAGAGAAAATTTAAAGACGACCTCCGGTGCATGGGAGTGGGCATAAAGTTGTGAAGGATAAATAGGAAAAAATTACCATAGCACAATTAAATAACAGGTATTTATGGGATACCTAATGTGGTGAGTTATAAAATGTATAGACCTCAGTCTTGTTTCTCAAGAGTTGAGAATCTTAATTGCTAGGAGAAAAATTATGCATGTGAAACAGAACAATTAAATAGTATTAACATTATACTCCCTAGGTACAGTAGCTTTTATTTTTATTTAATTAGTTTATTTGCTTAATTTCATGCTGGCTTTGATCTCAGAACTTTGAACAGGGCAGGCAAACTCTGTACCACCGAGATACAAATCCAGCTCTGTGTTCACCTTTAAGAGCTATAGACAGACATATACAACTTTTAGACAAAAATTAAGGCTAGAGGGATTAAGCCAACATAATAATTTTTTTTCAGGCCTGGGCTTGAACTAAGGGTCTGGCTACATAAACTTTTTCAGCTCGATGTTAGAGCTCTGCCACTTAAGCCATAGCTCTGCTTCTGGCTTTTGCCTGGGCTGGCTTTGTACTTTGATTCTTATATTAATTTATAGTTCACTTTATTTGTTTATTTGTTTTGTTTTTGTTGCCAGTCCTGGGGTGTGGACTCAGGGCCTGAGCACTGTCCCTGGCTTCTTTTTGCTCAAGGCTAGCACTCCACCTCTTGAGCCACAGCTCCTCTTCTGGCTTTTTTCTATATATGTGTTGCTGAGGAATCGAACCCAGGTCTTCATGTATACGAGGTGAGCACTTTACCACTAGGCCATATTCCCAGCCCCTATAGCTCATTTTATAATTGTTTAAACAACTATGACAAATGCAATAAAACTTCTTGCAAACGAACAATAAGGAAAAGGTACACACACATCAGTAGAAAAATGGCCAGTGAAAATATTCAGCCTCAGCAAAAATCAGAAAGTTGATAAACACAACAATCCAGGTTTTCTCTTAGAAGACTAGGAATGGCTTAAAAAATAATATCATGAGTGTGGAAAAATTGGCACTTATACATCACTAGTAGGAATCTAAATTCTTAAGGAAGTGTGGCAACAAGTAAACCTTATCTGCAGTGTTCTGCCCAGCAGTTCTATTTCTAGGAGATCTTATAAGGAAATTTGAAAAGAGTGAACAGAAGCTATTCAGCCAAACTGTATGATACAGGAACATTGGACATACCTACAAAGAACAATATTATTACATTATCATAGAAATGATCAAAAAGAGCTAGACATTTGGCTCAAGTGGTAGAGTACCAGCCTAGTAAGTTCATAGAGAAAGGGGGTGGGGACAAAGAAGAAGAGAGGAAGGACAAGAAAAAACAAATGGTGGCACATAATGTATGGTAGAACCTGTTATTATTGAGAATGGGTACTTTGGGAATGTATGTGTATGTATGTATCTACAAATACATGTCTGTGCCTGGAGGTTATGTGCATCACATTGTTAGTTGTTTGTACCTCCAGATAATCGAACAGTGCTTTTTCCCCCTCCTTTTTGCTTCCTAGTACAATGAACAGGAATTGTTTTTAAATTTACATTTTGAAGAGCTATAAAGCTTCAGAATCAGAATAAAGAGAAGGTTTCTACAATGTTTTATTTATTTATTTATTTTTTATTTACGTCAGTTGTGGGCTTGATCTCAGGGCCTGACAGCTATCTCTGATTTGGTTTTTGCTTTGGTTTGGCTTGGGGTTTTTTTTGTTGTTTTTTTTTTTTGTACAGACTAGCACTATACCACTTTGAGCCACAGTGCCACTTCTGATAAGTCTGATGGAGATGAGTCTCACAGATTTTCGTGTCTGAGCTGGCATTGAACTGCAATCCTCATATCTCAGCCTCCTGAGTAGCTAGGATTACAGGCAAGAGACACCAGCTCCCAGCTTATTACAATGCTTATTAAAAATACATTTTTGCGGGGCTCTAGTGGTCCATTACTATAACACTAAATACTGAGGAGGGGAGTTCCAGAAGATTTTGGCTTGAGGCCAGTCAAGGCAGAAGAGTCTGTGGCTCCATCCCCAAAATAACGAGCAGCAAGCAAGGCAGAAAGCATTGATCAAGTGGTAGAGCACCAGCAAGGAAACTAAGCAAGCATGAGGCCCTGAGTTGAAGTCACAGTGCTAGAAAAAAAAAAGCATTTTCTCTATTAAATGTTAAAGGTTAAATATGTGGCATAGTGGTAGCCTAGCAAGCTCAAGGTCCTGTGTTCAAATCTCAGTACCACTCTAAAAAAACAAAAACAAAAGTTAAGGAGGCTGGTCTAGATTAGATTCTAGGATCTTTAGGGATTTGGCATTGGAAAACTACTACCTCTAACTGTAGTTTATCTTGTCTAGAAGAACTAAGCCTAAACATTTTTTTTTTTAACCAGTCCTGGGCCTTGCACTCATGGCCTGAGCACTGTCCCTGCCTTGTTTTTGCTCAAGGCTAGCTAGCACTCTATCTCTTGAGCCACAGCACCACTTTGGCTCTTTCTGTTTATGTGGTGCTGAGGAATCGAACCCAGGGCTTTGTGCTCACTAGGCAAGCACTCTTCCACTAAGCCACATTCCCAGCCCCACATTTTTTCTCTCCTGATTCTTGAAGAATAACTATATTTCTGTTCATTTATATTAAAAAATATTTGGCTTACAACTAAAGAAGCTCCTGAAAGAATCTGGATGTTGTAGGCCTTTATTTCCTTGATCCTTATATTCATCCCCCCCCCACCTTCTTCTATTCTTGTTCAGATTCTACCATAATGAATGGATCCAGTGTGGCAAGTACATCACCCAGTGTAAAATCCAAAGAAGACCAAGGGTTAAATGGGCATGATGAAAAGGAAAACCCATTTGCAGAGTACATGTGGATGGAGAATGAAGAGGATTTCAACAGGCAGGTAAAGAAAAAAGTGAACGGATAATGATAGTGCTGCCTATAAACCGCAGTAGTCACGTGGCAATCACACTAGTGTTGGTAGGCCTGGGCCCTTAAGTGCCAAAAGTTTATAGGCAGAGCTGATAGACTCCGAGACCTGCATCTTCAAAGCCCTGCAGACTAGAATTTACTGCTCTGGGTTCCAACTATCAGGGGCTCAGCTCTGGCCAGCTAATAAAATGTTTAGTTCTAAGCAGCAGCAATAACAACAATCAGATTTTTTAATGTTAACCAGTTCAGCTCACTCTAGCTATGAGAAAAATCACAAACAAGACAAGTGAAGACCACTTGGGAAAACACTTTTATTGGGCTCAATATTGCAACACGAGGAAGTGGCATAGGAGAGTGTCTCTGGGCTGACTAGAAAAGTGAGCAAAACAGCTTGGTTATCTAGGCAGCAAGGGGGTATGTGGCATGCAGATGAAGGATTGTAGTTTCACTAATCAAAGCATAACTTCCAGTTCTACCAAGCACAGGCCTTACATAAAGACCCATCAAAAATCCTGAATTGTGGGGCTGGGAATATGGCCTAGTGGTAGAGTGTCTGCCTTGTGTATATGAAGCCCTGGGTTCGATTCCTCAGCACCACATATATAGAAAAAGCCAGAAGTGGTGCTGTGGTTCAAGTGGTAGAGTGCTAGCATTGAGCAGGAAGAAGACAGGGACAGTACTCAGGCCCTGAGTTCAAGCCCAAGGACTGGCAAAAAAAAAAAAAGAAAGAAATCCTGCATTATATGAGGTGTTGGTTTCTTGCCAAGTTACTGAGGAAGTGACCCCCCCCCCCCGCCCCTCTTCTTGAATGAGATGCAGGGTCATCCAAATTTCAGCCAGGAATGTGTTGCCTGGGATACTGCCTTCAAAGGCCAGTACAAGTTTTCTAGAGTGGTTGTAACCTGATCAAGGCCTCCTGGCATAGGAGTAGTGGCTTCAAATACAGTCATCCTTGAAGCTGGCATGTTCGCAGAGACATACACTGTCCAAACAGCCAGAACTAACATAAAAGTAGTCTGTTCTATTACTAAAAATAGGCTGCCTAGTGACATTTCCCTGCCAAGCATAAAGGGAAGGGTCTATCTACTACCATTTTCTTTCTTTTTTAAATTTACTGCCATGTTCAAAGGCTTTAATGGCAGGCCAGCCAACCCTGAGGTTTCTCACATTCATAGAAACAAATGATTCTAGAGTGCTTATAATAAAGACTTAAAGCACAGCATAAACAAGTCTCAATACATGTTGCTCAACAGCTGTACTATTTTACTGTAAATTACAAAATAAATGGGTACAATTGGCAGTAGAATAACTTAAAAATACTTGGAGGCCTCATCTGGATTGACCAAGAATATCTTCTGGTGGTATGAGACCAGAATGGTCATATGTATTGACGATTTCCTATCATATTGATTACAAATGGACACAAAAATCAGATTGATCTAGAAGCCTTGATAAGCCATGCATATCTAGATTTGTAGCTCTCTCCATACTGTAATGATGCCCCCTTATGTGTAATTTGTATTACATGGTAACTCCTGCAGAGAAGCTCCCTTCTTGGCCTCATTCTGGCTATATTTGCTTATTGAGCTTCTTTAGAGGACTGTAAAGTACTGGAGGAAATTGCTATAATTTAAATCCAACAGGACTCTCCCTAACCCAGAGACTCAATATAGTTGAATTCCTTTATCCTGCCCTGACTTGGGTTAATCCTAGGAACTACTGTGGTTCTCTCTATAGTGATCAATGTGAAATTAATTGCTGGCATTGAGGAGCAGTCATTCGACACATAATGGTAGAGGGTTCCATTTTCTATACTTTGGGGGTTGTGTTTATTTTTATTTCCTTGTAGAAAATGTGAAAGGCTGCTGTTATCTTTAAAAACAAATGCAGTTGTTTGACAGCAGCTCATGTCTGTAATCCCAGCGACTAAGGTAGTTGAGATCTGAAGATCAGAGTTTAAAGTCAACCTGAGAAGACAAATATAAAAAACTTTAATCTCCAATTAACCAGAAAAACTCCAGATATAGAAGTGTAGCTAAAGTGGCAGAGTGCCAGCCTTGAGCAAAAAAGCTAAGCAGAAGTGTGAGGCACTGTGTTTGATCCCCATTGGTGGCACAAAACTACTAAACATAATAGTAATAGATGTTTAAGAACTCTGAGTGCAGATATATTTTCCATGGCATTTGAGAGTAGTTGTTTGGTTTTTGTGTTGACCTACCTGTGTTATTTTCTTTATCTCTAAATGAAAAATAGGTTGTTGAAAGTATAAATAATTTCTCCTGACCTTAGAAGTACTCACTGACATGCTCTTTATCCCACTGATTAGGATTGGGACTCTTAAGAGCCAGATGTCCACACCATAGGTCCTCTGTGAGCTCTTGTGTATAGGAATGTAGTAAACTGAGGCAGGATGGATGGGATAATACTGAAAACTAATAAGATTCAGAAATACAGACAAATACAGTTACTGAAGAAAGACAGTTTAGAAGTTCTCAAAATTATAACTTATTTTAGGAAAGCAATGGCAGCTTCAAGGATTGCTATCCAGGCCCTTAGAATGATTGAGCTAGTAATTATATACTCAAATTCTCTTAACCCTAATAACTCATAGGTATATTAGCTTGGCAACACTGTTTTCAAACTGTTTCTCTATGTTCAGCCAGAAGACTGAGGATTTCAGGAACTTTATTTATTTATGTTTGCCAGACCTGGGGCTTGAACTCAGAGCCTGGGCATTGTCCCTGAGCTTCTTTTGCTCAAAGCTAGCACTCTACCACTTGAGCCACAGTACCATTTCCAGCTTTTTCTGTATGTGTGGTACTAAGGAATCAAACCCAGGGCTTCCTGCATGTTAGGCAAGCACTCTACCACTAAGCCACATTCCCAGCCCAGGAACTTTATTTTTATTCATTTAAGAGCCAGGAGTATTTAGGATCTAGGGTTTTATTGATGTCAGTTTTCCCTGAACCCTTGTGAGCTGGACATTTCTTACAACCATCAAGTTCTTTCATCTTATTCTCTTTTTTTCTTATATTTTATTGCAAAGTCAAGATGCTATATCAAATTCTTCTAAATTCTTCCAAATTCTTCCTCCTTAAACTTCAACTCATTTGTTATAGTAGGCAAAAAAGAAAAACCAAAAAACCTATCAGCTCTTAAAGAGTAGGAGTGATGGACATTGAACTTTTGAAAAGGTGTCTCTAAGTGTGAAGTTGATAGAATTGGAAATACAGTTTTGAGAGAAGAAAGAATCTCAGAATAATTATATAATTCATTCAAGATCTTAGAAGGTATAACTCAGGAAAGAAAGGAAAAAGTAAGATCAACTGTACTAGTTTAGTTGTGGATGGTTTGTATCTCCACAAATACACACAGAATTTTTAAGATAGTTTTTTTGGGGGGAAGGGGGCTTCCCCCCCCCCCCAGTACTGGAGCTTGAATTCAAAGCCTCACTCGGCTTCTTCACTATTAGCTAGCTCTCTATACTTGCACCACACCTCTAGTTCCAACTTTTTGCTGAAGATAACAGCCTCATGGACTTTTCTACCTGGGCTGGCTCTGAACCGCGATTCTTAGATCTAGGCTTCCTGACTAGCTCGGATTACAAATGTGACCTACCAGTGCCTAGCTACACACATAATTTTTAAGAGAAGAGAAGTCGACTGAGTTAAATTGAGAATTGGGATAAAAAATTACTTATTCAGTTTGCAAAATGTGCTGTCACTGACTATGATGTGGGAAGAGATAAAAAATGCATAATGAATGTTTTGTGTGCCACTACTGGAGTTTAAATTCAGAGCCTGTGCACAGTCCTTTAGCTTTTAGCTCAAAGCTAGCACTCTACTACTTGAATCACAGCTGTACTTCCAGCAACTTTTTGGTAGTTAATTGGAGATAAGAGTCTCATGGACTTTCCTGGCTTCAAAATCACAGTTTTCAGATCTCAGCCTCCTGGGGTAGCTTAGCATTATAGGCATAAACCACTAGAGCCCAGCCATAATGAATCTTGGGTGATATCTTGGGTGTGTACACACACACACACACACACACACACACACAATGAATGGATGGATAGATAGGTAGGTAGATAGATAAATTTCCCAACCCTTATACTAAGAAAACTGTGAGGTTGAAGTTGAAGTACTTTGCTTAAGGCTTGCTACCAGTGACTTTACTCCTGAATACATGAGGTACCACCTATGTAGACTAATTTTAATTATTACTTTTTGCTTGACCTACACCCTGAAGGTGGCGATAGTGAGCTGTGAATTTGTCACCAGGCAGGCTGTATAGGAAAGTGATTTGCCAGATGTGAAGCAAGAGTCTGTCTTGAAGTCACATTAAAATCTTCAGAGTTAATCATATTCAGTAGTAAGCATTGTCTGCAAAGAATTCTGAAATTGCCTAGATATACTATATGCTTAAGTTTGGGGCAATGTTTAAGGAATATGGAGCTTTTTATATACTCAGAATTTTTTCTTTTATTTTTTTGGTGTTGGGGGAGACCAGTAATAGGGATTTGAACACAGAGCCTTGCACCTGCTAGGCTGATACAATACTTCTGAGCTATGCCTCTAGATCTGTTTTTCACTGGTCATTTTTAGGGTAGGGCCTTACTTCCTGCCCATGTATGCTTTTTAAAATTTTTATTGTTATATTTATTTATTTATTGCCAGGCCTGGGGCTTGAACTCAGGGCACTTGAGCACTGTCCCTGGCTTTTTATTGCCCAAGGCAAACGCTCTACCACTTGAGCCACAACACCACTTCTGGCTTTTTCTAGTTATGTGGTGCTGAGGAATCAAACCCAGTGCTTCATGCATGTTAGGCAAGCACTCTACCACTAAGCCACATTCCCAGCCCTTTTTATTGTTATTATAAAGGTGATGTACAGAGGGGTTACAGTTATATGTGTCACGTAAAGAGTATATTTCTTTTTGGACAATGTCACCCCTGTCCCTGCTCCCATGTGTGCTCTTGAGTCTCAAGTTGCCTGCTTTTTAAGCTTCTTATCATTGCTGGGATTGCCAACATGCCACTGTATCCAGCAGCTTCCCTTCCATGCAGAAGAGAGTGTCATGGACTCTTCTCCCCAGGCTGGCCTGGTACCTTGAAACTCCCAATCTCAGCCTCCCATGTAACTTGGAGTGACAACAGGTACCACTGTACCCAGCCATAGATTGAAAAGCGGTCTAAAAGGCTGTCTTTGAACCATGATTCCCCTATTTTCAGCTTCCTAAGTAGCTACAATTACATACCTAAGTCACCACTGCCTGGCTCCTAAATTTCTTTTTGTTGGCAAGAATACTGCATTAATGACATCATTTTCTAGTTGATATACTCAGAAGTGTTCTTTATATCTAAGGCTCTGAAAATATTTTTCTGCCATGGGAGTCTCATTACTAGAAAAGTGGTCCAAGCTGAAAATTGGTTTTGATTTAATCCCTAGTGTCCAAGTAGTAGATTTAATGACGATACTTCCTACATCTTTTGCATACTTCCTATAAAGTGGAAATTTTTAGAGGGTTCCTTCTTCGCCTACTCAAATGGAGTGTGTTGGAATCAAAAGGAAAAGGGTGAACAAATGAAGAGGGGAGAATGCAGTCAAGAATACAATGTAGCTGGGCACTGGTAGCTCATGCCTGTAATCCTAGCTACTCAGGAGGCTAAGATCTGAGGAGTGTGATTCAGAGCCAGCCGGGGCAGGGAAGCCTATGAGATTCTTACCTCCAATTAACCACTAGAAAATTGGAAATGGCGCTATGGCTCAAAGTAGTAGAGTGCTAGTCTTGAGCAAAAGGGCTCATGAACAGTGCCCAGGCCTTGAGTTCAAGCCCCATGACCAACAAAGAAAAAAAATCCAACATATATCCTATAGAATTAAGAAGAGTAAGGGAAGGGGTGGGTAGAGAAGGGATGGGTAACAATGTTGAAAGGGGTGACATTGATCAAGATATATTGTATTCAGAAACTACTTTGTTAAATGGCAACTTATTTGATAACTACTTAAAGATAATAAATAGAAGAGCTTTAAAAAAGATTACTTCTTAATAAGGTCAAGAAAAGATGATAAAATGATATAAAATGATTGTCCATAAGACTATAAATGAAAAATATTTGTGAGTATTATAGCTCTGAAAAGATCTGTAAAGGCTTGAAATTTCTGCTATTTTGAATAACTATTTCCTCAGTCTCATTGTTTTTTTCCTAGCTGATCCTTTCTTTTTTTTTTTTTTTTTTCAGTCCTGGGGCTGGAACTCAGAGCCTGAGCACTGTTCCTGGCTTCTTTTTTTTTTTTTTTTTTTTCACTCAAGGATGGCACTCTACCACTTAGGCCACAGCACCACTTCTGGCTTTTTCTATATATGTGGTCCTGAGGAATAGAATCCAGGGCTTCATGCATGCTAAGCAAGCACTCTACCACTGGGCCACATTCCCAGCCCTTCTAGCTGGTCTTTACAAGTATTTTAATACTTAGAATGCATACAGGATCATTTTGAGTTATAAAGACTTAGGAAGGAAAAGGATGGGGAAAGGATGAGTCCCCTAGGACAAGTGCATCTAAGCTACTGCCGTCTGCTTGCAGGTGGAAGAGGAGCTACAGGAACAAGACTTCTTGGACCGCTGCTTCCAAGAGATGCTTGATGAGGAAGACCAAGACTGGTTCATTCCAGCTCGAGACCTTCCTCAGGCCATGGGACAGTTGCAGCAGCAGCTAAATGGATTGTCAGTCAGTGACAGCCATGAGTCTGAAGATATTTTGGTAAGATGTAGTCCTACAGATGATGTAGTAAGAAGAAAATAGGGTTTGGAAGTCATAGACTCTCAGATTTCTCTGAGTTGCTTCATCTTATCTCTTAGATGAGCATTGATGAAACGGTGCAATTAAAAGGTGGGCTATTCATCAAAGAGCTCAGGAAATAGTGTTATTGCCAAAATTACAACTTTTATCTTCTCCTGGTGGATTTCCCTAAGGAGAATTGGAATACAGGGTAAAAAACTGGTTTTTATTTTTTTGGTTTAGTTTCAAATAATCATTTGTGATGGTCCCTCTCTTCTACTATCTGTATTTAATGTACTATAGTTCTGAATGGATCTGTGGAAAGAACATATTCCCAAGAGGCTATATTTCAATTTACAATTGGATCCTATAAGTGATTTCCAGCCTCTATATTTGGTAAACATTGTGGTTCTCATAGAACTCATATTCTGAATAATTGTGCCATGAAGTTTGCCAAGATTTGGGATTTTTTTATTTTTTTTATTTTTTTTTTTTGGCCAGTCCTGGGCCTTGGACTCAGGGCCTGAGCACTGTCCCTGGCTTCTTCCCGCTCAAGGCTAGCACTCTGCCACTTGAGCCACAGCGCCGCTTCTGGCCGTTTTCTGTATATGTGGTGCTGGGGAATCGAACCTAGGGCCTCGTGTATCCGAGGCAGGCACTCTTGCCACTAGGCTATATCCCCAGCCCTGGGATTTTTTTTAATCATTCATGGGACTTGAACTCAGGACCTTATCGCTGTCCCTGAGCTCTTTTTTTACTCAAGGCTAGTGTTCTACTACTTTGAACCACAGGTCTACTTCTGGTAGTTTATTGGAGATGAGATCTCATATACTTTCCCTCCTGGGCTGGACTTGAACTGCAAACCTCAGATCTCAGCCTCCTGAGTAGCTAGGATTACAGGTGTTAGCCACCAGAGCCTCGCCAAAACCTGTTAAGTGGGGGAGAAAATACAATTTGAAATACAGCATGACTTGACATATATTATTTCTTGGTTCTTATTTCAGAGCAAAAGTAACCTGAATCCAGATGCCAAGGAGTTTATTCCAGGAGTGAAGTACTGAGCTGGCAGAAGCTTTGAGAGGACTTATCTGTCCCCACATCTGGGGACAGTGATGCACAAAACTGAAGGGGGTGGGTGGGTGGGAAAGGGTGCACAGCTGGGAAAGGGAATAGCGGTTTAACTGGATACTGTGATCCTGAGTAACTCATGTACTCAGTCTTACTCTACAAGCCTTTGAGTATTTCTCTTTTGTTCTACTGATTTTTGTTTGGAGCAGTTTCCTATTTTACTGTGTCTTTCGAGTTAAGGGAATTGCGATTGATTTTCCTTTGTCAGGAGTAGTCTGTTGTCTGTGTTTAAGCAAAATAAGCTGACCAAGGAAAACTGGGTATTTAAGAAATACCCTTCTTATCCTACTGTATACCTACCAGGAACAAGAAACACCCGAAGAGCTACTTTTGGAGTCCGTTAAGCTTGACGGTGAGAGGGACAAGTGGAAGAAACAAGTGGTGTAAATAAGAATATGAAGCCCAGCTCCCTCAGGAGTTTCCACAGTGAACTGGGATTAAACAGCCCACTGAGCTGGTATCTGCCTGCTCTGAACCCCATTTAAGAAAACACAGACTTTACAGTTACCTTAGAGTTCTTGGTTTATGGTACCTTTTGTTGATTGATGAAAGTTGTATATCAAAATGGGAGGGCTATGATGGTGATTATCATGTGAATCATTTAGATGCTCTTGTCCTCTATTGTTAAGCCACAGTTTATAGCTACCATCAGATTTATCATTTACAAAATGAAAGAGACATTAGAGTTTATTTGCCACATTGACCCTCACAGTGTCTTTTCTGTCTCATTTCCACCCAGCTGTACTCTTTCTGCCAAAATCAGAGAGGTTTTCTGTTCTAGCTAAGGCCAGGAGAAATCATCTGTAATCCTGTTGTGTCTTAAATTTATTTGGACATTTTTTTTTCCCCGACCAGGTAGTTCTTCTGGTATCTTAATTCCCTCAGAAATGTTCCTGTGCTTGTTCAAGGACAGAGAGAGACAGGCAAACACATAGACATAAGCAGACTCAATTTACTATTCAGATGCTTCTCCCTACCCTACAGAATTTTGTGAGGTAACTCAGAAACAATCTGGGAGTCCTGCTTGATCCACATGACAAGGTACGAGACCCTCTGGGATATTTAAAGTTGTCCATATCAAGTGCTACTGTTCACACACACCCAGCTTCTCCAGTTCCTTAAGTTGACTCTTGATGTGCTTCTTTTGTCTTTCCTGCCTGTTACTAATTCACTGGGGTTTCCATAGCAGGTCTTTGGTTCCAAGGAGAGCACCACAAGACAAACTGAAGAATACTCAGGATGCACAGAATTCAGTATCATACTGCAGAAGCTTGGTTACTTTTTCCCATAATGCTTCCCAACTTCCGGTAAAGACATGCAACTGTTAACAAACCTAAAGTTTTCATTTTACATTTAAGTACATTAATCTTTCCCTTGCTTTGGGAATAACATTTGCCTTTGGGGTGGTCTCTTTCCACAAAATTCAGGACAAGGAAACAGTATATCACAGAACAATTTAAACACAAATGATGATACATAGGACTGATTTGAGAGCTTTTTTTTTTTAAATTCCTTTTTCTTTTGTAACTGAGCTGGGTAATGTGCGCACAGGAATTTAAATTTTGTTTTTGAGATTTCATATTATTTATTGTTCATTGACAAGCTTGGTCAAAGCCATTTAAAATAAATCTGTGCAGGGGCTGGGAATATGGCCTAGTGGTAAAGTGCTGACCTCGTATACATGAAGACCTGGGTTTGATTCCTCAGCACCACATATATAGAAAAAAGCCAGAAGTGAAGCTGTGGCTCAAGAGGTAGAGTACTAGCTTTGAGTAAAAAGAAGTCTGGGACAGTGCTCAGGCCCTGAGTCCTTGCCCCAGGACTAGCAACAAAAACAAAATAAATTTTTAAAAAAATCTGTGCATAAGGTGAGTTTACTGTACTCCTGAGGAACTAAACAATTGGGCACCAGGAACTGTCTTTGTAAGTGGCATTGTAGTGTGTGAAAGAGTCCTCATCATTCTCCCAGGCCGGGGATTGTAGAGGCCTGAGGATGCAGTGGCTTTTCTCTGTGAGCTGCTACTGTTCTGTGTGATGGGTCTCTTCGGGAAGATAATGTAACTTGAAATAGTCAATGTAAATTCAGTATGTGGATGTGGGACAGAGGTTGGAAGGAAAGGATTAGGGTCTGGAAAGCTGAAGACATTTTTTTTTTTAATATGAGTTCCCTTGTTGACTTGTTTTGGGAAGTTTGAGGGGCTAGTATGAGGGATTGAACCCAGAGCTTCAAGCTTGCTAGGCAAGCACTCTGCCCATAGCCTTTCTCATTAGGTAACATGACAGGAAAGTAGCTTAGGGAACTTACAGTGCCATACAAGCACATTAATTCCCAAAGCCTCTTCCTCCAGAGAATGAAGCTGTTAACTCTTTTTCAGGGAGGAGTCTGGATAAAGAAGCCTTATTATTCTGGCATTCAGCTGGGGTTTATTGCCTCTAATAAGGAGAGGGTGTTAGCACGGCATAAATAGAAGAAAGTTACCTGTCCTGGGATTGCTGCTCTTGGCTGCAGTCTCCATTAGCCTGCCCAACCTCAGAATGCTGAAGGTTGTTGGAAATGTGTCTGGATTGTAAGAAGAATATTTTTTTTAAGATCCTGGAAGTCTCTATCACAGAGTACAATGCACTCTCATTTGGCTACCCATCTGAAAAATCTTACAGGAATCTAGCTGTTGTTCCATCCTGATCTTTTGATACCAGAGTAGGATCATCTTGCCCTCTGCTGTGCTGGTCCATTTTTAATATTTTGGGTGTCTTTAGCATGCTTTTACAATATGTATTTTGTCTAGGAAAATTTTGCCAGATGAACATGGGACCTGAGGGCTCAAGTTTCCAGCCCTGCTCAGGTACAGTGTGTGCTGACTCCAGACTTGGAAGCAGCTAGCAAAATGGTCTTTTGCTTACTATGTTAAACAGTTCTGCATTCAAGGGCTCCTCCTGTGGCCCAATTCTCATCATCTATTTTATGTTATGAGGAGGGAGTAAAATTGTCCACCAGGCCAACAGGTTCAGTCTTAAGAGTTTGTTACCTTCTTAGCAGAAAAGTTTTGTGGGTCTTCTAGGCCCTTTGTTAGGGAAGGACTGGGTGCCTCTATATTCGACTTTTCCTCACAGGTTCTGGGTACAAGCCAGGCTGAACACTTTTACATTTTCATGTCAAGTTTTGTGTTTATAAGTGATAATGTTGCCGTCGAATTTAAGCCACTACTTTGTTCAGATTTTTTTTACTGGCAGTTTGAGAATTTGTATAGAAATGGAACCTGTATGTTTAACAGTTGTCAATCTGACTGGTCCCAGTATTAGTTTATTAGTGATTTCTGATCTCTGTGATTGTTCCAAGTATTTATTTGATTCTGAAACTGCAAAGTAGAAGTTTAATTTCTGTTTAAAGAGAAAAAATTATTAAGATAATGCCTTTTCCGTTTCTCCAGACCTTTGAACTGCAACAGAAAATGTAATGGTATGGTTGAGGCCTGGACACATGCAGCTCTAGGTCTGGGTCTGTTGGAAAATATATATAAGCAAACCAGAAAAAGATTATAAAGATAAGGCTGGATCTGTGTAGTATCTTTTTGTTTTCAAAATCACAACAGCTGGGATCTCTTTAATTAAGGTTATGTTAACTATGGTTTAAGAATAAACGTTTTTAGTGAAAAATCAAGCAGCCTTTTCCAGATTGTTTATTGCTATAATGTCAAAGTTTTGTATTGATTTTAAAGAGGCTGAGAAGGAGGCTAGTAAACATCCTGGTAATGAACACATTGAGAGAAAGTTGTAATGAGTTGCCAAAGGGAATCCCCTCAAAGAATCTTCTTGCATTAGAGCTGCTGGAAACATTAGACAGATGAGTGACTTCCTGTGTTCCCAAATCTTCCTCCTTGTGATTGGAGGGGCAAGCCCCTTCAGTAATGGTCTTGGTATTATAAGCTAATAATCTTCCTTGATTTAGGTCAGGCTGAAGGTGACAATCTATAGAGATCTGACTGGTTTGACCAGGATTTGGAGATGCCCACCTGGTGGAAGACTTATCCCCCTGCACTCTCCTCTGGGAGAATGTCAGCATTATTAGTTTGGCAAGTGGATAGCAAGAACAGACGGCTGCTGTTATCTTGACTTGGTATGTAGCAGGGATGTTGATCTTCTGCCTCTGTCTGTAGCTTTCTGCTGTGTGAATCTTTTCACCTCTCTGTCCCTGGAGATGTGAATTCCTTAGTTTGTTGTCAGTTAGGAAGAAGTTGAATTTTTCCCCTATTATTTCTCCCATGCTGTAGTTGCTACTGGTGATAGGTTCAGAGAAGCAAGCAGCTCGGATACTAAATGGTACTTGGCCTCTGTCCTCAGTGCCCAACCTCCTACTGCTGTTCCCAGTCGGCTTCATTTTTAAGGGAGTCATGAGAATAGGACAACTTGATACACTGATCTCTGTGGTGTCAAGAGATTCATACTGGGCTAGGAATGTGGCCTAGTGGTAAAGTGCTTGCCCCGCATACAAGAAGCCCCGGGTTTGATTCCTCAGCACCACACCTCAGCCAGAAGTGGCACTGTGACTTATGTGATAGAGTGCTAGCCTTAAGCAAAGAATAAGCCAGGGACAGTGCTCAGGCCCTGAGTTTAAGCCCCAGAACTGGCCAAAGAAGATCCATACTTCCTGTCCCTATGACATAGGGGAGAAATCTGTAAAGGGAGAGATATGCACCATGTTTATTTTAAAGCTTTTTTGTTGTTGTTGTTGGCCAGTCCTAGGCCGTGAACTCAGGGCCTGAGCACTGTCCCTGGCTTCTTTTTTGCTCAAGGCTAGCACTCTGCCACTAGAGCCACAGCGCCACTTCTGGCCGTTTTCTGTATAAGTGGTGCTGAAGAATCGAACGAGGCAAGCACTCTTGCCACTAGGCCATATTCCCAGCCCCATTTTAAAGCTTTTTGTTTTGTTATTTGTAAAAGGCTCTCAGATTTTGTTGCTAAGAGTGTTATTTGCCCTGTACTTGGTGGCTCACTCTTGAGTAGCCCTAGCTCACCAGGAGGCAGAGATCAAGAGAATCATAGTTTAGGCCAGCTGGAGCAAAAAGTGAAACCTAGCATCTCAACCAATAAAACCTAAATGTGGTAGTACCGGTAGTACATGCCATGTCAGCTACATGGGTAGCATAAGTAGGAAGGTTGTGGTCCAGGCTAGCTGGGGCATTAAACCAAGATCTTATTTGAAAAATTAACTGAAAAGGGCTAGGGATGTGACTCAAGTGGTAAAGCACGTGGCTAGCAAACTCAAGGCCCTGTACTACACAAGAAAGAAGGAAAGAGGGAGGATGGAGGGAAGAAGGGAAAGAGATAAGAGAAGAAGGGAGAGAGGGAAGGAAAGAGGGGAAGAAAAGAAAGACAAGTAAAAAATACCATTTGCAAGACTTGCTGAGCATTTCTCCCTAGGTCTCAATTCTTGCTGGGTATCTTTTTAAAAATGAATAAAGAAACATTCTAAGCTATTTAATAATACAAAGAAATTGAGATCACTTTTTTCATTTTGAAATGCTGGGGATCACACTCAAGACCTTGAACACTACTTCTTAGCTATGTACTTGACCCCAAAAAATATTTTCTAAATATGTGTCACTCTACATCTATGCTAACAGAGAATTTTGTTCTGTTGATTGTGAGCCTTTAATAATGGTTAAAGCTTGAAGGGGAGATGGAATTTTTTTTTAAAAAAGAAAAAACTAACCCACAGTATGCAGGTCAATCAATGATTTAGTAACTTTCTTCAGTCTTAGAATGTAGGAATGAGAAGCTTTGTACTCATTTATTCATTGTCCCCACCCCAGCTCCAGGTACCACTAACTTACTTTCTGTCTCGATAAAAAAAAATCTACCTTTTCTGGGAATTTCATATAAATGAAATCATATACTATGCGCTCTCTTATATTCATTCATCTTTGTCCACTTAGCGTCCTGTTTGACATATAATGTATTTTGGAGTTGTGTTCATTTTATTGCTGAGTAGTATCCCTTTGATGGATAGACTACATTTTGTCAGCAGAGTCTTTTAAACATGGACTTCCGTTTTCTGTGGTCTGAATCAAACCATCCAAACAGGAATATATTGGAAGCTACTATGTTAAAGGAACTACTTTTCAGAACCAGTTTTGTCATAATAGGAACCTTCACTGTTAAAAACATTTTTATATGCTGGGGATATGGCTTAGCGGTAGAGTGCTTGCTTTGCATGCATGAAGCCCTGGGTTCAATTCCTCAGCACCACATAAACAGAAAAATCCAGAAGTGGTACTGTGGCTCATGAAGCCTGGGGACAGTGTTCAGACCCTGAGTCCAAGCCTCAGGACTGGCTAAATAAATAAAATAAAAAATGTTAAATTTTTCTTTATAATTTTGCACTTTTTTTTTTTTTTGGCCAGTCCTGGGGCTTGAACTCAGGGCCTGGGCACTATCCCTGAGCCTCTCTGTGCTCAAGGCTAGCACTCTACCACTTGAGCCATAGCTCCACTTCCGGCATTTTCTGTTTCTGTGACATTAGGAATCAAACCCAGGGCTTCATGCATGCTAGGCAAGCTCTTGACCACTAAGCCAAATTCCCAGCCCTTGCAACTTTTTTAGTAAGAAAAATCTGTGCTACCTACTATCCTTTAGACTTATCTGATAAATTCATTTAATAATTATGAGCATTTGAGTGGACAAGGAAGTGGAACCATCAGTGCTGTAGTCTCTCCTCCCCAAGTCTGGATGAAAGAGTAATAGCTAGTAATAGAAATACCTTTTTAATCAAGAGGTAGTAAAAAGGGAATCCTTAGACAAGTTGGCCAACTAGACAGTTATTTTCCTGTTGGGGCAAAGCCATTTCCTACCTAAACAAGATTTCATATCTGCTTCATCCTACTCAACAGCCTGCTATGCACCAAGAATAGTCTTGGGCACTTTGCCTCTTGGGTTAGTGAAATACACAGACTGCTACGAGGTATATTTAGAGGTTTGTACTTATTCCAACTTAATACCTAGCTTGGAATCTTCCAGTCATTTTGGAGACTTTATCATATATCCAAAAGATCATGGGACCAGACTAGAGCCCATAGAATTGGCTATTACTGCCTTCTTCCCAAAAATATAAAGAAAACTCGGAGAAGGAAGATGGCACCACCACAGTAGGGAGGCACCCCAACTCGCTCCAATTGAATAGCGAGCTGGGAACTCCAGCACCCAACAAACACCCCATCAAGAACCCAGCAAACCCAGCAGCCAGAAGCAACAGAGAAATGCAGGAAATGAAAAAAAAAAAGAGCCTATAACCTGCACGGAGCCAGAAAATCTCCGGGGTACCCTCCCCCCACCCGCCGACCCTGGCCTGAACAAGGCCAGGCTGGGAAAGGGGACCCGGCGCCAACAAACCGACTGCCTAAAAGTCACGCCAGGAGCGCAGAGTCCAGACAGCAGGACTCCATGGACCCCAGGAGGGAAGCGGACCGATCCAGAAAGACTGCGGCAGATGGGAGGTGTGGGAATGCACGGCCGGGATCGGACGTGAGTGGCGGGGGAACCGGGCATTGCAGAAGGGGAGAGCCAGGGCCGACACCACCAAACGATCAATCGCCACACCCCAGCACCCCACCCCCGAAGGACCAACAGCAGCACGGGACACACACACAATCCAGGACCAGTAAGTTCCCCATTACCCCCTCCCCCAATGGGAGACCAGCTATCAGAGACCCAAACCCTACAAAGAAGCTAGAGCTCCCTCCCGCCCTCTCCCCCCCCTGAGGGATCAAAGGACCCCCAAATCAGGCAGCAAAAGGTCCCTTCAGACTCTGGGAGGACACAGGAGCTAGCAGGGGCGGAGCAGCACCAAGGCAGCAGAGGAGCCTGAACTAGCCGCACCGGCCCCACCCCTCCCCAACAGGGGCCCAGGGACCGGCAGGCATTGGAAGCCCCACCTGAAGTGCCTGGTCCTCGGGACTTTTTGAACAAAAGTCACAGGCTCGCTGGTAGGCAATACCAGCCGAGCAGAGACACCTGGGCCCGATCACACGCCCCCCTCGCAGCAGAGGCGCAGAGTCTGTGGGCACCAACCTGCGCCTGGACACTTGATCCTACTGGGGCCCACACATACCGCCCCCCACAGCAAACTCGTGGGAGGGCACAAGCACACCCCAACAACCCAGGGCCTGCTCTGATAGGCGTACCCCGCACAGGTGGGCAGGGCCCCCCAGCTGCAGCACCCGCTGTGGTAGGCACACTTCACACAGGTGGGCAGGGCCCCACAGCGGCAGTGCTGGCTCTGATAGGTGCACCTGCACAGGAGGGCAAAGCCCCCCAGCAGCAGCGCCCACTCAGATTGGCGCATTTTGCACAAGTGGGTGGGCCGCCCCTCAACAACACTGGCCCCGGAGCAAACCACACAGGTGGGCAAACTGCCTAAGAGGTGAGCTCCTCTGACCGAGATATACTGGAAAAAAGAACCAAAGAAGAGAAAAGCCTCCATGCCACACTGAATCAGCGACCATCAAACCCCCACCAGGGGCACGCTAGGGTCAGCACAACACAGCAGCAGGACACTATCCTGCAGAGAAAGACACAGAACCTACCCACCCTCAAGTGCAGTGAGGGTGACCACCTTGGCAACAACCGAGACGGTTACACTCACCCATTGGGAAGCAAGGTTCAACAGCCAAACTCAAACCCAGAGCCAGGACATAAGTCTACCACTAATGAACCAGTGGGAACCAGCCAAACCAGGGAAGCCACCCACATCTCCAGATGCGCAAATCACAAAGAAATATAACAAATTTCATCAAAGGACAAGCCAACTTGCCAGCTCCAAAAAGCAGTACGACTGAAGAGGATATGGAGAATAAAAAAAAACTGAGGCTATGATAGCAAAAATGATGGAAAGCCTCAGAAATGAAATCAGAAAACAGATCCAGGAGTTTAGAGTGGAAGTCTCAAAGGACATCCAGGAAGCCAAGAAAGAAATGGAAGCAAAAATGGGCACAATGCAAACCTCCGTTAAAGAAGACTTTAACATCCTGAGAAGTGAAATGCATGAAAAAATAGATTTAAAATACAACTCTTTAAAGGAAGAAATTTCAACGATAAGAGCTGATCTGGCAACCATAAATAGCTCTCTGACATCCATAAACCCCACACTTGAATCCACAGCACAAAGAATTGACCATATTGAAGCCAGAATCTCTCTCTTGGACGATGATGCAGCCGATAAGGACCAGAAAATTACCACACTCCAAGAAACGGTAAAGCTCCAGGGAAGACTAATCGAGCTAGTGGACAAAGACAAGAGATATAATCTGCGCATAATTGGAATAGAAGAAGGAGCCAAATACCAGAGCAGAGGGCTCCAACATATTTTCAATAAAGTGATTGCAGAAAACTTCCCCAATCTCACAAGGGACCGCATCTAGGTAACCGAAGCCTATAGGACACCTGGTAGACCAGACCCTAGAAAAGCCACGCCCAGGCACATAATATTCAAGACTTCAGATCTCAAGAATAAAGAGCAAATTTTGAATGCAGCCAAAGTGAAGAAAGAAATTTACTACAATGGGAAGAGGATCCGAATAACAGTGGACCTCTCCACACAAACCTGCCACGCGTGAAGAGAATGGAAGAACACCATCCAAGTCCTACAGGCCAACAACTGCCAACCTAGAATAAAATACCCAGCGAAGCTGGAGTTCATATTCAAGGGGAAAACCAGATCTTTCCATAGTAAAGAGGATCTAAAGGAGTATGTGAATAAAAAACCAGCCCTACAGCGAATTCTAAGAGGGGAACCCCACCCAACAGAAATCGTACAGGACACACAGACAGAAACAGAAAGAAACTACAATAGCCAGAGCCCAACAGAAAGAGCAGCTCACTAAAGAAAAAAAAAAAAAAAGAGGAAAAACAGCCTAACAAGAAAATGGGAGGAGGGCTGGGGATATAGCCTAGTGGCAAGAGTGCCTGCCTCGGATACATGAGGCCCTAGGTTTGATTCCCCAGCACCACATATACAGAAAACGGCCAGAAGCGGCGCTGTGGCTCAAGTGGCAGAGTGCTAGCCTTGAGCGGGAAGAAGCCAGGGACAGTGCTCAGGCCCTGAGTCCAAGGCCCAGGACTGGCCAAAAAAAAAAAGAAAATGGGAGGAGAAAAAACACTCTTATCCTTGATCTCTTTGAATATAAACGGTATAAACTCTCCGATAAAGAGCAGCAGACTGGCAGAATGGATCCGCAAACAAAAAGTTGCCATCTGTTGTCTACAAGAGACCCACCTTACAGCAAGGGATAAAAACAGGCTCCGGATGAAAGGATGGAGCAAGATCTTCCAAGCAAACGCACCTACCAAAACGGCAGGAGTAGCCACCCTGATCTCAGACAAGCTGGACTTCTCATTAAAATCAACTCAAAAAGACAAAGAAGGTCACTACATTTTAAATACAAGGAAAAATCCAGAATCAAGACATCACGGTGATAAATGTATACTCACCAAACGAAAGAGGCAAATTCTCACAGAACTACAGAACAAGATAGACCCAAGCACAATCATAGTGGGTGACTTTAATACCCCACTCTCTCCAAGAGACAGATCCAACACCCAGAGGATTAGCAAGGGAGCTGAGGACCTAAGTAACACCTTATCCCAAGTGGATCTGACAGATCTATACAGAATCTTTCACCCTACAGAAACCCAATACACCCTCTTCTCAGCAGCCCATGGATCATACTCCAAAATAGACCATGTCATAGCCCACACAAAGAACCTCAGCAAATACAAAAGTATTGACGTCATCTCATGTATTATATCTGACCACAGTGGAATAAAGGTAACCCTCAATAACAATGGTTACCACAGAGGCTATACACATTCTTGGAGGCTAAACCCCACACTGTTATCCAACACTTGGGCCACAGACCAAATTAAAGATGAAGTTAACGAATTCATAAGCCACAATGACAATGAAAATACATCACAAAGAAACCTATGGGACAAAGCTAAGGCAGTACTGAGGGGCAAGATCATCGCCCTCAGCACTCACATTAAAAGCATGGAAACAGGGCTGGGGATATGGCCTAGTGGCAAGAGTGCTTGCCTCGTATACATGAGGCCCTGGGTTCAATTCCCCAGCACCACATATACAGAAAACGGCCAGAAGTGGTGCTGTGGCTCAAGTGGCAGAGTGCTAACCTTGAGCAAAAAGAAGCCAGGGACAGTGCTCAGGCCCTGAGTCCAAGGCCCAGGACTGGCCAAAAAAAAAAAAAAAAAAAAAAGATTTTTTTTAAAAAAAGCATGGAAACAGAGCAGGTGAATAACTTCACGATGAAACTAAAACAACTGGAGAAACACGAAATGATCAAATCTAAAATGACTAGGAGGAGAGAGATAACAAAGATTAAAGAAGAGGTAAATCTGATTGAAAATAGACCATTCAACAAATAAGACTAAAAGCTGGTTCTTTGAGAAAATAAATAAAATTGACAGACCCCTCACAAGACTTACAACAAAAAGAAGAGAAGAGACTCACGTAAAATCAGGGACTCCACCAGAAAAATTACAAGTACACACAATATTCAAACAATTATAAGGAGCTGTTTCCAGAACCTCTACTCACTAAAAAACAATTTTTTTTTTTTTTTGGCCAGTCCTGGGGCTTGGACTCAGGGCCTGAGCACTGTCCCTGGCTTCTTCTTGCTCAAGGCTAGCACTCTGCCACTTGAGCCACAGCGCCACTTCTGGCCATTTTCTGTATATGTGGTGCTGGGGAATTGAACCCAGGGCCTCATGTATACGAGGCAAGCACTCTTGCCACTAGGCCATATCCCCAGCCCTGGATTAATTCTTAGAGAAGCATAAACTGCCCAAACTGAACCAAGAAGAAATAAATCAACTAAATAAACCAATAACTTACAGCGAGATACAGGAGGTAATCAAGAACCTCCCAAAAAAGAAAAGCCCAGGCCCAGATGGATTCACCAACAAATTCTATAAAACCTTTAGTGAGGAGCTAATACCAATACTCCTCAAACTCTTCCGCGAAATAGAAACAGAGGGAGAAATCCCAAACTCATTCTATGAAGCTAATATCATACTCATTCCCAAACCAGGCCCAACAAAAAAAGACAACTACAGACTAATATCACTAAGGAACACAGACGCAAAGCTCCTCAATAAAATATTAGCTAACAGGATCCAGAAACTGATCAAGAAAATCATACATCATGACCAAGTAGGCTTCATCCCACAGTCACAAGGATGGTTCAGCATCCATAAGTCAATGTAATTCACCACATAAACAGAACTAAAATCAAGAATCACATTGTTATCTCAGTCGATGCCCAAAAAGCCTTTGACAAAATACAACATCCATACTTACTAAAAGCTCTGGAGAGAACAGGAATAGATGGAACATTCCTCAAAACAATAAAAGCCATATACAACAGACCAACTGCTAACATCATATTAAATGGAGAGAAACTAAAATCATTCTCCCTAAACTCAGGAACAAGACAAGACTTCTTTTCAACATAGTGCTGGAATCCCTAGCCATAGCAATAAGACAAGAGGAGGACATCAAAGGGATCCACATCGGCAAGGAAGAATCAAGCTATCCCTGTTCGCAGACGACATGATCTTATATCTGAAGGACCCAAAAAACTCAGTCCCCAAACTCCTACACCTAATAAACCATTTTGGCAAAGTAGCAAGATACAAAATCAATCCACAAAAGTCAGCAGCTTTTCACTACACCAGCAATGTACAAGCAGAAAAGGAAATTATGGAAACAATTCCATTTACAGTAGCCAAAAAAATAAATAAATAAAGTACCTAGGGATCAACTTAACCAAGGACGTGACGGACCTATTTAATGAGAACTATAAAAATCTAATAAGGGAAATCAAAGAAGACACAAGGAGATGGAAAGACCTACCATGCTCATGGGTAGGCAGAATCAATATAGTGAAAATGGCCATATTGCCCAAATTGTTATACAAATTCAATGCAATCCCTATCAAAATCCCAGTTACATTCTACACTGAAATAGAGAAAGCAATCCATAAATTCATACAGAACAGCAAAAGACCTAGAATAGCCAAAGCAATTCTAGGCAAAAAAAGCAGCGCAGGAGGTATCACAATACCAGACTTCAAGCTCTACTACAAGGCCATCATAACAAAAACAGCCTGGTATTGGTATGAAAACAGACCGGAAGACCAATGGATTAGAACTGAAGATCCAGAAATAAAACCACACTCTTACAGTCAGCTGATATTCGACAAAGGAGCTAAAGACATACAATGGAATAAACATAGCCTCTTCAACTACTGGTGCTGGGAGAACTGGGCAGCCACATGCAGAAAACTCAAAGTAGACCCAAGCCTATCACCATGCACCAAGATCAACTCAAAATGGATCAAGGACCTCAATATCAGACCTGAATCCTTGAAACTACTGAAGGACAGAGTAGGAAAGATGCTAGAACTTATAGGCACAGGAAGGAACTTCCTGAATATAGTCCCAGGGTCACAACAAATAGGGGAGAGACTCGACAAATGGGACTACTACAAATTAAAAAGTTTCTGCACAGCTAAGGGCATAGCCACCAAAATAGAAAGACAGCCAAACATATGGGAAAGGATCTTTACCAGCACAGCAACAGACAAATGCCTAATATCTGTCATCTACAGAGAACTCAAAAAACTAAGCCCCTCGAAGCCCAGTAAACCAATTAGGAAATGGGCAAAGGAGCTAAAGAGAGACTTCACAAGAGAAGAGATAAAAATGGCAAGAAACATATGAGGAAATGTTCAACATCCTTGGTAGTAAAGGAAATGGAAATAAAAACAACCCTGAGATACCACCTCACTCCAGTTATAATGGTCTATACTCTGAACTCAGGCAACAACAAATGCTGGAGGGCGTGCGGGGAAAGAGGAACCCTTCTCCATTGTTGGTAGGAGTGCAAATTAGTACAACCACTTTGGAGAACAGTATGGAGGTTTCTCAAAAAGCTCAATATAGACCTACCCTATGACCCAGCCATACCACTCCTAGGCATCTATCCTGAACAACAGGTCCCAAGATATCAAAAAGACATTTGCACTTCCATGTTTATCGCTGCACAATTCACAATAGCCAAAATATGGAATCAACCCAGATGCCCCTCCACAGATGAATGGATCCAAAAAATATGGTACCTATACACAATGGAATACTACATAGCGATTAGGAATGGTGAAATATTGTTATTCGCAGGGAAATGGTCAGAACTTGAACAAATAATGTTGAGCGAGACAAGCCTAGAACACAGAAAACAAAGGGGAATGATCTCCCTGATATATGACTGTTAAGATGGGGTGAAGAGGAGGCAGTAGAGACCACGTCTGTGAAACCAAAACCTTCTTGTCAAATGGTATGTCCCATAGGATTGGGTCAGCGACCCTACATTATGTAACTAAAACCAAACAACTACTCAACATATAAAGGTCAAAAATTGACCTCTCAGTGGAATACAATAGCTCAAAAGCTATGTATGTACGTTCATATAAGACTACTGTCGACATATTGTCTAATGTCGACATTACATTTAAAGCCCTAGGCGAATTTTCTTTGGCGTAGGCCACATGGCTACTGTATATGTTCTTGGTACATTGTGTATTGTATATATGTCTACCTGACCTAGGGAAGGGAAAGAAAAACAGGGTGTAAGATATCACAAGCAATGTACACACTGCCCTACTATGTAACTGTACCCTTTTTGCACAACACCTTGTCAAAAAAAATTTGTTTAATGAATAAATTACAAAAAAAAAAAAAAGAGAATCAGGGAGAACTTGGAGCTGGATGGATCACTGGCAGCTGCTATTAGAAAGATAAAGAAACCCATATCTGCTTAGAGTATAAATGCTATATGAATCCCTTGTGCAAGTATAAATTCTTGAAGAGGCCCCAGTTCTAAATCAGAAAAACAAGTAAGGCTATCTGTTTTCCATAGCTACCACCATATGCTGGATCAAGAAACCAGATCTATAGCTGTACACAACATACTTCAATGTAATAGGTATGCAATAAATATTTCTGACTAAAGGACTTGGAAAGACAGAGTCTGGATAAATAGTACAAAGTCACCTATACAGTCATGGTATATGGGTGTTTATGTAGAGGCCAATAGAATAGTTATACACAGCTAGTTTATTGTGTTTCACTTATTGGTACATTTATTCCATAAAAGAAATAATGCTATTTCAGTGTACTAGATACTTATACAATAGTGAGACAAAAGTGGATGATCTCTAGAGCTACTTACCAAAGAAACAGTGACTGAATTATTTGAAATAGCACATTATTTGCATATTAGTAAATCTGGGTTCTATTCTTAGCTTTACAATTAGCCCACTGCAAGCTAGCTTATAAAATGAGCAGAATAATACGATAGTGTTTATTTGTTTGGAAAGTGGAAATTATATAAATTACTATGTGGTTTGGTGCCAGTGGATTAAGCCTGTAATCCTAGCTAATCAGGAGGCTGAGGTCTGAGAAACTAAGTTTGAACCAAGCCAGGCAAGCAAGTCCATGAGATTCTTACCTCCAATTAAACAGCGAAAAGCCAGAAATAGAGCTGTGGCTCAAGTGATAGAGCACCAGCCTTGAGCAAAAATGCTAAGACTTAGTAGCCAGTGACTGAGTTCAAGCCTCAACACTGGAATACTGGGACTTACAAAAAATACTTTATCATCAAAAAATGCTAATGATCATAGCCCTCAGTGAGTCATAATCTTTTTGCTGGTGGAGGGTCTTTGCCTAGTGTCAAAGATTATCTACTGATCAGAGAGATGGTCACGGATAGTTGGGGTGAATGTGGCAATTTCTTAAAATAAGACAGTGATGAAACTTGTCACATTGGTTGGGGCTTTCCCTTACAAAAGACTTCTCTGTATCATGTAATGCTGTGAGATAGTATTTTATCCCCAATAAAGTTCTATCAAAATTGAAGTCAACTCTCTCAAAGTCAAACCTCTCAAAGCCTGGTGCTGCTTTATCAACAGGGTTTATATAATACTCTAAATCTTGGGTTGTAATTTCAACAATGATGCTTGTAGTGGCTTTACCAGAATAGAGTCTATGTCAAGAAACTTCCTTTGCTGAACCTCAAAAAGCAGCTTCTCCTCATCAAAATTCTATCAGGAGACTGCACCCATCATATCTTTACATTCCACTCCTAACTCTAGTTCTCTTGCACCACCACATCTGCAGTGACTAACTCCACTGAAGTCATAAACCTCTCAAAGTCATCCAGAAAGGTTGGAATTGACTTCTTTCAAACTCCTTTCATGTTGATGTTTTAATCTCCTTTCAACATTCTAGATGCCATGAATGTTAACATCTAGAATGGTGAGGCCTTTCCAGAAGGCTTTTATTCACTTTGTCCAGGTCCATCAGGGGACTCCTGATGTATGGCAGCTGTAGCTTCCACAGTGTATTGGTCCCTCCCTGCTCCAAAGGCTGCAGGATGGGTGCTGGGTCAGCAGGCATAAAAACAACACAGAGCTCTTTGCAGGAGGCAGTCAGAGCTCTGGGGTGAGCAGGAGCACTGTCATTGAGCAACAGTTACGTTGAAATGAATCTTTCAGCGTGCATAGGTCTCCTCAGTGACTATAGGTCCTCAAGAGCCACCCTGTAGACAGATGAGCCATCATCCAGGCTTTGTTGGTACATGGCTCAAGCACAGGCAGAATGGATTCAGGGTGATTCTTAAGGGCTCTAGGACTCTCCAGATGATAAATGACAGTGGCATAGCAAGAGGCATCCCATCCTTCAAAGCTCTGAAACCAGGCCCTGACTTTTCTTCTCTAGTCCTAGATGTCACGGATAATATCTTCTAAAGGCCTAGATGGCATCTTCCTTCAGTACAAAGCTGTGACATCCATACTGTGGACCTGTTGTTTGGGAGGCTGCCTTTCATTAACTTAGCTATGTTCACTGATAACCTGCTGTATTAGCACTGCCTGCATCATTGTTGTGTTACATTAAGTTCTGTGTTACAAAAATGGCTCCTTCCCTAAAGTTTCATGAGCCAGCCTCTGCTAGCTTCCAAGTTTTCTTCTGTAGTGTCTCTCAACCTTTGTAAAACCGAAGAGTTGCTGGTGCAGAGGTCTTGTTCTGGGTTAGTTTTGCCTTTAAGGGGATTTTGTGGCTAATCCTTTATGCAGACTACTTTATTTTTTCCATATCAACAATTAAACAATTAGACAATTTCTGTTTCCCTCCTTCCCTCGTTCCTATCTTCCTTCTTGTCCTTTCCTTCCTTCTTCTTTCATTCTTTCCTTACCTGCCTCTCTCCCTCCCTTCCTCTTCGTTGTTTGGTGTTGCTTGTGCCACCATGCCTGTCTGGGCAGCTTGTCTTTCTTATCATTTGTGTGTTCACTGGAGTAGCACTTTTAATTTCCTTTAAGAACCTTTCCTTTGCATTTACAATTGGCTGTTCGTGCAAGAAGCCTAGCTTCTGGCCAGTCTCAAGTTTTGACCTGCCTTCCTCACTAAGTTTAATCATTTCTGGGTTTGAATTTCAAGTAACAGACTAACATGCTGTTCTTCCATTTACTTGCACACTTAAAGGGCCTTTGTAGGGTTACTAATTGATCTAATTACAAGGTTCTGTATCAGAGAACAGGGAGTTCTAAGGAGAGGGAGATAGAGAAATGGCTAGGTGTGCAGCTTATATGGACAGGGTTCCTCGAGCCTCAAAACAATCACAATACCAGTAACATCAAAGACCATGGTTCACAGATCACTATAACTGAGATAATAATGATACAGTTTGAAATATTGTCAGAATTACTACAATGTGACCCAGAGATATGCTACTGGAAAAAACGGTCTGATATGCTTGCTCAATTCAAGGTTGCCACAAACCCTGAATTTGTCAAAAATACAAATATGTAAAGAGTGATAAAGTGGAAGCCTGTATTCACATTATTCCCTGAATTTACTGCACTGTATTTTAATACATGCCAAGATCTAGAGCCAGCCTGCAGGGTATTATTCCCTGAATTTACTGCACTGTATTTTAATACATGCCAAGATCTAGAGCCAGCCTGCAGGGTATTAATCTGGGTCTAGCATTTGCTATGTAACCTTCTAAGTTGCTTAACTCTCTGATCCTCGTTTTCCTTATAAAATGGAGATTTGCTTTCCAGGAAACACTATTGTTTTTGTTTTTTTTTAATTTAATTTATTTATTAATTGAACAAATTTTTTGACAAGGTGTTGTGCAAAAAGGGTACAGTTACATAGTAGGGCAGTGTGTACATTTCTTGTGATACCTTACGCCCTGTTTTTCTATCCCTTCTCTAGGTCAGGTAGACATATATACAATATACAATGTATCAAGAACATATACAGTAGCCACGTGGCCACGCCCAAGAAAGTTCGCCTAGGGCTTTAAATGTAATGTCGATATTAGACCATATGCCGACAGTAGTCTTATATGAACGTATATACATAGCTTTTGAGCTATTGTATTCCCCTGAGAGGTCGATTTTTGACCTTTATATGTTGAGTAATTGTTTGGTTTTAGTTACATACTGTTGGGTCGCTGCCCCAATCCTGTGGGGAATACTATTTGACAAGCAGTTTTTGGTTTCACAGACTTGGTCTCTACTGTCTCTCCGTCTCCCTTTGTTAACAGTCATATATCAGGGAGATCATGCCCCTTTGTTTTCTGTGTTCTAGGCTTGTCTCGCTCAACATTATTTGTTCGAGTTCTGACCATTTCCCTGCGAACAGTAAACACTATTGTGAAGATTAAATTATTATTATACCTAGAGTGCGCAGAGCTATATTTGGTTCTTAATAGGTATCGTTAGTGATGGGAGTGGTTACAGTAATATTTCTGACACAAGACACAAAAGTATTCCAAAAGCCTTGAAAAAAAAAGAAAGAAAGAAAACTCAGCTGACTTGCCCACTTATGACTGCTTGAGATAACTATAGCTAAGGTGTATGCAGGGCTGATCTGTTAGAGTATGACATCCTTAAAATATGTGGACAGTGGATAGTTGTTTTACTTTTTTTTTTTTTTGCCAATCCTGGGGCTTCCACTCAGGGCCTGAGCATTGTCCCTGGCTTCTTTTGTTCAAGGCTAGCACTCTGCTCTTGAGCTACAGCACCACTTCTGGCTTTTTCTGTTTATGTGGTACTGAGGAATCAAACCCAGGACTTCATGCATGCTAGGCAAGCACTCTACCACTAAGCCACATTCCCAGCCCAAGTGGATAGTTTTTAAATGCCACTAAATGTAATTGAATGCATTTTAGTACAGATATTTTTTAATGCTGTCCTATGACTTTGCTAATTGCAGAAGGATGTACTTATTTTTAATGTATTGTGGTGCCAGTCCTGGGGCCTAAACACAGGACCTGGGTACTGTCCTTGAATTCAAGACTAGCTCAACCACTTGAGCCACAGGTCCCTTTCCAGCTTTTTGGTGGTTAATTGGAGATATGAGTCTCACAGACTTTCCTGGCTAGACTGGCTTCAAACTGTGATCCCCAGAGCTCAGCCTCCTGAGCAGCTAGGATTACAGTAGTGTGCTACCAGTGCCCAGCTCTCATTCAGCATACCTAAGATAAACATCAGCTGGATGAACTAAGACTGCCATCCATGAAACCACAGGTATGTGGAAGTAGCACTGGCCTCCAAGCCCAGTGCTTATTGTGCTTGCCTTCTAGGCTTAGATGCAGGGGGCGCAGAATCACATGAACTGCTCCTGATACTGATGGGAGGAGGAGAATAGAAGTTTAAAATGGGTAAAACAATTTTTTTTTCTGTGCCACAACTTGTGTAATAGAGCATAAGTGGAGAATAAGCAACCTTACTGCATGTTATCCCAGAGACAAATGTGACTATATCTACTCTAAGACTGTCTTCATTTTGGGGGGCTAAGAATATAGCTGAGTGGTACAGCTTGGCACACATGGGGCTATGGGTTCAATTCCTAGGCCTGAAAAACAAAAATGCTTTACTTTCTTCATAATGCTTCTTCAGTACGCATACACTAGGGCACTTTCAAAAAACAAAATTAAGATGTGCTCTAAAACCTCCAGTGTCCAATTGCAATTTTGAGGTCTACACAATAAGGAAGAATATGTCCATACCTGAAGAAATTAATAAGCCTCATATTTAGACTCTTCCACTATTTGAGTCTAGCCCTGACAGCATAATAGAGATATACATAACTACCAAGTTTATTTCTTAACTGTATTAAGACTATAGGATACAGCAGTGATGCCTCCGCTGTGTTCTGCAAGCTTTTTGCCAGGTGAGGTCCTATGGACAGCTGACGGTTGTCTCTTAGTTTGGTCAAGACTAGATATACACATTGGAAGCTGTCACTTCAGAATGGACTTAGCTCAAGTGCTAATGTTCCAAGCACTAGCTCGCTGCATGAGGCTAGATGGAAGAGCCTTGACCACTGTGTTCTGTATGTTACTTTGTCACCTGACTCGGCCAACAAGGAAGTATCTAAGACCTTCGTAGGAAGACCTAGTCAGGATTCAAAAGCTGTAGGATAAAGCTCCCTCAAATACAGATGCTATACATTTACAGCAGTAGTTACCCAAGTTATTTAGCAGAAAGAGAAATTTCCAGCCAGGCATGGGGTACATGACTATGGCCCCAGGTACTTGGGAGGCTGAAGCAGAATAATACTTGAGCCCAGGAGTTCAGGACTCCCTGGGAAACACAGTGACCCCATCTCTTAAAAAAAAAAAAAAATCCCCCACCTACCCTACTCGTATTGACCTATTGAGTCAGACATCTTGAGGTAGAGGGAGGGCAGAAGTGAAGACAACCATATTTAAATTCTAGAATTGATGTACATGTTGGAGAACTGATGTTCAGGATATGGCCATACCTTCTAATAGCTTACACTCTAGATCCCTGTGGTTTCAGCGACTGTGGATCAAAACTTATCTTCATTCTTCAAGAAGCACAGGCAGAACAGGAAGCTTTAGGCTATCTTCACTGATCACACTATAGAAGCCAGGACAGGAATCATGTCTGCTCCCTACAGGTGTTCATCACTCCCAAAACCACCCAACAAACAAAAGCTCTCATGGTGTAACCTGAGCCAGGAATAGGTCGGTGGGTAGGATGCTCACACAGTGCCTAACTAGCTTTCTTGGATCTCAGCAATCCTCATAAACTTGCAAGAGTTCATTCATTTGAGAAACTGCAGTGTCCTGGTTACCTACAATTACCAAATCCAGTGAGGTAAAAAGCTCTCCAAGCCAACATGGAGTTGTAAGCCTGTAATCCTAGCTATATGAGAAGCAGAGAATAGGGAATCATGGCTCAAAGCCAGCCTGGACATAAAAATTCAAGGGACTCCACCTCAGCCAATGACTGGCATAGTGGTGTGCACCTGTTAACCTAGCAACAAAAGGAAGCACAAATAGGAAGATCACACTCCAGGGAAGTCTGGGCATAAAAGCCCTATTTTCAAGATATCTTGAGAAAAAGAAAAACCCACAACATAAAAGGGGACTGGTGGAATGGCTCAAGAGGTATCACCTACTTATTTGGCAAGCACTTGTGCTTGCAACTGAGTTCAAACCCTAGTACTGCCAAAAAATAAAAAAATCTCAGAGGCTAGAATTGTACTAACCTCTATAGCCTAAGGAAGAGTTTCGAGACAGTGTGATACACACCTAAAGTTAAGGTTCTGAAAGGAGACCAGAGTTCCACTGTCTATTTAAAGTCAGGACTCATTCCCCACTCTGACAGAAAACAGGTGACAGGTTCACTGGCAGCAATAAAGATAGGGAGTAAGGCAATGAAGATGCACTCAGTTGCATAAATTACCTGCCCAATAGTGTGGTGAGTGACATAGATCACATACCATGGGCTGGGAATATGGCCTAGTGGTAGAGTGCTTGCCTCACATACACGAAGCCCTGGGTTCAATTCCTCAGCACCACATATATACAAAAGGCACATATATACAGAAGTGGCGCTGTGGCTCAAGTGGCAGAGTTCTAGCCTTGAGCAAAAAGCCAGGGACAGTGCTCAGGCCCTGAGTCCAAGCCCCATGACTGGCCAAGAAAAAAAAAAAAGAAAAGAAAATCATAGACTAAGCACTTGGAGATAATTCCAGGACAAATTAATTCCTGATAATTCTATGATACCTACTTGAGGTACACTAAATATGTACACAGTGAAGGTGCTTGATAACATAATCCAACTGGGTTCGTGGGAGTAGGTAAAGTGCGTTTATTTTCTATATGTGGTTGAAAAGACCCCTCCCTTCCAACACCCAATGTCCACTGAGTTTGGGGCAGGTGGAGCCAGGGCCAGCCCCCTAGGAGAAAGTATAGGAGTAAAAGGCAACAGCATTGACCTTGTAGTCCATGGGGAGGAGGTACCCAATGTGCCTGGCCCCTAGGCTGGCACCCCCCAGGGCAGAGGAGTGCCTCAGCTTCATCAGGGTAAAGCTGGAGAAGGAATTCTGAGCCTGGATCTCTCGGCCTTGGGTCAGTGCCAAAAGGAAACCTGGAAGAAAGAAAGGAAGGTTAGGATGAGAAGAGACTGGCAGTCTATGTGGGGAACAGTGGGGAGGAAAGAACAATGATGCCAAGGCACTTCTCTGAAGAGGCCCGCGTATTAAGTCCTCAGGAAGCACCAGGACATAGGGACCCAGTTACAGCTGAGCACTTGCATAGCATGTATAGCCTAGGAGTTCAAACCGTTGAAGAAGGTTGGACAGGACAGAGTAAAAGGGCTCAATAGCAGTGAAGGCTGAGTGTCTTACCCAGGCCCCAGAGTGCAAGTCCTAATGCTCCCTGGGGTACTCAGGTTTCCCAGGGCCCTCTCCAGCCCATCCTCTGCCCTTTCCCATCTCATCCCTCCCCTACACTCAAGCTTACCTTCCTTCAGCAGATCCCAGCTCTTCCACACAGAGCCCACACACAGGATGGGGAGACCAATCTCCCCTTGGAATAAGACCTGAGAAGAAGAGAGAAAATGGATGCTGTGGGCCGAGCAAGCCAATGAGTAGTTTCCTTACACCAACCTTTCCCTCCCAGATACCCTCCCTCTAGCTAAGAAACAGAAGGGAGGAAAGTGATCAAGGGAGGAAAAAGGAAGATATAAATTAAACAATAGAGAGGATAGAAGGGAAGGGAATGAACAGAAAGGACAGCAAAACACATTAAACCAATCTGCTAAATATAAATACACATTAAAGACTGACTCACAGAGAGGAGTCAGTTTTGTGTTTGAGGCAGATTTTTTTGCCTCATACCCTAAATTCATCTAAAATAGTGTACAATTTACACAGGGTTTAATGGACAGTTGTTGGGGTCAGCTGCACCTTTAAGGGGCCACAGCTGACCTCAGCCTGTCCCTTCCCTTCCTGTCTTTAACCGGAAGAGAAGGAAGTCTGACATCACTTGAGGGACAGCTCCTTGGGACTAATCAGGGGCCCCTCTCTTGTGCCCGCCTTTGGAGTATATCTGGGAGGCTCCTCATTTGAATAAACAGAAGCCCTAGAGGTTTTCTCCAGGGACCCTCGTGCCCGTGTCATTCTTGGCGGCTTTGGGGCACCCTGCGACCACACGCCACCGAGGCTACCCATGGCCATCGCTCCCTCGTGAGAGCGATAAAGGGCCACCCAGGAAGGGGCGGACAAGCCTCTTCCCCCCCAAGCGAGGGGAAGTCGAGAGAGAGAGCCCACAGACAGTCCCATCAACAAAGTAAAGGGCCAAACCTAGCCAGCAGCTGCCTGCCTTCATTCCCCACAACTCACTGGGTCAATCTCAGGCAACACTGCTACAACATGTCTTCCCAGCATCTCCCCAGCCTTCTTGAAGATGTAACGGGAAAGAGGGTCTCCCTGATTCGCACCTGGGGCAGGGAGGAGAGAAAAGGGGGGCTGGAGAATGCCTAAGGGTGATCTGTCCTGGGTTATTCTCTTTCTGTGTTAAAGCAGCAACCTCAGGAGCACCTGTGACTAGTGAAGTCTAGCTCAGGATGACTGTGTGCCCCATAACAGAGGTAATTAAGTCTCACTGCTACCTCTCCATCTTCCCTAGATATGCACTAAGTACCTGGTGTCAGAGGTGGCTCACCCCCCTGCCCGACGAGAGCACCTTGGCACTGGCATTGGACTCTAATAACACTCAGACTGCATTTCTGTCTCTCAATTCTGAGGACTTAGGGCCCCGGCTAAGAAGCTGGCTAACAGCTCTAAGTACCTTATATACCTCCAGCTGCGGTTACTCTGTCTGTCCTGACTCAGTACTGTGAATAAGCCCCAACCCTAGCATCTAAAACAGCCTTAGAATGCCCTCAGGCTAAGGTATCTAAATTAAGGGAGTGGCCCTTCCGGGGAAGAAAGCAATGTACAGAATTATAAATTCTATGTTGAACTCTCCTTAGTCCCCTTCCCTTTTCTTTAAGTATCAGTTCAAAAAGAAAAATGAGGGCTGGGAATATGGCCTAGTGGCAAGAGTGCTTGCCTTGTATACATGAAGCTCTAGGTTCGATTCGTCAGCACCACATATATAGAAAAGGCCAGAAGTGGCACTGTGACTCGTGGAAGGGTACTAGCCTTGGGCAAAACAAAGCCAGGGACAGTGCTCAGGCCCGGAGTCCAAGCCCCAGAACTGGAAAACAAACAAACAAACACAAGAAAAACTTATGAATGTGTCCGAGGACACCTTAAAAATAGGTATGTAGCTTACACAGGCCATGAGAGTTGCCATAGAGAGAAAGGTATTATAAAAACATTGTCAATATAGTGCCCTTGTCCTTCAGCCTTTCAAGGTTCTTGCCACAAATAAGAGCCAAGGAGCCTAGATAGCAGAACACTGAGGCCACCTCATGAGAGGAAAACTGGCATCTAAGCTGCATCTGCACTCCATTCTACCCTCTACTTAGGAATTTTTTAAGGGAACTTCCCTGATACCAGTACCTTCTGCGATTTTCCGGCAAAACCCAGCAAACCTGCTTTTATCAAAGTCTCTATACAGGTGAGTGAGGATTCCTAGCCGATCTGGCACCTGAGAGACAAAGAAGCACAAGACGGTCATCAGAAGCAAAAATCTCCAATTTGTTCACCCTAATTGGTCTTCCAAAATCTCTACATTTGTTTTTGGAGTTGGTGTTTCATCAGGTCTAGAAAGTGCAGAGATTTGAGGTTTCTCACTTGAGAAAACCTGTGATTTTTCCCAACCCAGACTTCATTGCTTACTACAGATTACAGCAGCAGAGTACAGATCTGTGTACACCAGAGGGTTCTGTAATTCCTGAAATGCTCTGGGAAAGAGTTCTTTAATGGAATCTAAGGAAAATGCACCAAGCAATTCTCCTTAGAGAATCATAACACACATTACCAAACCAAAGGCTCTGAGAAGTACTGCAACCAATAAAAAGAATCACTTCTCCCAAACTCGGAGGTCTTTCTTTTAACAAATTTGCACAGCCATAACATCTCTAAGTCCCCCCACCCCCACCCCAAGGCACTAAGGATTCTCCAGAATACATTTTAAGGGGAAAGGAGGGAGTGAGGGACTAAAATTTGAAGATCCAAGTTCCACAGCAATGTAGTATCTCCTTTACAACCTTATACAAAGTACTAAAGGGTATTAAGAGCAAATGATAGACACACTGATAGACATGAAGTTTTTGCCCAACTTGGCTAGGACAGGACCGCTTCACTGCACTTCCCCCTACTGCTTTCCTAGGTATAGGCCAGGGTTCCGCTTTAATCACCAACCCTCAGCCCTGAGAAGAAAGGCCCTCCTTCCTAACACCTTCAATTTCCTATGTTAGCCCTAGTCCTACCTTTCTAAATGGCTGGACAAAAGACTGGCTGTCAAGCTGAGACAGCTGTCGAATGTATGTTTCTTCTCTCCCTCTTATCTCTGTCTCCACTTACCCATTACAAATGAGCACTGCATAGTCAACACCTGATGCCCTGAGTGCAGGCTGTTCTTTCCTAAAGTCTCCTTGCACACCTCTTTTTTAAAAATTATTTTAATTTTTTGTGCCAATCTTGGGACTTGGACTCAGGACCTGGGCACTGTCTCTGAGCTTTTGTGTGCAAGGTTAGTGCTCTACCAGTTGAGCCACCAAAAAAGCCACTTCTGGCTTTTTGGAGTTTAATTGGAGATAAGAGTCTCACAGACTTTCCTGCTCAGAACGGCTTCGAACATCGATCCTCAGATCTCAGCTTCCTGAAAAGCTAGGATCACAGACATAAGCCACTGGCACCAGTCTGCCCACCTCTTTGTTTTTGTTGTTGTTTTGCCAGTCCTGGGGCTTGAACTCAGGGCCTGAGCGCTGTCCTAGGCTTCCTTTTGCTCAAGGCTAGCACTCTACCGCTTGAGCCACAATGCCACTTCTAGCTTTTCTATGTATGTGGCGAGCACTTTACCACTAGGCCATATTCCCAGCCCCCAGTCTGCCCACCTCTTAATGGGCTTTCTTAGCCTACATAAGGCCAGAATCTAATGAATGTGTGCAAACTCAACGTGGTCTCTGCCTCCTGACCTCCCCCTGCAGGTTTCATTTTATCCCAGACCTTTTGCTTTGCTCTCCCAGTATGTTTTAGCTGCCCAAGAAGGAAGTCTGGCTAACCACTTGTCATCAAACCACATTTTCTTCATGACCCCTTTCTGGAATGCACTTTTCACATTTCACATCTAAACCCAGTTGTTACCTACAACCTCTCCACCCCAATCTTTGAGTCTCTGACCCACCCTTAGCCCATACAGGTACTGTCCTACAGTCACTGAGTCTCCAATGCCCTACTCTAGGTGTTTACTAGGAGTAGGTGAGTACCTGAAAATAGCTGAACATAGCCTGCTTGACGTAGCCAATATCATGAGGAGCTGCCTCTAGGTTGTCGATGGAGTCAAACACTATTTTCACAGCTTGGTGTGCAATCCAGTAGGCTGCAGAGAGCAGAGAAGGGCAATAGGGAAATCTCTCGGAGGGACTTTACTCACCAGGAAAAAACAAATATAGATAGGACAAGGTCAGTGGTCTGCTTGGATTTTACAGCAAATTAAATTTCAAGACTAAATTGTATCTGACTGACCCAGGTAAGAACAGCTGGAGAAGTAAAATGAACAAGTGAACCACTATCACACTAGCTCTTACTCAAAGACAGGTTGGTCAGCTGTCCAAACACTACTAGTCATAGCATGAGCTGGGACCCAAAGGCCCCTATGAAAATGTACATGGGCTATATACATAATATAGGTGGGAGATGTTTCCTAACAGGAGATTCATGGCACTTAGGACCTTCAGGTTCAACTCTTCCCTAAGGTCTCCAAAAGTTAGTATAGGCAGCATTAGCCATAGTACTGAAGCACGAATCTGAATTCTGGGTGAAAGACACTCCTAAAAAGAAAGGAAGTGGCCAGTCTAGCATTCATATCTCTATGACCTGACAGCACATGGAATGGTCAAGTTTAGGCTCTCTCCCCAAAGAGCCCCAAGAGTCAGCAGGCAATAGTAAGATATGGAGACCTGCAGGATAGGAAGAAGTCCAGACTCCTGAGTCAAGACCAGTGTGAACTCACCTGAGCCCTCATCTCCCATCATGTGGCCCCAGCCACCACAGCCACTCTCAGAGCCATCAGGGTTGATGAGCCTGCAGTTGGAGCCTGTCCCAGAGATGAGCACAATCCCACCTGGAGAAAGCACACAGGAGGGTCAATGAGGCCACAGCCCTATAGAGCAGTAGCTTCCAATTGAGAAAACACAAGACAGAAAAAACCCCTCCAACCAAAAAGGGAAAAGAGAGCACCATCCAGTCTCAAAGAGGAGCAGATGGGTGCCAGTGGCCCATGCCTATAATCCCAGATACTCAGAAGGCTGAGATAAGGAGAGTGGTTCAAAGCCAGCTGGGGCAGGAAGACTGTGAGACTCTTATCTCCAATAAACCACCAAAAAGCTGGAAGTGAAAGTGGAGCTGTGGCTCAACTGGTAGAATGGTACCTTTGAGCAAAAAAAAAAAAAAAAATCTCAGAGACAAAGCCCAGGCCCTAATTTTTAAGCCGCAGAACCAGCACGAGTGCATGTGCACGTGCGCGCGCACACACACACACACACACACACACACCCAACATGAGAAAACCAAGCCAAGCTAGCTGCCAAAGGGGAGCATCTTGATTTCAGACAAACTCCAAGAGGACCATAGTCTGTATCTTCATAAGAGAATGTATCTTCTTGCCTAGTCAGTCTTCAGGCGACTCTCCTTGCTTTACTGAGTGCCTACTTTGCCAGATTGTGTTAAACCCCATTCTTTTGGTGATCATCAGTACCCGAAAGTTACCTTGTGAATTTAACTATCTCACTTATAGATGAGGAAACTGAAACTTAAGAGTTCCTTAGCTTCTCCAAGACAGTAAGCTAGTATGCTAGAAGCTGGAATTCAGTTTGGGTTCTTCCTTTAGCATTGCTGGGAATCCAACCCTTGGAGCTGGGATTCAAACACCAGTCCCATGATGCAGCACTCATCATACTATCAGAGCTCTTGCACATTCTCCTCTGTACTCCTGGCTTCCCCTAGCCTGTTTCTCATGGCATTACCATCAAGGGCTCCCTCCTTATAGTGAAATCTTGTCTTTGTCTCCACTCCTTACTTCTCTTTCTCCCCCTTCATCTTTGCTGTAGCAGAGACTTTGGCTCATGAAAGCAGAACTGCGTGGAATATGACAAAGGCTGCCTTCCAGATATTTGTAAGCAAGGTTTTCAAGCTACTTGGGGCTTTCCCAAGAAAACCAGTTCTCAACCTCACCTCTGCCCCCACGTTCTCACCATCTGGTGTAGCTGTGGCGATGGAGCCGGCAGCATCTGTGGTGATTATGTAGCTTTCACTCAGGTAGGGAAATCGGTGCCTCAGCTCATCCATCAGGATCCTAACTGCTTCTTCCTGCTCCCCACCACTTAGGGATAAGCCCTAGGCCATAGAAGAGATGAGCAAGTGAGTAGAACCCCAAACCCATCTCCTTTCTCAGCCCTCTCCCATCCTAATGCCTGCCTCCTGCCCTCTCCCTCTGGCCATTCCCTGTTCACCCAGCCCCAGTTCTTCTACTCAACAGTATCTCAGAAGACAATGGACAAGAACAGCCTGGACTAGAGATGGACAGAGGAAAGGGAAGATTCATAAACACCACGATGAAGTGTGGGAGCTAGCCATGCTTTTAGAAAAATCAAAGGAGAAAGATAGTTTGAAATACATAGGTTTGGCTGTGCCTAGAGAACATCTCACTTCCATGTCCAGGGAGAAGACAATGCTATAGCAATTTGGGAGAGATTGAACTGGAAGCAACAAGAGCTAACATTTGCTTATGGATCAGACTGTGCTAACCATTCTGGAAAGTGTCAGGTCATTTTACTTCCTCAGCAACTCTTAAGGTAGCTACTGCTATCCACATTTTCCAAATAAGGAAATTGAGTGACCTTTTAAGGTAAATAACCTCTTAAGGCTCACACTGATGTTGAGTAGCAAAGCTGGGATTCAGATCAGTCTCAATGGCCCTCCAAGACAGGTGGGAAATAAAGCCTTGAGAATGGGTAAGATTAAGTTGGGGCACCAGGAACTAGGACTTGGAAGCCTTATCCTCTTATAGTCATCAACTCTTCTAGTCCAAACTTGCCACCTATCTCAGTGCTGCTGGCTTAATTCCTGGGTTTTACCCTAGACTCACCAAGCTTCGAAGGGGTACCAGAGGATCCACCCCTGCTTTCTGTTTGGCCCTGTTCACCATCTCGTTGATTCTTTCCACACATGCATCTGTCCCGATGAGCTGGCTCCAACAGGGAAGGAGAAGTTATGAAGGCTTGAGGACCTTATAGCCCCTACTGATTGCTCTCCGAATCCCAGCCACCTCCTCAACAGGAGTTAAAGATACAAAACCAGAAAAAAGCCCTCCAGAACCCTCAGTGTAACTTTTTTACCCAGTGGTTTGTGCACTGTCCATCTGCTTCTGACAGGATCTGCCCATCCTCCGACAGTAAAAGGACCTTGGACCGTGTGCCTCCCCTATAGAACACAAGAGGGCACTTAGTTCTGCCCAGGAAAACCTGCAGATAAGAGCTCAACTTGTGTAGTCTTTGTTACAGGCAGAGGACAGTGTAATAGAGGGAACAATTTCCACAACCCAGTAACCCACCTTTATGGTTTAGTTGTTGGCTGTGCTCTTGAAACGGAAATGTAAGTCTCACTTACCTTGCTTTGGGGATATGCTATCTACCCTGTGAGAACCTAATTAACTGTGACCTGGACCTTGGAAACTTCTCTGATACAAGGCCCATGTTAGTTAAGCCTTCACGATGCATCAATGTTATCTAAGATTTCTCTTTATCAAGTGTGTTCAAGCTGGGCACCCGTGGCTCATCCCTGTAACCTTAGCTACTCAGAAGGCTGAGATCCCAGGATTGTGGATGGAAACTAGCCTGGGCAGACAAATCTGAGTCTCTTATTTCAATTAACCAGCAAAAAACTGGAATCAGAGGCATGGCTCAAGTGGTAGAGTAATAACCGATGAGTCAAAATGCCCAGGAAGGGCACAAGGTTCTACATGCAAGCCCCAATCCTGACATGTGAGCACACACACATTTCATCATTTTGTTTCTGCTTTTTCCTAGATTATGACTCACTAGCTCAAGCTCCAAAGCACGGCAGAGCCTAGCTCAGACGATACTTGGGCAATATAGCTAAAGACAATGGAATATCCACCTCTGCTCCTCTCACAGTAACAGCTGACTTTCAGCTGCTAAGGTCTTCAAGATAGGCTTGTGAGAAATGCTTACCAAATGTCAGGGAGAACAGATACATGGTTAAGCCATTAAATGCATTAATGGTAATTACAGGGGAGTTTAGATTGAGATCTGTGGTGGTGAGCTGTATATTTCCTACCTATCAATGCTTTGGGAAGTATCTTAAAATTAAGAGAACAAAGATGACCTAGTAATCAAAGATGGCATGAGTTTCAAGGGGTGGCAGATCCAAAACAATCTCTTGACGAGGTTTCCTTTAGTGGGTACGTTGTGTAGATGAATATAACAAGGCTGAATGAAAACTTTAAAAAAAGTGCCATGGATACAGGATACAGGCCAGAAAGAATCCACCTTAACAACCCATATGAAAGATAGGAAAATGTGGCTGCCAGGGAAGTGAATCCAATCTCAGATTTAAATGAACAGATAAGAGCCTTCTATCTTGCCCTGATTTGACACAACCAAATTCACAGTGTTCTGTCATTGTCAGAGGCTTGGTAATCAATCATTTTGTTTAGCCCTGTCCTCACTTGACATCTGTGGTAACTGAAGCCCGCAGCTTTGGCATCAAGATACCCTCCGGCAAAAATGAAACTAAAATTGAAAATTCTAGCTTCTACATCTTTCCCACTCTCCGCCATGCAACTTCCCACCTGACACCTGTTCTGCAACTCTCCCTGGGACTAGTGGGTATGAGGGAAGGAGCCGCTTCCCTAGCCTGCACGGCAGAGTGGGTAGTTCGTGCAGGGAAAAGGGGCGTGGTCCCGCCAAGAAACACAAAGGAGCCCCCACCCGAGGTGTGGCCATGAAATCGCGTTCTCCCGGAGTGGCACACACGGTCGCTCGCGCCCGGCCGCCCCTGCGCGTACGCACACCTGTCCTGTACAAGGCCCAGAGCCCTGACTGACCGGACCTTGAGGTACAAGGCTACCTCACCTCCCGACCTGACCAGTATCTGCTGCCCCGCCCTCTGGCCTGGGGTGGCTTACGCCGCTCGTCCCGGACTCCTGCCGTCGAGCTGCACTCACCCCTCGACACCCCCGTAGACCGCAGCCATGCTGCCGCTACTGCTACCGCCGTAGGTTCCGCGTGAGCTTCCCTCCCCACCTCCTGCAGCTTCCCTCCCTCTAGTCGCCTCCGCACCGCCCCGCGTCACGTAAGCGCCCGCCAAGTGTGGTTGGCTCCAGGCGCGCGTGCGCGGGGCGTGGCTCCGAGGGCCGCCCCCCTCCCAGGCCAGCCGAGACGGGGAGGACGATTTACCGGGTGTACGTGGCCTGCAGCGGTCCCTCTAACCTGTTCCTTCCTCCTGTCCTTTGCTTCTCTCAGAGAATACCAATCCCAAGCGGAGAAGCCGCGAGGGGCGTCGGGATCGTCTCCCTAGACATGTTCACTGCCCACCCCTCTGCCCCCGGAAGTTGCTGGCAGCCCCGCTTGGGCTTCTGGGCCGCACCGCCGGTGACGCACGCAGTGACGCACGCTCGGTCCCGCCCCCCGGAGCCGGGGGCTCGAAGCTAAACGCACGCTCTAGGGTCTTACCACGGCGTGCGGCCAAAAGCATACGTGCACGCACGCACCTGCACGGACTTTGCGCTGCGCTCCTATTGAGAGGTAGGTTAACTTGGGTCTTAGGGACAGGTCCAGAGTAGGACCAAGGGCCCCTAAGAAACATCGCGACAGAAGAGGACTGCTGTTTGCCTCCCCATCACCTAAACCTCCAGAACCCGGAAGGTGGACGGCTGCTTGTCCCAGAAAGCCCTAAAGGTCCCAGTCACTGAGTACAGAACGTTTCTTCCAGCTCCCTATCTCGCGTGCAGGCATTTCCACCCACCCCCACTCCCAGGAAAGCTTGAATTTCGCGGGTTGGCACGACCTGATTGAGGACGGTCGTTTCAGGTTTGCACTGGCTCGCAGGTCTCCTCTGATTGGTCAACTGTCTTATGCTTCATTTGCATGGGGTGTGGCTCGTGCTCACGGTCTCAAAAAATCTCTGGGTGCAAGCCTGCTACCTGCGGGCGAGACACCCTTTGTCTCTCGCTTGGACTCCGTTTGTTTTCTCTCACCCTTTGTTGAGGAAAAGGCCAGTGTCATCTCTTGAGAGCTCTCTGGGGTTCGTTGGTAGGGTCAGGAAAGGGGATCAACCGCTTATCACTCTTGCTGTTTCTCTATTTTAAAGGTTCTATATCTAAAACGCTGGGTCTTTGCTGGCCAAATCAACTCCCCTTTGCCTCTGGTGGAAGAAACGTTCCAACTACGTTTTGGTTTCCTTTCTGAGCGATCCACTTGACATGTGAATAAAGGTGCCGCATCTGGAAACCCATTAGGAACTCTGACTGACTTCCTGGTGTGATCCAGGGACTCTGAGGCTGAGTAGAGCCCACCGACGTTCGCATGCTTTCCTGGTTGCCATTGAGTCTGGCTGACTGGCCAAGCACTTCTGTCCTTTAGTCTTAACTCACCTCCTTAGAGAAGAAGCTCCCTTGGCTTCAAGTAGGATTGTATACCCCTATCTGATTGTTGCTATCAGTGCCACCCAGCCCCAGAGAAAGTTCTGATTCTTGGGAACCCCTCTTCCAACGTTTACGAATGGAATCCTGTTGAACTGAAATTATCCCAAGATTTGGATTCCCTAGTAGCCTACAGTGATAATAGTTTCTTCATCAAAGTTGCAGTCACCCAAGGGGTATCCAAGGAATTGGAAATACATATCATTCGAATTGTGTTTGGTAGCCCGCTCCTCCAGAAAGTGGGAGCAGACAAAGCATATCCTCAAGAAACACCTTAGAAAACTCAATCAAGAAACCTACCTCCTTTGGCCCACTTCCCTCTCCATAGCTTTGCTAAAGATTAGAAATAATACCAAGTGCCTGTAATCCTAGCTACTCAGGACACTGAGATATGTGGATTGCAGTTCAGAGCAAGCCAGGGTAGGAAGGTCTGTGAGATTCTTATCTCCATTTAGCCACCTGAAATCAAGAAGTAGATCTGTGGCTCCTATGGTAGAGTGCTAGTCTTTTTTTTGGGGGGGAGGGGCAGTCCTGAGGCTTGGACTCAGGGCCTGAGCACTTTCCCTGGCTTCTTTTTGCTCAAGGCTAGCACTCTACCACTTGAGCCACAGCACCACTTCTGGCTTTCTCTGTTTATGTGGTACTGAGGAATCAAACCCAGGGCTTCTTGCATGCAAGACAAGCACTCTACCTCTAAGCCATGTTCCCAGCCCCAAAGCTACTGATTTTTGTTTTGTTTTGTTTTTTGCCAGTCCTGGGGCTTGAACTCACTGTCCCTAGCTTCTTTTTGCACTCTACCACTTGAGCCAGAGCGCAATTCTGGCTTTTTCTATATATGTGGTGCTGAGGAATTGAACCCAGGGCTTCATGAGGTGAGCACTTTATTTATTTTTTTGGCCAGTCTTGGGCCTTGGACTCAGGGCCTGAGCATGGCCCTGAGCACTGTCCCCTGACTTCTTTTTGCTCAAGGCTAGCACTCTGCCACTTGAGCCAGGGCACCACTTCTGGCTGTTTTCTATATATGTGCTGGGGAATTGAACCCAGGGCTTCATGAGGTGAGCACTTTATTTATTTATTTATTTATTGCCAGTCTTGGGCCTTGGACTCAGGGCCTGAGCACTGTCCCCTGACTTCTTTGCACTTTGCCACTTGAGCCAGGGCACCACTTCTGGCTGTTTTCTATATGTGGTGCTGGGGAATTGAACCCAGGGCTTCATGTATATGAGGCAAGCACTCTTGCCACTAAGCCATATTCCCAGCCCCCCCCCTTTTTTTTCTACTCAAGGCTAGCATTCTGCCACTTGAGCCAGGGCACCACTTCTGTGGTTTTCACTTCTGGCTGTTTTCTATCCCCTGACTTCTTTGCACTTTGCCACTTGAGCCAGGGCACCACTTCTGGCCATTTTCTGTGTATGTGGTGCTGGGGAATCGAACCCGGGCCTTCATGTATACAAGGCAAGCACTCTTGCCACTAGGCCATATCCCCAGCCCTGGAGGTGAGCACTTTATCACTAGGCCATATCCCCAGCCCACAGCCCAGAGTGCTAGTCTCGAGCAAGAAAAGCTAAGTGACAATGCCCAGGCCTGGAGTTTAAGCACTAGAACTGGCACACACACACATTCACTCACACACACACAAACACACACAAAATCAATGTGTTTTATTCAGGAATAGCTAAATATTCTTAAAACTTGCTTTAGGAATACAGGGACCTAAAAAGCATGTATATATGTATGTGTGACTCATGTCATGTGTCTATTGTACCACATTGTTCTGTCTCTGATCTATCCAGACCAGAATATTTAAAAGTCACTGAGTCGGGCCAGGAGTTTGGCTTAGTGGTAGAATGCTTTCTAGCATGCACAAAGCCCTAGGTTCAATTCCTTGGTGCGACATACACAGAAAAAGCCGCAAGTGGTGCTGTGGCTGGAGTGGTAGAGTGATTTTAGCCTTGAGCAAAAAGAGCTCAAGGACAGTGCCCAGACCCTGAGTTCAAGCCCCAGGACTGACTGGCAAAAATAAATAAATAAATAAACATAACTGAGTACCACATCTGAAATAAATATTGGCTGTGTGATTGATTTAAAGAAGAAATTAGCACAGAATAAGAGATTAATAATAACAGTATATGTTTGTGTTGCTTATTCTTTAAAGCTTTTTGTACCTGTATCACTATAAACTTGGTAAGAATGATAGATATACTAACTACACATTACAAAAGAGATTCTGAGTTTCTGAAATCAAAGCAGTTAGCCTAGACTTAAACAGATAATAGATGTTGCTTATTATGGATATGGATAGTTACTGGGAAGGAAAGGAAGTAAAGATGTTGTAATACAGGAAGTTGGTCATGACCTCTAAATTGCTTTGTAGATGTTTAATGCCCCTTTGCACTGGGCTTGCAATATCCCAGCGGCTGCTCCCATGATACTCACGAGGTAGGTAATGTTCTCTAAGAATCTGCAAGCTCAAGTTGCCTTTCCTGCTTTGCCCCATGACCGCAGGAAGCCATAGTTGTAAGGGAGGCAGGATGGGAGTGGTAGGAGAGACAGTAGAAAAATATCTACCATGCCAAAGTCACTTAGGAGTTGGGGACACAACTTGTGGCTCCAAAGTCTTCAAAATGTGTATTGGTTTAGATCATGGAACAGACACGTCTGTTTTTTTTCTCTCACCACTATTTCCTGAGCTAATTTCAAGACCAGACATGTGGTAGAAGCTTCGTGTGTGTGTGTGTGTGTGTGTGTGTGTGTGTGTGTGTTTTACACAAGATCTATGTAGCCTAGGCTGATCTCAAGTCCACAGTCTTTCTACCTGTTTTCTGTTTTCTGAGTGCTGTGATTACAGGTATCCTTCACCACCTCCAGCTTCTTTTGAGAATGCTGATAGCTAATGTCATGCCATAAAGCACTGTGCCACACACAAGGAGTGCCAAATGCCTCACTATGATCTGAAGGAGGGAGCAAGCAAATGCCATGGCAGAGACAATTTGCTGAACTTACTGGAGCAAGGAAGACATGGAATAAATATGTAAAATTATAAATTGAGGAGGCAAGAGTCAGACATGTAGTCGGGGGACCTCAAAGGGATCTAGCTGTAAAAGTTGTACTGACATCCAGGCATAATCGAATGTGCTATAATCCCAGGTACTTGGGAGCCAGAAGTTCTAGGCCCTAACTTAAATGCAATCCTCAGTACAAAAAAAAGAGGGAAAGAAATGAGAATGAAAGATAGACAGAAAGAAAGAGAGAGAGAAAGAAAGAAGGAGGGAAAGAAAGAAAGATTGCCAGTACATGTATGACATTAGCAATATGCTTTAGAAGAATTAATCTGGCAGATTCTTATATTGGTACATTTGCTGTCCTGGAACTGAGAAACTGAAGACTGGGCCAATAGCGCCAGGCTAGATAGAATTGAACAAGAGTGATAAAGGTGTCTAGTGCCTGGAGCTCACGCCTGTAATTCTAGCTACTGCTGAGGCTGAGATCTGAGGATTGAAGTTTGAAGCCAGCCCAGGCAGAAAAGTCCATGGGACTCATCTCCAATTAACCCACCAGAAAACCAGAAGTGTCTTTGTGGCTCAAAGAGGTAGAGTACTAGCCTTGGGCCAAAGAGCAAGCTCCACAATTGACAAAAAAAAAAAAGAACAGAAAAAAAGTAAGCGAAGGAAGGAAGAGGAAGTGGAGCTGTAGCTCAGAGTGCTACATAGAGTGCCAGCCTTGCTTGGAAAGCTCAGGGACAGTGCCCAAACCCTGAGTTCAAGCCCCTGATTCACAAAATAAAAATATTAAACATAAATGAATAAAGAGATGAGAGAGAGCGAGAGAGCAAAGAGGCAGATCTGGAGCCAGGGGAGAGGGATGAAAGTGAGAATCATGCTGACACCTGATCTAGGATGTGTGATCACTACTGATCTAGGATGTATGATCACTACTGATCTTGGGTAAGGAAGACAAGAATGAAGAACGGGATAAGGCTTACTGAAGGTAGTTGTGGACCTTGAGCTGTTAACTGTGAAATACAAGAAGAGGTATTTAGGAAAAAAAAAAAAACGTTAGAAGGGGGTAAGGTTTATAGACGCAAGAGGCAACTTAAAAGATGCTTTTGTTGAGTTCTGTGAATTAACTGAAAGTCCCCCAACTTTATATCTGTGCCCTTTGATCTGAGCTAGCCTCAGCTGCCATCCCTTTGCAATTACATTGGGTCACAAGAAAGAAAATTCACTGATAAGCTTTCTATGGGGGAGGCAATCTTCCCCTCAAACAGGCCATATCTTCTTCTTATCTTCCTAAAGGAAACAAGGAAACTTAAGAGTCCACCTGACAAATAACTTGTTCCAGTTTTCACTCCAAGGTCAAACAGAAAACAATTTTCCAAAGCCCCTCCCAGGACAAAGATTGAGATAATTGTCAACCACACCTGTAATTTGGAATTATTTTAACTATTCCTACCCTACTTACTCCCTGCCTCCAGTTCTCCCTGTTTAACCTGAAGCCAATGTCTGCACCCTGGAAGATGGCTGAAGATATACTAAAGTGCTGTCTTTCCATGGCTTCCATGGAATAAATCTCCTTTCTCTGCCCTATTTGGCAGATGGGAGCAACTGGCCAGACCTAACTTGAGACTCCTGGATTTGGGGCCTAGGGTCTAAAACTCTGGTTTCATAGGGTTGCTGGAGTCCAGTTGCATATGGAACTAAGTGGCATAAATAGTCTGCCCTTCAAGTCTCCTCGAGGAAGAAAAAGAAAGGCGGGGGGTGGGGGGGCTTTGCTGCTTTGATCTGAAGTTGCTCTGAAAAGTGTGGGCCTCAGGCTAGTGCAGCAACCATAACAAATCAAGTCAGTTTATTTCCTCTTTTTTTCCTAAGCATGTGTGAGTTCATATGGGTGTCTTGGCCTGTTGTCAATCAATATGTAGTTGTGCACATCATATATATATTTGAACTTATCTTTGCTTGTAAGTGACTGAATGTTTCTGCAGATGTATCTACAGGTTTTCTACAGATCATGCCTTTATGTATTTTATGTACTAACATGTCTACGGAATTAGAATTACCATTCTAATTCTTTTTTTTTTTTTTTGTCAGTCCTGGGGCTTGGACTCAGGGCCTGAGCACTGTCCCTGGCTTCTTTTTGCTCAAGGCTAGCACTCTGCCACTTGAGCCACAGCGCCACTTCCGGCTTTTTCTTTTTTTTTTTTTTTTGGCCAGTCCTGGGGCTTGGACTCCGGGCCTGAGCACTGTCCCTGGCTTCTTCCCGCTCAAGGCTAGCACTCCGCCACTTGAGCCACAGCGCTGCTTCTGGCCGTTTTCTGTATATGTGGTGCTGGGGAATCGAACCTAGGGCCTCGTGTATCCGAGGCAGGCACTCTTGCCACTAGGCTATATCCCCAGCCCCCCCGGCTTTTTCTGTATATGTAGTACTGAGGAATCCAACCAAGGCTTCGTGCATGCAAGGCAAGCACTTTACCACTAGGCCACATTCCCAGCTCAGCATTCTAATTCTTGAGGGAATCTAAACAATCCTGCACATCTACTTACCTTTGGGCAGGTGCATGCATAATTGTACAGACATAACAGGCTGAAGCTTCAGCGCAGTGATGGAGCTGACTCACATCACCTTATCAAAACCCAACCTCGCCATAGCTTTTCCACCTTCCATTCCGACATCATACCAGTAGCTACTAATAAATATGGGGCAAATGTTTATATCCTAAACATACACATAATATTTTGTTGGACATATTTTCAAGAAAGTTGGCTCTTCAACATTAGCCGACATATTACTGGATATGTTGCTTTGAGATTATTCATTTATTTATTTGCAAGTGTCTTTCTATGTCATTCAGACTGGCTTTGAACTCCTTGTCTAAAGCAATAGTACTCTCTCAGCCTCCTGAGCTTCTGGGACTACAATCACCTTTCACTCTGTTCAATGTAAAGATAGCTTTTATGTCCATGAGAGTGTTCTGTGTCTGTGTATACCAGTGCATGAGTACTTGTATGAAAGAGTGTACTCCCCCTTTCCCTGGGGTACTGAGCAAGAGTTGAGAGCCCTCTTAAGTACTGTTAAATACCATTAAGTGCTATTAGAATTGTAGTTCTCTGTTGTGCTTTTTAAAAATCTTTGCTGTGTTAGACAGCTATTCCCCTTTCTATCTCTGCTTTTTTATGTTGGGGAAGGGGTATTGTGATTCATGAATTGGATTATATGTAGTTGTAACCAGTGAACAACTCTGTCCTTTCAATTACATTGATCTGGACTGAAAGGATTTCTCAATGAGTCCCTTTGACACTATCAGTTGAATACAGATACAGTCTAGTTATGTCTTTCTTCCCCATGGTTTTATCCCTGATGTAATTGATTTTGGTACCCTGGGTATTATATGTATGTTTATTGGAACTAGGGAAGGGAAGGGGAACATCAACATGGAGAGACAAAGGGTAAAAGGTGAACCAATGCAACAGCAATATTTACAAGACAACTGGAGGGGGGGAGATTGGGGAGGAAGGTAGGTGGGAGAAATGAGGGAGGAGGTAACAGCTAATAAGAAATGTACTCACTGCCTTACGTAAGAAACTGTAACCTCTCTGTACATCACTTTGACAATAAATTAATTAATTTAAAAAAAATTTGCTGTGAATACTCATTGAATCCTGTCTGTGAATTCTTACAAAGGCCGAGAGTAAGCTGTCTAACAGACTAGGGTGAGGAACTATAAGCCAAGCAGCACCTCTTTGTTAGCTGGCTCACCTGCACTCAGGGCAGCCCTGATGCTTTGAACACTATAGGTGCCTTTAGGAAACTACACTGCAACCATAGAAGCTTGCTGCCAAAATCACAATTCCCTCTAAAACATCTGGGATAGACTTTCTGCCATCATAACTTTCTGTGCACTCTAGAAGGCATGTTTACCCAGGCCAAAGGCGAAACATTTTCTCCTGTAGCCCAGCAGAAGGCCTGTAACTGGTACCAACACAGCCCTTTATTTGTACCAGGGACTGTGATTGGTGCAGCCTTGCCACACACTCCTAGCTATATAAGCAGGCTGTGACTCATCTCTTGTTGGGCTAGCTTGGAGATACCTTCCTGCTGCTTGCTGTTGCAAGATTGGACCCATTAAAAGATTTCTCTCCAGGGGCTGGAAATGTGGCCTAGTGGTAGAGTGCTTCCCTTGCAGGCATGAAGCCCTGGGTTCCATTCCTCAGCACCACATAAACAGAAAAACCAGAAGTGGCACTGTGGCTCAAGTGGTAGAGCTCTAGCCTTGAGCAAAAAGAAGCCAGGGACAGTGCTCAGGCACCCCAGGACTGGCAAAAAAAGAAAATGTGAAAAAAAAAAAAAAGATTTCTCTTCAGCTGAGAACCAGATGGCCCACCTGTAATCCTAAGTACTCAAGAGGCTGAGATCTGAGGATGGAAGTTCCAAGTCAGCCTGAGCAGGAAAGTCCAGGAGGCTCTTACTTCTATCCACCAAAAATCTGTAAGTGGAGCTATGGCTCAAGTGGTAGAGTTCTAGCCTAAAGAAAAAAAGCCGGAGGGACAGTACCCATATCCTGAGTTCAAGTCCAGGACTGGCACACACAAAAAAGTTTTCTCTCCAATGGTATTTTTTGGTCTACTTTTGCTCATCCTTACAGTAGGCTAAGCTAGCAACAAGGAGGGGAGACAGTAGCAGCCAAATAGTATAACAGTGGGGGCAGCAGCAGTGGCCTTGGGCATGATGGCTGCAGTAGCTGCAAGGGACTGACTGAAGATTTCCAGTGGTTGGAGGTAGAAGTGATCAGACAACAAGGACAGTAGGGAGAGAAGTATAGGGGAGGTGAGAGAGGGCCTAGGCAAGAAAAGGCAAGTGAGCCAAGACTTAAGGGCCAGTCACTGGAAGAGTTCTAGGAGCAGTCAAGCCTTAGGTACCAAGGATTTTGATATCCTAGATCTGAGAGTTATAGTACTAGCTTCTGAGAGGCAGAGGTCCTAACAGCTAGGCTCAAGAGTGGGAACACCAACCACTATTGGAGCTGAGAGTGCCAACAGCCAAGGAAGGCCTGCCCAAGAACTGTATCACTAGAAGCCACTGCTGCTGGTTTCTCAAAGCTACTAGAAGCCAAGTGCCCACACCACTCAGGTTAAAGTCAGAGTACTAGGCCTTCAGCCCAAGTACCTATAGCCATAAACCTCTGTCTTTGAAAAACTGGAGTAGGGCTGGGAATATGGCCTAGTGGCAAGAGTGCTTGCCTCCAACACATGAAGCTGTCCGTTCGATTCCCCAGCACCACATATATGGAAAACGGCCAGAAGGGGCACTGTGGCTCAGGTGGCAGAGTGCTAGCCTTGAGCAAAAAGAAGCCAGGGACAGTGCTCAGGCCCTGAGTCCAAGGCCCAGGACTGGCAAAAGAAAAGAAAAGAAAAGAAAAACTGGAGCAACAAGCCCTTCAATCTTAGAGGTGGGGTCAATTTTTTAAAATACTTTACAAACTCACGCTGCTGCAAAGATGTAACTATTTTCCTGCCACTAACCTTGATTTCTGGATCAATATTTCATTCTCCCTAGCAATAGAAAGCTTAATCTAATCTCAGGTAAACTCAGGACATTTCTGATGCAATTTAAGGTTTTTTATATGGCCGGGTGTGTCTCTGTTCTCCTGAGCTCCTGGGCTCTCCTTCCAGGAATCAAAAAAAATGAAAGCAACATTATATCACCTGGCTATTAAATACCCAATAATCTGTATGCCCATTTTACAAAGGCAGAAATCTGCAGAGGTTATGGGCTTAATAAAGGGAAATGCTTCTTGCTATAGGGAGGCATGGTTCAACACCCTGCCTTTTCTGTTGATTATGAGATCTTTCAAACTTTTTGCTAGGGCTGGCCTCAAACAAAGATTCTCCTGATCTCAGCCTCCTGAGTAGCTAGGATTATCTGGAAAATGAGGAGAAATCATTTGGTACCAACTCCTGAGCTTTGTGGGTGATGATCCCTCTGCCATGAGAGAGAGTCTACTGAGAAAAGATCTCTACTTTTTGAATAATGGGGTGTGACCTCAGGATGGAGGGAGGAGATAAACCAAGCTGATGGCAGACTCATGTCCCAAACGGGAGCTTCTTACCCTCAGGCATGTGGTAGGGGAAGACAAGCAGACACTCTTGGAAGCGACTAGGGAGAGAGACCCTTTTGGGGTTGCCACCTCTCTCTGCACCAATTCAACAATCACAAAAACAGAACAAAGGCCATGGAACTTTCTAAGTTTCCAGGTACCTTACATTGAGGCCCCAGGATTGGACTTCTTTTCTTTCTGGACTGAACCACAGCAGCTAAGAGTCCACTTCTGAAACCAACACATTGCTATTGGAGGCCCAAGGACTGATAGCAGCAGAGAATGAGGTGGACACCCTGCGCCACTCCTTCCTCTTACTTTCTTCCCAGAGGCCACCGGAATCATACCACAGGTCCTGTGTCAGCAAGACTTCGGCTTGCCTCCACTTTTTCTGTCCCTTAGGGAGGAAGAGAAAAGTGGTTTTCAGCTCTCCAGACCCAGAGAAAGAACCAGACAAAGCCCAGGAGGTGTCATCATAGCCTCTGGTATGTCATCATAGCCTCTAGTGTGTGTGAGTCCTCTAGCAGATATCAAGGGAGGGCACTGTTGGGGTTGTTTGCTTGTTTGTTTGGGTTTGTTTTTCTCATGATGCCCAGTAGGCATGGGGGGTAGAAGCATGCCACCACTGGGGCTTTTGCTGGAGTGTGGGTTGGGGCAGACTAGGTGGGCTATCTGAATCGATTGTGGGGAAACCCACAGGCACTATTTCATTATTTAAAAAAAATTCAGAAGTAGTAACAGGATGGATGATGTGACTTCTGGACAACTAGAAAGGACTTGATCACCCTGGCAGAAGCTGATGTCAGCCAGTCTGATCTTTTTTTTTTTTTTTTTTTTGCCAGTCCTGGACCTTGGACTCAGGGCCTGAGCACTGTCCCTGGCCTCTTCTTGCTCAAGGTTAGCACTCTGCCACTTGAGCCACAGTGCCCTCTCTGGCCGTTTTCCATATACGTGGTGCTGGAGAATCAAACCGAATCGAATCATGTGTAGGAGGCAAGCACTCTTGCCACTAGGCCATACTCCCAGCCCCAGTCTGATCTTGTGTCTATGTGATTAATGCCTGTTTTGTATAACCTGTATAAAATCCAGGGCTTCCCCTTCCTCGGAATCAGAACTTCTTTTTGATGCTAGCCTGGTTGGGGTCACCAGCAATAAATGTCTTTATCCTCTCTAAAATGTGGTCATGATCTTGGCTGGTCTGCAATGTCATAACAAGGACAGCAGTGGGGAGACTGCCTGGAGGAGGCAGGCTTTGAGGATGGCTTGGAAAACATACATACCTTTTTCTAGTCTCAGCCCTTAAAATTCTTGGACCCTGGTAAGAGTCCAAAGACCGAGAAGTGAGAATAGGGTACACAACCCCCTGCAGGCAACTAAGCCTTGAGCTTTCTCAAGGCCCAGGCTTTGGGTACCCTCAAACCTCACTGGAAAGTCAATCAGATAAACCAGAAGCATCAGGGGTCAAAAGATTCTGAGGCCTGGCTGAAGAAGAGTCACTTTACATTCCCTGAAGCTGGTTCTCAGAGATAAGTGCAATGGCAGAGACACAGAGGCAGCTGCCGCTACTCTGGAAGCAATCCACTGATGCCTGGCCACCAGAGTTGAGAGGTACCAGAGAATCAGACTTACAGACCTGACAGACAGATGACCATACGTGAGGATCAATGGTAAGAGTCCAGTTACTGATGTTCCTTTCCCTGCCCTTCAGAACCCTACTCTCTCTTGTCCTGCCCCCCCCCCCCCGGTAGAGGAGAGAGTGCCCTTAAGGGAAACTCTGAGGGAGTCAGGACTAGTCCTTCTAAAAGTGGTAAGTCAAGCACTAGGTGAAGTTTCTGCAGATTTGGGCCTTAGCCCTACCTCGGACCCTTGTTACCACACCACAGTTGAGGCAACTGCTCAGTTGAGGCCAGTCCTGATTTATCTCTGCTGTCGCAGTGAGAGGGTGGGGCAGTGAGAGGGTGGGGCGGAGACCACCATCAGAAGGGCTCACTGGCTCAGTTGGTCCCACGTGGCCAGGCATGTACAGTTCAGTGGCCTGCTGAAGCCTAAGCAGAAGGGACAGCAGTGCCTTTCCTGAGACAAGTGGGAAGAAGGTATCAGCCATGGCTGACCGAGCGGTGACCCATGGCCCAACACAGAGCCAATTAGCAACCACCACAATGGTGGTGGGCTTGCCTTGGCTTTCACAGGAGGCCCTATGCGCAACCAGCATGTCAGGCCAAGTTAGCACCAGGAGGGCTGAGTGGAGTCCAGCTGGAGGCTGCTGGGATGGGAGAATGTGGGTGATAATACTTCTCCTGGGCTCTGGAGAGCTAAGCCATGTGAGGCATGTAGTCGACTACACGTGTGCCTGCTCACAAGTGCATGTGTGAGTATGTGCTGAGTTTATGTTTGTGCATACAATTGTTGCTTAGGTAGGACTTGCATTTAGTTAGCACATTTAGTGCATGCCTGCTGCATGTACTGCAAAATCTGGGACTACACAGGCCAAAGTTGCTGCCCTGGTGAAGCTTTCAGTCTCATGGAACAGATAGGAAATGCACACGCACATGGATCCAGGGAGAAAGGTAATACTGGAGATGGAGATGGGGGGCAGGGGTTAGCTATTTAGCTAGTGTAATCGGGAGGACATCTCTGAAGAGGTGATCTTGGCCAGAATTGGGGGGATGCTTGTTGGATATCTGGAGATAGAAGGCTATAGACAAGGCCAGAGAGCAATGAGTCAGAATTGCATTATTCTGTTGGGGTATACTGCAGACAAGAAGGGAAGGAAGATGCCGTAGAATCAGTGCCACTTCTGACAGCCCAAAGGGACATTCCTCAGTAAGAACCTACTTACCCAGCTCTGTGCTGAGGGCCAGCTCTCATCCCATCCATAAACCCAGCCCTACTACCCAGCACACAGAGACTATCCCTGCTCAGACCAGGTGCTCAGAGCACTTGGACTGTCCCCAGTGGGTACCCTCCACTATGTGGGTCCAGCTGCATGCACACCACACACAACTACAATGGATACCCAGGGAGAGCAACCAGGGCTTTTACAGGCAGCCAGAAGAGCCCTGACTCATAGGAGCCACTGGCAATTGGTTAGATAGGTCACTCACAGTTATGAAAGGGATTCTGGAGACCCTTAACCAGGCTTTCTTAGCTCAGAGTTCCCCTCAGGAGCCAGAGTCCTGATAGGAAATGCAACAGTCAGAGTTAGGCCTTTGGAAAGCTGGGAGGCTTTGCCTGCCCTCATGCCCACCTTTCCCTACACATGGAAGGTCATGCTCCAGCCCCTAGCAAAAGCATGGAAAAGTAGCTTCTGATTTTGACCTCTGTTTCCCAATCCTTAGTAGCTATAGACAGACAGCTTCTTCTTCCTCTGTTTCTTCTTCTTCTTCTTCTTCTTCTTCTTCTTCTTCTTCTTCTTCTTCTTCTTCTTCTTCTTCTTCTTCTTCTTCTTCTTCTTCTCCTCCTCCTCCTCCTCCTCCTCCTCCTCCTCCTCCTCCTCCTCCTCCTTCTTTCTCTCTCTCTCTCTCTCTCTCTCTCTCTCTCTGTGTGCACGTGTTGATACTAGGGCTTGCATTTAAGGCTTCATGCTCTTGCTTGACTTATTCTGTTAAGGCTGGCACTCTACTCCTTCTGGATTTTTGGTGGTTGATTGAAGATAAGAGTCTCATGAACTTTCCTGCCCAGGCTGGTTTTGAGCAGCCATTCTCAAATCTCAGCCTCCTAAGAAGCTAGGGTTACAAGTGTGAGTCCCCAGTACCTGGCAAAGGAGAGCTTCTTAAGTCCAAAGAAGGACAAGAGAGAGCTAGGCTAGTCCCGTCTCAGGTGGTCTCAAGGAAAGGTAGATAGCTACTAGGAAAGACAGGTGGCCTACTGGAAACGGATGTCACTGTGCCAAGCCAGTCAAAGGCTTCCTTCCACTAGAGCTTGATTTGAATGACTCACTTTACATTTCAGAAGTAAAACCCCTGCCTATGCGTCTGGCTGGGTCCTGTGTATGCCAGGATGGTCCAGTGGCATCTTCATGGATTCTAAGTCTATGAGGAAGTCCCATGTACCTCTGCATCTGTGGCTCTCGGAGAATCCTTGTGTCCCTTGGACTGTCAGCTGTGGGGTGGGGGAGGGGGTGGCTCTCTGTGTACGTGCCTTTCTGGGAGACAGTGTACGGGAATGTCTTGAAGTTTGTCGCCTGTCAGCCTGTGAAGTCTGTAACACCCTCTTCCCTAGCTGACCCGCAGGCTCTTGAGGGAGAAGCTGCCGGCTCCACTCTTGTCAGGGCTTTGCATGGCCACAACAAGGAGACATGAGCAGCTCTCAGGAGATGCTATTTTGTGCTGGTGGCTGGCAGATTTGCACTTAGAGTTACCTTCACACACACACACACACACACACACACACACACACACATTGCCATACAGCATACAGCTAAGCAGGCCAGGCTCTAAAACCACTCACACATTGCCCCTGGCCTCCTACCGACCTCTGACTGTGGTTTCAAACTCACATCCCTGCCATCCACACTGAGGGTACAGGGAGGGTAGTAGTGAGGACAGGCCAGCCAATAGGCTGGGGTAGGCAGCTCAGATGATATGTTGGGCACAGAAATGTCAGATTTCAGTGGAATTAAGAGATCATCTAAGGCTCAAGGTGTGGCTCAAGTGGAAGAGTGCCTGCCTAGCAAGCAAGCATAAGGCTCTGAGTTCAAACTCAAGTACTGTCTCCCCACTCCAATATTTCCAGCTTGTCTAAGCCCGGAGCTGGTGGCTTGCACCTTAATTCTAGTTAGTCAGGGTGCTCAATTCTGAGGACTGAGGTTTGAAGCCAGCCTATGTAGAAAGGTCTGTGGGACTCTTATCTTTAATTTACCAGCAAAAAGTCAGAATGGAGGTGTGGATCAAGTGGCTGAGTGCTACCTTGATCTAAAAAAAGCCAAGCAACTGTGTGAAATCCTGAAATTAAGCCTTAGAACCAACACACACACACACACACACACACACACACACACACACTCACACAATCTGTGTTTCCCCATCAGTGCACTGACTTCTCAGATCACTCTTGAGCCTATCCTGCTGTCTGGCCAGAGTGACATGGGGTCTCCCACAGTGGCTGGTGATGCAAGAGAAATCACAAGGAGATCACGAGTGAGTCCAGGAAGGGCAGTGGACCCAGTGTAAATAGGAAACCAGAGAAGGAAGGGATTAGAATGGATTGGAGCAACCAGGAAGACTTTCTGAAGGCAGAGATGGTAACTGGATACTGAAAGACTAGCAAGAGAGTAAACTGGCAGTAGAGTGCTTCTCTAGCATAAAAAGGCCAGGGTTTAATCCTCAGTACTTTTGAGGGGAAAAAAGGAGATTGGTAAGAATTGGGTAAGCAGAGACAAAGGATGAAGGGCCCTTTGAGTGAAGTAAGGATGAGGGTAGAGTAGGAGCTTGTGCAGGAGGCAGTGTCTGAGCTGGACAGGGTACCTGGGGCTTCAAAGCCATGATTCAGAATGTCTTACATGGGGCTAGGAAAGCTCCAGGGGCTGTCTTAGTGAGGGGGGGGGCTAGAAGGAAGACATAAAAGGGCAGGTTGGGCAGGGATTTCATGTATGTAAACATCTCTCCAAAAACACATCTGCGCCTCTCCCCAAGAGGAGCAGGTACATGCAGGGCTCAGGATCCCAGTGGCCTCTTGCATTCTCTCTCCCGAGGTGAGAGAGAATGGTTTCTATCCTGAGTGTCCTATGGAAATGGGGACCTGAGCACCTGCAAATGCTGGACTGCATCTCAGAGAGTCTGCTGAGTTGGTTGATGTACAGCCAGGGCCACCAAGCTAGGAATTGGACATGAGTTGGTATAGCCAACTAGGGAGCAGGTATGGCCCACATTTTAAGTCAATATTTGCCAAGTCCTAGAGCCTCCTCCTCTGGGTCAGTTAGAATTCATGAGTTGCAAGAATCAGCAACTCCGTGTTGCTTTGTAGCATCCAAAGATGGGAGGCAGAAAGAACAGAAACAGGCACAGACCACAGTCACCCTCTAACCAGTGTATTAGAATAAACTAGTAACATAAGGAGGTTTCACTATGTTAGTTACATCTCTACATACAACATACTTTGAACAAGCTCACTCTGGTACGTTCTCTCTCTCTCTCTCTCTCTCTCTCTCTCTCTCTCTCTCTCTCTCTCTCTCTCTCTCTTTCTGTCTCTCTGTCTCTGTCTCTCTCTCTCTCTCTCTCTCTTGCCAATCCTGGGCTTGGACTCAGGGCCTGAGCACTGTCCCTGGCTTCTTTTTGCTCAAGGCTAGCACTCTGCCACTTGAGCCACAATGCCACTTTTGGCCATTTTCTATATATGTGGTGCTGGGGAACCAGGGCTTCATGTATATGAAGCGAGCACTCTTGCCACTAGGCCATATTCCCAGCCCTGGTATGTTCTCTTAAGCTTCCTTCCCTCCTCTTTTTCAAACTGTGCTATCTTTATGTACCTGTAATATACTTGGATTCTCTTCATCTTCCAGGACCCTCTTGTTCCTCCCCACCCCCATCTTCTCACTAACTCCCACTCGCAACAGGCCCTGCAAACAAGATGATTTCATCCTTTTTTTTTAAGCACATGCATCCAATTTTATATGAACTTAATGTACTTTTTATTGTTATTATAAAGGTGATATACAGAGAGGTTACAGTTCCATAAATCAGGTATAGAGATCATTTCATTTTGGACAATGTCACCTTTTTATTCTTCTTTATGGCTGAACAATACCCTATTATTTATATATACCACATCTGCTTTATCTATTCATCAGTTGCTATATACCTAGACTGAATCAGCTGCTTGGCTATTGTGATTAGTGTTACATTAAACATAAATATGAAAGTGTCTCTTCTTTTCATTTTTTAGCTGGACTGAGGTTTGAACTGAAGGCCTTGAAGTTTCTAGGCAGGTGTTATTACCACCTCCAGCTCTGCTTTTTTTTAAACCTTCATCTCTTTTTGCACTTCACCTTTCTTTAAATAAATGCTTTTCAAAGAAATTCTTCATTTTAGAAATTCCTTTTTTTTTTTTTGAAATTTAGTTGTACGAACAGGTTTCAATTTCACAAGTCAGGCTACAAGCACAGTGCATCTTGATCAATGCCATGCATTGTTCTCTCCCATCTTTGCCCATCCCATCCCTATCCTCAAGTTATATAGTTCAATTTTTACATAGTGTACACTGAAAATAATGCCTGTGTTTGCTCACCTTTCCATCCTCCACTTGTGCATCCCCTCTTTCATTGTCTTCTCTGAACACATTTTATTCAAAATGAACATAATATTCATTTTGTTAAATGGTTCATTAAGTTGTGTCATTGTTCTCTTCCCCTAGGCTTTCCATTTTTATTTAATTTGTTTGCACTCATAAGCACATAACCCTGTATATGCTATTGTGTATGTTTGTATTTTAGATTTAACTTCTACTTGCTGGCTCTTTTTGAGATAGGGCCGGCTTCCTGCCTGTATAGGATAACAGGTGTGTGCTACCACATCTAGCTCTTCATTAAGAAGAGGTCTCACTGACTTTTCTGCTAGGGCTGACTCAAATGGACATCCTTCCAATCTCAGCCTCCCAAGTAGCTAGGATGACAGGTATGAGTCATTGGCACCTGACCTGATATCTCTCTTATCTGGTGATTTAAGCTACTTCAGATATATGTTAGGTTCTAGAATTTTGTTTTGTTTTGTTTATTGCCAGTCCTGGGGTTTGGACTCAGGGCTTGAGCACTGTCCCTGGCTTCTTTTTGCTCAAGGCTAAGCACTCTACCTATTGAGCCACAGCACCATTTCTGGCTTGTTAGTTTGTGTGGTACTGAGGAATCGAACCCAGGACTTTGTGCATGCTAGGCAAGCACTCTACTGCTAAGCCACATTCCCAGCCATGTTCTAGAATTTTGATTTAACAATATGCTATAGTTTTTCTTTGTGGGGAGGGGGCAGTCCTGAGCCTTGAACTCAGGGCCTGCGCACTGTCCCTGGCTTCTTTTTGCTCAAGGTTAGCACTCTTCCACTGGAGCCACAGCTCAATTTCTGGCCGTTTTTTATATATGTGGTACTAAGGAATCGAACCCAGGGCTTCATGTATACAAGGCGAGCACTCTTGCTACTAGGCCATATTCCCAGCCCCTATGCTAGGGTTTTAATCCTTCTGCCTAGTTCTTTCTTGTCACTCTTATCACCATATCACACCCTATGTAGTCCTGTCAGGCCTAGCAGTTTAGCTGAAGGCAATTCTGGGACAATGAATAGAGCCTTTGAGGATGTGCCACTAGAAAGTTCTTAGCTCAGTCACCTGAGCTAGGGCCCCAAACATGTGACAGAAATAGGGGTAGGGTGCCAGGAACAGCATCAGAGCAGCTGCTTGGACAAGGCAGGAGCATGCAGTAGACACAGAGCCTGGCAGGGGGTTGGACTAACAGAAAGGGTGAATGAGGAAGAATAGGGTAGTTTTCATGAATGAAAATAGAACAATGAAGCCAGTTGACATTATTTAAGGAAAGAGGAATGGGAAAAAGAGAGAAGGAGAAAGTGAGAGTGATTGGAATACATGGCATATAGGAGTGGAAATATCACAGTGAATCATCCTCTTCATATAACTAATGCATACTAATTTTAAGGGGGAGGAAAGAAACAGGGTCTGGAAGCTGTACATACAGATCATGTGGGCACAGAAGCAGTTGTTCCTTATGGCTTGTGCTTTGTTTCTTACTAGGATTTGCTCTGGCCATCTTGCTAGAGAATACTGGACAATAAACTTGCAGACGAAGTGCACGGTGTGAATTCCCACTCACACCCCCCATGCTGTAGGGACTTTACAGGACATCTTACATTGATATGGTATATATATAAGGAGTGGAGTGGATAGGAACATAAGTCTTCCTACTTCAATACTGCTTTTATGAGGCTGGGGGAACTGCCAGGGAAAGGAGATCAAGTTGACACACTCAAAGGGGGAGAAGCCTGGTCTCTAGGTCTCCCTTTCCTCTTTCCATAAAAAACCTGGTTTCCATGTCAGCCTTCGTGGTAATTCTCCTGCAAGAACTGTTGTTTTCAGCATGTCTCGCCAGGGGGCAACAAAAGCCCAGAGGTTGAGACAGACCCTGCCTACGATTTTGCGCATTGATTGTGATGTGTGGAGCACGCGCGTGTGTGTGTGTGTGTGTGTGTTTGTGTGTGTGTGTGTGTGTGTGTGTGTGTGTGTGTTCCCTGGTTGGCCTTCACTGTAAGACTGGAATAAGGCACTCAATTGTGTCTCAAAATTCCTTTCAAAAGGCTATGATACTGCTCTTGGCTGGGATCTTCTGCAGCAGCTCTGGTCACCACCAGAGGGCAGCAGCCAGCACAGTCTTGCAAAGGGTCTTATTTCATACACTTCCTAGCCTCAAATAATTCATGGTCCCCAAGCCAGATGTGCCACTGGCATTGCAAATGTGAATAACTGTCTGTCCCCACTTTGGGCATGGTAAATGCATTGTCTGTGATAAGGTGAGTTAGTGAAGACACTGCAGAGGGCCAGAGTTGACCAAAGCCAGAACCTTAAGGTGTATTCAATAATCCCTGGAAGGGGAAAAGAAAAAGCCCAGAGGACCAGGAAGTCTGTATGGAGCTAAAGCAGAAGGCCAAAAGGCAAAGGGTGAATGAACAGGAAGAATCTCCCTGACCTCAAAGTTCACTGAATGACACCAGAGCAAACCTTATGGTTTCTAGAGCCAGGCTGATCAGATTCAAACCGCAGCTTTTCCAAGTGTCAGCTGTGTGGATTTGGACAAAATATTAAGCCTCTCTGTGCCTTGGATTCTTATCAGAGATTGAGACAGTAATAGTACTGCTCCAACACTAAATGTGTCAAATGGGTCAATTTATCCAAATCCCTTAGAGCAGTGTCTTGTACAGACTTATAACATTTAATGTCTTCTGTTGCTGATCATAGATAAAAGGCCAAGAAAAAGTACAGTCATTGATTTCTGGGGAACAAATCCATACGTTGTTGAAATAGCTGCTAGCTTCCCCAAGACTTTCCTTGTGAGACACTTGGGAACTGGTCCCTATATACAGAGGATTTAAATGGCATCATATGAATGTGTGCTTGAGTACAAGTTAAAGGACTATGTGTAATGTTGAAATGAGATGTATAGTTACCCATGTCTGCCAATAATTACATCAACAATCTGACCAGCCAGCCACCTTTGACTCCACAAACCCTTTCACTATTTATTTATTTATTTATTTATTTTTGTCAGCCATGGGGCTTGAACTCTAAGCTTTTCTGTTCAAGGTTTACCACTTTACCACTTAGAGCCATAGTGCCATGTCTGCTTTTCGGTTGGTTAATTGGAGATAAGAGCCTCATAGACTTTAGTGCCTGGGCTGGCTTCAAACAGAGACCCTCAGATCTCAGCCTCCTGAGTAGCTAAGATTACAGGCATGAGTTATCAGTGCCCAGCCCTTTCACTCTTTTTTTTGTGTGTGGACGATATGTATTTATCATAGATAACATACATACATGTGAAATATGTATGGCTCTATTAACAGGATGAAACAAAGCAGAGAGGATAACAAATTGGTCAGTTACTATAGGACAGAAATACATTTGGTTGCTGTGAGCTATGGAGACTCACATTTTTTGCTGGTGGTGGTGCTGGAGATTGCACTCATACTTCACATGTACTAGGCAAGTGATCTGACACTGTGCTGTAGCTTCAGGAAGTCAGCAGTGTCCTCTTCCTCTCCTCCCTCGCTGCACAAGACTCATCATAAAATCAGTTTGTTTTGTAGGGATATTTTGACATGATTTAAGGTAAAATAAACTTCGGGTAGTAAAAGACCAGTCTTCTGATTTTTTTTTCTCTTTTGTATGTGACAGTATGGGGGCTTGAACTTAGGGCACTCACTGCCCTTAAGCTTTTTCTGCTCCAGGCTCACTCTTTTTTTTTTTTTTTTGGCCAGTCCTGGGCCTTGGACTCAGGGCCTGAGCACTGTCCCTGGCTTCTTCCCGCTCAAGGCTAGCACTCTGCCACTTGAGCCACAGCACCGCTTCTGGCCGTTTTCTGCATATGTGGTGCTGGGGAATCAAACCTAGGGTCTCGTGTATCCGAGGCAGGCACTCTTGCCTCTAGGCTATATCCCCAGCCCTCCAGGCTCACTCTTGAAATTATATACTCAAATGGAGCATGGGGCCCTTATGCTCCCTCCCACATTGCTTTCAAAGTTGGCCTGGTTTGACCCTGCCCTCCCTGGCTCCCTGCTAGGCATAATGCCAAGGAGCATCTGGTACCTTGTTCTGTCCCAGGCTGGGTGAAGTAGACTGGAGCCGGTGCCTGTCACCCTTCTCGCTGCTGGCTTCTCATGGCTCTCAGGAAATTGTAGCTTCCCTTCCTGCTGTTGGGAATGTCAAGTTCTCTGCCCTGGCGCTGAAGGGCACTAAACCTATGAGGCAGTGACAGTGCTCACCTACAGAATAACAACATTGGCTGGATCAAAATGAAAGTGCAGGGGCTGGGAATATGGCCTAGTGACAAGAGTGCTTGCCTCATATACATGAAGCCCTGGGTTCGATTCCCCAGCACCACATATATAGAAAACAGCCAGAAGTGGTGCTGTGGCTCAAGTGGCAGAGTGCTAACCGTGAGCAAAAAGAAGCCAGGGACAGTGCTCAGGTCCTGAGTCCAAGGCCCAGGACTGGCCAAAAAAAATGATAGTGCAAGTCAGGTGTCAGTGGCTCATGCCTGTAATCCTAGCTACTCAGGAGGCTGAGATCTGATGATCCAAGTTTGAAGCCAGCCTGGGAAAGAAGGTCTGTGAGACTTCATGAGTCCATGAGATTCTTATCTCTAATTAACCACCAAAATCTGGAAGTGGAGCTGTGGCTCAAGTGGTAGAATATTAACCTAGAGCAAAAAGTTAAGGAACTATGCCCAGGCCCTGAAGTCAAGCCCCAGTCAACATTTGTAGGCTATTAAAATCCATCTTCCTTTTCTTGAACCATCTTCCTTGAAGCCCATCTTCCTTTTCTTAGGAATTAAGAAGTTACCATTTTCTAATGTATCCTGACATGGATATTCTATATAAAAAACACACATACACAAGTTCCCCCCCCCCCCATTCCTTTGCTCTTTAAGAAAAAGTTGTACATAAAATGATCCTCATTTCATTTGGTTCATTTGTGATGCTGGCAGACAGTCCCAGGGTTCAGGCATGCCAGACAGTCCATGCCATTTTTGCTTAAGGCTATCAATCTACTATGAGCCACAGAACCACTTCTGGTTTTCTGATGGCTAATTGGAGAGAAGAGTCTCATGGACTTTTCTGCCTAGATGGCTTTGAACCGTCATCCTCAGATCTCAGCCTCCTTAGTAGCTAGGATTATAAGTGGGAGCCACCAGCACCTAGCTCTCACTCATTTTTGTTTATTATTAATAAATATGTAGGTTGTTTTCAGTCTCTCTTGGTGTTGAATTGAAGAGTCATGTAAATGAGCATATGGTCTATTTGAAGTCCTTCTTGCCCTTAGACATAGCCCTTAGAATTTTTTCCCTTGTTTAAGATGATTTATTGGTTCTCTTTCAACCTCTTAGAGATGCTACTGGAAGACCATTCAAAGTTACTTTTAATACTGTTTCAGACAATAAAAGAATTAATGAGCACTCACAGATCTACTTTCTAGCTTGATACATAGACCATTAGCATAGATGTGAAACCCAGGGTGCCTCTCTCCAACTGCATTTGCCTCACTTTCTGCCCAGGTCTCTAAACAACTGTTGTACTGGACATGGTTTTACCATTCCAGTATTTGCATTTGTCCTTTTTTGTTTCCACTTCCTGGAGTTTATTTCAATAAATATTATTTTATATGATCAGAAGCACATAGGCATTGTGCCTTTGTGTTCCCCTTCGACGAATGTCCTCCCAAGTCTCATTGTGTGTGAATGCCTAGAGTCCCATATAAGTAATCATGTCCTGGTATATGTTACATCTAGTTTGTCTCTCTGAGCTTGGCTTACCTCACATAACATGATTTGTTCTAGGTCCATCCATTTCCCTGCAAATTACATATTATTATTCTGTGCATAGGTACCACATTTTCTTGATCCACTCATCTATTGTAGGGCATCAGGGCCCTTAGAAATTTTTATCTGTGAGTCTGAATACCTCTAAGAAATTACAAATACAGAATTGAGGAAAATACGAGGGAAGCACTCTTGCCACTAGGCCATATCCCCAGCCCAGAATTGAGGAAAATAGTCTCAAATCAAGATGCCTGGAAACATGGGAAAGGTAAAGTTTCCATCTTTACTTGTGCTAACTTCGAATTGGATTTTAACATTTCTTTCACTGTGAACTCAGAGCAGTCTGCACTATCTGTAACCCTTTCATCTCAGATGATGGGATTTTGAAGTTTCATTATACTCATCCTCATTTGTCACTTTGGATGGTAGTTACTAGCTTTTTCACTAAATCTGGTTACAGCATATATTAATAAAGATTCACGCATTATTGCTGCACACATTTAGTTTACCAAAATATTTGGGTGGTAGTATTTCAATGTAATTGCTTAGCTTTGTAATTACATATTTTTGTGTGTGTGAAAGTAGATATAACACATAATTTTACCATCTGAATTGATTTTAGGTTTATAGAGTAGTGACATTAAGTATATTCCCAACCATCTGTTAAGTTTTTAATCTTCTGGAACTGAAAACTTCTGCATCCATTAAATGATAAACAGCTCCCTATTCATTAGCTGCTGCCTATGTTGCACCTAGCAGCTATTATCCTATTTTCTGTTCCTATAATTTTGAGTCTTTCAGATACCCACCTCGTTTGTGAGTGGAACCATACAGTATTATTTCATTTAGCATAGTCTTTTCAAGGTTCAACACTTAAGTAATTGGTTCTTTCCACTTAAAGTCTATAGCTTGATCAGTGTTTTATTACTGTCACAATTTTATTTCTTTTTAACGATAAGATTCATTGTATTTATTTGCCAAATTTTGCTTATTCTTTCATCCATTGATGGATTTTTGATTGTTTCTAATTTTTGCTTATTATGAATATTGCTGCTATGAACATTAGTGTGCAAATATCTCTACTCTCTCCATTATGTGTATGCATGTTGGTACTGGGGTTTGAACTCAGGTCCTCATACTCTTGCTTTGCTTTTTCGCTCAAGGCTGATGCTCTACCACTTGAGCCAAACCTCCACTCTTGGCTTTTGGTTTTAACTAGACATAAGAGTCTCACAGATTTGTCTGTCCTGGCTGGTTTTGAACCCAAGTCCTTCTATCTCGGCCTCCTGAATAGCCAGGGTTACAGTGTGAGCCACTAGTACCTCCAGGTAGCCTCAAATTTAGGATTTTCCTACTTCAACCTCCGGAGTGCTGGGTTACAGTTGTACACCACCACCCTGGTTTACTTTTTCAACTCTTTCAGTTATAAAGTCAGAAGTTGAATTACTGGATCACATGGCATTTTAAAAAAATTTATTTATTTTATTGTCAAAGTTATGTACAGAGGGGTTACAATTTCATACATAAGGCAGCGTGTACATTTCTTATCCAACTTGTTACCTCCTACCTCATTTATGCCCCACCTCCACCCCCTTCCCATATCCCTCCCCTCCCCATGAATTGTACAGTTGGTTTACAGCATAAAGTTTTGTAAGTATTGCTGTTGCATTGCTTTTTTAAAAATCCTTTTTTATTATTTTGATATTCCCCTTTCCTTCCCTAGTTCCAGTACAGGTATATACAGTATCCAGGGTACCCAAGTCAGTTAGTGACACCAGGGGTAAAACCATGGGGAAGAAAGACAAAAGAAAAAAAGCATGTTTTCACATGGTATATTGAACATAACAACAACAATGATAAACAACTTGTTCCCATAACTTGGAGTTCATTTTGCTTAGCATCATCTTATGTGTTCATATGTACTAGCTATTGAGCTATTGTGATCATCTGCTCGGACTATCCTAAACATGTACTAATTATTACCAATAAGGGAAACCATAGAGTCAATGTTTCTTTGCGTCTGGGTCACTTCACTTAGTATGATTTTTTCCAAGTCCTTCTATTTCCTTACGAATGGGGCAATGTTGTTCTTTCTGATAGAGGCATAGAATTCCATTGTGTATATGTGCCACATTTTCCTGATCCACTTGTCTACTGAGGGGCATCTAGGTTGGTTCCGTATTTTAGCGATGACAAATATTACATGGTATTTCTATGCTTGAATATTTTAGAGGAATATGAATTTATTTTATGCATAAAAATATGATTCTGACCAGGCATGGTGAAGCACACCTCATATTCCAGCATTCAGGAGGAGGTTGAGATAGGAGGATCTACAGTTCAAGATCAGGCTGGATTACATACACTACTGTACCCTGCACAAAACAAAACAGGATTTTGAAATAAGCCTGCTGAATCCTGTCATATGTATTTTGACTGCTTACTTTGGCCACTAGATGGGGGACTTCTCACCAAGGACGGATCTTTCCTTGTACTTCCTCAGGAACTCTCCTAGGGGTGCTGTCAGCGCCTAAGACACATCCTAACTGAACTCAGCCCAGAGGGAGAGATAGGACTGAGTCACGGACAATTAAAGGTACTTCAGCCCGTTGCGGGAGGCTCGCGCTCTAATCCTAGTTACTCAGGATCCAAGGATCACGGTTTGAAGCCAGCGCAGGGGAAAGTCCATGAGTCTTTTATCTCCAATTAACCACCCCAAAGCCCGGAGTGGAGTCGTGGCTCACGTGGTAGAGTGCCAGCCTTGAGCAAGAACACTCAGGGGCAACGCCCAGGCCCCAAGTTCAAGCCCCAGAACTGGCACCAAAAAAAAAAAAAAAAAAAGACATTTCAAGTATCTCCCTTGATGCCAGCTTCCTACTCAGGACAATATCCACGCCCTCGGATGAATTTCCTTTGTCCTTAGCGTGTGATCTTTGGCAAGGCCGTACGTATTCTGCTAATCTCGTAGATTACCAGTGAGGCCCGTGGAGAGCCCTGTGCGCAATCTGCGCGCGGAGCTGGGTCACAGAGCCCGGGTACGAGGCTCACGGTGGGAGCGCCTCTCTCCTCGCAGGGGACCGCCCCACGTTTGGGACGCCGCCTTTGGGCTGCAACGTGCCCCGTCGGGGCGAGGGGGGGGTGGGGGGATTTGGCCAAGACCCGGCAACAGCGCTTGGTCCTCCGCGCCGGAGGGCGGCGCTAGTGCGAGCCCGACCGAGGGCGGCGCTCGGGCCGGGCTCCTCTCGGCGGCGGCGCACGGCCGGCGCCCGTCCGTGGGGCGGGGACGCGGCGGCGGCGGCGGTGGCGGCTCCGTGTCGCCGGAGCCCGAGCGCGCAGGCCCGTCCCGGCGGCCAGGGGGCGGGCGGGGTAGGGGCGCCATGTGGTTCATGTACGTGCTGAGCTGGCTGTCGCTCTTCATCCAGGTGGCCTTCATCACGCTGGCTGTCGGTGAGAGTTCGCGCCCCGGGCCCGCGCGGGCTCCCGCCCCGGCCGGCATCTGTGTTTCCCGGGGGTCGCGTCGCGGGCGTTCCGGAGCGAGTCGGGACCCCCGGCCGGCGCCTCGGGGCTCGGCCCACCCCACCCGGTCCGGCCCCTGCCACGGAGCCCAGCAGCCTGGCCGGACCGCGGCTCCTGCCGGCTGTCACAAAGTCCGCCCGGCAGTGCCCGGGAAAGGCGGACCGAGTGCCCAGCCGGTGCCCGCGAACCGCCAACCGCTCCCCCTCTCGCGGCCCCCGTGCCTCGCTTCTCCTGACACCTGCGACCGCCTCCCCTGGGTGCTTTGTACTTGGGCTCCCCGCCTCCCTGGACACTTGTCCCCGATCCGTTCTCAGTGGAGCTCTCACCTCCGGGAAGCCCTTCGTGGACTCGTGGTGGTCCAGCAATCTCCTCCGCTCCTCCCGGGTGGCACTGCCGCTCTGGGGTGCCCGACTCCCCTCCCGGCTGGGTCCCACCACCCATCCCGGGGGAGGGGAAGGGGAAGGGCCTTGCCTGCCCTGTGCTGTCCTCTCAACCCACACGGCCCACACGAAGTGCCCCGCAGCTATTGATTGAACAAGTGAACAAAATCGAGCTTTCTAGACCAGAGGTTATAACGCTTGGAGTAGGGAAGTGAAAAGCTGGCTTCCATTCGTTTCTATAAAAGTTTCTTCTTTAGTTGCCCTGACCAGGTTCTACCATTCCAGATTTGGAAAGGCACTTCAGAAATCGCTCGGTTTCTTGTTGACTTTCTGGAGTCTGTGAATAGCTGATGGGGATCCAGCTCCCTAAGGGGGGAAGGACCAGGATGAAAGGAGTGACCCTGACTGATGTTCTCATTGCTCACCCCATCCCTCCCAGCCGCTGGACTCTACTACCTGGCAGAACTAATAGAAGAATACACAGTGGTCACCAGCAGAATCATAAAGTACATGATCTGGGTAAGTGGCAGCTTTCCTCAGGCTCATCCTCCCGCTTTTGTCCTACCTCAAGCAGGAAGTGGATGCAGTTTAGCCTGGATGCTGAGAACCCTTCTGGGCTGTTTCCTCCTGCTATGGGATAGGGCTCCCCTGTCAAGAGCCCTGTTTTTCAGATCTGCACTCCCTGGCCTAGATCTTCCTGGCCTCCTTACCCAAGTGGCACTGCTGCAGACCTTATGCTCTGTGCATAACCTGCAGCTAAGTGTACAATCTCTGTTGACAGGACTATGGCTTTGCCTTTCCTTGGTTGTCCCCCCACATCCTATGCTCATAGCAACCATGAGGACGGCTCTGAATGCTTGCTCATCACCCTTTTTCTAATAGGGTTTTTCTAATAGGGCTCATTCTAAGGGGAACACCTTGTCTCTGTCCCTGCTCTCCTTTAGCCTTATGAGCAGCTTCTCTTCCTGTATATACCCCTTGCTGATGTTGTCAAGGCCACAGGACTGACTGCTGGCAGACATTTCCATCAGCTTCAGGGAGGGCCAAGGATTGGTGACGGTGCGGGTGGACAGAAAGCGTCCATTACCTCTCAATGCATATAGTATCTGCAGCTACTTTGACTCTGGCCTGGATTTGGATATTAACAGCGAGACAAGACAGTAGCTTGGAGGGTCTGGAATTAGGCGTTCCTTCCTTATGAAGTGCTGATGACTGTATGTCCTTCAGAAGTACTTTCCAAACTGTAGGCACAATTCATTATTGATATATAATTGATTCAGTAAGTCATGTTCAGCATGGAATAAGGTGGAATAAGGTGGAATAAGGTGTAGGGTGCAGCTCTGTGGCGTTGCTTCTGCTTAGGTTAGCATTAGCATGCTGTAGCCCTGGGTTCGATCCTCAGTACCCGAAACAAAAACAAAGAAAGAAAAAATGACTAGAATTGAATTTGAATTCTGATCACATATATGTGGGTGTGTTGTATGTTGGGATCATTATGTAAAATGTTTTCCAAAACTACGGTTGCTGTCAAAAATGCTTGACGAGGGGCTGGGATATGGCCTAGTGGTAAGAGAGTTTGCCTCCCATACATGAAGCCAGCACCACGTACACAGAAAATGGCCAGAAGTGGTGCTGTGGCTCAAGTGGCAGAGTGCTAGCCTAGAGTGGGAAGAAGCCAGGGACAGTGCTCAGGCTCTGAGTCCAAGGCCCAGGACTGGCAAAAAAAAAAAAAAAAAAAAAAAAGCTTGACAAAATGACATTCGGAGATGCCCTTACTTGCCTAGCAAGTACAAGGTCCTGTGTTCAAACCCTAGTACAGGGTGGGGGGGGGGGAGATAATTTCCCATAGGTTACTGAGATTATAGCTGGGAGGAGGAAGAGGAGACAGAAACCAACTTAGTGCTACCAGAGTGGGAGCGGGTAGGGAGTGTAGGCAGGTTCCCAGAAGTTCTCTGTACCTCGTGCCTCTGGTTATTTCAGTTCTCCACGGCTGTGCTGATTGGCCTGTACGTCTTTGAGCGCTTCCCCACCAGCATGATTGGTGTGGGCCTCTTCACCAACCTCGTCTACTTTGGCCTTCTCCAGACATTCCCCTTCATCATGCTGACCTCGCCTAACTTCATCCTGTCGTGCGGTGAGAGGGGCAAAGTTGGGGAGGCAACTGACATGGCTGTGTCAACTCATCCTGGGCACTGAAGGGGATACAGAGGTGGCGGCAATGCCAGGCAGTCCGCTAGGCTGGTGGGGAAGGTGGACTTCTGACTCATGAGGATCCTAGCACCTGCCTAGAACTTGTTGGGATGAGGGGCTCAGGCTAGAAAGCCAGTTTGGGAAGGGAAAAGAGTTTGTGGGTTGATGAAGTCACAGTCCCTGGCTGACTAGTTCTAGACTCTAGGAAAACACTTGACTCACAATATTTGTAGTCCTTTGGCTTTTCATCCAGTCTTTTGGTTCAAAGTCATGGTCAGAACTAGAGCCCAATGGGGCTGTGAGGCCCCTGCAGACACTGGTCTGGTGCAAACACCTCCTTGCTGGCTTTTTCTAGTGAGTTCTCAGCCCTTGGCGCTACCTCAGGCATAGACCCAGCCTTCTTGCTTTAGTCCAGATACCATTTTCTGATACCATTTCCCCTTTCTAGGCCTTAGCTACTCTAGAAATATCAAAGGTGATGTTTCTGACAGGATTATAGATATTTGTAGCTATTCATAGTGAAGGTTTCAGAAAACCTTTGGTCACAACATTGCCCTTTCTCTTGCTAACAGCTAATGGCTATCCTAGCCATGGAGCAGGGTATCAGATGGAGTTAGGGTGTTTTAGAGATACTTTTCTTTATCTGGGACTGGGGGACCTTAAAAAATTTTTATGGGCAGGAAGCTATAGTTGAAAGTTTGGCTGGCCTCTTTCCACACTAGGCTGGCCTAGTGTGATTTTATCTTGGAATTTATTCAGCAGACATTTGTGTAGGAGTTCCTCCCATGGAGACTAGACCTCTGCATCCTCCCAGGAAGGAGCCCCATGTACCCTCCCCCAAGCTCCCTTAACTCTTGCTCTGTCTTTTTTCTTTTCTGTTTTTTTTTCCTTTCTTTCTTTCTTTCTTTTTTTTTTTTGGTCAGTCATGGGGCTTGAACTCTGGGCACAGTCCCTGAGCTCTTCAGCTCAAGGCTAGCACTACCACTTGAGCTACAGTGCCACTTCCAGAATCTCACAGATATTCTTGTCCAGGCTGGCTTTGAACCATGATCCTCAGATCTGAGCCTCCTGAGTAGCTATGATAACAGGCATGTGCCACCAGCACCCAGCCCCTAGCTCTCTCGTCATTCAACCATTTAGATGCCTAAGGAAGTTTTTCTGAAAGAGCTTGTGAGCATCATTCACCAACATGGCTTCAGTATCCTTTAGCCTTCGTGTGTGGCTAGGTATAGCAGAGCTGTGGTCTTCAAGGGTTGAGTCAAGTAGAAAAGTGAGCCATGAAATTGCTGTGAGGGGTCAGATGCAGCAGACACATTCTTCCCAATGCCTGCTCTTCATCCTGCTGTGAGAACAAGCAGGGCTGCGGCCTCTGAGCTGCCTGTCCCCAGGATCTGCTCACTTGTTCCTTTTTGTAAACTTGTACACTGAGGAGGGGTATGTGGGACCAGAACATACCAATTCAGAGCCTCACTCTGGGTAGTATGGGGAAGTACTCCCCAGAATTCTGACAAACCCTAAGAATGGACCTTCTGTTCCCAAGGTATGAAAGTCCCTTTATTTGAGGAAGCCTTCTTCCTGCTGCCCAGTTTTGAGTAGAAACCTATAGAGGTTGGGGGGGGAAGTGGAGTCTGTCAGCTTGCCTGTGACTTTCCTGCATCTGCTGCCCATAGTTTTATTTAGGGCTCACATCCAATAAAAAGTAGGTTCATTATCACAACACTTTGAATTATGTAACTAGGAAATTTCATGTTTATAACATGCTAGAGCTTTCTTACCTACCATGTAGTTTTACTCATAAAATTTTACTCTCCAGTAGGCAGGTTGGGGCTGATTCTCTCATCTTTACAGATGGGGAACTGAGTTGTAGATGGTTCTGTACTTGACAGAACCATACTTTGGTTTGGGTCCCAGCTCCCAGGGCCTTTTGAAATTCAATTCCAGCTTTGCATTGGTTCTCCCAAACTGACTGCCTCTGTTCCCTCTACAGGACTAGTGGTGGTGAATCATTACCTAGCATTTCAGTATTTTGCAGAAGAATATTATCCTTTCTCAGAGGTAAGGTGTGTTAATACATGTACCTAACAGTGACAGGGAAGAAAAGTGGGGTTTGCCTTGAAAACTTAGCTATGATCTGAAACTCAGGCCATTTGAGGATCATATATAAATATATATTTATTATATGTATATATATGGAGTAGGCGGGGAGAGGGGGAGAGGGGTCCTGTGGCTTCAACTAAGGGCCTGGGCACTGTCCCAGAGCTTCGTTGCACAAGGCTGGTGCTCCACCACTTGAGACACAGTCCTACTTGCAGCTTTTTGGCAGTTAATTGGAAATAAGAATCTCATGGAGATGCTGGGCATATGGCCTAGTGGTAGAGTGCTCTCCTCGTATACATGAAGCCCTGGATTCGATTCATCAGCACCACATATATAGAAAAAGCCAGAAGTGGTGCTGTGGCTCAATTGGTAGAGTGCTAGCCTTGAGCAAAAGGAAGCCAGGGACAGTGCTCAGGCCCTGAGTTTAAGCCCCAGGACTGGCAAAACAAACAAACAAACAAACAAAAAGAATCTCATGGACTTTTCTCTCTGGGCTGGCTGGCTTTGAACCAGGATCCTCAGATCTCAGCCTCCTGAGTAACTAGCATTACAGTCCTGAGTCACCAGAGCCCAGATAAGGATCATGTCTTTAAAAATATGGAAAATATACAAATAATTTCTGAAAGTAGGGTGTCTGACATGGGAAAGACATTGCTTCCATTACCTCAGTAAGTCTTTTGGGTCTCCTAGTAGGGTCACTGGGCTGGTGTTTGTTACACAGATCGCCCAGACAGGGCAGGCTGGGCTATGGTCCTGAGCCTCAGCTCCCCTCAGTGGCCTGCGAAGGAATTTTTTCCCACACCTTCCTATTCCAGTTTGAAGCCTCAGGCAAGAACAAATTCTCTCTTTTTAGGTATGTGGTCACATTCAGTCATCACTATCCTCTATCTTTTTCTGTTGAATTATCTACAGCCTGAAAACGTCCTGCTTCCTATGTCCCAGTCCCTGTAGAGATCAGGGGTGACACCTGAGCACCCCCCCGCCCCCCACCATACATCTCTAAACCCATATTGACCTTCGGCACACTCTGCTCTTGTTGCCAGGTCCTGGCCTATTTCACTTTCTGCCTGTGGATAATCCCCTTTGCATTCTTTGTGTCACTTTCGGCTGGAGAGAACATCCTGCCCTCAACCATGCAGCCTGGAGGTAAGAAGGGGTTCCAGACTGGGGGACAACAACATGGCCCAAGTCAGCTTGGGGAAGCCGAGCCCAACCCTGTGATGAACCACTGGGACTCAAGGGTGGGAGAACTGTGCCCATGAGGGCACACATGCACACTCATCTTCCTGCCTGTGTCTCTACAGATGACGTGGTCTCCAATTACTTCACCAAAGGCAAGCGGGGAAAACGCTTAGGGATCCTCGTTGTCTTCTCCTTCATCAAAGAGGCTATTCTACCCAGTCGTCAGAAGATATACTGACCCCCTTGGGGAGGGCATGTGGGGACAAGATCAGGAGAGTTAGGCCCCTGCGCCTCTGTGCTAGTAGGGGCCAGGAACCTGGAGGGCACTACTGCAGGCCTGGACTTCCCTCCCCTCAGTTCTGAAGCCCCATCCCCACCCTCCTTGGGGCTCAGCTTGGCTTGGATCCGATGCTGCCAGGGGCTGTGACCTCAAAGGGCACCAGGAGGGTGGCAGAGCCTACTTAGCCAGAAGGCCATGTCCCTGGCCCTCCTTCTCCCCTTCCAGTAGGGGCAGCAGGGTAGGGTCTGTGAAGCTGGAGAAGGCTGATGATAACTTCTCTGGGCAGATGGCCATAGGGACAGCCATGGCTTGGCATTTCCAAGAGAAATGGGTTTTTTTGCTGTTGAACTGTGATTTTTGTCTAATTGCTGGTTCCCATTTGAATAAAGTTTCTAGGTGGCATTGTTTGCCTTAATACCCCAATAGTTCATCTTTTCTTCCTGCTAACCTTTGCCTGGACTGAGCATCTTCATTCTGCAGGGTCTCCTCTTGTGGGCCTGGGCTTCCCTTCCAATGGAGCTCTTCTTGTAGCCCTTAGTGAGAAGGGAGCGGAGATGAGCAGCAGAGCCTGGGTAGGGAGTGGGGTAGGGGTGAAGGCAGTCTTTCTCATGCACCTCCCTCTTCTTCCAGCTCTTCTTTCCCCAAGGCTCTGTGATTATCACGCTGGGAATAGGAGAGGAGTCATTTTAGGACTGGGTCTTTCAGGTGTACATGTACAATATCTTATTTGAGGAAAAGGAGTGGTATCTGGTAAAATTCTATCTCAAGCTCAAGGAAAAATTAAAATTGGCTTTCAGGAAGCCTGGGCTATAGCCTGTTTTTTTAAGAAATGGGGTTGTTGGGCTAGGCTGTCTGTCACTCTAAGCACATGAGGTCTCTGTTGTGTGTGCTCCTGGCTCCTGACACCTAAAAAGGCAGGCTACAGCATTTGTTGACCCTGCACTCCCAACTACAGTGCCTTGCAAGTGCTTAACAAATACATATTGGAATGAAATCTCCATGACAGCCGTCACCTGCCATGTCCTATACCTCACAGTAAGTCTGGCAGGAACAGAGATGGACTGCACATGTGGCACCTCTATGCTACTGGAAAGACCCGTGTGCTTGAAGACTTTCTGTGACATGCCTGAAGTCCTTCATGGCCCTTCAATTTACTTTTCCACTTCTGTTCTCTTAAAAAGGTCAGCCTTCCCCTTTCCCTGGGAGGACTGGCACATTTTAGTCTTCTCATGGGAGAGAGGTTGCCAGGCCCTTTTCTGCTATGCAGATGGGTAGATAAGGTAAGGGGCACAAAACACTGTCCTCATTGATGGCTGACAGTGGCCCCAGTTCTCCTGTGCTATCCTTTTCTTTGTTACTCTGATGGTGTGGTTTCACCCCTTTCCTTCACTCTACCACCAGTCAGTGCTCCCAGGACCATCCAGGGATCTTCACAGGCTAAATCCTGTGGAATTCTCACACCCTTAACACCAGGTGGCATGGCTTATTACTGCCTGCTTCTTGAATTATACTTTCCTGGTACTTCTGTGGCTGGCTGGCCCTCTACCTCTGGCTGTCTACAGTCTCTTGTGCAGGCTTCTCTCCTTGCCCCAGGCACATTGGGGCCTCTCAGGGTTCTGTTTTGGGTCCCTGGAGAAGCCCATCAATGTTGATGGCTTCAGGGACTCTGGAGGAACACAGCATTGACCTCCAGCCCCAGCATCCCTCCTATCTTCTGAAGTTCTGTCTCCTGGGTACACAAATAACACATCCATGGCCCAGACGGCATCTGCTGCAGTCCTCCATCACCTTATCCCTTTGGAACCTGCGTTGGCCCTAGGATCATTCAAGAGCCAGATGGAACATTTGCTTTCTATCCTCACATTCTCATTTTCATACAGCCAGTCTCTGAAAACTGTCAAGTCTATCCTAACATCTCTTGGTTTGAGCCATTCCCACAGTCATCAACTTTCCCTTGGTTTATTGGGCAACCTCCTATACTTATCCCATGCCAGCTGGAGTTCTTTCTAAAATGTACAACTGACCAAGTCACTCCTAGTCTAAAACCTTCTATGGCTCCCACTGCCCTTAGGATAAAGTCCAGACCCCTTGATGTGGCTTGAGACTCCTAGCAGCAACCCTGCTAACCTCTCTGGCCTCATCACTTGCCTTTTTGTGCTATGGGTCTCAGCTTCTGGAATACAGAGATACTGTAGTTCTCTTGCCACTTCGATTCTCCTTTCTACTAATCACATTGGTACTTTCTCAAGTTATTAGATTTTACTTCCTCCAAGAAGCTTTGAATATCTCCTCCCCTCTCCCCACTTGCATTGCACCCCACAGATCATTCCAGGCTTGTTTGCCTGCTTTATGATCTGTCTCCCAACTAGGCTGTAAGCTCCTTGAGGGCAGGGACTATTCTTGGATTTTTGTATCAACAGTGCCTAGTTTGTTACTTGGCACATGAAAAGCACTCAATAAATGTTTGTTTAATGAATGATCAGTGATGTGGACTGCAGGGTTTCCAGGATGGCTTCCTGGAGGAATTTTAAGTCACTCCCATCTTTCTCTCCAATAGAGATTCCCCCCCCCCCCCACACACATATGTTGCCCATGCTTCCCTTACTGCCAACCCCTCCATAGCAGCTGGGAGCAAGGGATGGCACCCATAGTAACAGGGGTGCCATGGTAACATACTAGTTGTCCTTCATGCCATATGGATCTGTAGAAGAAAAATGAGGCTTTGAGCCCACAGCAGGAAGGACAACCTGAACACAGGGCAGAATTTTCCCATGGTGCCTCAATCCTGGAAGCCTTGTTCCCATTGGGCTGGGGGAGGGGTGGAGGATAGTATGCAGTGTGAACGTGGGAGCTCTGCCCTAATTTTTCAAGAAAGGAGGCCTGGAATCTGGGTTTGGGGTTGGAGGACTCCTGTTCTTGAGCTTAGAAGGGGCTGAAGCCAATGGGAACTCCTGCCCATTTTTCTACCCACACAACGTAAATTACCACATTTCCACGGCCTCAGGTAGAGACTACCAGTATAGCTTTATGAGGACTATGGAGGAGGGGGCAGGGCTAAGAGCACTTGATGAGCTTGCAGTGCTTGCAGGAAGGCTTCGTCAAATGTCTCACGCATGTTCATGGCCACACTGTCAATCCAGGTGTCTTTAACTACGTGTCGCTTCTGGGCCAGGTTAAGTATGCTGAGGGCATGTAAGCCCTCGGGCACATTCATCCTGTATGGCTGAGACTTTGGGAACAGCGAGCCGACTATCACCTTGAAAGGCAGCTGGGGCATGGGCGCCACCCAGTGGCCATCCACGGTGTGCAGACTCAGATGTCCATAGGCATCCTGAGTCACCTCCAGGTAGCTGCTGAAGTCATGTTCCCTGTGCCGGTCTGGATGCACACCCAGGCGGATGCCCTGTGGGTACCTGATGTCCGTGGTAGGAAATGCAGCAGGGTTATTGCTAACATTCCATAACTTGGGCCTCTGACAGATGGTGGCTACCTTAAAGGGCTTAGGCAGTATCTTAGGCTGCAGTAAACTCTGCAGGCGTGCCTCCACAGTGCGGCGGGAGCCCTTGGTTCCTGAGGTCTTGGAGAGGTCAAAGAAACAAGGTTGGGCACCAGCCTCTTGCATAGTGCTGGAGACGAGGGGTTGGCTTTGTTTCTTGGAATGGAGCCACTTCTGGAAATCAGTCTCTCTCCGAATGCTTTGTTCTTTCTGCAGCAATAGAATGGTGGAAGGCTGTTCCTGTACTCAGGTGAAGGAGGCCCTGTGGCTATAGGGAGCCCTAAATTTGATGAAAGAACTGTTGGCCTAAAGCCCTTGCTCTAAGGAAGCTGCTGGGCCAACGGGGAGACAAAGCCTTTCCTGTAGGGAAGACTTTCACCCTAATGGGGAATACATCTGGTTTGACCTCTATTGACCTTGAAGAAGGAGGAGCAGTTCCTGCCTAAGAATATATGAAGCTTTGTGGGATATGTAGTCCTCTCCCCACATTGGAATTCCTAGTCTGGTACTGGAGACATGTCCTACAACAAGAGATTCTGGTATGATGGGAGGTGGGGGGAAGTAAATGAGAAGTGCAAACTATGTATGTATGTCCTTGACCCAGGAGGAGAAAGGAAAAGGTTTGGAAGGCCTGGAGTTGGGGGAAGTGATGATCCTTGAGATGTCTGGTAGGGGTGGATCCAGTCAGTGCTGCTCACAGACTGGGTGGTGATGACAGAGTTCTGTCCTTACTTCCACCTGTCCCAGAACCTCCTCACCCTATGGCCTCAGTATATCTCACTTCCAGACTGTTGCTAAGCAATCAAACGCTTTGGAGATTGACCCAGCTTCAGGAGTAATTTCTGATTAGGCTAAGCCAATCATCGTAATTCCATCAGCCTTGCCCCAGACGTGAGTCAATCAGCATAAGGCTTTCCTTTAGTTCCAGTCATTGGAATGAGTAGACACATGGTCTGATTGAGGCCAATAAAAGATACCCTAGCCAAGGAGATTCACTGAGTGGGTATCTACAAGGGGCTTCTGGGAAGGGTTAGGGCCACAGGAAACAGATGGGCTTTGCCTCTTCTGGACATGTGTGTGACTATTAGCATTTTGTGACAGGGACTTAGAACACAGGCAGAGAAATGCAGCTAAAATAGAGCTGGAGTTGGGGAACAGTCATAGGGTCCTGGAGCCCTCTCCACATTGAGACCCACTTAAGACTGCATATATCTTTCTGGGTTTTCTGGTTATTTTAGTCTTTCATTAATATGAATCCCTGCCCAATCTCTAGTTGTCCATCTCTAACTCACGTCTGTGTGTGAGTGCTGATACTGGAGCTTGAACTCAGGCCTGGGAACTGTCCCTTAGCTTTTTTTTTTTTTTTTTTGCCTAAGGCTGGCACTCTACTACTTGAACCACAGCTCCATTTTCCAGCTGAGCTGGCTTCGAACCACAATCCTCAGATCTCAGCCTCTTGAGTAGCTAGGATTACAGATGTGAGCCAGTGCCAGCTTCCAAGTTCCATGTGATCTGCAAGTTTTCCCTTTTCACTGTACCTTGTATTCCCATGTTCTCCCATGCCTTCCCACATGGCTTTTCCTTCTACTCCATCAGGCCTTGCCAACCCACATGGCTGCCTATGCTCAAAGACCTGTAAGCATCCATTCATTCCATCAGAAGGGGAACCATGCCTTACCTTCTCCCTTGCCTCTAAGCTTCTTGAGTTTAGAGTGAGTGCTAAGTGTCTGTGGAGAGGAAGCATGAATCTTCTTTTTAAAATATGAGTTCTAGTGATAGGCAGGACCATGGTCTTATTAGAGTCTCTCATCTCGAACAGGAAGTGTACCAAAAAGGCCTCATTAATACTTACTAAATTAGGCTGCTTTCTAACGCTGAACAAGACCTTTGACCTGAAAAAGGGAATTTCAGCTAGTAGGGGGTAGGGTGGGGGTGTTTGATGGAGAGAACTCCCACTCTGGGCATGAGTGCTCTTGTCACTAGAACAGGTAGGTCTCTGCCTCTCTGCCCACAAGCCTGCATAGCAGCAGTGCCTGACCCTGCCTGGCCTCCCTCTTACTTGGTATTGTATCAGGTAGTTTTGCTCCATGGGCATCAGCTCATCCTTGAGGTGCTTCAGTTTCTTCATCTCACGGGCAAAATCCTTCTTATCCCGTTTCCACATGGCATCTTTCAAGAACCTGGAGCCAGGGTGAGGACATGTCACCCCACAGGTATCGAGCTCCCACTCTGGCTACAAGGACTGCTGCCTGCTGAAGGGCTGGATGGTACAGAAGGAGCTACCAGAGTAGGGATGAGCAAGATGGCCCCCTGACCAGGGGCCCCCTGGCATACTGTATCCTTTGAAGGGAAAGATGAAAATGTCTCATGGCCTGATCGTGGCCCCTCCGAAGGAGGAGCCTTAAGAATAGGACAGAGGGTGAGGTTCAATGCCAAGGTTTGAAGCCAGGCAAGAGTCCTGCCAATATCCCAGGCAGACCACTTCCTCCACATGTGGCCCTCCAGACCCTCCTCATAAAAGGCTCAGCCTAGGTTGAGGGGAAAGGGAAGAGAAGGGCTATGAGAGAAGGGAAGGGTGGCAGGCTGGTGTTTCTCACACCCTCACCGGGCACAGGAACGGTGGTTCCATATTTTGCAGTAGTCAATGGGCTTGCAGCCTGTGGCATCTCGGGCATGGACATCAGCACCATTCTGCACCAGGACCTTCATGCATTTCAGCATGCCCTCAGAGGCCGCCAGGTGCAAGGGTGTGGAGCTGTTGCATGTCACACTGTGGAGAGTCCCGCCATGAGGAGAGAGGACAGAAAGAAGGACAAAGGCACTTGCTTATCAGATGGGTAGGTGAGCAAGCTTCTAAGGACTCACTCCAGCACCACCTACTGGATGACCCTGGCCATGTTGCTTTACCCTTCTAGACCTCAAGTTCCTCTATTGAAGGAAGGATGAGACTAAATGCACAGTGAACATCTTTCTTTAGGAGGCATGTGACAGTTCAGAACTGCTGGAAGGAGAGCTGGGTTAGTTTAGAGCTACCAACCTCATCCACTCAAACCTGTCAGCCACTTCTGCTCCTTCCCCTGGCTCTCAAATTCTGCAGACCAGCTTCTTCCTCCACTTCATCCTCAGATCATGCTCCACTCCCTCCCAACACATAGCCTTTGACTTGGTTTTCCCTCTGCCCAGAACATGCTCCCCAGGTTCTTTGCATGCCTGGCTTATGCAACATTTAAATTAAAGCATCATCTCCTTAGAGGTGATTTTCTTCTAAAATAGATCCTCCCCACTCCATCACCCTACTTACACCTCTCACTGACCACTTCCCATGTTGTATGCGAATTCTTGCCCTTTATTTGTTGCTAATTTTCTGTCTGTTCCTACACTTAGGATGCCATGTCCCTTTGTGAGAGCAGGGACCATTTATGTGTATGAACTGCTAATCCCTGTTTCTGAATTAGTGTTTATTAGCACATAGGACAGTGTGCACTCAATATTTTTTTTGGTAATTTTTTGAAAGGGATAGGACAGTTTATTAGGAATACTTGTTATGCCCCCCCCCCAGGTCCAGGTCCTTGCATTTTTTTGCTCAAGGCCTCCTGGGTAGCTAAGATTATAGATGTGAGCCACCAGCACCTAGCTCAAGAATACACTTTATTAATAGACTGCAATGGGTTATCTCTATAGTGAGAATGGCCTTTTTGATAAATATTTTAAAGGAACACAGCTGACATGTATTAGTTATCATAAGAATTCGTGTGATAGGTAAATTCAGTTGGGGACACTAGCAGTGGTTCCCAAACTTAACTGGGAATTAGAAACACTGGGTTTCTTTTAAGAGTTCCAAAGTCCAGGACACGAAGATGTAAAAACATTAAAGCACAGCCTTTGGAATGAAACACCAGCATTGATTTTTGTTCTTGTTGTCTTGGTTTTTAGGTTAGTGTGTGTGTGTGTGTGTGTGTGTGTGTGTGTGCACACCAGTACTGGGGCTTGAACTCACACCTCACACTCTCTTTTTTTCACTCAAGGCTGGAGCTCTACCACTTGAGCCACACATCTGGCTTTTTGCTGGAGATTTTAAATTTGAGATAGTTTCATGGACTTTTTCTGCCCAGGGTAGCTTTGAACCATGACCCTCAGTTCTCTACCGCTTGAGTAGCTAGGATTGTAGGTATAAGCCACCAGCATCTGGCTAGCATTTAGGTTTGGGGGCCCTCTGGGTGATTCCAGTGTACACATGGGTCTGGAAACCAGAGCGCTGAGGTTGACTGGTGGGGTGACTCGGCTCATGTCTTCCTGTGTGCTAGTGAATGGCAAAGCTGGAGATACAAACTCCAGAGCCCCGTCTTTTAACCACGACACTACTGTGGGCTTCACTGCTCTGTATGGAACCTTGTTCTCCTCCCCATTCCCCATCTTGCATGGGCCTGCCCACTGACATGCCTGCCTAGGCTCCAAACCTCCCTCCCGAAGGAGGCTGGACTCACGCATTGATGGCTGCCCCTTTCTGGAGCAGGTAGTCAATGCAGGGGACAGCCGTGGTCTTGTTGTCCTTATTGACAACGAGGTGCAGTGGGGTCCGGTGATCATCGGTGGGTAGATCGACAGGAAAGTTGTACTCCTCTACCAGAACCTGTATGCATGGTAGCCTGCCGCGCTGGGCCGCTAAATGGATGGCCGTGAAGCCCTGCGGATTCAGGATGGGGCGTGGGGGGGGGGGGGGAGGCTGAGCAGGACCGGGGCCTGAGGGCCCACAGCCTTTCCCACCCCTGCAGGGTGTCAGGTCATCTACCCCCAAAATGGGCTTCCAGGCGAATAGGGACCACCGGGGTGCCCCAGGTCCTGCTCTTTGCCCGGCAACCATTGTCGGAGGAACTCTTCCGGAGTGTGCGGGAGGGTCTTCGTTCCTGCTTCCACACTTCAAGGCTTTACCTTGTCATCGGCCAAGAATTCCTTTCGGTCACTCAGACAGAACCGCAGCCATTCTACATTGCCCACGGCGGCGGCGAACAGCTCCGAGTAGCTCCCAATGGTGTGGTGGTCCGACAGCTCGCTGGGGCTACTGTCGGCGCGGGGCGGGGGTGAGCGGGGAGTCCGCGGGGCGAGGGCGGTCACCCGGCCGCCGCCCCCGGGCGCAGCACCGGCCCCAGCCCCATCCAGGGCCCGCCGGCCCACCTGAGCTGCTGGGACACGGAGTCGCTCCTGCTCCAGGTGAACCTGCGCTGCTGCGAGCCGCGCGTGCCCAGCCGCCAGTCCCAGCCCACCAGGAGAGACCCCGCCCGGGCCCGCGCCGAGGCCCGGCGGCTGGAGCTCCCGCCCAGCGCCCCGCCCACCGCCGTCGCATCCCCGGGGGGCGCCCCTGCGCCGCCCGCCTCCTCCATGCCGCGGCTCCGGGGCCTCGGAGTCGGCTCCCCAGGCTCGCTGCCGGGACAGAAACCGGCGCACCCCGCGACCCAGCCCGCCTCCGGGCGGTTCCAGGACCCCCACCGCGCGGGCCCCTGCCCGGGAAACCGCAAGCGCGCCGCGCGCCGCTCGGCGTTTATTCGGATCACATAAGCAGAAAACAGAAAAGCCCGACAGAGAAATCACTATCACCCCGTCGCCACCCACAGCAACTGGGTCTACTGCGAGATCACACACGCCCCACACATCTTTAAAATCTCTTTTTCATTTAGCTTTGTTTTATGAGCTAGCTCTCGTTGCCGTTCTATATACTAAACATACGTTATGATGTAACGACTGCCCACATCATAATGAAAGGGCTGCCTTGACCTGTGCTGAAGAGAGCACAATGGCTCCACTCGGGTGACCTTCCTAGAATGGACTTGTGCAGGTCGAATTATTGGATGGGGGGAAGTAAGAGATGTGTGACTAATCCCAGCGGTAGGGAAACTGAGGCAGGAGGATCAGAGGGTGGAGGCCAGCCTGGGCTGTACAGGAGGACTCGGTCTCAAAAATAAAATATTACTCTATGAAACTGATGACCATTGATTCAGATTTCCAATCCACACTCTAGGAAAGGTTTTACAAGCACTTTCACTAGAAATGAAGCAGGCAGGATACAGGACACCCATCAGAAGCAAGGCTGTCCAGTCACTTGACCTCTGTCTGATAGGTTTCTGTTGCAACAAGATGAGGATCTTAGGACCAAACACACAAGTCACTCTTTCCTTCTCCTATCTTCAAGTCACAGCAATAGCCAAAGCACCAATGTGAGTGGTTGGCTGAGTAACTGGGGCTTCTCTCTTCAGCTCCTGTGCGATAGGCTATTTTATTGGGAGAATCAAGCTGCTTCTCTTTCTTCTTGTCAACTCTGAGCTTTACAGGCTAAATTCCTGCTAGGCATAGCTAAAAGATTGAGGGATCCCCTTCTCTACCCAGCCCCTAATAAGAAGCCACATACTCCATGTAAGGCATGACATACTGAGAATATTGGGGCCCTAATCACTCTTGCCACTTTATTCATAGGCTCTATATTAGGAGAGGCAAATCAAGAGGACCAGAGGCTACCACCTCTGCTCAGAGCCCTCCCAATAAGAGGGTTACCCTGTCCTCAGCCCTACACCAGGTACTCAAAGGTTATGCCCAGTTAATTCATTAGAGCTCCAAGCTAGTTGTAGTGGTACAAGCCTATAATCCCAGCACTCAGGAGGCTGAGGCAAGAAAATCAAATTCTAGGTCAGTTTGGCCATATAGTAAGTTCCAGGTCAGCTTGGGCTGCATAGTCACATTCTGTCTCCAAACAAAAATAGTCTCCAAAGATTTCCATCAAAGACTGATTTATTTGTAATAATGTGGGAACACTGGGGGGGTGGGGTGGGGTCGCTAATATTATTGTGAAAATGGAGATTGTAGTAGAAAGCAATTAAATCTAAACTGTAGGCAAGCTAGTTTGTTATGAGGAGAGAAACTTAGAAGAGCCCTGCTAGATCACAACAAACCTTAAAGACTAGCTACAAAAATAACCTTGCAAGATCAGTCTAGGGAGCAGTTTGTTCCTTGGGGAATCAGAAAATAGAGCAATAAGCAGGCAATTAGTGGAGACTGAAAGCTGAGGCAAGGGCAGACAATTTAACCACCAGGGAGAGATAGAAGAGCCTGCTTCAAGCACTGCTACCCTATGATGGTCATTCAGGCTTCATATGGGGGCAGTGGGGGTGGGTGGGGGGGTGGGGAGACTTCACCCAAATACCCCATAAATAGAACAAAGTCTCAGGGAGAAAAGTTGCCGAAAATGTATAACCTTAAAAAAATCCAGTGGCCAACAAAAAATTAGGAGATATGCAATAGAAGCCGGAAACTATAACACATAAGCAAACAATAACAAAACCAGGCAACAGAAACTGGCCATGAAAAGTCAGATATCAGATTTTTAGACCAACACTTGAAAGTAGTAGTCTAAGCATGTTCCAAAAACTAGAAGAAACCCTGTTTTTAAAAAAGTAAAAGAAAAGCTAAGGATGTAGTTCAGTGATAGAGTGCTTAACTAGCATGCGCAAGGACTTGTTTTGGATTCCTAGCACTTTTTTTTTTTGTTACTCTTCCTCATGTTTCCCCTTTCAAGAAGCGTTCAGGATATCCTTATAGACAGGTGACATCACAGCCTTCAGGAGCAGCAGGCATTCTGGATTTCTAGATGCTTGTTGAGTACTCTCCCCCCTCCCCCTTTTGTGTCAGTCCTGAGGCTTGAATTCAGGGTCTGGGAGCCATCCCTCAGCTTTTCTGCTCAAGACCACAGTTCCACTTCCAGCTTTTGTGGTGATTAATTGAAGATAAAAGTCTCACAGACTTTCCTGCCTGGCTTTGAACGAAGATCCTCGGATCTGAGGATCCTGGGTGGGTAGGATTATAGGCATGAGCCATCAGTGTCTGCCTCGCCTATTTCTTAACTACCTTCTGCACCCCCAATCCTCATATCCCTTCCAGCCATCTCCTGGACACTTCTCTTCCTTCCTGTCTGAAGCAAACTAGTTTCTTCCCTAGCATCTCTCTGGCAGTGTGCTTTAAAGTCAAACACATTCTTTGTGGACAGTTGTCCCTTCCGTAACCTTGAGTTCAAATGCAGCCTAAGTTTATCAAGAAATCAGGGGGATTCTTTTTCTTTTTTCCTCCCTTTTTATTGCCAAAGTGAAGTACAGAGAATCAGGGGAATTCTATCCTCAACTGTTACGACATCATTGTAGCCTTTTAAGATATAAAGAGAAAATGGTTAAACCTGCCCCATCATCCGCACTTCCAACAATTACCATTTTTTGCCCATCTCGTTTTCATCTAAAATGTACTTTATCTTTTTTGGGGGGAGGGGTGCATTTAAAAAAAAAGTACAGGGCTGGGGGGTGTAGCTTAGAAATAGAGCGCTTACTTAGTGTAAAGGAGAACTTCAGTTCCATCCCCACCACCTCCAAAAATAGAAAGAAAAAAAAAAGGTCTCCAACTCCTAATTAAAATACAAATATGACGCTGCCACCGGCTTAGCCACTTCTAGTGCGTGGTCTCCAGGGGGCTGGGAGGAGCGCCCAAGCGGTGGATTGGGGGTGGTGCGGAGCTAGGGGCTGGGTAGCGGAGGGAGAGCGCGGGGGGGGGGGGGGCGCGGGGACCGAGCTGGCTAGAGCGCGGTGCCGGCCGCGGGGTCCTGCGGAGCCCCCTCGCGGGAGTAGAACTCTTCGATCACGCTCTGCGGGATGCGCTTCAGCATCTCCTTGGGGAAGAGGCGCAGCAGCTTCCAACCCAGGTCTAGAGATTCGAACACCGAGCGGTTCTCGTAGGGGCCTGGGGGGCGGGAGTGGGGCGTCAGGGCTGCGTGGGGCGGCGGGAGCGGGGCAGGGAGGGGACGCGGCTCACCCTGGTTGATAAAGTTCCTCTCGAACTTCTGCAGGAATTCCAGGTAGAGCAGGTCCTCGGAGGTGAGCGCTTCCTCCCCAACCACGGCCTTCATGGCCTGCACATCCTTCCCGATGGCGTAGCAGGCGTACTGGAGGGGCGGTGGATGGGGGTCCGGGGGCAGAGGAGACAGAGGGGACCGGCGGGGCCGTCGGAGGGACCGACCAGGAAGCCTGGTGCCCCGCCCCCACCCCGCGCAGCCTGTGCTATGGAACTCCAGCTTCTGAAAAGAGATCACCCCCTCACCCCGACCCTCTCTCTCCTCACCAACTGGTTAGAGACGTCCCCGTGGTCCTTTCTCGTCATGCCCTCCCCGATGGCGGACTTCATCAGCCTCGACAGGGACGGGAGCACGTTGATCGGTGGGTAGATCTAGAGCGGAGGAGGGGCATGGCGCACAGCAGGCCCCAAGCTGAGCCTCCTCGACCCCCGCCCTTGCCAAGGGCGAGGCCCCTGGCTCTGGGGACCCTCCTAGAAGAGTCTGGGGAGAAGTGAGGGAATCCCATCCCACCCTCCTTTATTTCCCGCAGCTTCTAGGAGTCTCCACAGGTAGCCATCCTTAGGCAGGACTGTAGATGGGGAGATGGTAAAACATTAGTGAAAGACTATTTCGAAACATTTGACTGTGGACAAACCAAGTTGATGCTTTCTAGCGGTGAGGAAAGAATCTGCTGGTGGAGGGGAAAGGTGTAGCTTTCTTTCTTTTTTTCCCTGGCAGTACTGGGGGGAGGGGAAGGGGTTCAAGTCAGTTTTAGATTTGCTAGGCAGGCACTCCACCACTTAAGCCACTTAGTCCTTTTTGCTTTAATTTTCCAGATACAGTCTCTTGGATTTGCTCTGGTTAGCTGTGGATAGAGATTCTTTTAATCTTAGCTATGCTTTCCAAGTAGCTGGGATTACAAATGTGAATCACTGTGCTTGGTGTGTTCTTTGAAATAGGGTCTTGCTAACATTTTCCCCCTAGACTGTCCTCAAACAGCCATCTGCCTAAATTCTCTTCACACTTTTTCCTCCAGGTTGTACTCAACGCACAATCTTCCTATCTCCTTTATAACCATATAACTAGGATTAGAGGTGTGAGCCTCTCTGCACCTTGCCCCTAACTACAGCCTTTAGCCTTTTTAAGTGTGTGTGTGTGTGTGTGTGTGTGTGTGTGTGTGTGTGTGTGTGTATCCTGGGGTTTGAACTCCAGGCCTTAATGCTGTGCCTGAATTTTTGTGCATAAGGCTACCACTCTACCACTTGAGCCACAGCTCCATGTCCAGCTTTCCTGCTTGGCTGGCTTCAAACCTTGATCCTTAGATCTCATCCTCCTAAATAGTTAGAATTATAGATGCCACCTGTGCCTGGCATGGGATATTTTCTAACCCTTTGGCCCTTTGTTCACAATTTACTTGTGTTATCCACTGGTTTCTACTCATTAAAGCAAGTAACTGGAAAGGGAAGAGAAATGTTGTTCTTTAATACCTACTAATTAGCAACAGATGCTTCTTGTATGCTAATTTATTTTGTTTTCCACAATGTACAGGTATGAATTATGCTATCATTCCCCCATCATCAAAGAAGAACCCTAGGCTCAAAGAAATGGGATTATTTTCTCAGGGTCCCATGAGGTGGGCTGGAGTCTACCGAGCTGTAGCCAGTCCTCCCTGGTGCATATCACCCCTCCCCATTGGAGCACAAGGGTGGTAGACATTTATTCTTCATGGCCTTTGGAGAGAACAGAAGTGGGAGGGAGGGGACAGTACCTGCCGGTTATGTAGCTGTCTGTCCACATAGATCTGTCCCTCTGTGATGAAGCCTGTCAAATCTGGGATGGGGTGAGTGATATCTAGGAGAAAAGGCACTGGTCTTAGTGGGGATGGGTTGGGGTCCCCACCCACTCAGGGTCACTAGGATTTTAGCCCACTTGTGAGAATGGTAGGGTGGTGGGAGTGGGGGTGGGAGGGGAGGGGAGGTGAAAGAAGAGCAGAGCTACTGCTCAGCCTTACAAAGCGACATGTCCCCTCCCTTTCACTCTCATTCCCTCTCATTCCCTGTATCTCACATCTGAGTGAGGAAGGGAAAGGGGACTCTGAGGCTGGGGGCTGCAGGAAGGCTACCATCATTGGGCATGGTGAGGATGGGGATCTGTGTGATGGATCCGCCTCGGCCCTCCACGCGGCCTGCTCTCTCGTAGATGGTGGCCAGGTCTGTGTACATGTATCCCGGGAAGCCTCTTCGGCCGGGCACCTCCTCCCTGGCAGCTGAGACCTGCAATACCCAAATACCCACGGACATTGAGAGTAAGACTAGGGATAAGAGGTGGGGACAAGGAAGGGGGGAAGATGTGGAGGGATGGGAGGAATGGCAGGGCCCATTAGGTGAGCTTCCTTCTTCAGAGTGAACCCCTGGATTGTGAAGCCTAGGAAGACAGCAGTGGAGCCAAAAGTGTCAGCCAGCTCACCTCCCGCAAGGCCTCTGCGTAGGAGCTCATGTCTGTCAAGATGACCAGCACGTGCTTCTCACACTGGTAGGCGAGGAATTCTGCAGTGGTTAGTGCCAGGCGAGGGGTAATAATCCGCTCGATCCTGGAGGCAGGCATGACCAAGGTTTAGAGATCTCGGAGGCCCAGGCCTGGAGCCCCCTGTAGGGCCAGGGAGGGTAGAAGGTGAACTGGGAAGCTGGTTTAAGTATAGCAGCAGGAGAACACAGAAGTTGAGTCCTTGCCTCCAGCCCCAGGCCAGGGCCATTTTCCAGGGAGTGGGCACTCACCAGCAAGTCTGATTCCCCTTGCTACTACCTGTACAAATTATAGAGGGGACAGAGGCCCAGGCCAACATGGGAGTCTCTTAAGAGGGCCAGAATTATCTCATGATGACAGGGGCCTTGCTTGGGGGGGGGGGGGAGGAGGGGAGAGGTGAAGGACTCTAATGTGTCACCTCACAGATGGCATGAGGCACAAGCACCTGCTCTAGCTCCCTCTTACCCCAGGGCACCATGAGTTCGGGTCCCTCTTTGTCTTCTGTCTGCTCCAGGGCACACAGCGCACCCTTCCCACCGGAAGCTCTCAGGCACTCTCAGCCCCTATGCTTGTTAGGCTTTTGATTCCCATCCTACTTAGTAGGAACCAAATCTTGGCCTCTACAATTCTGTTCCTTAGTTTTTGCAGCAGCCTCAATACCCAGGACAGTTAATTGGAGTTAATTTTGCACCTGATTCTCCAGATTTGAACTCTTACTAAGTTTTCAAAACAGTGATTTCTCTAAGAAAACAGCAGTGATGACTTTCTGGGACTGGCCCTAGGATGAGGGGCCCTGCCTGAGAACAGTGGCTGCAGGCAGGTTGTGGGAGGCACAGAGGCACCACCGGTGGCAGGAAAGGCCATGTTCTGGCTCCCTGGGTCTCTCGGTGGGCTATCCCTGTGTCTCAGTGGGCTATCCCTAGCCCTTCCCAGGCCTCATCCCCCACCCCCATCTGCACAACCATAAGTTTTTATCCGAGCTCTGGCTCGTGGTGGTGGTACTGTGTCACCCTGAGCCTTTGGAGTTTGAGTCAAGGAAGGAGACAGGGCTTGCTCCTTGAGGGCAGTCTGAGCATGGGGGAGGGCTCACGTGGGGTCATTGGCCAAGTTCAGAAAGAGACAGACGTTTCCCATTGTTCCATTCTGCTCAAAGTCTGACTTGAAGAACCTGGCTGTCTCCATGTTCACCTGCACACACAGTAGAGAGGGTTAGAGGCAGTGCCCTGTGGATTGCACTGGCTAATAGTTGCTGGGGATAATAGTTACTGGGTGACTCAGGCTTGATGGGTCATCAAGTCCTCTAGAGAAGGTCAGACTTCTTCATCTTAAGTTCTACTCAGTGTCTGAGTGTCAACACTGCCCCCTCCTTTGACCAGCTACTGTCTTGACAACTCTCAGTTGTCCCCAGGAGTCCTCTGAGAGCCCTTCCGGCAGTTGTCTTGTCTCCCGAGGACCCATGGTTTCATCCTGGGCCTTATCATATATCTATCATAGTCTTTGCGATGCCTTGCATGACCAAACCGCTTTGGTCATGCTCTCATTTCTGTCACCAGACAGAAGACTTGTCTTGAGTCTGATGGGTTGTTACCTAGAAGCAGGACTGTGACTCCCCTATCTGATCAGGTGGTACTGGGGCTTGGAGAGAGATAGGCTTGCCTGTTCACAGCTTCCAGAACTTGCCTTTCCTCCCAGCCTCCTTACCCCCATAGCTGCAAAGACTATGGCAAAGTTGTCCTCGTGATAATCCAGCACAGCCTTGGATTTCTTCACCAGCCCAGCCTGGCGGCAGATCTGGGCAGCAATCTGTGGCAGAATGGGTCAAGAGAGAGTCCATTAGAGCAGAGCCCAGAGTACCACAGAACACCACTGAGAATGGGCAGAAATCTCCAGTCTACCCCCACCCCCCACGCCTTTAGTGCCTTAGCTCAGAGGCAAGGGAGCTTCCCTGTGCCCTACAGCCTTTCTCAGGGTGGGGGTGGCCTATTAAAGGGGCTGGCCATTAAAGGTCACTAGGAGCAGGGCAGAGGAATAAATGCTCCCCAAGAATAAATTCCTGAGTATGGCTTCAAGCAACTTAGTTCAGGGCAGTTAAGCCTTTCAGACCTGCACCTCCCTCTCAGTCTGCTGTGATTCTGTGTGCAGTTGATCCAGGCCTGCAGTGGGAGGGCTACCAGATATCATGTACCAAACCAGGATATGTGTATGGAAGTGGGGAGGCACTTAGTCATCTGGTCACAAAGACCATTTTGAGAGTGAGCTGGGGGCACACTCAGAGTAGTGGGGAAAGAGTGACTAGAAACCTTGACACATCAGCTGCTCTAAGAAGCTGCTGTTCCTGCTGGGTGGTGGGAGTGGCGTGAGCATGAGTGAGCACAAGGACTAGCATGGGGAGGCTGCAGCTGACCTAGCAGGGCTTTCAACACTAGGGGACACTTGGGTGCTGTCCTGGAAATGAATAACCCACTCACTTGAGGCAGTTGGCAGTCCTGGTCTGGGGCAGTGACACTTGCATGTCAGGTCTTATGTAGTCCTGAAGCCCTGAACTTCCAGGGATGCCTGCTAGTCTAGATGCTGGTGACTTCCACTTCGTGTTCTCAACAGGAACCCAGCTTGTTGGCTCAGCAACCTGGGCCCTGCCCCTTAGTTATGCATGTTGGCCCCACAAGCTCACCTCATTGTGAGGGAGCCCCGCTGCTGAGAAGATGGGGATCTTCTGACCACGCGCAATGCTGTTCATGACATCAATGGGAGAAAGGCCCGTCTGAATCATCTCCTCCGGGTAGATGCGGTCATGAGGGTTGATGGGCTGGCCTGAAAGGGAGCAACCATGGATGCTCAGGAGTTCTAGCCCTTCCTTTCTCTTCCCCACTCATGCCCCATCTCCAGAGCACTTTCTGCCATGTTAGAACTGGGTTCTAATTGCACTGCTTTGCACAGCCCTAGCCATGTGGCTAATGCCGTATGAAATGCGGCTCCCAGATGAAGCTTTCTTTCCTACTGGTTTAAGTTTAAACAGTGACAGGACCAGTGCTACCTTGGACAGCGCTGCATTGGGGCTTGGAAGCTGGTGGTAGGAATTCAGGCTGAGGACTCCTTGGGCTAAGACAGTTCTCTTCACAACTCAGATACTTGTGTGCAGTTCAGAGGACCCCAGGGTGACTCAGAAACCACCTCTCTGAGCTGATGTGTGTTCTGTGCTCTACCATCAACTTTCTGCATGGCTTTGGGAAAGCCACAGGCATCCATAGGGCTCCAAGCCCCTCCATAGACTGAGAAGCTGGAGGTGGAGGACTCAGGAAGAGCTTCATGATAATGTCTTAGAGCCTGGGTGGGACTTTTGCTGCTACACACCATGTCACCCCAGCTCTCCTGATGGCACAAGAACTAAAGGCGGGAGAGGGATGTCTTGGGGGCACATGCAGAATACTGTGCAATGAGATGACATTCTACAGGAGTGAGACCTGGCATGCTGAGTAGTATTCAGCTTCAGTGACATGTTTGGAGACAGAGAGGCCTTTGCTTCTTGGACATTGTACTGTATCTGTCTATTTATTTGATCAACCATCCCTAAGGGCAGCACCAGCCAGTCATTCTTACTTGTATCTAGGTAAAACTCCCAAGGGCAGAATGACAGAGATAACAGTGAGGGGGAGGGGGGAAGGGTTAGAGACTAAGTCCTATAATCCATCTAGGGCCTCCCCTCGCTCACCATTGATGTCCAGAAATTCCTCTGCCATGACCACTGGTCCTTTGTCAATGGGTTTGCCAGAGCCATTGAAAACTCGACCTGAGAGTGAGAGGGAGTATAGGAGTCTGCTCAGAGCCAGCCCGGGGTCTCTCAGATCTCATCCCCTGTATCACCACAGGATCCCCTTACCAACATCCTGTACTGTCCCCACCTCCTCAGTGTCTGTCCCAGGAAGATGACTGTAGGAACCGTTGCCTTGACAGTTCTCATGTCTCTGGTGGAGACCTCTATAGGCATGGCCTTGGCCTGGGACTCTGATTCTAGTGGGAGGATTCTAGTGCTGGAAAGAGGGAACTCTCAGGTTAGGTGGGTCTTGAAATAACTTTTTGGGGGATATGAAGGCTTAGCATAGTTCAGCCTAACCTCAAATAAGGTACCTGCTGTACCTGTAGTATATTGAACTTGCTTTCCTCATTGAACACTTACTGTATGTCAGGCCCTGAGCTGGGGGTTGGGAACCAAAGAGAGAAGATGGAGCCTCTGGCCTCAAATTGCATATAGGTACGACAAGCATATAAACAAGCAATGCAGTGTGGTGTACGAAGGCCAAGAGAGCCTTGCCTAGCATGTCCCTCACCCAGCATGTCCTCCGACACTGGAGTCCGTAGGATGTCCCCTGTGAATTCACAAGTTGTCTTCTGGGAGTCAATGCCAGAGGTCCCTTCAAACACCTAGAGGACAAGGTATAGTTACTCTGATGAAAGCTTGCTGGAGTGATTGGGTCCCCACTCCAGGCATTCTTTGTGTCCAGGTTTGGGCAGGCCAACAGGGAAATAGGTCATTTCTTCCCACTGGCACTTATAAGAGAGTATGGTAATTTTGTAAGCCCATCCATGTATTCACTCAGCCAACAGCTCCATGACACCACATACCTGAACAATGGCTTTGGTCCCAGCCACCTCAAGCACTTGGCCACTCCTCTGAGTCCCATCAGGGAGGGTGAAGTTCACAATCTCAGCGTACTGGGCAAACTGGCAGGGGAAGAGTGGTAGTGAGACCAGAGGTAAAGCCCAAGTCAGCTCCTCTATTCCTCCTTGATCCAGTTTCGAGCTACTATCTGTGCTCTTGTGCCTAGATTGTGGAAATAAGCTTGAAGGGCTGGAAAGAGGACATTTGGATTCTGCTTGGGATAGTAGGACAACGCAATTACAGTCAAAGACCATGTTAGAATGAGAGCTCTTTTACTTAGCTGCATGGCCTTGTGGGAATTGCCTAGTGACTTTAGCATTGAGTATTTAAGCTATTAACTCAGGAGACTTGGTTTTCTCTTCCTTAAAATGAGAATTAAAAGGTCTGGGAATGTGGCTTAGCGGGTAGAGTGCTTGCCTGGCATGCACGAAGCCTTGGGTTCCATTCTTCAGCACCACATACACGGAAGAAGCCGGAAGTGGCGCCGTGGCTCAAGAGGTAGGGTAGCTAGCCTTGAGCAAAAAGAAGCCAGGGACAGTGCTCAGGCCCTGAGTCAAAGCCCCAGGACTGGCAAAAAAAAAAAAAAGAGAGAATAAAAAGAAGAAGACCTACTTCACAGGGATGCTGTAGTCAGGAGGTGAGATAGTACAGATAAATCTGTTAGCATAGCACCTTGTAAAAACTTAATAAAATAGAATAGCTATTGTAGGCACCCAGATCTTCTGGAAGGCCCAGTGCTTCTGTTAGCTAATGGGAAGCACACTGACAAAACACTTTCCTTTGCCCAAACTCCAAGAGAAAGACTCTCTGCTTTTAGATGTCTCTAGGTAGGGACTTTTCCCAGTAGAGCTAGGATTGATTTGTGTGTAATGAATCAGTAGTTTGGGGGATGGGGGGAAGCCAACAACACAGTTTAATATCCGGAATACACAAAGAACTCTTATAGCCAGATAAAAAGTTTGAGCAAATGATTGATAGACATTTTGTCAAGCAAGATATATGAATGATCACTAGACACCCAATAAGATACTCAATATTATTAAACATCAAGAATAAAAACAGGGCTGGGATGTAGCTCAGTGGCAAAGTGCTTGCCTAGCAAGTACAACATCTTGGGTTTGATCCCCCTCCCCTAAAAGAAAAGAAAGAAAAGAAAAATCGACAGGTACTAGTGACTCTTATCCTAGCTACTCAGGAGGCTGAGATCTGAGGATTGTAGTTTGAAGCCAGCCAGCCGAGGCAGTAAAGTTCATGAGACCCTTGTATCCAATAAACTACTCAGAAAAAGTCTGAAGTGGCACTGTGGCTCACGTGGTAGAGAGATAGCCTTGGGCACAAAGAGGCTCAGTGACAGTGCTCAGGCCCTGAGCTCAAGACCCAGAAGAAAAGAAAATGAGTATCCTTAAAAAGCCTACAAAGGCTTTTTTTTTTTTTTTTTTTTTTTTGCCAGTCCTGGAGTCAGACTCAGGGCCTGAGCATTGTCCCTGTCTTCTTTGTGCTCAAGGTTGGCACTCTATCTCTTGAGCCGCAGTGCCACTTCCGGCTTTTTCTGTATGTGGTCCTGAGGAATCGAACCCAGGGCTTCATGCCTACTAGGCAAATACTCTACCACTAAGCCACATTCCCAGCTCCCTACAGAAGCTTTTAAATATAAATATTCATGAATGTATGCTTTTGAATATGAATATGAAATGTCCTTTTCAATGACATGATATATAAAACTTTCCCTTTAAAATTAGGAGGCAAACAAGAACATCTGCCATCATTGTTTGAATAAAGCATGGCTCTGGACAATAAAAGGAATCAATATTAAAAGGAAACAAAAGCATCATTTACAGGAAAATAGATGAAAGTGGAGATCATCATGTTAAGTCCCACAGAGACAAGGACTGCATGTTTTCTCTCTATGTAGGATCTGGAGGTGGGCCAGGGGAATGACAAGGGCATGCTGGGAAAAGAAAGACTATTAGGGATGTAAAAGGAGAGAGGGAAAAGTCAGAGGGTGGACAAAAAAAGTATAGTAGAGGGGTGAATGTAATCAAAGTAAATTATATGCACATATGAAAATGTTATAATGAAATTTCCCTTTGTAAAATTAACATATTAATAAAAACTCATTTGGTGGGGCTGGGAATATGGCCCAGTGGCAAGAGTGCTTGCCCTGTATACATGAAGCCCTGGGTTCGATTCCCCAGCACCACATATATAGAAAATGGCCAGAAGTAGCTCTGTGACTCCAGTGGCAGAGTGCCAACCTTGAGCACAAAGAAGCCAGGGACAGTGCTCAGGCCCTGAGTCCAAGCCCAGGACTGGCAAACAACAACAACAACAACAACAACAACAACAACAACAACAACAACAACAACAAAAACCTCATTTGGTGAAAAAAACCAAGCCCTATGTACTTAAAAGTTCTGCTGTGCCCAAGTCAAAAAACAGAGTATTCCAAAGAAAGTCAGAGACTAATTTCTCTTGTTAATATGGCTGTAGAAATTTTATTTATCTAGTCAGGCAGCATACATGTGAGTAAGTAGAGTTTGTTTCAATAAAGTAAGGCTAGTTGAGCTGAAGAGCTCAGGAACAGCACCCAGGCCCAGAGTTCAAGCCCCACGACCTACAAAGGAAAAAAAAAAAAAGAGTGGCTATAGAAGGGTCATAAAGTAGGTCTATCTTTAGATTTTGGAGAATCCTCCAGACTAATTTCCAGAGTTTGATTGCATTAACTTATTGTAGGCAACAAATGATCACATCTTGCTTTTTAATCTAGCCCACAATTCTAGGTCTTGGATTGTAGATTGGAGAACATTGACATTATTGAAATAATATAAATAAATATTATTCACTGAAAAAAAATAAAGTAAGGCTAGAAAATTTGTCAACAGTTGACATAATTCATAGCAATAGGGAGTTGGTCAACAAAAATAGAAAGAAAACCCCCCTAAAATAGAAGAATATCTTCATATGAATAGAAGTAGAAATGCTTTTGATAACATTTCCAAAGCAGCTGTTTCTAATATAGTTCTATGTTGAACTGGAACAAGAAGCAACTGCCTACACACTGTTTATCAAAACAGTGGAAATGCTGAAGCCCTTTTCATTCTGCCACACATCAGAAATACAGATATTTCACTATTGTTACTATTGTCACTATGGTTAGCATTGTTTTAGAAGTCTTAATTTATATAATAAGACAAAACATTTGGATATGCCAATAAGGTTAAATGTAAATATTGTATTTTTGTGGAGTAGTGATGGAAGGGGCTATATTATTTGAAAATATCAAAGAAAGGCTATGGGAAAAGATTCATAAATCATAGAAAAATATTGGTAATCAAATGCAACCTGTAACTGTAGGCTGGATCCTGTTCTGGGGGGGGGAAGGCTATGACAAATTTATTAGGAATTGGAATATGGGTGGTAGATAAGAATATTGTATTAAGTGTAAATTCCTGAGGTTGGTAACTCTAGTATGCGTGTGTAAGAGAATAGCTTTATTTTTTGAAATACATACTGGAGTATCAGGGTATAATTGATGTGTGAGACATTCAGGAAAAAATGTATACTCACATACATACACAGAGAAAGTGGGAAAGCAAGATAAAATGTGGATCATCCTGATACTGTTTTTATTTTTGCATAGAGAAGAAATAATGGGGCTGAGAATGTGGCCCAGTGGCAGAACACTTGACTATAGCTGTGTGATGTGCTGGGTTTGATGTTAGATCTCTGACACCACAAACAAAACAAAGCAACAAACAAATAAAAACCTGAAACTGTCTCAAAATAAAAGTATGATGATATAAAAAAGACATACCTCTTTTATTTGTAGATGATATTGTAAATCTAGAAACATTGAAAAAAGCTGTGCTTAAAACACCACACACACACACACACACACACACACACACACATCCTTAAATGTATTTGAGAACTCTGAATGCAATGTAAATATATAAAAATGAGTTGCTTCTTCCCTATTCCAATGATAATCTTTAGGTGAGATAATAGAGAAAACTATAATATCCAGTATTTTGCATATCTCATATTTTAGGGGCCCAAGCCTGTAAAATATCTGGTAAGAAATACAACAAAGAAAGACACACGAAAGAATAGTCTTGTTTAAGAGCATGTAACAAGCTGTGAAAAATGGAGAACAATATTTTCTTCCAAGGCAGAATGGTTATTATCATAAACATATGAATCCTTTCAAAAATGTATAAATAGGCTGGGGATGTGGCCTAGTGGCAAAAGTGCTTGCCTCGCATACATGAAGCCCTGGGTTCGATTCCCCAGCACCACATATACAGAAAACTGCCAGAAGTGGCGCTGTGGCTCAAGTGGCTGAGTGCTGGCCTTGAGCAAAAAGAAGCCAGGGACAGTGCTCAGGCCCTGAGTCCAAGGCCCAGGAATGGCAAAAAAAAAAAAAAAAAAAAAACAACAAAAATGTATAAATACATCCTCCATGGATTACTGTTTCTTTTGGAATGTATTAAAATGATTTTTAAGTCTATATAAATGCCCGAGAATAGCAAAAAACAGATATGAAAAAGATCAGAAATAAAGATTTGCCAGATCAGGTAATAAAACTAGCTAATTTTTAAAAAATCAAGCAATATATTTTTCTAAGGTAGACAAATGGACCAGTGGAACAGATGAGAGAGATCAGGAACAATGCTCAGGTTTTATGTGCTGTGTTAGCTTACAGTGGAAAAGAATCTATTGCAATAAATGATGCAAACACAACTGGGTTTCAAGATAATCACATCATAAACACAACTACACCATAGCTATATAAAAAGCATAAATGTGGGGCTGGGAATATGGCCTAGTGGTAAAGTGCTCGCCCTGGGTTAAATTCCTCAGCACCACATAGATAGAAAAAGCCAGAGGTGGCGCTGTGGCTCAAGGGGCAGAGTGCTAGCCTTGAGCAAAAAGAAGCCAGGGACAGTGCTCAGATCCTGAGTCCAAGCCCCAAGACTGGCCAAACAATAACAACAACAACAACAACAAACCCACAAAACCCCCACAAAATTAAGAGTCAGATATGGAAGATGAAGAGGAACTGCCACAACTCAGTATGTAGGCATCCATATGTGGAAAGATTTCAAGGAGAATGAAGAGAAAAATAAATGGTAAAGAGGCAAGCATCTTCATTAGTCATCAGGGCAATGTAAATAAAGTCAGACAGAACTCATTTTCATCTACTTGATATGCAACATTACAGGAAAGAATATATTCAGAGTTGGAAGAAGTATTGGGAAGTAGGTCCTCTTATGCATCACTGATGTGAATGGGAATTACTCCAACCCTTCTGAGCAAGCAAGCTTGCCCAAATTCTGTCTCTTCCTCCTTCCCTCCCTTCCTCTCTCTTTCCCTCCCTCTCTCCTCTCTCTTCCTCTCTTCTCCTCTCTGTCCTCCTCTCTCTCCTCCCTCTTCCTCTCTCTCTCTCTCTCTCTCTCTCTCTCTCTCTCTCTCTCTCTCCCTCTCTTTCATTGGGATGAAATCTACAGCCTTGTGTATGGTAAGCACATACTCTGAGATACCTCTCCAGTCACATTTTTGTTTTGGTAGTGGTGGTATTGGGGTTTGAACTCAAGGCATTATGCTTGACAGGCGGGCACTCTACCAGAGCATGTCTCCAATGCTGTCTTTTGCTGGGTAATTGGAAATAGTCTCAAAGTCCTACCTGGGCTGGCTTCAAATCTTAGTCATTCAGGTCTCAGTTTTCTGAGTAGCTAGGCTTACAGACATAAGCTACGATGTCCAGCTCCAATATCTATTTTATTTGTTTTGTTTACTTTTTTCAGTTCTGGAGTTTGAACTCAGGGCTTTTCACCTACTTAGCTTGCCTGCTCAGGTTAAGCCACTATTTTTTTTTGGCCACTTAAGCCACACGCCCAGTAAGGCTTTTGCTTGTTAATTGGAGATAACAGTCTCTCTGACTATTCTGTCTGGGTTGGCTTTGAACGGGGATCCTCAGATCTCAGCCTCCTAAGTAGCTAGGATTACAAGCATGAGTCACCAGCACCTGGCTCTCCAGTAACTATTTTTAAATCGTCCAGCCATTCTGCTTCTGCAGATCTCTCCTACAGTAATAAAAAATCCACATACAAAAGATATACTTCATATCATTGTTTTTTCTAATAGCAAAATCTGCTGAGCATTTATCAACTATGAGACTACTGAACAAACCACAGTACACTTTGCTTCAATCTACTATGTTACTACCTAAGAGAATGAGTACAATGTGTATCTAGGGACCTGGAGGGACCCCATGACATCAAGAACTAGCACCAATGTGCACCCTGCACGTGTGTATTCTCCTGTATTAATCCCATTCAGCAGGAGCTCATGTTATCTCAGGGGCTACGGTTAAGATTCTAGGGGCAGGTGGTTAAATGCATTTGCTCTATATCCCACTTGTTACCAGGAATATTTATTATTTATATAATTGAAATGTAGGAAGCTATCCTCATCATTACTGTCATTATAACCCCAGGTATCCACAGACTAGGGGAAAGGGTAGATGGCTTAACTCTCCAAGAAAATGTGACCAGGTTACAGGCCATTCCCCTAGGCCACTCCTGCTGGGTTAAAGCTAGGATCCCTAGCATGCAGCTCTGACTTCACTGATGGAAGATCCAGCCTGGGGCCCTCTTGCCCTAGGAAGAAGAAATCGGGAAGATGTTCTAACTACATAATTTCCCTTTAACTACCTCCAGTCCCTACAAGGTTAATTTCTTCGAGAGTTGACACACCCTCTAGAGTCTGGCTCCTAGGAGCTGCAAATACCTAGCCAACGTGTGTTGTCAACCACAAGGGGGAACCCAGGAGCAATGATAGTGAGAGCTGGAGAATGAGTGCGGCTCTGTTGTGGGCCTGGATTCTATCTGAAGCTGCCAGTGGTCTCCTCATTTATCATCTCACCGCAGGTGAATGTGGGCTATTAACATTAGGAGGAAAATGTCTGGATTACATAGGTCAGAGTGAGCTCAAAAGAAATCAGACAATGGGCTCAATTAAATTAAGTAGTAGGGTGAGACCAAATGTGAATCTTTGCATTGATAGAAGCAAGGGAAAGGTTCTGTGTCCCTGAAGGAGGATGTCGAAGCAAATGACACTTTTCATTTTGACAGTATTAGGGTTTGAACTCAGGGCCTTGTCCTGGAAAGTGCTCTACCACTTGAGTCATGCCCTCAACCTGGAATAGGCTTTCAATAGCCTATAGGAAGAACTATCTATCCTATCACTTCCTGTCATGGAAGCTGTAGGATCTGGAATCTTTTAGTAAGATAATGTCAATCTCTCTCTCTCTCTCTCTCTTTCTGTGTGTGTGTGTGTGTGTGTGTGTGTGTGTGTGTAGGCGAAAGATTGTTCATTGCTAGTTATAGCAGTGAATGCAGGAGGACAATTCCTGTGGCAATAATGGGCTTATACACCAAGAAGTTCCATTACTCAGGCATAAATGGAGCTAGCTTGATCCTATCAGCTCTCACTGTTGGCTACCCTTACTAGATTTCAGGGAGAGAAGATGATTCAGTGTAGCCCATCCCCGCTGCAGGAGGAGATGACTGACTTCTCAGGCAGCAAGGACACAGGCAGGGGAGACTGTGTGCTTTCTGAGCAAACTTCCCAAGACTGTTAAAGGTTGCTGAGGCCACCAGTGCCTCGTCTGCCTACAACAGGACCGTGTGAGATCTCTCTTTAGAAACTACCTTTCAGGCTGATGCCCAGTTTCTTGAAATCAGACTCAGATACTTGGGATCAAATGTAGTAGATACGATGGGTATTTATTCCAAGTTTCAACAAGGACCAGTGTAAATGGTGGAACACACGAGATGGAAGATCATCTGTATCAGTAGTTTTCAAAGTGTGGTCTGCAAACCAGTGGCAGCAACACCTGGGGACTTGTTACTCTAGGGCTCTTCTTCAGACATGCTGCATCAGAGCTTTGGGTAGAGCCAAGTCTGCATATTAACAGGTCCTTTCAGGGATTCTAATAGATGCCTTGAGAACTAATGCTTTAATGAAATCTCTCCATCCTACCCCAGGCAGTTAGATGCCTGACCTCCAGATCCCTCTTCCATGCTTGTTTGTAACTGGTATGTGAGCTTGAGAGGCTTTGAGCATAGAAGGATGTGTTAGTATGGGTGTGTGTCCAAGTGTGTGGGCTTCTGAGAAGGTATGTATGTGAGTGTGTTCATGTGTATAAATGAGCATATATGTGTACTTTTGTGAGCTGAGGGCTGGGATGTGGCTGTCTCATGACCCAAGAGGGTCGGTTCTACACTTCTGGGAGTCACAATCCCTAGAAATATCTCCTCCAAAAATGTTAGTTTGCATGAGGTCCAAGAGCCTTACTCTCCTGGCTAAGAACTTGTGATGGACATTTTCTTTCTTCTCTAAGGTGACTTAAATTTCCATTTGAAACAGGTCTAAATTACCCATGTGACTAAGTGTGGACAGAAGGTGGCGCTAGAGAGATAGAACCATGACAGTTTGCCCAAGACCTCAAAGAGGGAGAGCGGGTGGGCAGAGGAGAGGGGTGCAGAAGAGTGCAGAGGTTCCTAATACATAGGAATGATAATATTTGAGGAAATTGAAGTGTTACCTACTCTAATTTGATCATTTTGAATTCTAAATAAGTTCAAATTGTATACATCAATTTTAAAAAGCCAAATATTATATCTCTTATAAGAATAAAATTGGCTGGGAGCTTGCAGCTTGCACCTATAACAGGAGGCTCTAATATAGAAGATCAAGGTCTGAATCAGGCAGAAAAGTCCAAGAGACTCCATCTCCAAAATCAGCAAAAAACAGAACTGTAGGCATTACTTAATTGGTAGAGTACCAGCCAAGCAACCAAGCAAGTTGAGTGAAAATGAGGTCTCTGAATTCAAATACCAGTACCACAAAAACACAAAACCACCGTTTTGTCTTTTTAATAGCAATAATTAATTATAATCGTTATTATAACAATTTGGATCTAAAAACCAAATTGTGTTCCATGTCACAATTTAAATAATAAAAATATTTAAAATAAAAACAATCCAATGCCTAACGTATGAAACTGTAACCTCTCTGTACATCAGTTTGATAATAAAAATTTGAAAAAAAAGAAACTATTCAAAAACAAAACAAAACTCAGGAGGTCTGATTCTTCAGGGCTGGTTGTGGAGTTATATTCCTATAATCCCTGCTTCTGGGGAGGCACAGATAGGAGGATGGGGAGGATAGAGGAGGACAGAAATAGGAGGATACAGGGGCTTAGGTAGAACACTGCCTAACAAGTGGGGCTGGTAAGTGAGAGAGACCCATTACCAATAGGGAAAAAAAAGTCTGACTCCCTGACCCTAGTGTATCCTCAAATTATTACTCCACTACAATTCCTTCTAGGACAGTAGTGCCCATCTCAACTGGGAATTTGTGTTCTAGCAATAAGTGGGGCTTATTTTTTCTAATGTAGTTCACTCAGGTTTTGCTATGATCTATATCAAGACAAGCTAATATTTATTCATGCATTCATCTCAGGCCATTCACTCTTCCTTTAAACTAATATACTGAGCACCTATTATGACTTAGATGTTCATTAAAAATATGGTATCTTGGGTCCTAAAACTAAGAAATAAAATGCAGTGCCCAACAAGGGGGTACAATGTGAAGAGTAGGGAGGAGACTTGTGACGAGCTCATGACCGACCCAGAGCCTCAAATATTTGTTGTCGATAAAGTTACAGAAAGTGGAGAAGAGGAAGGCTGGTGCTGAGGAGGCGAGGCACCTAGGAGAAGGGGAGCTCTCAAGGATAAGGCAGAGATCAAGTAGGGTCAAGGTGATGCAGGAAGCCGAGGGAAAAAAAGTGCTAAGGCCCAGAGGCATCACGAGGCAGTGCTAGGCAGAGACCTGTGGCTATCTAAATGGAAAGCGAGATTGGAGACTGTGAGAGGAAGCTTGCAAGGAGGGGCTGGGGGAATAAAGTCCAAGAGCTCAGGTCTGAATGGAGAGGATGGGAGGGCATGGGACTGAGACCCGCAGGCCAGTGCCATGACAAGTAGTGTTGACAGAGATGGAGATGGAGCTGACAAAACTTGGGCACTGGCAGCATAGGCTCCAGGATGAGAGAGTTCAAGGGTGGCACCTAGGTTTCTGGTTTACTTAGCTGGGAATGAGGTGGCAGGCCTGGGTTTTGGAACCAGTTGGCCAAGGAAGAAAAGAAAGAAGTGTGCTGACAATCCTTGATCTCTGCCAGGCTCCTAATCACTCCTAAGTCCCCAACCTGAGGATTCAAAATACTGCTGATGTCTGCCAGTCCCTGCAGTTCCTGAGGGAAAGGAAATAGCCCTCATCCAACAGGTCCTCACTTCCCACCCAAAGGGCTGTCTGTGACACTGAGCTAGGCCAAGACTACCAAGATCCTGAGACGTAGACTGGCCTTAGCCCCTTCTTCCCGGTGAGAGCCCGGCCCTGGAGGAAAAGTCAGGCACAAGCACTCTACTCTAAATGAAGCACAGTTAGACCAGCTTGGCCCACCCATCAGGGTAGAAGCATGTTTCCCAAGACCCAGAGCTATTTATCTCCTATGGTGTGTGTGTGTGTGTGTGTGTGTGTGTGTGTGTGTGTGTGTGTGTGTGTGTGCACGTGCACACCTGTACATGCCAGTCATGGAGCTTGAACCCAAAGCCTGGCCACTGTCCTTGAATGTCCGCTTTCAAGGTTAGTGCTCTACCACTTGAGCCACATCTCCACTTATGACTTTTTGGTGGTTAGTTGGAGATAAGAGTCTCAGACTTTCCCGTGTGGGCTGGCTTTGAACCATAATCTTCAAATCTCAGCCTCCTGAATAGGATTTTAGGCATAAACGCCCCAACACCCGGCTGTTTGTGTTTTTCACAGTCCTTCTCTAGCCACAAAGGCAGGAAGGGGACACTTTGGTTACCTGGGGGCATAGGAAGGGCAGGAGAAAGTGGAAGTTGGAGATGTGACTGCAGCCAGAAAAAGCAAGACAGGCCTTGTGGGCTACCCAGGGGGAGCTTAGTTAGGGGAACGCCTATGGAGGGCAGGGAGTCTTGGAATTCAGCCTTGGGATCAGCAAAGTGGCATGAGTCTTACCTTGACCTGGTCCAGCACCACCAGAGGCCCATTGACACTGCACACGGTCCTGTAGGCTGAGAGATTAGAAAGGTAATGAGGGTCTCACCTATTACATTCCCTCAGGTTCTGACTCATGAGCACATGCACATGTGTGCCCCCCCCCCGCCCCCCGGGAAAGAGAGAGAGGCATCCTTTGCCTTTCCTCTACCCACCCCTACCTCCTCCCTAGTTTGGGCCGTCAGGGTCATTAGCTGTGACAGGGCCAGCCACCATTGCTGTAAGGGTCATGCCCCTGCCTGCAGGGCCCCTGCTGCCTCTGGACACCTGCAGGAGGCTGGGGGAGGGCGGACAAGGGCAGAGGCCTCCTCAAAGTCTTCCCCAGTCCGGCTGAGGCCCTTCTCCTCCTCCTGTGGTTTCCCCTTTGGCCTCAGCACCGCAGCCCCAATTGCCTCTCTGACTCATATTTCCTAAAAGCCTCTTGGCCCCAGATGTGGCCGAGAAGTGGCCTCCTCTGCCCCTCTCCAGATCCTCCTTCCACCCTATACTCGTCATGCACCATAGGGGATGAGATACATAAGCAGGGCCTCTGTTGTCACCACCAGGCCCTGGTCAGGCAGTGGGGGCAAGCTCCCAGACTCCCTGGCTCACTGGGTTTCCCCAGCTAGGGGAAGGGAAGGGAGGGAGTGAAAAGGAAGGAGGAAGAAATATCCACAGATCCAGTGTCTGGAGAGACTCACACATGAGAAATGAGCTCAGCTTACAATGTTGGATTAGCTTAGATATCAAGAAACATTACTCTGTGAGAGGCAGCCATGGGTTGGCAGTCAAGACGCCAAGCTTTGGTTCTGCCAGGGACCAGCTGAGGGAATTGGCATGGTCCTTTGCCTGTAGGACTGGGATCCCCTAGTCTTTCCTTAGGGTTTTATAGCTTACCAGTGACACAACTGAAACAATGGAACTTACAGAGGGGAGACAGGCAGGGTGCTGTGAGGGAGCTGGGTCCTTTTACAGGCACAACACCACAGAAGAAAGGGAAGGAAAATGAGCACTAGCCTGGCCCAGGGTCAGCTGATGGTAGAGATGGAGCTGGGTGCCCATCCTGGCTTCCCATGAGCCCATACTGACTCCATAGCTCCATCGCTCTCATGCTTCTGAGCATACCTGGCCCCAAGCCACTCTGTTAGGAACTCACATCCTCCCTGGGATACAGACCATGAAACCAGAGGAGGCAAGGCAATCCCTGTGCAGAGCTCTATGAGGATTGCCAAGGGACAGGGAGATCTGCCCTGCCTAGACATCTACCTAGAGACCCAGTGCTCTCAGCCTCACTCTCTCCTCCCTCCTGATGCCCAAGAAGGAGGCTTCACCAGTTTTTCCCACCCAGCCAGTTCTCAGTTCCCTCATCTCCCCAAACCTCTCAGCTCCAGTTCTTCCCCAGCATTGGCTGGTCTCTAACGGTTCTCTTCCCTTCCCCAACTCCTACCCTAGCCTCAGCCCCTTCCACTCTTGGCTTCCAAGGCTTGCTTGCATTCTAGGCCACCAATGGATTTTTCTAGGCAGGACCTCTCTAGGCAGCCAATGGATTCATCTAAAGTGATCCTGACATTCCACTTGAGGCTGGGTGCATTTTTCTCTTCTGGGGAGGCCTCTCTCTTCCTCAGGCTCCATGGAAGATCTACCCAATATCCCTCTGTAACATCCTCTAATTTCCTTTTTTTCCCCTCACTTCCCATTCTTTCCTGGGATCTGCTTTCCTTCTTCCCTCCTCCTCCCTTCCTGTCTTCAGGCAGTGGGATGAAATAAAAGTGATACATCAAATGCCGAGCTTTCAATTAAAAAAAAAAAGATAGAGAAAATAGCAGAAGGTGCCAAGAAGAGAAAGAACAGAGAGGGTGAGAGATGGGCCCAGGACAAAGCTGGGTGTTCCAGAAGGGAAACTTTTGGATGGGAAGGCCATTCTCCATTCATGAGTGCCCTCCTTCAGGAGAGTTCTCCTGGAAGGCCCAGGGAGTTGGGAAAGGGCACAGGAAACAGAGAGGTGAAAGAACCCCTCACTTGGTGCCCTGGGGGACCCGCCTATGATACACATAGCCTAGCCTCAGTGCTGGAAAAAGACACTGTCAGGAGATGTGCTGTGGAGCTTACTGCTGTTCCAGCCTCTCAGAACACAGCTGGCAAATGGCAGGCACTCAGGGAACACTCAGATGGCTTATGGAAGGCATTAGCTGATTCTCTCTGCTCAGGTCCCTAGATCCCATTAGAATATGTGCCCCCTCTTTCCTGGTCCCCAAGCCAAATGAAGGTCCTGAGGGCCAGCCCATGGAGCCACACACCTACTTCTTGCCCCCTCTGTGACAGAGTGGTGGAAGAGATGAGAAAGAGAATGCATAGTGCCAGGGCAGGGAGCAGGCATCAACAGATCTCCAATGAGGTGAAATGGCTGACATAGACTGGGCGTCCTTAGATCCCAAAGGTGGAATAAATCACCAGGCTCCATCTATTACCTCCTGTATACATGGTATTTTGATCAGATTGCCTGGATTTTGAAGACTCCGCAAGTGATCCTGGCAGAGACAGGACCAGAAGAAGCAGGTTAGGAAATAGATTGTGTCACGGGGGATGGGCACAAGTTCAGGAGAGACCTGCATGTTCTAAAGCATCATGAAGAAATGGTTTCTTGCTGGCCTCATAGAGGAAATTCCAGCCAAAGGAGAAGAAAGAGGAGGTGGAGGAAGAAAGCAGTGAACCCGGATAAAAAGACACAGGGTGGGTGGGCCAGAAGGAGGGCCGAATGGGAGGGGGAAAGGGCCCCAGGAAATCACTTCCAATTTCACTGCCTAGGGAGACAGGTCTTTCAACTTTTCCCCTTCCCTCAAGGCTGCACCTCCACTTCCCCACCCCAGTCATGTGAAATCCCAGTTCACCCAGCCGCCCAGCAAGTGGTGGGGGGGGGGGTTGGGCGCAGGGGAGAGGTGGTGGAGGTTATGGGATTAGAAGATCCACACCCTTCCCTCGGGAGGAGGAAGGGCTGCTCCTGCAGGAGCCCAAAGGCTGCTGCCTGGTGCTGGTGGTCAGGCTAGGCCAAATGAGAGTCAGGATGGGAGGTCGATGCCTCCACCAGCCGAGACCACACAGTGGCCAGCACGAGGTGCTCTTCTGCGAGCTGCCTTCCCCAGCTTCAGCTGCCCAGTGCCCAGCTCTAGGTAGGACTCAGAGTGGCTGGAGGCTGGCTGGGAATGTGGCTTAGCGGTAGAGTGCTTGCCTAGCATGCATGAAGCCCTGGGTTCAATTCCTCAGCACCACATAAACAGAAAGAGCTGGAAGTGGGGCTGTGGCTCAAGTGACAGAGTGCTACCCTTGAGCAGAAGGAAGCCAGGGACAGTGCTCAGACCCTGAGTTCAAGCCCCAGGACTGGACAAACAAACAAACAAACAAGAAACAGAGTGGTTGGAGGAGGCCATTGCTCCACTGCTTGGAGCCTTTGTTGCAGAAACCCCAGTCTTGGGCCTGTTTCTTCTCAGCACTGGCCTGTCCACATACTTTAAGTCCTCACACTGAGCTGCCTCTTGCAGCCTTTCTTCCCTATTCTCTCCCAAGACCCCTCAGCACCACAGCCTGGTACCCTAGAAGAACAGGAGCATGAGCATAGACACAGTCAGCTAACTGACACAGGTTCATATTTATCCAACCTCGTTGGACACAGACAAGTTGATTATTTGTAAAACTTTGACTCTGATTGTGTCCATTGCATGGAGAGGCAAACCTAGGCTTGGAAATTTGACTGCTTCCTCCTATGATACACCATAATTCAGGACAGTATCTTGTGATATTAAGGGACTATAGTCACTGCCCAGCCCCCAGGATGTCCCCCTTGACCTCAGAGAGGGAAGGGAGGGTGCAGAGCTGTCGGCAGAGAGTTGGGCAAATGACCTAAGGGGCATTCCCTCAATGGGCTTTCTCCAGACTTAGCAGACACTCCTCCCAGCTGCTCGGTCCACCCCCTCTCCATTGTCCTAGCTGACATTTTAGGTTGTGCTTTGGGCTGCTGGCTGGTGGAGGCCTCCCTACCCCCACCTCCCTGCCGCCTTCCCTGTCAAAGACCCAGCAGGGCTCCTCCAAGGCCCACTAATTAGCGCAGGCCCAGCCACACCTGCAGCGTCTGGGAGCAGGCACCCCTGCGTGAGGCCAGGGTGGGGGTGAGCTGGGGGCAGCAGGTCCTCAACCTCCTCTCAGCTGGAAGGATTAGGGGAAGGAGGACAGGCACTGGAAGCTGGGGGTCTGCAACTTCCTCTCCTTTCAGTGTAGGGATCTGGCAGGACAACAAAGCCAGTGGCATGGTACCCAGCCCCGAGGAAATCTGCCTTGGCTCCATGCTTCCAACCAGGCTGCCAGCTTGTCCTTCAGAACCTTTGCCCAGGCTGGGCTTTCCCATCTCCCCCAGTCCAGCCACCAAATGAGGCTCCAAGCCACCTTCTCCCCAATGGGTTCAATTCCCCGGGGGAAACTTCATGGGGACAAAGAGGATCCTTCTTTTCTGGGATGGATATTTATCGAGCCATTCTCCATTTTAACTCTATTCTACTCCTCCTTTCTGGCCACTCCTCTCCCTCGGCCACTGGGGCGACAAGGCTCTTACAGCCTCTGTTAAGGTGAGTCCACCTTCTCTGGGAGTAGCAGGGTTCTCAAGCTGCCAAGGGCTCACTTCCACCCAAGGTAGCTAGGGCCGGGCCCTCTGGTCCCCCAGCAGCACTCCTCCTGGGTTCTGTCCCTGGATTTCTCAGCCTGGGGGAGTGTTTAGACTCCCAGGAGGGCCGGGGAATATAAGGCAAGAGGTCAGAAAGGGACAAAAAGCCTCCTTTTTATCCTAAGTAGGATCAAATCATTTTTAGGGAGTCTCCAGACCCAGCCCAGTTCCATACTTGTCCTGCAGTTACCTGAATTGGCTGGAGAAGTAGTTACCTGGGAAAGCTAAGGGCAGGTATCCTCGAGGGCTGTGGGGACACTAAGCAAGGGAAGGGCCGGGGGCAGGGGGTGGAGCAGAGTGTGAAGCCTGGCCCCCTGACCTCTGCTCCGGGTCAGCCGTGGAGGGTGCATGTGTGGGCCTGGGTGGGAACCACACGGAGCCATCACTTGAAGCCTCCATGCAGGAGGCCTGCAGATGAGAGTTACTACCAATCCCTGAGTTCCAGCTGGGGTCAGAATCCAGGGTGTTGACTGTAAATAGGGAACTGGATGGGAGGAACTGGCTGGAGGCTGCTCCTGGCCTGAGCACTCTGCCCAGAGGAAGCGGTGGGCCAGTGAGGTGGCATAGGCTGGATCCAAGGGTACATTCCAGAAGAAGGAAGGCAGAACCTGTAGATCCAATCCAATGTCCCTCCCCCATGGGGAGGAGATCTGGGGCCCATGGGTGGGAGACCTAGCCTGAGGGGTCAGTTATCACAGGGGTCAGCCTCCCAGCTCTCACTACAGGTCTGAGCTCTGGATACAACAGAGTTCCCCCCCCCCCCCCATCTCATCACCACTTACTACTGGGACTTGATGACCCCATTCTAGGTGTCTGTGTGTGGGGTCCAGACTTTTTCCCACCTCTATAGAATAGGGCCTGTAGGCTGCGTTTTCTTGAGAAACACAGCCCAACCCTCTCCCATTTCTCCCTCTCCCCCTCTTATTTTTCTTTACTGGAATTTGCTCTGCCCTCCTGTGCCTGTCTCAGTTTCAGCAGGGGATGCACACCCATGTTTCTTCTTCCCTTTGTTTGGACCAGCTTGGGTGCTCTGTGTTACCTTCAACGTTCACCCCATCTCTATGGGAGGCAGAAGGGTGGCTACTCAGGCCCACTCCCTCCTATTCCCAAACCCTATTGAGAGCCTCTGGCTCTGCTTAGCTAGAGCTGGTCAGGCTGGTTTACTCCAGTGAACTGGACCATCAGAATTCACCAGGCCAGAGAGTGACCTTGGACAAGGAGACACAAAGGGGTAATTCCCCTCCCTTTAGTCTTCTAGACCTTGTCATGATTTTGTGTTCTCTGCCCCAAACATCTGGCCTTCGGCTACCCCTGCAGAACAGGCACAGAAGCAACACACAGGGGTGCATACAGGTGTATCTATACATTGCATTGTAAGCATATAGGTGCTCCTACATATTACATTCACTTATTCCAATTTTACACACACACACACACACACACACACACACACACTGCTTAGACATGCAGTATTGTCTGACCACTAGCTCAGATGGTCTCTCCTTGCACACACATCCAAGCACACTGGATATAGACCCTTCATGCTGCATATAGAAGCACTATCAATACTTCCTCTTCCCAAGGGCAGGTGCATGTCCCTGCACCCACTACTTCCCACAGACATCCTCCCTGTCCACACACAGTGGGAAGCCATTGGCACACGGGACACCAATTTCCTCATGCCAAGAACACTTATATGTCCTACACTGTTCCACATAGCACCACATTTGATCAGACTCTTCCTTGTGCTGCATGTTCTGGTGTCCATTCCTCTCTCTCTCTCTCTCTCTCTCTCTCTCACACACACACACACACACACGCCACATACAAACACACATGTACTCATGCACACTCAAGAGCATGTGCACATACACTCTTTCACTTTGGGGATGTTCATTGGAGTTTTCTCTGGGACAGCCTAGGCTGAGACCTCTACCCTTCAACCCACTTGGATGGCTATTGTGCAGGCGGTCCCAGAGCCCTCTGGTCTCCTCAACTCTCCTTTTCTTCCTGAGGCAAGTAGTGAGTGTCCCAGCCCTCCACTCCAGCTTCCCACCCCAAGCTCATGCTGGTCTCATACTCACTGATGCGGGGGTGGGTGATATAGTTGCGAGTGGCTGCTTGAATATGCTCTCGGGCCATGTCCACATCACAGCTACTGCCAGGGAGGCCCCCCGTTCTGCTGTCTACCTTCGTGGCCATGGTGTGAGGTGGTCTGGGACTCGGTGTCTGGTGCCTGAGCAAGCTGGTGGCAGTTATAGCAAAATAACTAAAGCTCCAGCTGGAGCTGGAGCAGACTGCCCAGCCTGCGTGCCTGTGGCCACCCCTCCCCTCTCTCCCTTCTCCTCCCTTTCCCCCTGCACTCCTCCCCTAGGTTGACTGTAAACAGGGAAGCCTAGGGCTGCATGCCAGCTCCAAAGCTTCCTCCACACACAGGCTGGACAGACTGGAGGTAGCTGGCCACCAGGCAGCTGGAGGCTGGCAAAGGAGAAGAGCAGAGGGGAAATGTAACATTTTAACCTCTGTGTGTGGCAGCCCTGCAGCCCACAACTCCCTGCAGCTCCTCCCCCTTCTCTCCTCAGTGTCCTCCAACCTGTCCTTCCTCTGCACCCTTTTGCCTGCCAATACCTGGGTATTCCTTATTCAATCATCATCTTTTTCATCATCTGTGGAGCATGCTCAGGTCAGCTTCTATGTCTCCATCATCTCCTACAGGAAGTCTTCCCTGGATCCTCCTCCAGCTCCAATTCACCATGCCCCTGGTCTCTCTAGGGCGGGTGTCTGCCACTGGGCTGTGGATCCCCAAGTGGAACCTGTGTCTCTCCCATCAGCCTGGATCTCTGTAAGCCTTTATGCCTTGTGTTAGTGAGAACTTTCTAAGCAGGGCTAGTTTCTCTATCTGGACCCTGACAGTGAAAATTCTAGTCTCTCTCTCTCTCTCTCTCTCTCTCTCTCTCTCTCTCTCTCTCTCTCTCTCTCTCTCTCTCCCCTGACTCAACTTACAAAACTCTGCTGGGTTCCCTACAAGGACCCCTGTGCTGACGTTTTCAGCCTTTGTATTGTGTATCTAAATATTCCAAGCTACTACTGATCACACTGTGCCTGTCCCTGCAGCCTGGGCCTCACTGCAGCTTCCCAGAGCCCTCTTCCTGCTGGGCAGCCAAAGCAGTGTACTTTCATCAGGTGTGCTTTCATCAGGGCTAGTGGAGCATAACACAGGTGCGGCAAGCAAGGCCAAATGGGTGCTGAGATGGCTGGACCAGTCCCACAGCCATCCCTGTGCCTCAGCTACACTGCATTTCAAAGCACCTCCCCAAACTATTCCACCTGAGCAGAGGGAAGGGTGCAGCACAGCTATGGGGATCACTATTCTCCAAAATTCCATTCTGAGTGACTCAGATGGGGAAGCCAATCTGAAATGCAAGTGACAGCTGTGTATTCCCAGGGCACATTGGGGCAGTTGACGCTTGCTTTCCCACCATACAGTCCCAGTGTCACCTGGATTTGCCAGCCAAGGACCCATTCTAGGTCTTGGATTTAGGTCCAAGAAATCTGTTGATGACTGGGATTGTTGGCTCAGTCTGTAAACCCAGCAATCAGGAAGCAAAGATTGGGAGGGTTGAGGTTTGAGGTCAGCCTGGGCAAAGAAATGGGAGACCCTATCCAGTAAAATAACTGAAGCAAGAGGCTGGGGGTGTGGCTTAAGAGCTAAAGTGCCTGCCTAGCAAGGCAGAGGCTCTGAATCAATCTCCTGTACCACAAAAGGAAGAAAGAAGGAAAGCAAGCAAGCAAAGAGGCAGCGGCAGGGGTTAGATATGAAGGGATGCAACTAGGGTGGTATTTCTGTTGAAGCAAAAGTTCTGCATCTTGCCAGACACTGGTGGCACACCCCTGTAATACCAGCTATTCAGGAGACCCAGGCACTAGGCCAGACCAGGCAGGAAAGTCCATGAGACTCTTATTTCCAATTAAGCACCCCAAAAAGCCAGAAGTAGAGCTGTGGCTCAAGGGGTAGAGCTCTAGCTTTGAGGAAAAAAAATGCTCAGGGACAGTTCCCAAGCCCTGAGTTCAAGCCCCAAGCCTGGCACAGGAAAAAAAATCCTGATTGCATGGTGGTTCCATAAATCAACATATGACAAAATGATATGGAACGATATACCATGCAAAGGTATGTTTCCTGGTTTGGTATTTTATTTGTGGCGTTGTAGCCATTGGGAGAAATTGAGTGAAAGGTCTCTTCCTTTGCCTTAGCTTTGCAACTTTCTGCACATCTACACAATAAAAGTTAAAAGAAAATCTCTTGAGCAAAAATAAAGTTTTTGAGTGACTGGTATGGCAGTGTTGGCAATGGGCAAACTTTGGAGCCTGGGTTTGTTTCCTTTTACCTATCTTCTCTCCCACTCTGGAATCTGCTATCACCCTGCATTGTCCACCCTCTTGAAGTATTTTAAGTTGTTTGCTTTGTGCTGGTACTGGGGCTTGAACTCAGGTTCTGGGCAGTCAGTGTCCCTTAGGTTGTTTTTGCTCAGGGATGAAGTTCTACTACTTGAACTACACCAGAAGCGCCTCCCAGACTTTTCTGCGAGGGCTAGCTTCAAACCTGGATCCTCAGACCTCTGCCTCCTGAGGATTACAGGTATAAGCTAATAGTGCCTAACTTTTTCTTTTTTGCCAGTTCTGGGGCTTGAACTCAAGACATGGGCTCTTTCCCTGAACTTTTTTTTTTTTTTTTGGCCAGTCCTGGGCCTTGGACTCAGGGCCTGAGCACTGTCCCTGGCTTCCTTTTTGCTCAAGGCTAGCACTCTGCCACTTGAGCCACAGCACCACTTCTGGCCGTTTTCTGTATATGTGGTGCTGGGGAATCGAACCCAGGGCCTCATGTATACGAGGCAGGCACTCTTGCCACTAGGCCATATCCCCAGCCCCCCCTGAACTTCTTTTGCTCTAGACTAGCATTCTACCACTTAAGCTACAGCACCACTTCTGGATTTTTCTGTTTATGTGGTTCTGAGGAATCAAACCCAGGTCGTCATGCATACTAGGCAAGCACTCTATCATAATCCACATTCTTTTTGTTGTTGTTGTTGTTGTTAGTTGTGGGGTTTGAACTTAGGGCCTGGATGCTGTCCCTGAGGTTTTTTGCTCAAGGCTAGGGCTCTACCAGTTTGAGCCAAAGTACCACTTCTAGGATTCTGGGGGGTAAACTGGAGATAAGTCTCATAGACTTTCCTGCCCCAGCTGCTTTTAACTGTGATCCTCAGCCTCCTGAATAGCTAAGATTACAGGCTTGAGCCACTAGCACTGGTCTGCCTGCCTGCCTCCCTCCCTCCCTTTCTCTCTCCTTCCTTCCCCTCCTTCCCTCCCTCCCTCCCTTCCTCTCTCCCTCCCTCCTTTCTTTCCTTTCTCTCTTTCATCAGTTGGTTGTGAGCTTGAACTCAGGACCCAAACACTACCCCTGAGCACTTTTGCTTAAGGCTAGCACTTTGCCACTTTGCGCCACAGCTCCACTTCTGGTTTTCTGGTGGTTAACTGGAGACAAGAGTCTCTCAGATGTTCCTTCCCAGGCTGATTTTGAACTGCAATGCTCAGATCTCAGCCTCCTGAGTAGTTAGGATTACAGGTGTGAGCCACCAATGCCCAACATATTTTGAAGTTTTTGAAAGAGGAGCTTGTGTAGGGTAATGGTTAACCAAAGATAGAATGTTGCATTAAGTGTGGGGAGGAGGGCAGTGGAGGTACTGACATGCATGCTCCATTGGGAGTTAGGAGCCTGTGGGTTCACATCATGGATGTCTCACCCAACTTTATTCTCAGATTCCAGCCGTCCCCCCACCCCCATACAGTCCCTTGACTTAGCCTATTTTCCTTGGCAGGGAGGGCAGGAATTGAACAAAGTTAGATGGTGCTATGGGGACTGGTTCCCTTCTTTTCATAGTTTTCCTTTATTTCAGTGAGAGACACCCATGCACACTGCACGCACACACACACATGTACACACACGCACACACATGCACACACACACATACACACACACACACACACACACACACTGTGGGGACCAAGGCCATTTGGTTGAGTCTCTGAGCTGAGGTCAGGCAAAGCGGGCATGTGGCTTGCCATACCTCCGCTTCAGGGCCTGCTCAGTGCAGTTGGCTGGGACTGGGAGGCTGGGTAGTGCTGTACTGGGACCGAGTGTCACACACACATACACACAGACACACGTGGGAGTCTTAAGTGGTAGCTTTCTTGCTGCTGCATCCAGGGCTGCCTCCTTTGCGGTCTAGTTTGCTGTAGGGCTCGAAGGCAGAGGATCCCAGTTCGTAGCCAGCAGGCAGGTCTAGCAGCGGGGCCATGGCGAAGCAGACAGCTGGCAGAGGGGGTGGCAGTGGAGGGGATCCCGAGGCTGAGGGCAGCGGGTTGAGGCGAGGGGAGGAGTTCCTGGGGTCACCCAAGGAGGTGGCCCTGTGGACAGCAGGCAGGCTGGGCAGGCCAGGGGTCAGTGCCAGGAGGCTGGGGGCCCTGGGAACAGAGAGGAGCCGGCCCTGCTCCAGAAGCCGCAGAACGCTGGAGGTGGCGAAGGCCTCGGAGGCAGAGGACGATGCCCGCTTCTCTAGGTCTCTGCTCTGGTCTTTCTTCTGTTTGGTGCGGCGGTTCTGGAACCATACTTTCACCTTCAGATGTCAGGAGGGGACAGGGGGACAGGCAGAGCAATGTGGACAGGCAGGAGGAAACAAAGAAAGAAGTAGATGGGGAAGGCACAGGTGGGTGACACAAGGGGTGAGGAGGAGAAAGAACAGATTGTCATTAAGGTCTTCACGCAAGCAGCCTGCTCAGGGGAACTGATTAGGGACTCTCATCCCCAAATCCTGGACACCCCTTCATTGCTGAAGTAGATTCTGGCTTAGGATGGAGGAATGAATTGGCACACAAGGTGGGTGAAATTAATGAGTTCAATGTCCCTTCTTGGTCTGTATACTCTCTGCTCTTGGCCATGTTTATGGCCTTAGCCACCTTTTATGTGCTGGTAATTCTCAGTTTCACGTGGGACTCAGGCCTGTTAACTGAAGTCCATGTCAAGCATCCCACCTCCTGGTAGACATCACGCAATGGGGTCTCCAAAGTGCCCAAGTCCACATGCTTGCAGCAGCTTTGGTGGAGCCTCCAGAGGATCTCCTCACACCCCTTCCTCCACGATGGCCATTCCATCCCCCCAGCCCTCTCCCCACTGCTGTGCAGTGCCTCTCCACCTTGGCCACTCATGAGAGCTACCTGAAGAGCTTAAAACTGAACACCCTATGCTAATCACCCAGTCAGAAAGGGGGATAGCTGGGATCCAGGCTCTAGCAGTTTCCACAGCTCACTAGGTGACTCCAAGGTGAGAAAAATAGTGCTCTGAGGGTCTAGGCTCCAGGTACCAACTCTAACACCTGCAGGGGCAAGAGGCAAAATGGGAACCCCTGGCTCATGGCCCACCCTGGCTCTGGCATACATACAAAGGGTACAAGAGCTCATTCATACTCTGCTAATAGCGTCCATCCCCTCCCCCAAACTGGAGAGTCTTGGACTTGGATTTGGGAATTTTTGCTTTTTTCGTTTCTAAACAAATATAGTCCTTTTTTCTTTTTTTGTCAGTTATGGGGCTTGAACTCCTGTCCTGAGCTCTTTTGCTCAAGGCTAGCACTCTATCACTTTCAGCCACAGCACTACTTCCAGTTTTTGAGCGGTTAATTGGAGATAAAGAGTCTTCACAGGGACTTTCCTGTCTGGGCTGGCTTCAAACTGTGATTCTCAGATCTCAGCCTCCTGAGTAGCTACTAGGATTATAGGCATAAGCCACCAGCACCCGGTAAGTATGATCTTTTAGACAATGTATAAAATGAGACATATGGAGTATAAAATGATGTCAACAATAAGCATGAAAATATGGAAGGTATTAGTGTGTTAATAGTATAAGACAAGACATCATTTTTATACAAGAAAATATCCAGTCAAACGTGAGTCTTTGTGGACTACCAAGTAGCTCTGATTTCTGAGTTTGGTAGGTAGGTATTTGATGCTGGCCAGGCTTTCCAGTTGGAGTAACATACAACACACTCCCGTTCAGAGATTTACAGTTTAAATCTTACATAAGAGGCTGTGTGATTTCACCAGGCAGGGACTGGGGTTCTGAATCATGGCTGTGGTCTGCCCTGGGAAAGACAGTCTAGGGAGAGTCTCAGGCAGGAAGTATAAGTGTCACATGTGAGGAATTCTGGGATGAGTGCAGGTTCTTGGAGGGCATCATTCCTGAGGGTTGACAAGTCATCACCCCAAAGGGAAGGGCATGGCTAGAGGAGGACAAAGTAGGTCTCTCGGAGACACTTAGCCTCAGATAGGGCTGTTTGTTGATGGTGTGGGACCATGTGCCACATTTGATATGAGGAGCATCTCACATCAGACCCCAGGGTCATGGTGAGGACTAAACTACTTAGGCTATATTAGCCCCCCAGGAGGGAGCCTGGTAAGAGAGGCTTCCAGGGAAGGTTAGCTGAGGCTTATATATGCTATTACATAATCCCAGCATCAGGGAAAGACAAAGGAGGGTGTGTTACCTTCCTGTGACTGTGACAAAATGCCAAAAAGAAAAGAATCAACTTCAAGGAGAAAAGTTATTTTGGCTCACAGAGTAGAGCACCCAGGGACAAAATTTGGTCCCCAAGGATGACCCCCTACTCCCTTCAACTATATCATACCTGTTCAATTTCCATCACGTGTGTGTGTGTGTGTGTGTGTGTGTGTGTGTGTGTGTGTGTTCTCGGGCTTGAACTCAGGGCATGGGCCTTGTCCCCCGAGCTTGAGCCATATGTCTATGTCCAGCTTTTATGGTAATCGGAGATAAGAGTCTCATGACTTTCCTCTCTGGGTTGGTTTTGAACTGTGATCCTCAGATCTCAGCCTCCTGAGCAGCTAGGATGACAGGCAAGAGCCTAGGTAATATCTTGACTTGTCTGAAACAGGATCATTATAGTGGATGTAGCACATGGTTGTTGGAGAGATTCATCAACGAGCATGCAGAGCACTTTGTACCTGGTGCTGGTAAGTACTAAGCATTGTTATGATTATCATTTTGTAGCTCTAACACCAGCTTCAAGTGTCTCCCTTTACCTAGGGAAGGTATTCGGTTTATGAAAGGATCTTCCTCTGGGTTAAGCACAGTGGAATTCAGATCCCTCCTCTGCAGAAGAGAGGCTGTGAAGGAAAGGTGAAAGAGGGTGGGAAAGGGTCCAGAATGGAGAAGAAGTCCCTAGCCCCAAAGCATCATATTTCATCTCTCTCCAGAATGGTTTGTCTGTTTGTTTGGAGATAGGCTCTCACTATGCTCCTAAGCTAGTCTTGAAATCCTGTGCTCAAATGACTCTCCCATCTCGGGTTTCCAAGTACCTAAAATTATAGGTACATGGCATTGTGCTGGGTGTCTTCCCAGTACCTTTGTTTCCAGCAAGCCAAACCCTTACTATCCCCGAGGTTCTGCCCATATGTCAACGTTCTCCTAAGTCACTCTCTGCACCCTGAGTGTCTACTTGCCTTATTTATCTGGCCTTCTCTCGCATTGTACCCATGTGCCAGATGTATTTGAAAGGCCTCTTTGCCCCCCCCCCCATTATGTAGCCCAAGCTGGCCTCAAATCAGAGATCTTCCTACCTCAGTCTCTGGAGAACTGGAATTATAGGTGTGTACTACCATGACAGGTGAGACTCTTTTGCTGACAGTATACTTGCTCTAGTTTGCTAGTAGCTTTATATCCATCTCATGTCTATTTGAACTCTTCCAGTCAAGTTTCCCTGTGGTAACACATGGCCTATACCCTAAGTAGTTCCTAGACTGCCACTCCTCTCTAGGAGTGAAGAAATCTAGGCCTGGCCTCTTACCTGTGTCTCTGAGAGGTTCAGCTGGCGGGCCAGCTCTGTGCGCTCACGGCCCACCACATACTGGCAGCGCTGGAACTCCATCTCCAGGCGGTACAACTGCTCAGCAGTAAAGGAGGTGCGGGTCCGCTTGGGGCGGTCCAGGTCCAGGCCTTTGGGCAGTACAATTTCCCGGATTGTTCCCTTGGCATCTGCGGGATCCATAAAGGGAACCAGGTTAATTCACTAGCTGAGTTACATCACCAGCAGGTGTCTTTTGTTGATGTTGAGGCAGAGTTTCACTGTGTGGTAGGTAAGATTTACTGAAGTTGCCTAGAAGCCAGCCAGCCTCTAAGCTGTGTGTGTATATGTGCATGTGTGCATGAGTGAGCCCTTTGCCTCACAGACCCTTCTGGGGTCCACAAGAAGGTTAACTGCTGGTGCACAGGGGGACAGGATCTCCAGGAGCAGCCCAAAGACAACTCCCACGTTACAGGAGAGAAGAGTTCTGTCCAGGCTCTGAAGCAAAAAAGTGGTTGAGGCTGGGAATGTGGCCTAGTGGCAGAGTGCTTGCCTAGCATGCATGAAGACCTGGGTTTGATTCCTCAGTACCACATTAAACAGAAAAAGCCAGAAGTAGCACTATGGCTCAAGTAGTAGAGTGCTAGCCTTGAGCAAAAGAAGCTCAATGACAGTGCCCAGGCCCTGAGTTCAAGCCCCAGGACTGGCCTGCCCAGGCCCTGAGTTCAAGCCCCAGGGCTGACCAAGGTAGGTGGGTGGGAGGGAGGGAGGGAGGTTGGCTGAAAACTTTGGCCCACATTTACCACATATCATCATCATCACTTAGTAACAACACAACATGTCAACTATTTTCCTGAACAAATGGTTAGGAAAGTAATTAGCTATAACCGTAAGAGTGGAAATTATTTGAGTTTGAGCCATCAGGTGGTAGAAATATGCAGCATCATGTCCTGAAAGATTTACCCAACAACTCCCAATGAATGATGCTGACAATAGTGAAAGGAGATTAACAGTAATTTGCCATAATAGGAAGCAGAACAGCAGCAATGGAAAACTAAACTGTACAAATCAGTCCTGGGAAGCAGACATCAACACAACTAGCACAGCTGCAGTAATTCCAATATCCACCAGGGGGTGCATAATTGGCCTTTACAGTAGGATAGAGGCTAACATTTTAGACTTAAGGTGACATTTCTGTAATACTTGCTTTAGGCCAGGAACTGATTTTGTACTTTAACCCTCCCAGTGTATCAATGGAGTTGGAACTGTGACATGGAAATCTCATTTTACTGGTGAGAAAACAGAACACATTTTAAATAACTTACTCGTGATCACACTGACAGTGTTCAACAAATTAGAAACACCTGAATTTTACCATGCTTAGTACTATATGCCTCTAATCTCAACACTTGGGAGGTAGAGACAGGGGGATCTTGAGCTCAAGGTCAGATCAAGGACTGGCAATATAAAGCTCAGTGGTAGAGGGTTGGTTGAGGTATGCCAAAGGCCCAGGGTCAAGGGATACAGAAGTGGGAGAAAAACCACCTCATTTGAATTCATGAGTACCTTCTTTGGATAATCCTTATTATTTTACACGATAGGCTACAGTAAAGAAGATTTCAGCTGGGTACTGGTGGCTCACACCTGTAATCCTAGCTACTCAGGAGGCTGAGATCTAATGCTCACACTTTGAAGCCATCCCAGGCAGGAAAGCCCGTGAGACACTTATCTCTAATTAACAACCAGAAAACTGGAAGTGGAACTATTGCTCAAAATGGTAGAGCATTAGCCTTGAGCAAAAAAAAAAAAAAAAAAGTTCAGTAACAGCTCCCAGGCCTTTAGTTCAAGCCCCATGTCTGACAAAAAAAAAAGAAAGAAAAAATATTTTCATTATGGGTTGAAAAAGAAAGGAATCTTTGAATGGGTTCATCCTCCTCCTGGAGTGTATGTGAAAGGAGTTATATCAGGATGCGCTGCCCACCAAAGTGTCTCCTTGTGTCAGGGTTAACCTCAGTCTTGCCCTCTGGTCCCCTGCCTCACAAACTGACTCTTGAGGGTTCCTGCCTATGCCAGTAGCTCCTCCATAATCATCTGGCTCATGATTCCTGCTTCTGATCTCAGAGGTTCTCAAGCGCCAGTCAGTCGTAGGGAAAAGGCGAATCACTGCTCAGCAGGATCCCTTCCTCTGTTCCCCCGCCCTCCAACCCAGCCTAAGTCCTCCCCTGATACCAGCAGAGCTCATCAAATGCATAGAGCTTTGTTCTTGATGTATCTTAGGAACCAAGTGCTTCTCAGGAACTCTTGGTCCCCCCAACTCCATTCTTTTCACATTCCAAAAAGCATAGAATAATTTTTGTGATGAGTCTGTGATGGAGCTGGTCTTCTTTACTTGGGTTCTGCCATTGTAAATTCTGAGAACTTCCTTCCGTACCCAAGTGACTCTATCTGCAGAGCCATTGGCTTAAGGAAATGTGTCTGTCCATGTGGGGTATGGTCAGAAGGAGAGATTGTCACATCTGGTCCTGAAGACTTACCATCTCCCCAAGACAGCCTCCTGGAGCCCACCCTCAAAGCGCTTGAGTCTGAGCATCTTAGTATGAGGTCAGAACATATGCAAACTTACCTCTCCTCTTCCAACAAGCACACACAAGGTCAGCTCTCTCCCTCAGGGTCACTGAAAGGCAATCTCAGACTGGCTACTAGACACCAAAACATGCCACGTAGCCACAGCTTGGCAAATGTTTTACCACTGAGCTACATCCCAATTACATCTCACTTGCTTATGATCAAATTTCTGTACTCTTATTAAACATAGATTTTATTCTAAAAATCTAAAAATTAAACCACCACATAGACAAGCACACACACATAAAAAGATGTCCCCTCTGAAAATGAAGGAAGGGATGACATTGTCATCCAAAAAGCTGCTTGTAATTTGACTTATGAAATTGTAACTCCTTTGTACAACTTCCTAATATGAATACATTTTTAGTTGTCATCCATCACTAGCCACGATATAAAGGCAGATTAGAGCTACCACGAGAAATACCCATTAGGATAGCTAAAATTAAAAACATTAGAGGAAAATAAAAAGTCAGAGTGGTGGTTTACACCTATAAATGAGCTCAGTTCTTAGCTCTGGTGGGTTGCTGGTACCGAGCGAGGATGTGACCACAACTGGGGATCACGAGGAAGGCACTCTGGGGTAACACAGTAATTCTGTGTTTTGAGTGTAGTCGTGGTTAAATGCGTCTATATGTGTGAGGACACATCATAGAACTATATGCAAGAAAAAATGAGTGCAAAGAAGAATGGGTGAAATCTGAAGAAGTTAATTCTACAGTGCCACATCAGCTTCTGGTTTTGCTGGTGTCCTATAGATACATAAGATGCTGTCAGTGGGAGAAGTTGGGTTGGGCAACGGGTGTGTATGAGATACCTCTGGGCTATTTTTACAATATCTTTTCTTTTACTTTTATTTTTAATTAGCATACATTTGTAATATGAGGAAGTCTTGTGAGTTTTACACACACAGACACATATACACACACATATACACTCCCCTCCTTTACTATATTCTCACTTCTCTTCTTCCTCGTCCCCTCTTCTCAAATAGCAGTGGTGGGGTTCACTATGCTCTCTTCATAAACATGCGTATGTCTCTCTGTAACATCCTTTAATCCTCTTCATCCTTCATTAACCCTTCTTTTCCTCTCCCATTTTCACAACTTCTTGTAACTCTATAACTATTTCAAAATATAAAGTCAACAACAACAAAAACATGCCATAAAGGTAGAGTACCCTGTTGTCCCCCCAAAATACACAAATTCATGCAAAGAATTCATTATTTTTCCAAATGCCTCACCCTTCCACTTGCAGATTGTGAGATGACCTTAAATGGTATGTGACAAACATTGGTCATTTCAAAAGTTGTGTGCTTATTTTAATGTTTATTAGAAAAATAAGCCCATGAGTTTCCATGCTTAGGATGAGGCTAAAGTGAGTATTTAATTTTAAAATGCATTATGGATTTGGAGATGGTGCTCGAATGGCAGAATGGTGGTAGGCAATAAGAATGAAGGGTCTAGTACTGAACACAAGCACACACAGTGATCTATTCCAAGATAAAGGGACAAAAAAGAAAGGTACTCTTTACCTAACTTGTGTAACTATAACTCCTTTGTATGTCACCCTTATAACAATAACCAAACAAACGATAAAGAGACAGCCAAAAAGTGTGGACACATGCTAGTCAGTAAGTGGCCTCAAGTAGGTTGGTGATCATAAACTATCTATTGGGAATAAAATGAAGTAAAACTCTTCTCTTACACTGTAAGTAACATATTTCAAGTAAATGTTAAAGCAAATTATAGAGGATAAAATGATAAAAGCATTACAAGAAAATATAGGGGGGGATATTTTTGTAACCTGAGATTTGTTAGCTTTATAAGGAAGACAGAAAACTGGAGACTATAAAGGGAGCATGAATAATGCATGTAACCTTGTCAAAGCTGCGAGCTTGTGTGAGACAAGCACTGATGCTAAAGAAAAATACAAGAAATGCTGTGAAGGGCCAGGTGCTTGTGGCTCACGCCTGTAATCCTAGCTTTTCAGGAAGCTGAGACCTGAGGATTGTGGTTCAAAGCCAGTCCAGGCAAGAAAGACTGTGAGACTCATCTTCAACTAACCACCAGAAAACCGGACGTGGTGCTATGGCTCAAAGTAGTAGAGCACTAACCTTGAACAAAAGAATTCAGGCACAGCTCCCAGACCCCACAACCAACACAACACAAAACAAAACAAAACAAAATACTGTGAAAAAAATACTTGTAAAAAGATGTGAAGAAATGATAACCAGAACATACAAAATACAATTATTAATCAAAGAACTATTTACTATTTTTCCTTCCTGTTCTCTCCTCACCCCTCCCCTCCTCTGCTCTATTCTCCCTCCTCCTCCCTCTGCTTTCCCTCTCCTCTCCTTCCCTCCTTTCCTGTCTTCTTTCCTCCTTCTCTCCCTCTTTTCTTCTGTGGTTCTTGGGGATCCAACCCAGGGACTCATATATCACAGGCAAATACTGTCAGTTCAATAAACAATATTTTATAAAGGAAAGGCTGGGCAGTACTGGCTTATGCCTGTAATCCTAGCTGAGGTCAAGAGGATTGAAGCTTCAGGCCACCCTAGGCAAAAAAAAAAAAAAAAGAGTTCATGAGACGAAGTTTCAATCAATACTGGGAATTGGGATGCATTCCTGTCATACTAGCTGTGACAAGAAACATAAATAGGGAACTCTCAGTCTGGGTCACTCCAGGAAAATACTGAGACCCTATATTTTTTTGGCCAGTCCTGGGGCTTGGACTCAGGGCCTGAACACTGTCCCTGGCTTCTTTTTGCTCAAGGCTAGCACTCTGCCACTTGAGCCACAGCGCCACTTCTGGCCGTTTTCTGTATATGTGGTGCTGGGGAATCAAACCCAGGGCCTCATGTATACGAGGCAAGCACTCTTGCCACTAGGCCATATCCCCAGCCCCCTGAGACCCTATTTTTAAAATAACCAGAGCAACATAGACTACATGGGAAGTTCAAGTGGTAAAGCACCTGCCTAGCAAGGGCAAAGCCCTGAATTCAAACTCTAGGAACAACAAGAAGGAAGCAGCCTAGTAGAAAAAAATGCATAAGTAATTTATCTGGGTCAGTCACAGAAAAAAAACAAAACCCTAAATGATGGACATAGTTTTGTAGTAATCAGGATAATGCAAGGTTAAACAGCAACCAAAAGCCACTGTCACAGTGAGATGGCAAAGACACCAATAGGTGATTAACAAAAGAATAAGGTACTTTAGAGAAATCATATCTCATATCTATGTAGGACCATAAATACTGCAGCCTTTTTTTTTGGGGGGGGGAATCAATCATGGGACTTGAACTCAGAGCCTGAGTGCTATCCTTAAGCATTTCTTCTCAAAGCTAGCAAAATACTACTTTGTACTACAGCTCCACTTCTGGTTTTTGGATGGTTAATTGGAGATAAGAGTCTCACAGCCTTTCCTGCCTGGGCTGGATTTGAACTGAGATCCTCAGATCTCAGCCTCCTGAATAGCTAGGTGGTATGAGCCACCAGGACCCTGTGTTATAGCCACTTAAGATTGCACTTATCTAGGGCTGGTAGCATGGCTCAAATGGCGGAGCATGTGCTAGCAAGTACAAGGTTCTGAGTTCAAACTCCTGTACCACCCCTCAAAACAGACTGCATTTATTAAAATTAAATACGTGCATAACTGAGTAGGTAGGATTATAGGCATGAGCCACTTGCCCCTTTCTAAGATGTATATAACTTGCTTTAGTGACTTTGTTTTAGGAACTATTTGTTCTAGATAAATGTAGACTCACATGCTTCAAAGTATATATAGCAATGAGGTTTGTTATGGCATGAAAACATCCTCAATGATTCACCCAAAGGAAATGGCTGAACAAATTAGGGTTCATTTGAACTACAAAATATCTTAAAGCAATTAAAATTGGAATGAGACAATAATTTTATGAGCTGATATTAAGTATGAGAAAATAATTGAGGAATCAGGGACCTTGGTGACTCACACCTATAATCCTTGCTACTCAGGAGGCTGCAATCTGAGGAGCACAGTTTGAAGGCAGCCTAGAAGGCAGCCTAGGCAAAAAAGTCCAGGAGATATTTATCTTCAATTAGTCACACACACACACACACACACACACACACACACACACACACAAATAACTCATGAAATCATGTATGGTATTGTCCATATTGAATAAGAACCTACTAAGTGTTAAGTACCATTTTTAGAGCCTGGGGATATATAGAGGTAGCAAAATAATTTCTTCTTAAAAGACCCTGTGTGGAGGAGGGAGGCTGCTAAAGAATTTAAAATAAATTATTTTCAATAAAAATTAGTTTTATAATAAAACCTTTAATAATAAAACTCTTGTAATAAACAATGCTTTGTAATAAAATTGTTTTTATAGTAGAAATTACTTTTAATAAAAAATTTCAAACCAGGTAAGGTGAAAGTGAGAGCTGAGATTGTGCCTCACCAAATTCCTGAAAGCTAGTAAACCCTGTGTGTGCATTAGCACCTCCCTCTCCTGGCTGAGATAGTTCTGGAAGCAAGGGAGAAGACAACAGTCCTCACCTTGGGTTTCTGAGTACCAAGATGAGTCCCTACCCAAGCACGATGGCCTAATCATATGAGTGCACTTATAAAATTTTGTATTGTTCTGTGGAAAAATGTAATCTATTGTTATTGACATGGCCCCTCTTCTCTGAATTGTCCCTTGGGGGGTGGATCTGATGGAAACACCAGGAAGGAGGGACAGCCTTAGACACTGTTGAGGTGATCATGTTGAGTCTAGTGACATGAATCCTGAGTTTTGTTGTCTCATAAAAGGGTGCATCCTAGGGGTGAAAATGGGGGTGAGTTTTGTCTCCCAAGTCTTGCTTGGGAGAGGTAGACTTTTTGGCCTGATAATAATTACACTCCCAACCTCCAGGGGGAAGTCCTCCTGGAATGGCTTCTGATAGAAAGCCTTGTCTGACTTTATTTCCTACCTAGCAGTAGTCTGTTCACATGACAAGCTGTCAATGTGCTGACTCTGAAGTGAGACCAGGCCTTTCCTGCCCTAATTCACAAATATAACATAGCTACTATCAAAACTCCTTATGGAACTAGGATACAAGAAAGCCATCAGTACAACTGTGTTTAGTGTGGAATCCGCTCAGATGCCCCTCAATGGAGGAATGGATTAAGAAAATGTGGCATATATACGCAATGGAATTTTACTCATCCATTAGAAAGAATGATATTGTGGCATCTGTAAATGAATGGCAGGACCTGGAAAATTTAAATAAATGGAAGGACCTGGAAATTTATGTTAAGTAAGTCAATCCCACCGGAAGAGACGAAGGTTACATGTTTTCTCTCATATGGAAGCTAGAATTTGTTTATAAGTAAAACATAAGTAAATACTTTAGGTAGTATGTAAGTGTACACAAATGTATTAACTGAAAAATAGTAAATTCAGGAGAGAACTCAAACTGTAATTCTCTAGAAAGGTAAATCAAAGGTCAACAAAATAAACACCAGAAAATGGGTAGCTGAAAGGGGTGGGGTACATGAATGAAGAGAAGTGGAGGAGGGGATGCAGTTAAAAAATTCAATGCATAAATCCATCTTCTTAATTGAAAAAAATTCAATGCATAGCATAAAAAATTAAGAAAAAATGGGGAACTGGGGAAGAGATGGGTTGGGAGGGATGGATCAGAATGTTGAAATTGATCAAGCCATATTGCATCCATAAACTGCTTTGTTAAATGGCAACTCAGTTGTGCAACTCTTTAAAGATTAGAAAAATATTTAAAATTCCTTATGGGTAATTCACTCTCGGGTTTATTGATAAAATTAAAAGTGGAAGAATAGTTAAGAAAAATATTAAAGAATGAGGAGAGAATGTTCCCCATGAACACAGAAAAGTATGTTGCAAATCTACAGCAACTGCAGTGGTATGATGCTGGTATGAGAGTTATGAAATAAATCCATGCATCTAGGGGGATTTGGAGTGTTTTGTGAAGATAACATTCCAAATTAGTTGGAGAAAAGCCTGGATTATTAAAGACATAGCTTTTGGAAAATTAGCTCATTAGTTGTGTTTCTTACACTGCATGTAAAAATAAACACAGAGTAGACTGGCCTCTAAATGCAAAATAGTAAATCTCAAAAAAACTTGAGGAAAAACTATGGAAAACAATTAAAGGGAAATAAAGGATAGATTTGAGTATCTGGGAATAAAAGCGTCTCTATCATGACAGATGGTTAAAAGAAATGATAGATTGGTAGAAAGTATTCATAATAGATGTTTAGTACAAGCGGCTTCGGCAGACCTGGAAGCAAAGTTGGGTAGCCCAGTGGAAATTATCCATAGAAGAAAAAAAGGCAGGTGGCTAATAAAAATGAAAATATACTAAAAGCTCAGAATGAATCAGAGAATTGAGTTAGAGGAGCAAAGAGATATATTTTTTGAGATGTCATATTTTATCAGACTAGGACTACTGTGCTGGCCAAATTGAGGGTAGTTAGATTTTCTCAAGCTCTGTTAATATTCATATATTATTTATATTGATATAATTATACATTTCTAGAGGGCAATTTTACAATGACCAAGTAAATGCAAATGGCACAGAGGATGTGTCTCAGAAATTTTATAAAGCTTTCTATTGCAATACTATCACTAGATCAAACCCAGGACCTTGTCTATATCAGGCAAATGATCTGTCACCAAGCTAGACCTCTAGCCTTCCCCTGAAATGTATGGAAACAAGGTGTGTGTGTGTGTGTGTGTGTGTGTGTGTGTGTGTCCACATCCGTGAATTCAACTGACTTCAGACCTTAAGTACTCAGTTTAAAAAAGTGCATTTCTCTTTATTACTAAAAGGTATTTCTCATTATTCCCTAAACAGTGCAGTATAACAATTGATTCTGTAGCCTTTACTTTGTATTAGATAATATAAGTCACTTAGAGATGATTGAAAGTATTCAGGAGGATGTGTGAGGTTAGATGTAAACACTGTCTTTCTATATAAGGGATCAAAATATCTAAGAATGTGGGTATGAGTGGGAGGGGATTTGAACCAGATACTGAGGGGCTTGTGTATGTGGGGGTTATTTTTACTTTGGATAGACAAAACTTTTCTAATCAAAACCTAAAATTTAGCCCATAGAAGAAACCAGCCACTATCCATGATTATAATTTTCATTTCAGTTTTTTTTAGGGGGGGATCTCACAAAGTTTAAATTAAAAAAAAAAGCTGGGGATGTTTGCAACAAGTTACAGAAAAAGAGTTCATTTCCTAAGTATATAAATAGCATTTTCAATTGTAAGAAAAGCTTAAGCAACATAATAGAATAATGGCTAAGTATAAATAAATAATTCACAGAAGAGGAAATTAAAATGGATAAATATATTATTAAAACATGCTTGTCTTCAATAGTAATTGAAAATTGCCTTTTCTTATTTGAAAAGACTTTATCCTAGAAGTTAAAGTATATTCTGAGTGAGAAGTATGTGTGTGTGTGTGTGTACTTTCATTGCCAGATATAGAAATGAGTTTTAGTATAAAATGCAGAAATATCTATAATAACTTTAAGTGTGTATACTTAGATGGTTAAAACTTCAGGAATTTACCTTCTATTTATTACACCATCTATGTATGAAATGACCCTTATTATTTTAAGCATTTCATGACAAATGTCAAGCATAAATTAGCATAGTATAAAGAATTACGATATCCATCCTCCAACTTTAAATGTTATCAACTCAGAAACAATCTTGTTTCTTTGGTACTGCCACAGTTTTAAGCACATCATGGACATTGTATCATTTATTCATAAAAAATTCCTTTAAGAAAGTTAACTACAATACTATTATCATAACAAAACCAATGTTTTCTTTAATGCAATAAAATATCTCACCTGCTTTTACATTTTCCAAATTGCCTCATCAGATCTACTGTAAAACTATTTGGTCAAGTTAGGATGAAAAGATGTCCACTACAACATTCATAATAATAAAAAAAAAGAACCAACCTAACTCTGTCCGCTAATAGAATATAGTTAAATAAATAGTATAATACCTATGTAGTGGAATACTGTGTTCAAAAGAAGTAGTTCTTGAATTCCACATATTATTTGTTAAATGGGGAAAAATATGTGTGGAGAAATGAGCATTTTCCGGTATTGCTGGAAGCAAGTGTAAATTGGATGGAGGGCAATTTGGCATTATTTCCAAATTATAAAAAGATACCCTTTGACCCAGTAACCTGCTTTTTAAGGAATTCTTCAACAGTTATACCCATCCATTTGGAAATAACCAAGGAACAAATTTATTTATTGCAGCATTACATATAACAGTAGCAGAATTATATGTAAAAGCTAAATGTTCACCAACAGAGCACCCTGTTACATATATCATGGCTTTTCCAGCCCCCATAGAGGGAATAGTATGCATCTGTAAAATAAAAACAAGTTCTTTCCATGCCAAGATACACTGTAAGAACAAAACCAAAGTCACATAGCTGCACTAACTTGCAAAAGCAAAAAAAAAAAAATTATGCAGAAGGGCATTTTAGAAAACAATAAAAATGGCTGCCTTTCGACCCACAGGGAGGGAGCTGGGGGGTGGGGTCAGGGATAGAAGTTTTTTTCACTTCGTACTTAAAAACACGTTTTGATATATGCATGAAAAAATGATGAATTATCTATTTTATAATTAACTTGAAAATGTTGTTAAAATTGTGTGCATTCAACCTTTCAAAGAATCGAGCAGTTAAATGGCTAGAAATTTATTTCACTATAACGTTCAAAATGGGAACAAAACCTCTTCTTTGGCTTGGGAGTTCATTTCACAGTGTATATGTTAAAAAAAAGAAAGAAAGAGAGAGAGAGAAAGAAAGAAAGAGAAAGAAGGAAGGAAGGAAGGAAGGAAGAAAGAAAGAAAGAAAAGAAGAAAGAAAGAAAAGAAATAACCAGAAGACCCTTAGAGGAATTAGGTTTTTCCAAACCACGATTGTTGATTAGAATCAAAGAGACAGAATGATCTGATTAACCTGAAAACAAGTCCAAGGCAGATTCAAAACAAAACATTTTTAAAGGTAAATTACAAGCAGCCTACATAACACGGCTCTGTTCTAAGTGTTTGTGTTTATAGATGGGAGTGGGAAAATGGCCTAAATGGCCAGTCAGGGCAGCAGGAATGGTGGCCTTCGACTGCTTCCGGTTTTGTCTTTGGAAGGGAACACGTGTTACTTATTGAATTTTAATCATCTGTTTACCGGTTTACATTGTCAGCGCGGTACTGACCCAGGCTGAGCTTCTCTCCAGCCCCGCTGGGCTCAAGCTTGGCTGGTGGACCCTGGGAGCCTGGGTGAGGCTTAGGAAGAGACAAGGCTCCCCAAAACACCGAGAGAGCCCATGCCTTCCATTGCCCTGATTTTCCGAACTACAGCCTCGGGCTGCAGGACAGCGACTCGGGGGAGACAGATGCCAGGCTTTAAACCAGCCATTCTTTCCAATCGGGCTAGTTTTGCAAAGCAAGCAAGCCGGCCGGCTAACGGCCCCCGCCCCCCCACCCCCCCAGCGGTCCAGGCGAATCAGCCTTCCCAGCTGCCTTCCTCCGTGATCTGACTACTGTGAAAAAAATTAATTTAAAAAGTTTGGACTTTGGGGTAGAGCTCCTGCCTGGAAAGTAGAAATCCCTGCCTTCAAACTCCAGTACCTCTAAAAATATTTTTAAAGAGAAATTTGGATGCGGAGTTGTGGTTCAAGTGGCAAAGCACCAGCCTTGAGGAAAAAAAAAAATCTAAGGATAATGCCAAGTATCTGAGTCCAATCACCAGTAATAGCACCAAAAATAAATAAATAAAAATTAAAAGGTAAATTAAGTTTATCCACCGTATGACAAGAATAGAACAATGCAATCTATTGGAACCAATTTCAAGAAGCTAAAAAAGGGGAGGAGAAGAAGTGACAGGTGAAATTGATTTGGGTACATTGTATGTATTTGCGGAAATATCACAATGAAATCCCTTTGTGCAATAGATGCCACTAAAGTGAAAAAATAAAATAAAATAATCGTAATAATCATTTTTAAAGGTTAAAGTTTTTCAGAATTTTTCATTGGCTCCCAAAGTTTAAGATAGCACAAGCAGAATTCAAAACCTAAGGTCCTGTCAACTTTGTATTTTAAAGATTATATTGTGTGCTCCCATGGCTGCCATTTCATGTATTTTTAAATTGTAACGCCAAAAAAATGAAATTTCACAGCATATGTTCTGGGGGAGTATGTGTGGACAGTTTTGTCTTCTGTCATTTATTTGCCAAATTAAAGAAATCTGTGAGTGCCTACTGCTTGCTTCTGTGTGGATGGAGCACATAGCGCCCACCTCCCACTTGGTTCCTGATGTGGCAAGGAGCACCGGGCCCTCCCCGGCCGGCCATCCTCCACGGGCCCCAGGAACATCTCCAAGCTAGGAGGCTGCGTGTGGGCACCCCCGCTGGAATCAACTGGGCACACACAGGAGCACCCTTATGATTTCGGAGGAAATCCTGAAATGAGAGAAGCTAGGCCTTGAGAGAAGTGGTTACGGCCCTTGGTCTCCGCAGGCACCGACGGGGCCTTTCAACGCCCTCCCCTCCCCAACAAACAGTCTTAACCGGGTGTTCCCACTATGGACTTTAAGGGCAGAGTCCCTCCAGCTACCTCCTCCACCGTGGCCCGGGCCACATCGACATGCAGGAGGCTCCTAACCGCAGCAATCCCCGATAGCACAGGGCAATAGCCTGCCTAGCTCCCACGGCCCCATGGATACCCAATAGGTTTCCACGTCTCCGTGTCCTCCGTCAGATTTCTTATACTGGGACACAGAACCTAGCGATGCACAAAGAGAATCGGCCACTGGCTCTCTGAGGAAACTCAGTTTAATCGTTCTTTTATATTAAACAAAAAGGAAATAGGAGGCAAATTTTAGATGGTCCTCTTTCCGTTTAAATGGAATCAAAGAAAATCATTCAACAAGTTTGGAATAAGGAGCTAGCGAGGAAATGGCGCCGCCTCGGGCTATATTGTGAGTAGATACCTTTTCTTCCCCAAAGATCCCGCCAAGATCCAGGAAGACTAGAATTAGCTGTGGGAGATGGCTCCCGGGGTGCCGGCCAGAGCGATCTCCTTTCGGCTCCCTAGTTCCTTCACCAGCTCCTTATCCCCGATTATGAAGGGTCTATCTTCTACGCCCATACCTTTCAGAGTCACCTGGCACTACCTGGGAATCCTGGGTCACTGGAGGTCAGAGTAGCCTCTCAAAGAGTTAGGAATAGCAGGAAAGGAAAGAGCCATTTGGCGTTCTCTCCACGTTTCCTTGTAAATGAAGCCTGGGTAGAGCAGACACTTATCTGGCTGGGGTTTGATGCCAGTTTTTATTTGTGGGGAGGGGGAGGGTAAGAGGAGTGGTGAATAACCACGGGGGGGGGGGGTAGAATAAAGACCCAAATGACCCAAATGACTCTAGCTAGAATATGTGTGGATCTCTTGCCAAACCAGGAGCCACAAAAGGAAAAGTATACCCTAAAACAAATCAACCTCAAGAAAAGAAATAAAACACATTAGTCTCCAAAAACAGTAAAATTAGCCAATAAAAAAAATAGAGCAGGTATGGTGGGGCATGTTTGTAAACTCAGCACTGAAGAAGCTTAGGTAGGCATATAGAGAGGTACCTGGGCCACAGAGCTAGACTTTGAGTCAGAAAAGCAGACAAACAAAAAACCACGACTAACAACAAAACCTATGTCAAATTCTTAAAGTGTGGTCCTCGCATGAGCCATGTAGGGTTTAGGGATTGGACCTGGGTATCGGATTTATTTGTAGATTTATAGGAACTATGGCCAGGCGGCTCATCTTTGTTGCCTGCTTGTCACCAAGCTAGGCTTGCGGCCTGGACAATTTTACTCAGGCCCAGTTGCTGGCCGGAAATCAGACACTAGGCGGTGCTGAGCCCAGACCAGGCTGCTGGGGGTGAAGGGGTGGGGGCTTCTATCTATCCCCCACCCCTAGTCAGTTCCCAGGCAGAGCCTCTGAAGTCCTGGCCCCTTGAGTGGCAGTGCCATTGGCAGTGTCTGTTAGGAGGTAGGCCCCCAGGATTGCCCTCCATTGTGCTGTGTTTGTACACACAGGAGCAGGAGTACTCACTGATTGCAGATTCTCTCGAGGGGCCAGATACCACTAAGGCCAATTCCCATTTTTCCCCAGTACTCCTTGGGAGTAATTTCCTAGCCCAAGCTAATGGCTGCCCCCCACCCCAATCCCTAGACTCTGGGACTGTCTATCCAGTTTTCTGGTGACAGCATTTTTTTTTGCTAGTTAATTAATGAGTTACTTCTCCCAAAGATCCTGCCATTATTCTGCCCTCTATTTCCAGATTGAGGGACGCCAGAGGTGTGTATTTGAATGGATCGTTAAGACCCAAAGCTAGAGGCCAGCTCTAAAGGGGTAGCTTTGGGGGAGCAAGTGCTGTAGCCATGCATTGTCCCTGCACACATTTTAGGCTCTGTCAAATACCGCTGTTGAATTCATATCTGGCTTAATTTGGGAAGCACATAGGCACATCTGAGTGAGAGGATGGGTTGTTAGCATGGACTGGAAGGTTATAGGAGTTTTGAGCTACACTTTCCCTGGGACTTCTGCCTGCCAGGATCCCAGCTCCACCAAATTGGCCCTGCTGCAATGTTAAGAAGGTAGCCCTGACTTGGACTGCTTATTTTTTCCCCAGCTGACTCCTGACCATGGCTGTCCTACTCTTTCTATCATAAAAGAAAAGGATTCTTCTACTACTCCATGACCAAGAGCGCTGAGCACACAGGGTGTGAGGCCACCTAAGATGCATTGGGGCCTGGGAGGAAGGCTCACTGTAGAGTGAGGTGGGGTGTGCTGGTAAGCGTATGCATGCCCTTTTAGTGGCCTTGCTTGGGCAGTGTGAAGCAGCCTCCATTTTGAAGCAGAATGGGCAGAACAGTCAGCCTCCCTCAGCTGAGCAGAGTCCGCCAAGCAGGGGCCACCAAGGGAACTAGGGAGTGCTGCACCATTGTCTGCAAGGTGACACTGATTCTCCTTCACTACCAGTGGGTTCTTGACCTGTATGCTGCTCACTTTCCAATGTCACCCAGTTATGCTTGGTACAAGGTGGGGAGTGCGTTGGGTGGAACCTTTGACCAGCACAGCCCACAGCTCCATCTGCTAGAAATGTTTTGTGGGCCACTCTCTCCTTCTACAAATGAATATTCATGAGATTCTGCTGGTGTTTCTTCAGTTTTTCTGAACACTTCTGATCCTTACCAAGCTTAGTACAGATGAGGAAATGGAAACAAAAAAACTGGTTTGTGTATCTGTGCTGCCCAAGCTGTGCCCAAGCAAATTTATTGACCCCCTCAATAAATTTGCTATCCTGTGATGTATTCTCTATTCTCCGGAAGGCAAGTGCAGAACGAAAGGAAAGCTGACAAGACTCAGAGAAAGGGATCCCTTTCTTTTGGGGGGGGCGGGGGGAGTTACCCCCAACAGAATCCAAGACTGACAAAACAAATGCCTCTGTTCCACGGTTTAATGGTTTTCTTCCAAAACACTTTGGGGGAATATGTCCTCAGAGGGTCAAGGGCAAAAATGTACCTTGGGCCCATGAGCCAGCCACGGCTTGGCAGACTTCCCTTTGCCAGTTTTCAGGCCTCTTCCATCTATCAGTCTCCACTCTGAGCCATGGTGGGGCTGGGAGTGATTGACACAGGTAGGTGACCCTGGCCAGGAGGGATTAGTGGTAAATGACATCCTGGGCATTTCAGGCCTATAATAACCTCCTTGTCATTAAATGAGGAAGGGCAGAGGGATTTATGAGGGCTCCATTTCCTTTCATTTCTGTTAGGTGCATAAATATATCCGTTGTGCTTCACAGCTAATGTTTCCCTTAGATTTCTACAAATGTATGACTTTGTTAAGAAGCATGTACATTTATAAAAGTTCACTCCAAAAGATGTAGACAGGCTTCCCTACATGTCTGGGAGAACATCTCTGGCTGGCTTGTTTGGCCCCACCCTACAGGGTGGAAGTTCATTCCCATTATCTGTGTGTCTGCACCTAGAGAAGGTTGCATTGGCATCTGTATTAGATTAACAAAAAAGTTAAGAGAATGGAGGAGGAGGGAGAGGGGCTCAGAACTCACAACTGTCTTGGCAGAAGGGTGGAGTGCGATGTGATCCACCACAGCCAAAGGCTGGAGGTCTTACCTACAGATTTTCTCTATGAAACCAAACTGTATACTCCTTGCAGTCAGAGGCACTCATAGTCAACAAAGTGGAATTGAATTGAATTCCAGGTGCCCAAGAGGGCCGTCCATACAATTGCTGGAATTCCTAGTGGCCTTAACTCAAGATTGTCCCTGGAGTGATGGTAACCCAACAATCTCAGGTCTTCGTTCCTGGTGCCAAGAGTTCTTCTACCAAGCCAGGGTTCCTGAGTTTCCCTCCGTTCCTTGCTTTCATGTTGTGCTGTTTCCCCCGCTCTGCCTGGCCCTGTCTCCGATCCTTAGTTACTTTCAGAGGCTTCGGGGAGCTCGTACCAACTCCGCCATGCTATTCCAGAGCTCAGATCAGAGAAACTCGGGATGCCAGAGGCCCAGTGGATCCAGGATGGGCGCTTTGTGAAAAGAGGCGAAGACAAGCCAGCCGAAGGAGCCACCGCGGACGAGTTGAGCTGTTACTAGCCAGCGTAGGCTCCGAGATGGGGAAGGGGACAACAGACTTCAGGCTCTAGTCGCAGCCTGAGAAAGGGGTGAGCGCAGGATCCCTGAGACTCCGTTTCTCCTCCCACATAGCTTGGGAGGCCCAGATCTAATAAAAGTGGTAGAGCGGAAAACCTGCGTTGGGGACCCGGGAGCCCGCCCCACCTCCCTCGGTGGGATGTTTTCTTGCAGAGAGTGCTGGGAAGGGGACTGAGGCGCGGAGAAATGGCTGGACAAGAAGAGGGGAGAGAGAAGAGGAAAGGGGAAAGTGAAGAATTACCGAAGAACAGGCCGGGAGAAGGAAGCTGGGCCAGCTGGGCCCAGGCCCCTCGAGGAAGTGGAAACTGGAACAGTGAAGCACAGGCAGGGGGTGGGGGTGGGATCAGGAGCATGCTACCCGCCAGGACCCTCCACCGAGAACATCCTGGGATGGTGCTGATTGCTGGGGATGGGGAGCAGGCTGGGGGCGGGGGGGTCGAGGAAGCACCGGGCCTTCTTCAGCCGGTTCCCACTCTGTTCCCTCCACATCCTGGTCTGCGGAGCGCACCAGACACTTTTCTCCGTCCTTGCCCTAAGAGACGCGGGACAGTGACCTAGCTCTCAGCATTCTGCTTCCAGAACCCATTTCGGTCGCTATCATTGTACCCAGCCAGATGGGCCTAGGGAGAGGGGATGCGCGCCCAGAGGATGAGATCTGGAAGGCGGAGAAACGGAGGCTTCTTTCATTCGCTGCTTTGTCCCCCGCGCTCCCCTCAGTGTGTCGCACACAATAGGCATTCAAAAACAATATTTGTCGAACGAACGGGTGAATGATGAGTGAGGGAATATACGAATCGAAAGGCGAAGACTGCGGGAAGGTCGGAAGCCCCAGCTGGGATAAAGTGAGGGCCCAAGGGAATGGGAAACGCCGGCGGTCCCCTTACCTCGTACCAGGATGCGGCGGCAGTGGTCTGCCTCGCCGGGCCCGGGCTGCCCATCACTGTCCGCCCCGCTTTCCCGGGAACCCGCGGGGCTGGAGGCTGAGGTCCTGGCAACCTCCCTTGGGCTTTGGCCACTCGCATCAGCTCGAAATTCTTCCGTTTCTCCGTGGTCCCGGTCGCACCCACGGCTGCATCCAGACTCCGCCCGGCGCGCCGAGCCGCGGTCGCGTTCGGCGCCCCCATCGCCCATGCCGGCCGCCACTGCCGCGTCCGTGTCTGCCCAGCCTGCCTGGGCCGGCCAAGCTGGCGGCTCCCCGCCCCTCGCGCCCCCTCCCGACGCCTCTTCCCGCGGCCCCGCCCCAGCCCAGTTGCTCCTCCCCTCCCTGCTGATTGGGCCGGAGTCCGGGTGCTGGGCGGGCGGTGCACCGGAGCTCGGCGCGCGGCTGGAGAGAAGGGGGGTGAGGCGGAGGGAGAGGGGGCGGTGTCCCCACTCCACCCTCAGTCAAGCTCCACCCAGTGCCCCGCAGAGGGAGGCTGGGGCAGCCCTGGGCTACTGAAGAACGCCATACGCCCCCCCACCCCAAATTTTGTCAACTTCCTCTCCCTCTCAGCATTTCCTTGGCCACCTCTGCTCCCGATCCCTCGGTCCCCAGAGAAGTTCAGCTACGTGCTCCCCTCTACTTCAGCTGGATCGATACCCAAAGTGCGAGAGGAAGGCGACCCCGCCGGGACCGAGCCGAGAACTGGAGGTTGGCCGCCCACGAGCATTCCGCGGAATGGGGATGGGGTGGAGACCGAGGTATGGGTCTGGGGTTCAGTGAGACACTCAAACCTACAACACACTCATGAACACAGAACTTAAGCCTCTTTCTGGCCCCCGGGAAGAGCCTCGTTTACTCCCTGTAGTAAATGAGCCTGGTGGAGTGAGGCTAAGAGACCCACCCAGGAAGGGTGCATGTGTGTGGGTGAAAATAGGGTGTGGAAACTGAGAAGCAGACCGACAGCGGGGTCCACAAGTCCACAGCGAGGCCAAGATCTCAGCAAGGAGCAACCGTCCGACTCCGGAACAGGCCTTTAGTTAGGTGGCTGCACCCTGAGACAGAAACGCAGCCCGAGCCTTTCCTTGGGTTTTCTCTCCCAGAGCTCCCCGGTAGCTCTGTCCCGCCTCCTCTCACGGACTGCTCCCCGGGCTGCGGGCTGCGGGCTGCGGGGCTGGAAGCTGGGAAGGTCGACCTATGGAAGGAGTTGAGTGGATCCCTGGTCCAGCACTACGCCCTCTGAGCAGTGCGCTCCGGCATCACGCACGTTCGGACAATCTAGCCAGGAGTTGCCAGGACGAATTGCCTTTTCTTTGTGCTTTAAAGCCCGGAAGAAGGAATGAGAGGGAAGGTACGTGTGCAAATGTGTAGGTTTACTAGAGCGCACTGAAGTGCTCTAATCCCAGGGGTTCCTATCTTTCTCTGACCTGGGGGAGAGGATGAAGCAGGTGCCAGCGTGGATACTTTAGGCACTCTGGTGACGTGGGTCTGTGAGCTGGAGGCTATGGATATGCCCTTACAAAAGTCTGTGGCATGATTATGCACCTAGCACAATCTCCAGTCCAGTGAGGGTGAGTAGGAATGCAAGTGTGCCGGCGTGTGAGTGTGATGCTATCTGGGCACTTTGGCCTGTTGCTAGTATGCATTTGAGCAAGTGCATGTGGGTATGCATGTCCAAGTCAAGGTGTCTCTAGCCAAAGGGGAAGCAGGCGTTAATTGTGTAAGTATCCACTCCTTACTGACTCCTATAATTGTTTGGGACCCAGGAAAAGAGGACGGATAAGAAGCCCATTGAAGAAGTGTTGCTGGAATGGAGGAGGAAGGAAAGAAAGAGGATGAGGGAGAGAGCCAGAGAGCACGTGTGTGAGAGCAAGAGGAGGGACAGGGGAACACAACCACACAATGATTTGCACGCGGGTAGCTAGAGAGATGGGTTTGCACCCAGGGTGAGTGGCATGGGCAGCAGGACAGAATATGGGCCACCTGTAGGTGTTGAGAGTTCTTGGCACGTGAGGCTCGAGGCTGGTAGAAGGTATCCAGGGAGGGTAGATGAGAAAAGTCTATAGAGTTACCCTAAGGGGATCCAGCTCAGATGAGGGGTTCTCCCAGGGGTCTGGAGGAGGCCTCCCCTGGCCCCTGGCAAGCCACAAAGCTCCTCAGAGACATTCCTGAAGACCAACTTCATTCCCCAGTACAACACTGGTCACCTTGTCATTAGTTCCTCCACTCTGCACTTTAGGTTTTTCTCCCCACTGTGGCTCTTTCAAGCTTTTTTTTTTTTTTTTTTTGCATTCAAGTAAGATGCATCTATGTGTAGAAAAATACACGCAGAAAATGAATACTAGGCCAAACCTCCCCACCCTCAGACCTTGAAATTCTCTGAGGTCCATGCACGGGAGGCCTGGTTTGAACAGCATCTTCTGGGCCCTGCAGTGCTGTTTTCATGTTTCCGTTTTTTATTTTATTCTTTACATTTCACTAATGGCAGTGATGGCGGTGTCCTCTTGCTGGTCCACAGCTGGGCTTTAGGTGCACTCACCAGTGAACCCAGCCATTCTTCTCATCTAGTAGAGCAGATCCCTCTCACAGAGTCCTGCCCTGAACCAGGACAGGAAGGTTTGGGCCTTTGGACCTGGCCTTTGGTTGTGGGAGAAGCCCACAGGGTCTGCTCACTCTGACTCTTAGGAATTCTCAGCCTTTTTAACCTGGTACCCTTTATTCTTGCTTCGTGATAGTGGCATAGCATTCAGCCTCTGCAGAAGTTTTGGTTTTCTTCTTGGCCTTCTTCTCCTTGCACATGCATATGCATGGAAATGGACCAAGGACACCTGTCCTTCCACACATGGAGGTGGCCAGGTGCACATGCAGATACACAGGGGTGGAGGGTGTAGAATGAGGGACTGGATCTCCTGGCCAAGAACAGGCTCTGGCCCAGTGAAGACTTCTTCCAAGTTGAGCTATGAGTCAGGGCAGGTGCTTGAACTTAGACTTTGGCTTCCCTGTCTAGGGGGATGGAGGTGCTAGGAACTGGGCTTCCAACTTGCCCATCAGAACATATCTAGTCATACTACCTCTTGTAGGCCCTGGGTAAGGAAGGCTGGGTGCACTTGTGCCTGTGTTCCACCATTAGTCACAGCAGGAGTGGGGTGGGGTTGGTGATAATAGTGGACTGACATCGGCCTCTTCCAAATGTATGTGTGGTGGGTGGACATACTGGGGAACTGTCTGGATCTAAAATATCCTTCTATCACAAGCATTAGAGGGCTACAAAGTGAATCTGCCTGATGCCAGTTCACTGGGATGGAGATTTCTTATCCAGTATTTTCAACCAGACTACAGAGCCACTGTCACATTCCTATTGCACAGATTTATAGCCTACACCATCAATCTTCATCCTGAATTGGGCCAAGACCCATAGGATCCAGAAAGAGTTTCTTCTCCCTCACTACTTCCTATCTATCTCTTTAAAACTACATTGAGGTATCTGAACATGGGGGAGCTGAGAAGATCCTGGCAAGTAGGTAAATAAGAAGATGGTCTAAGCTCAGCAGCTACTGATAGTAGTATGTGATTTGTCCTCAGAAGTTCTAGCTAAAGGCAGGCCCTGCTTCTGGCTCTAGTGCAGAACCCCAGGTATGGGCTGGACATTTCTTTGTTCCATGGGACCAGAGAATAACAACCTGGTATTAGTCTTTCTGACTCCACCAGTTAGAGGACCAAGTGAGCTTCTGACTTGAAGGATGAGCAGGTTCTGAGCCCTGGGGGGAGGAGAGTGATTGGCTCTACCACCATGTGTTCCTTCCTGTTCACAGGCAGGTCCTCCACTCTTGGTGCTTCTAAGGAGGAGTAGCAAGAACAGGGAACCTGTTCCCAGAAACCATACTTGGAAACCCCTTTATATTTAGTTATCTCTGGGATGTCTTTAGAGATAAACCTAACTTGGGGAAAGTGACCATCCTCTCTGGCCTCACCTTACTCGACATCATCTATCACCCCCCAGTTCCTTTACAGGGTATGGACCTGCCCTTGTTATTCTTGAGGGCCCCCTAGTCCCATCCAGTTTTTTCCCTTGACTTTTGGCCAGCCAGAAAAATGGGATGGATTTCCCTTTCCCAGCCTTAGCTGGGTCTGGCCAGGTCTGGCTAGCTGTGGATGAATAACATTCATCTCCTGCAACCCAGAGTCTGTCCTCTCTAGAACAGTAGGTGTCAGGCTGCCCTGGTGATAGATAGGATACCAGAGGTGTGGAGGTAGAAGACATAGCCTAGTCCTAGAACTACTTAGAACCTCTCTGCAGACCCAGGTGGTCTGCCAGTGCTTGGTCCCAGCAGCTCCAGTCAGTCCTCGGCATCCCTTCATTCTTCATCTACATCCTACAAGATGCTTCCAGAGGTGTACCAGGCGTAATCTCCTGGACCTAGACCTGGCTCAGCTTGGCTTCTTCTAGCTGGTTTGTTTTCTCTTGGTGAGGATGAGAGTGAGGCCTCTCTACCCCACCATCAGGCAGTGGCTTAAGCTTGCAGGTGCTGCTATGATGCCTTCCTGGATCCCTGCCTCCTTCCTAATCTTTTTGTGGGAACTACACAATCTACACTGTAGATTTTTGTGAAATCTACAGGACTAGGTGGAACAAGAGGTTGTGTGAGCTCATAGGCAGTTCTTTGTGATACCAGGAGAGGTGCTGGGAGCATGATGGGGCACCTTCAATTCAGATCGCTGTCTGCTTGCAGACTACTTGAGTCCTTCCAGGTGACATGATGTCATAGATCTCTGTCTGTGACGCTGGATATTCTACAAGGTTGAAGGAGCATGAGGGTGGGTGGAGGAACATGAGAGGTCACTGCTAAGGCAAGAACAGGAAGCCACATCAGTGGGATTAGGGCTTCCTGGTCCAGGTACAAGAAGCCAACTACTCTGGCCACTGAGCCACTGCTAGATACATTGTCTATCCTGCTACATGCTGTTTATCTTTACCAGTGCTCAGCTTCAGGATAAATTGTTTCCAGTAGTTCCTTGTGGGGCATCCAGATATTTAGCTGATGTCTGGTTGAGAGCCACATATTTGAGATGAATTATGTATGGCAAGGACATGAACTACTGTAGCAAAGTTCTGGAGGTTGTCAGCATGGGATACCTCAGAAATGGGAGATGGTAAGGTCCGGGGCGGGGCGTAGCCAAGGAAAACAGGCATACCAGGGATGAGGGACTTGGGAGGTATGGGACTCCAGACTTGGTGATCGTCTTCTGATTCTTCCCAGAGTGGTCTCCTCTTCCTCCTTCCCACAGTTCTTTGCAAATTGGAATCTTCTTCCTCTACTTCTCAGGTTTGGCTCCCTTCTTCTCTCCCCACCCCCTTCTTCTCTTTCTTTCTTTTTCCTTTTGTCCTCAGTTCTCTACCCTTCTACCCTATTTCTACCTTCATAGCCTACCTGATACATGTTTTTGCTTTTCCTTTCACTCACTCCTTCTCTCTTCTTCAATCCTCCACTTGCTGGGGTGAAAGCTCCTTCTTTTGTTTATGCCCAGAAATTATAATCCTGCCAGGCATGGAGTTTAAAGGAACTAAGGAGACGTTTCCTGCTTTCTTAAAATCCTTATACTCCAGCAGCATTCTGATTTTGTAGGGATCATCCTCAAAATATTTTAAAGCTAGTCATGTTCTATGTGTCCACAGGTATACTAGACTCACCATTTTATGAGGTAGTCAAATGACTTTAAGATGGAAATTCAATTGTTTGTTTTGAAGAGGAAGAAACAAAGATCAGGTTTACACAACCGGATTGCATTTATTCCAGTCTAGGTATGTGGCTCTAGGGGTTTATCAAGGTGAAGAATCTCTTTCCTGCCCTCTGATTTTCACTGTGAGAACTGAGCTCTCTATCTGAGCAGGTTCTGTTCTGTGCTGTACTCATACTTAGTGCAGCCCTGGAAGGGGTACACAATTGATAAGATTGGGATCTGATGGCAGCGTGGAGGGGAGCCGTGAGCTCTGTAGACATGGAAGGAAACTTGGATTGTGAGGGTACGGATGCTGATAGCGCTGAATACTGGCTTCAGGTCCTACAGTGTGTGTGTGTGTGTGTGTGTGTGTGTGTGTGTGTGTGTGTGTGTAGTAAATTTTTTGAAATATAATTTATCCTCATCATCGTCATTATTATCATCATCGGTGCTGGGAATTGAACACAGTGTTGTGCATACTAGGCTGTCATGCTATGCTGAAATATATTCTAGCCCTTCATTTTACCCATTTAGAGTACAATCATTTGTAGTATACTTCCATATACACATGCAACCATCACCACCATCCATTTTAAGACATTTTGATGATCTCACAAAGAAACTACTATTTTCAACTTCCCATTTCCTCTCTGCCCTAATCAGACATTAATATTTCTGTCTCTGTAGATTTGCCTACTTGGATATTTCATATAACTAGAATCATATGGTATTTGGTCTCTTACCTGGCTTCTTTCACTTAGTACATCTCAAGGTATTAGTATTTTATTGTGTTTTTTTTTTTCCTTTCAGTCATGGGGCTTGAACTGGGGCTTGGCTGGGGCACTGTCCTTGAGCTCTTTTGCCACTTTGAGCCACAGCTCCACTGCTGGTTTTCAAGTGGTTAATTGGAGATAAGAGTCTGCCTGTGCTGGCTTCTAACCCATCCCTGGATCTCAGCCTCCTGAGTAACAAGGATTATAGGTGTGACCCACCAGAGCCTGGCACTTCATTGTCTTTTAAAGCTGAATATCCACTGCACTATTATACTATGTTTTGTTTATTCATCCGTTACTGGTGGACATTTGGATTATTTTTATCTTTTATGTGAGAGTGTTGTGCCTTGGTTTTGAGTGTCCAGCCTGCCAGGCCTGCCAGAAAGGGATGGTTCCTGGGAGCAGTTAGAGAACCCTGGAGGGAGGCTCTGGGGAAGGACCATCAAATGGTTGCGTGTCCCTAGTGTGTCTAATAGGGGAGTGGGTGTTCCTGGGGCTGCTAGACTTGTTGAAATCACAGCTCTTGGCTAGGTCAGGTTCAAATCCTGGCTGTTCCACTAACTAACTGCTAATGGACCATTTAACTTCTCTATGCCCCAATTCCCCACCCATTAAATGGAAATGATATTAATCAATTAATCTATGTAGAGGATTTTTCTAGTACCTATCACTCAGTGCATACTGAAGGGGAAAAAATTAAGCTCCTAACGTTTTAGTCTTAAAGCCAAGAGCATGCTATCATACCAATTTCTCCCTCTCTCCTGGCCAGGGAATAAAGATTTTAGCCATTGATTGTATTTAAGGAATAGCAGGAGGAAGGCTTTAGCCCTAGGATTATGAAACTAGATTCTCAGCCTTGGACCTTGAATCCTCAGGTGCCTCCATGTCTGACCCAGGGGGAGGTACAGGAGAAATGCTGACATAAATCTACCAGTCTGGTCCAGTCTCTGCACCTCCCCCCCCACCACCAAAGTGGACTGCAGACTCAAAGGAAATAGTGAGCTGTGAGGGCCAACCTGGAATCCTGTTTTCCACCATCCAATGTGGGGACCTCATTTACACGTCTAGTCCAGCTTCCTCTTGAAAACTGCATTTCGCCCTCCCCCTGGTTACCCACTCACCTGACAGTCTTTCTTAAAGCTCAGGGAAGAACAATTCTGGGGTGCAGCCAGGAGTCAGTACTCTGGGAGGCA